>NC_082676.1:39510000-40135000 GCF_025265405.1 Mesoplodon densirostris | reverse complement strand
ACAGCCAGCAAAGACACTTGGCTCTGTTTGATGGACCATGTGTCTCTAGAGCGGAAGTGTTACTCAGATATTTAGAAACACTCTCCGCAAGACATTCAGAGGTGAAATCCTTGTAATTAGCTATCATGTCAGTTTGCATTATTTTGGTTATAAGAGGAAAGAGAATTTACTGGTTCTTGTAAATTGTCAGGCAGCAGGACTAAACTTTAGGCAAAGCTTGATCTAGTAGCTCAGATAACCGGGACTTGGTTTCTCTTGGTCCAGTGTACTTCCCATGGCTTCCTCCCAAAGCTCCATGTGGTGGCCCCATCTCATTTCCCAAGTCTCTCCTCAAGTAAAAAAAGAAATATCTATGGCAGCTGTGAGCCCCACATTCCCCCAGGGCCAGGACAAGACTGAGAGGATTGAGGCACTTGCCTCAGCTGCAAAATTTAAGTGGGCATGAAAAAAACTCAGTTATCAAGGTACATAATATTTTCATGCTACGTGTAAAAAAAAAATAATGCAAAAATCCATGATGAACAGAATATCAAACACTTAAATAAAGGAATCAGAATCAGCTGAAGAGAGATGCTTTCTCCCAGTAGTTCCATCAAACATCTTTTTTCTCTTCTGGGCCCTGAGTTATGTCCCATTCCAGAACCAATTGCTGTGGCCAGAGGCGTGGGACATGCCCACTGGCTTCAGCTAATCAGGGTCCACTTTTGAAGTGGGGTGGGATCAGTGGTAATCAAGCCAAAGAACAATGAATGGGAGAGCTGGCTCCAGAAAGAAAGACCATAAAAATCACAGTATTGTTACCTAGGAAGGCGGCATGAATCTCAGGTGTCAGTAAGCTATGTTTCACTATAGTCGTTAATTTAATTAACCAGATTCTATCTTTTCATCCAGCCCCAAAACTATGTTTATTTGCTTACCATTACAAATTGATATTTATCATGATTGTCAAAAGTCCACGTCCTGCTTATTTTGCCTTCCCCACCCCCAGTCTGTTTGCTTTGAACAAGGTTAAGAAGGAAGAGGTGTTGGTGTGGGTCGGAGGACTCCAAGAGGATGGGGTGTCCATGGACCTACACTGTTAAGGTAGAGGGGGATCAGTGAAATTGTAGCCCACAAGGTCTTCTTTGTGTCTGTCTACAGTCCTAATAACTCTGTGTGTGTGTGTGTGTGTGTGTGTGTGCGTGTGCGTGCGTGTGCGTACGCACGCTCTCACCTTTGGCACAGTGATGACTGTCATAAGCACATTCTCAGTGGGGTACTTATGGAACATCTCTGATGATAAAGATGCTGTTCACACCTGAGCACTCATTATGTATTATATATTATATTGTATTATATATAAGGTGTTTTCATTTATAGTAGCTTAGCCAGTTATGTAAGGCTGGTATTTTTACTTCCTCTTTTTTTTTTTAACATCTTTATTGGAGTATAATTGCTTTACAATGGTGTGTTAGTTTCTGCTTTATAACAAAGTGAATCAGTTATACATATACATATGTTCCCATATCTCTTCCCTCTTGCGTCTCCCTGCCTCCCACCCTCCCTATCCCACCCCTCTAGGTGGTCACAAACCACCAAGCTGATCTCCCTGTGCTATGAGGCTGCTTCCTCTTTTAACAGAGGAAGAGACCGAGACTCAGATATCTTACCAAAAAAGAGCAACTCTAAGGACAAATAACTAGAAAGTGGCTGAGATCAGATTTAGATCCACATCATTCTGGACCCAAGACTCATGTTCTTTTCGGCATACCTCACTTGATGGAGGGGGTAGATCATTAGACCCAGGGTCAGGAGGCCAGGTCTGTTCCCAGTTTTGTAACTGACTGTCCCACTTTTGGCAAGTTGCTTCCCCTTTCTGGGATGTGGTGTTCTTAGGTACACCATGAGAGTCACTTTTAAGTTTTGTTTTTAGCAGAAAAGCACTTCCTTCAAATGGAATCTTAAATGACTCAAAGCAGGCTCTTCTGATGGAGTCTGGGGAGTGGGGAGTCAGGGTGGGACTGGGGAATCACAGAGCCCTGCTGGTTCAGCAGCCCTTTCCCACTGGGAGCTCCTGGGGTGCTGGTGAACACAGTGTAAAAGCCACTAAACTTGACAAAAGTCATTTCTAGTCCTACCATTTCATGGCCATGGTTCTGACTGTCCTTTGAAGGAACCAGAGAAACAGAGATTAAGGAACTTGAGGCATGAAGTAAATGAGGAGAGAAGAGGGAGGACTCACAAGCCCTGGCTGACAGGAGCAAACACGGTGGGAAACCCCAGGCCACTTGGTTGGAGATGGAGGAACCAGT
The DNA here is from genome assembly GCF_025265405.1 of Mesoplodon densirostris. Taxonomy (NCBI): domain Eukaryota; kingdom Metazoa; phylum Chordata; class Mammalia; order Artiodactyla; family Ziphiidae; genus Mesoplodon; species Mesoplodon densirostris. The sequence continues at coordinate 40,132,709 of NC_082676.1, read as the reverse complement.
ATAATCTTCACCTGCAGAAACGCTTACATCATGATTTCTTGCTTTGTTCTCTGAAAGTCTTCTTCTCTTCCTTTCTGGGTACACCTCTCATATTCTTTTAGAACAATATCATTGTCCTCTCCATGAGTTCAGAATCTATTACAGGGACCCTCACGAAGTGTTGGTATGACAAATGTTAAAGTTGATTAGATTGGGGAGGGGATCATGAGACTATTAAACTGGTTTAAAAATGGGTTGGTTTCAAGAGCTGTAAGCAGTTGGAAAATAAAAAAGGAAACCCCTTTTTTTTTTAGTTCTTAAAAGAAATCCATAATGGGTTTTCCTCATAAACTGCAATTATTTTTAAATAGCACTAATGAATAATTTAAAGACCCACTGGGTTAGGCAATTAGTTTTAAGTGTGGATTAATTGCTTTCTTTATAATATTACATATTCATTTCTTTGCATAACTTGGACAGATATTTCATCTTATTTAAAAATATTTTATGTTTTCTAAAATGTTCTGATAGGTGGGAAAAGAAAACGCTACAGTCATTGTAAAATGTGAAGCCTGTACCTGCCCTTGCTTCAGGAGATCTGACAAAAGCATGGCATTTTCTTTTCCCCACTGGTGATCCGTGATCCGGTAGGCGGGGTGTTACTGATGGCAGTGGCTATCAAACTGTTTTTGATTGTGACCCGCAATAAGAAATTGTGTCCCAGTACTGACACTTTGACATAAAAGTTATATGGAACAGAAGTTTTAGAATACAAGGCTTAGCTCTTTTTCATACCCACCAATATTTTCTATTCCACTCCACTTAAAACATGGTCCAGCAAGGTAACTTTTGGAGGCAGGAAGGAGGTTTCTGGGGAGGCTGGCCAAGTTCTGTTTCTTGACCTGGGTGGTGGTTATAGAGATGCTCATCTTGTAACTATTCACTAGTATCATTTCACATGGTTATCTGTACCTGTGTTTTATTTTGCTACATAAAGGTTAAAAGTGTATGTTCCAGCAGTTTGGAAAACATAGTCCTAGGGGTGTGGAAACATTCCTGCCCATCTTCGTTTTGTTTTTAAAGCATAGAGAGAAGTTTAAACTAAAAAACCCAAGGGTGATTTAAGGGACCCTAGGAAACAGAGCAGAGCAGCAAAACCACTCCTCTGGCCATGCTCCAGGGGGTGGGTGGAGTGGGTTTGAGAACTAAATCCACAAGTCACGTTTTGGGATGGAAATCTACCCCGCACTGGCTTTCCGGAGTCAATGAACAGGCCAGGAACTTAGCCGAATGGGATTCCCTCAGGTTGGGGTCTGCAATATTGTTGGAAGGAGGCATTCAAGGGGTGGGGGTGGATTATGCTGGGCATTTTACTGTTACGAATTTCAAACTTGGAACCTCTTTCCACCCTTTCAGAAAGAGGTCCTCTCTCTTTAATCTTCTCTTCCTCAATCAGCTTCTTCTAATGGGTACCTGTGCATTAGCATTGAGGGTCTATTTCCCTCATTTTATTGATCTGTCTTGAAACTGTCTGAACCAATCAACCTTCTTTAGAGAGTAGTATTTCAAACAATGTATGTAGAATGATGGGCGTTGAAATCCTCGGTTCTAGCCTCAGCCTTGATCTGCAGTAGCCTTGTGGTCTTGGGCAAAGGGAACAGGATATCGTTTCATCAATCAAGAGCAATCAATCTTTGACTATTTTTGCTGTCCAAGAACACAATGGCATGAAGCTTTTATCTTCCAAGTAATACAGCTTTTATTTAGTGCTCAGAAAAATTATTCAGAGCTTTGAAATAAAGCGAGTGGCATGTCCCTTGAACATCATGAATGGCCCCAGACCCACCCAAGGTGGGGGGGAGTATATTTTGTTCAGCTCTGCTTACTATTGGTTAAAGATTCAGACTATATGACATTATATGTTAACTTGGAGATTTTTTTGTCCAGTAGAGATACAAGTACTTTCTGTCTGATTGAACTGATAACCCCAAATATTACAGTTTATTAGCCTGTTGAACTTTCAGTGGTTTTGTATCTAACCCAGAAATCATATCCTAACATTTCTGTAGTAAATTATCTTTAAATACCTAGCTCTTCAAATATTCTTTGAACAAGTCTTAGTACATTACTGGTTCCCTCATTAATTAATGAATTGAATAAAATCTTTGACATGTGTTCATTTTATATTTACACAAGAGTCAAGATTTTATCTTTTTGAAAATTATGCTTTTTGTAAGTTGCTCTACAGAGATGCCCAAGTGGACTAACCTGACAGCCGATTAAACTGTGTTGCTTGAGAAACGCATCTCAAGGGCTGTGTAAGCCCAGACACATCTTTTCTTGCTTCCAGAGTGAATCCCAGATGGCAACAGAACTCTAACTTTGCTGGCTTTCTATTTCTCTAGATTTCTTCTGTTTTTCATGTCTGTAGATTTTATGGTCTTTTTTAGTTTCTGGTTCGTTATTCCCCTTGGTGTTAGCAAGAGTTGGGATTTTGGGGCTTCCCTGGTGGCGCAGTGGTTGAGAGTCCGCCTGCCGATGCAGGGGACACGGGTTCGTGCCCCGGTCCGGGAAGATCCCACATGCCGCGGAGCGGCTGGGCCCGTGAGCCATGGCCGCTGAGCCTGCGCGTCTGGAGCCTGTGCTCCGCAACAGGAGAGGCCACGGCAGTGAGAGGCCCACGTACCGCAAAAAAAAAAAAAAAAAAGACTTGGGATTTTGGATTTATGGTCTCTTGTGAATGGATGATGGAAATCTATTCTCTGACAGGTGAGACAGATACTCTGGTTTGAGAACCTTTTTTTTTTTTAACTTGTATGTTTGTCTATTTGTGAGCGCAAATCAATTAAGAATTTCATGCTCACTGGAAAGAATAGTTCTTTGAGATCTGAACTGGTGAATTTTTGTGTTTCTGTGGTTATTTTTGACTTGAGGCTGAAGCTATAGAACTGAAGCTATGAGCTGTCTGTGTGTCAGGAGGGCTGTGTGTCTGTGATTCACAAAAGGCCTTGATATCACATTGTACAAGTATGAAGTGTTTTCTTACCTCCAGGTTAGATTATTATGTCTTAAAATAAAGGAGCTCTGATCTGACTAGTTGTCAGAAATTGATAAATCTTATATAAATCTCATATTCCCCCAATATACAGAAAATAAGTAAACTACACTTTAAAGTACTAAATTTTAAAAATGATTCTTAATGAAAATGTTAGCTCATAAACACATTAGTATAAGAATCCAAGTTCACATAATTAAGATAAATCTGTAGAAAAGTCAGACTGGTTCAATTATTTTGGTTTAAAAAATAAGCAATAACTATATATCTTTCCCTTGACTTTACAAGTATGAAGATCTTGGTGCTTTTTCTCATGAACTTCCTAACCTGGTTTACTGATCAAATAAACTAACATTACTCCTACATAGCATTTAAGATTATAAAAAAAATGTAAATTTTGTTTAACTAAATTGAATGATAATTCTGAAAAATGTTTTCATAGCAGTATTTATGCTGTGTAGTCTGTCAGCTTGGACATAATTTCCAACATCTTTAGGTAACTTGAAACCTTGAATTAATATTAAATTGAGTTAATTGATAATTGTTGTTTACTTAGATACTTTCTAAGAATGGATAATTAAACATTGATGACTAAGTGTAATTTTAAATTTATATATTTGACTTATTATTTTTATATGCTAAAGAATGGCTATATTGGGGGGATCATATTAAGAAAACTTCATTTTTATCACATTAAGAAGGGGCACAGAAGTGTGCAGCTATAGATAGTTCTGTTCTATGTATTCATGAACTTTGATAATTTAGTAAAATGTTTGTGTACAAGAGTGACTTTTCAATTTCCCTTCTCCCAGTTTTCTCTGTGAAATAATCTTGGTTAAAGTGAAGTATTTTGTTTAAAAGTTATGATTAGTGTTGGTGGGCAAAAAAAAAAAAAAAAGCAACAAAAAGAAATAAAAGGCATATAGATTAGAAGGAAAAAAAAAAGTCTCTGCTCTTAAATGTCATGGTTTTCTATATAGAAAATCCCAAAGAATCCACAAAGAGGCTCCTAGAACTAATAAATGAGTTTAGTAAGGATGCAGGATATAAGGTCAATATATAGTAATCAGTGTATTTTTATGTGTATTAGCAATGAACATTTGTAAATTAAAAAAAATACCATTTACAATGGCACCAAAAAACCATGAAACATTTAGGTATAAATCTAACAAATTATATAAGACTTCTACATGCTGAAATTTATAGTACAATTATCAATAAAATAAAAGAAGGTCTAAAATGAATTTATGTTTGTGAATAGGAAGACTCAATATCGTCAAGATGTCAGTTCTTCCCAAATTGATCTATAAATTCAAGCCAACCCCAGTCAAACCCAGAAAGACTTCTGTAGAAATCGTCAAGGTGATTCTAATATTAAAGGCAAGGAATATAGAAGAGCCAGAACATTAAAAAAAATTTTTTTTAATTAAAAAAAGTTTTTGTTTTTTGGCCACACCATGTGGCGTATGGGATCTTAGTTCCCCGACCAGGGATCGAACCCGTGCCCCCTGCATTGAAAGTGCAGAGTCTTAGCCACTGGATCGCTAGGGAAGTCTGGAGCCAGAACATTTAAAAAAAAGAACAAAGTTGGAAGGCTCACACTACCTGATTTCAACACTTATTATAGCGATACACTAATAAAACAGTGTGGTATTGGCAAAAGGATAGACACATAGGTCAGTGAAACAGAGAACAGAGTCCAGATTTAGACCCTTCTATATGCGGTCAATCAATTTTGACAAAGGTACAATGGGAACACTAGAGATATTATAGTCTTTTCGACAAATACTGTAGCAGTTGGACACCCACGTGCAAAAGAATGACTCTCCATCCATGATGCAAAGCAACTGGAACCCTCATATGTTTCTATGAGAATGCAAAATAGTATAGTCACATTGGAAAATTTGGCAGTTTAACATTCACTTTCCATAAAATCCAGCAACCTCCCTTTCTAGATATGCCCAAGTGAAATGAAAACTTATGTTTATGCATAAACTTGTACATGGATATTTATAGAGTCTTTATTCATAATTGCTCAAAAATGGAAGCAATCCAAGTGTCCTTCAACTTATGAATGGATAAACAAGCTATTGTACGTCTATGCAATGGAACACTGCTCAGCAAACTCCTGAGACCTGCAACTACGTGGATGAAGCTCAATGCATTATGATAAGTGAAGGAAGCCAGGCTCAAAAGGCTACATACTGTAGGATTCCATTTATAAGACATTCTGGAATAGGTGAAAGTATAGGACAGAAAACAGACCTGTGGTTGTCAGGGGCTGGGAGTGAGGTGAGGGGTTGATTAAAAGAGGTGTGAGGGGATTTGAGGGTATGTGTGAAGACCTGTTTTATGCCTTGATGGTGGTGGTGTTAGTGATGTGATGGAATGCATGTCACGTGTCGTAACTCCAGGATGGTACACTGTGAAAGGGTGAATTTGATGATGTAAATTACACCTCAATAAAATAATATTGGTGCTTAAAGCTATACCAGGAGCAATAGTGATCGAGAAATACAACTATGTATATGAGGCAATGGGATTAAATTTTGTTTTTCAAGAAAAATACAGTGTTGATTTGTCCTACAATGTCAGCTTGTTCCAGAATACAAGAGCTTAGTGAACAAATAAACAGCTTTTATTTGTCTGGGTTTATAATACCAGAGTCTGAAAAGAGGATACAAAGTGTATTAAAATTTTGGCAAAGTTTCCTCAATTTTGATGGGCCTATTCATAAGATTACGTTAAAAAAAAAGAAAAAAGAAAACTTATGCTACAACTATATTAATTCATTACTTGAATTTGGCTTTCTCTTTGTTAAAATGATAAATTGATTTTACAGCTCTTATCCGCCTAGTAGTAGAGATTGTGTGTCTCACTAGGATAATTTTCTAGTCTTTTTGTTGACTTTATCACGTCTTTGATTATTTAAAAACGACAACAACAAAGAGCAAAGACTCTTCACTGTACACAAGTTCAGGTTCCTTAAAATCATGTTGCCTTTAAAATATTATATTGTCACTTTGATTAAATAGGTAACCAAATTGTTTCCCTCAGGCATCCATGATCCTGTCTTAATCAAGTGACTAAATCTCCTTTGATAACTCTTTTGATTTTGCCCAAGTTTGGATCTAAACTGAGAAAGATAAAGTGACATTCCCAGGATATTTTTTACATCTAACGCAATATTTTAGATTTTCAAGGGGTCCCCTGGAAATCATAAAGATTTGTTATTCTGCCTTATAAAAACAGATGCTAGAAATAATTAGGTTTTTCTTTTGGTTTGCTCCATACCTCTAAATCAATTCTACATTAGCGTAAGAGCTGCATGGGAAAAATTGTCAAATCAAAAGGGATGTTCAGCTCTCCCTAGGTTAAGTTTCCATAGTTGAAATGATATTAATTCAAATATTTCAGAAGTTGTACACGTTATAGGAATGCCCTGGAGATTGGTCAATACTCATGCTCTCCACAATGTGTTCTTACCCTCAGGGGAAACAGTAATCAAACTCTGATGAAATGGATATGCACTCTACCCCAATATAGAATTTTCTTCTCCATTCTGACATTATTGATTACTGTAATGAATTAACCAGGGTCATTCAGTTTCATAGTCAAAGAGGTCTCTGCTTTCTTCTGAGGCTTGCCCCAAATTCTACAAGCTAGAATTTGTTTCTTCAACAAAAGGGCAGCTTCAGAACCTCCTGGAAAGGGATTATACCAAATACTCTAAACTATTGATATGTCTAAGAATAGACTCTAAGGCACATGCTTCTGAGCTGACATAGCTGAACCAACTTTCAGATTGCATCAGTAGACAGTCAAGATTTCAAGGACTCTTTTTAGCCTACCACGTGAAAGCAGACTGCTTACCCACACCCAGCAGAATGAGAATCAATTATATGGGACTGAAGAGACTGATGAGGGAAATTTAATTTGAGTTGTTTGCAGTATTGTTGATGGTGGGTTTTTTTTTTTTTTGAGGTTTTAGGTATGTGTTAACACCACAGTTCTTTTTTTTTAAAATTAATTTATTTATTTTTGCTGTGTTGGGTCTTCGTTTATGTGCAAGGGCTTTCTCTAGTTGTGGCAAGCGGGGGCCACTCTTCATCACGGTGCACGGGCCTCTCACTATCACGGCCTCTCTCGTTGAGGAGCGCAGGCTCCAGACGCGCAGGCTCAGTAGTTGTGGCTCACGGGCCCAGTCGCTCCACGGCATGTGGGATCCTCCCAGACCAGGGCTCAAACCCGTGTCCCCTGCATTAGCAGGCAGACTCTCAACCGCTGCGCCACCAGGGAAGCCCTGTTGATGGTGTTTTAATGTTCTATATTTTATGGACATGTAAGAAAATATGAGAAAGGCTTTTCTCCTTCTTCACTAACCCTCAATTTAGTAGACTTTGCTTTTAAACTTAGTAAAACTTTTAACGATATCTGATTCTTAACTAATTCCTTAGAGTTCAAAAATAAATGTTTTTACTGAATATCTCCTTATTTTTTTTTAAATATAGTTTTGGCATGGGTTCATTAGAATCTGTCCTCTTTTTTACTGGAATATAATTGGACAAATCAATTGTGCAGCCAAGGTCATGACTGGATGTCACATTTGAGGAGGATTCTCATTTAATTAGGTATGACAGACCCAATCTTAAGGAAAATTACTCTGATGGTTATTTTGTGGTTGCCCCATGCGGTGCCTCGCTTAAACATTATTTCTGGGTATGTCTGTGAGGGTGTTTCTGTATGAGATTAGTATTTGAATCAGTGGACTCAGTAAACTAGATTGTCCTCCCCAGTGTTGGTGGGCATCATCCAACCTGTTGAGGGCCTGAATAGAACAAAATGGCAGAGGAAAGAAGAATTTACCCCCTTTTGCTTCCAGCCTGCCTGTTGAGCTGGGACATCGGTCTTCTGCCCTTGGACTGGGGTTTATACCATCGACTCCCCTGGTTCTCAGGGCTTCAGACTCAGACTAGAATTATTCCACCCACTTTCTTGGATCTTCAGTTTGCAGGCAGCGGACTGTGGGACTTCACAGTCTCCGTAATTGTGTAAGCCAATTCCTATGATATATCTTTTCCTATATATGTATATCCTATTGGTTCTGTTTCTCTAGAGAACCCTGACTAATACAATTACTGACCTGCTATGTGGAGCCATTGCCTACAAATCACTCCCAAGAAAACCAGCTTCGTATCTGGTTTACAGAATCCCAGTGTCAGTGAGTAAGGAAGCCTATCTCCTGCTAGGCCAGGGACCTTCACTAATTTGGGGGACCTCAAGAAGAGAGGAATTCATCCCCAAATATAGGTACGTACCACCAGGTAAAATCTGGTGGAGAGAGTGTCTTGCGCTTATTTCCTAGCCTTAGGATAGAAGAACAAATAATAGAGGTTTTCAAAAGTCCAGTCCAAGATTCCCTATAAAAATTTCTGCACAGAAGTTGCTTTATTCTGAAGGACTATAGAGGCATGTATGGTTACTGAAGACCCTTTTTTCGCACATATATGAGTGAGCCACCCAAACATACTGACACCAGCCTCTCTGGAGGTTATTTATGATATGAGGAGGGTGGTAGAGAGACTTCTGAGTTGTCCAAAATTTGGAAATAAGGCCAAAAAATGGGGTGACATGTCCTTTCAGTGGAGCACAGGCCCACCCAAATTTAGAGGGGTTTCTTATTGATTAAAATTGGTAAAATTTTCAAATTTAGTGAAGTTACATGTTAACTTTTGTAGACTTTTGTCCAGTATATATGCAAATGATTTCTGTTCAATGGAACAGGAAATCCAAAGTTTAAAGCCTCCTGCCCTAGTGGACATTAAAGGATTTGTGTCTAGTTCAGAAATTTTGTCCAAATAGCCCTTTACTTAATTGCCTATTAAGACCTGTTTCCTTAAATGCTGTTTGAACAAGTCTTAACATCTCACTGGTTCCCTCAGTAATTAACAAGTAGAATAAAATCTTTGACAAGTGCTCATTTTATATTTGCATGAGTTATGTTTTTAAAATCCTGAGAATTGTACTTTAACATAAGTAAAAATTTGTCTTTTCCTTTTTGTTAATCTCAGAAGTAGAGGAAGGGATCCCGATGTGAGTGGTGTGGAACTGAGTTGATGTTATTTCAGAAAAGAGCCAAGATATTTAAAGCAATTGGCTTTTGCAGCAGTCATTGTATGAGTTTGGCTAAGTTTTCTTGAAACATGTATTAAAAAATCATGTGTAGACTACCTTCATCAACCAAACTAGAGGTTTTGAGCCTCAAAATGAGATACCTCTGACCCTAGATTAGGTCTGAAGTTTAGTCTTCTTTGGCCTGATGTGGTTTGATTCTATGATAACTAAACTGTGTTTGACATAGATTTGAAATGGTTCCATAGTAGTGGATCCTAAAAATACCTGTTGAATGAGTGTCAACACAGAGAATCACTGCCCTCTTGTTCATTGTTCTCCCAAGCCTTTCTAATTGAAGCCCGTGGGCTTTCCATTCAACTCATCTGGAGTTGAGTTTACCATACCTTCCTGGACATGTGTTGTTAACCTGGCTTGTCACATGGGGTCGATTTCTCTGTCCTCGCATAGGCTTTAATTGATTCCAGGTCACTCATTCTATCCCCAGGCCAGAGATTCCAGCATGGACTCTCATGACCACATCACTTATGAGCAGATGATTGCTAACCGGTCCAGCCAAGTGCAGCCTGTACCTTCGTTGATTAGGGTCAGGTGGTGGAAGCAGAGTGAAGAGGAGGTGGATGGAAGAGCAACTGGGCTCAAATTCTCCTCCAGTTTGCAAAAGTGACCAAATAGACTTCATTGATGAGTTGTTCCATTCTTAAAACAGGAAAACAAAGTGACATGGCTTAACTCTATCGAGTTGAGAGCTTTTGAGCCTGTGGTCCTTAAAGAAGTAGGGTTAAAATTCAGTAACTTCTTTCGGGAAACAAATTAAATTGTATTCAAATGCTCAAAAGGAAGCATATCAAGGTTTAGTGGAGGCTGTTAGAGATACCCAGAAAGCAGATGATGGTGGTTTGGACTAGACTTGTAGCAGTGAGCATGGTGAAAAATGTCAGATTCAATATATATTTTTAGAAGTACAGAAAAAAAGAACTTACCAATGAACTTGATATGGATGTAAGAGAAGGAGAGGAACTAAGAGTAGGTTTGTGGTCTGAGTAACCGGGTAAATGGTGGTGCTATTTATTGACATGGGCTGGAAGGAGGACAGAAATTTAAATAGAGAGGAAACCAACATTTCTGTTTAGGACATTAAGTTTGTGATGCTTTTGAGATATCCAAGTAGAAACATGAAGCCATCTGGAGCTCTGAGGCTAGGTCCAGGGAGGGCATAGGAATCTGAGAGTTGTCAGCTCATTGGAAGCTGTGGGTCACACATTATAACCTAAGAAAAGAGTGTTGATGGGGAAGAGAAGGGCATGATAATAGGACCTCGGGGATCTCCAAGTTTTAGGAGTCTGGGAAAGGAGGAGGACCTGGCAAAGGAGGTGGAGGAGTGACCTCTGAGGCAGGAGGAAAAACAGAAGAATGTGATGTCCCAAAGCCTAGACAGAAAATATTTCAAATGCTGCTGAGAGATTAGGGGTGGGATGAGGATGAAGAATTGACCAATCCCTGGCCTCTGCCTGATGTAGGTCATCAGTGACATTGATAAGAGAAGAAGAGAAGACACAGGGAGGAAAGCTCCATTTTTACAGGGTGGTTAGTAACATGGATTTTGGAATTAGCCAGATGATGGTAATAGCACCCATAATTATGACTCAGTATCTACCAGGTGTTTTGTAAAAATCGTCTAATCCTCTAAACTCTGTGAGGCAGGTAGTGCCCTCATATTCATTTTATAGAAAAAGAAAGCAAAGTATTTAAACAAAATGACTAGCGTTACAGCCCATCAGTGGCAAAACCAGGATTCAAACAGAAGCTATTTGACTTCAGAGCCACACCTTAACCATTAAAATTTTTTTTAATTAAAAAAAATTTTTTATTGAAGTATAGTTGATTTACAATGTTGTATTAGTTTCAGGTGTACAGCAAAGTGATTCAGTTATACATATATACTTTAACCATCTTGATAAACTGCTTCCTATAGCTAGTTTAAAGCCTTGCTGTCCTACTGACTGGCTGTGTAAATTTGAGTAAGTTACTTAAGTAAGACTCAGTTTCCTACATTTGTCATAAAATGGAGATCTGATGTGTGTAGAGGGTTTGTGAGCATTAATTGAGCTAAGTATGCAAAGCCTTAGCACAAAGCCTGACACACAGTTATTATCCGGTGCAGCCTACTCAGGTCACAGAGGAGGAAGCCAGACCCCAGAGAGCCCAGAGAACTCGTCACAGGTACAGGGAGAGTGCCAGAGGGATGGCTGTGCCAGCACCCTGACCTCTGGTCCAGAGCTCAGGACGTTAAGGACCTCTGACCAGCTCTCTTTCTCAGAAGCCCCCTACTAAGGGAACAAAATACTCTTCGATGCAGTTCCAATGCACCTCTGAGCTGCTCAGAATAGTCCCTGCTCAAGGCAAAAAATAACTCACAATGTTGTTACCTGCCTGATGACTTTTGAAGCAGCACTGTCCCGGGGAGTGCTCTGTCACTGGAGTTACAGTCCCTCATGGTGTACGGCTCCCCAAAGCTAACACTCTGCTTTTGTGTTTTAAAATGCCCAAGACAGATCACAGGACGTGCCAGTTTATTCCAGTAAGCAGAAAGATATACATTAGGCTGTCCTGTGGCCAACGAGGGGAAATGTCCGATATGTGTGTATATATGCATGTCTGTGTGTATGTCTGTGTGTATGTATGTATACATGTATGTATTTCCTTTTCAGTCTATCTCAGCTGTGGTTTGGTTATGAAGAAAATTCTCAAAGATGAAGTTTCATTTGGAGGTTTCTAAATCTGGGAGGTTTACAACGTGCCATGGATTCAGAATCATGGACGTTGACTCTGGAAGGGCTCAGAGAGTGGTGAGCTCAGTGACCTTTGTGTTTGGGGCTGTGGGGGACTGTGAGACCCCCCAGGAGCCCCTGAGTACAGGGAAAGACTGGGAGATGATGAGTTATGACTGCAGCCCCCAGCCCCAGCCCTTACCCAAATAGGTCTTTTTTTTAAAATATATATCTTTATTGGAGTATAATCGCTTTACAATGTTGTGTTAGTTTTTTCTGTACAACGAAGTGAATCAGCTATATGTACACATATATCCCCATATCCCTTCCCTCTTGCGTCTCCTTCCCACCCTCCCTATCCCACCCCTCTAGGTGGTCACAAAGCACTGAGCTGATCCCCCTGTGCTATGCAGCAGCTTCCCACTAGCTATCTATTTTACATTTGGTAGTGTATATGTCCATGCTACTCTCTCACTTCGTCCCCGCTTACCCTTTCCCCCCCATGTCCTCAAGTCTGTTCTCTACGTCTGCGTCTTCATTCCTGCCCTGCCACTAGGTTCATCAGTACCATTTTTTTAGATTCCATATATGTGCGTTAGCATCCGGTATTTTTTTTCTCTTTTTGACTTACTTCACTCTGTATGACAGACTCTAGGTCCATCCGCCTCACTACAAATAACTCAGTTTCACTCCTTTTTATGGCTAATATTCCATTGTATATGTGTGCCAAATCTTCTTTATCCATTTATCTGTAGATGGACATTTAGGTCTCTCTTAATTTGCTTTACATGGCTATAGATGGCATTGAGGGAAAGAGCTTTGGTTTAAAAACCACTGATCTAATCTAACTTTCTTATCTTACAGATCAGGAGACTGAGGTCCAGACAGGGAACTGATTTGTCCAATATCTAAGACTAAGCCCATCCCAGAGCTTACACGGGAACTCAAGTCCCTGATTCCCATATGGTTGCTTTTTGGGTTTTTTTCCCCTCTATTTAGTAGGGCTGGAAGTTGACTTTTATTTCTGCCCTTGCTTTCAGCACAGGCATCAGTAAACTTTTTCTGCGAAGGGTTAGATCATAAATATTTTCTGTTTTACGAGCTATACAATCTCTGTTGCAACTATCCAATTCTGTCCTTGTAATGCAAAGCCGCCGTAGACAAAATGCAAGCAGGTGAAGGTGGTCAGAGGATACAAACTTCTAGTTATAAGATGAATAAGTTCTGGAGAGGTGATGTAGTGCATGGTGATTATAGCCACCGGTATTGTATTAGAAACTTGGAAGTTGCTAACAGAGTAGTTTTTTTTTTTTTTTTTTTTTTTAAAGCCCATTTTTGAAGCAGTAGTTTGAGATGCCACTTTTATCATGTACTAGGTTTCCACATTATGCGGGCCCTACTATTTTTTTTTTCTTTGCGGTACGCGGGCCTCTCACTGTCGCGGCCTCTCTCGTTGCGGAGCACAGGCTCCGGACACGCAGGCTCAGCGGCCATGGCTCACGGGCCCAGCCGCTCCACGGCATGTGGGATCTTCCCGGACCGGGGCACGAACCCGTGTCCCCTGCATCGGCAGGCGGACTCTCAACCACTGCGCCACCAGGGAAGCCCCCAGAGTAGGTTTTAAAAGCTCTCACCACACAACCAGAAACTAACTGTGAGGCGCCGGAGGTGGTCACTATCATTGTTGTGGTGATCATTTTGCGATATATACATATATAAAAACACTGTGTGGTACAGCTTAAACTTACACTGTGTTCTATGTCAATTTCATCTCCATAAACCTGGGAGAAAAAAGGAAAAAGAGGAGGGTCTATGTATATGACAAGCGATTTTTGTTTGTTGTTTTAACTTACTGGCTCAGAGCCAGGAGACTTACATTTAATGCTGGTCTACTTCTCATTAGCTGCGTGAACTTGGGAATGTCACTTAGGCTCTCTGAGCTTCAGGTGTCTCATCTTTTGAGTGGTGATGATAATACCTACCACCAAAGATTGTTGTGAAGATTAAACAGGATAATGTATTAAATCTCCACTTTAAATCCTGTTTTTTACATACAAAAACACAGCAAAGTGTTTTTATTTTAGTATAAACCGAATTCTCAGAGAGATTAAACCTGAAGAGAGATTTATCCATGCAGCGATGGGCACTGTTCTCGACGTTGTAATCCACTGTGGAAATGGGGGATCATTTTGACATTTCTCATGGATCATCAGGATATTCTCCATGGCCTGAGAATGGATTTTAAGATGTCTCTTAGGCTGGAATTTTAATTCCATGTAAATTACATGGCTCACATGAAAATGTGCTATACGCTGCAAATAGAGATTGCAGCTAACATCAATGCCAAATGAGGGCTGCATTATTTTAAATTTGATTGATGTCATTCTCTTATGCATTCCTGAAAGAAAATAGTGAAGTCAGGTGACTCAATACCAGTCTTCAGTGATACTTATTACTATGATGGTTATTCAGTAAAGATATTCTTAAAGTGTAGGAGGCGCTGGTACGACTAGATTCAGTTGCATGCTGAAGGCTGTGCATGTTCATTTTTTCCCAGTTGTTACGAAGAGTCCAATTTTAATTTGTTTGCTATTTCTGTTAATACCAAGGCCCACTTAGTATATCCATTGAAAGTCCTTAACATATTAAGGATATATTAATACATATTAATGGGAACATATTAATAGGAATCCTCCAAGAATTGCTACAGAGTTTTTAAATGTTTGTGAATTACCCTGACAGACCTTTAGTTTTAACTCACATTAAGTAGATTTCATTATTAACCAGAATATGTGCAAATTAAAATGAGGCCATTAACATCTTAAATACACTGCATGTTAAAAACGAAAGCGAGTTTGAAAAAAATTGAGGAAATGCATTTTGCAAAAACAAAGTTGCCAAAAATAGAAAAAAGAAACCAAATTTAACCTACCAGTAAAGACATACTGATTGTGTTGACAAATGAGTATTGAGAAATATTATTTAGAAGAAAGCAAATAGGACTGGAAATCTGGAGCCTGAGTTCCAGTTTTAGGTCAGTTTTCCAAAAAACAGTCTGCCAACAGAGAATTCATTATGGCTAACTTGCCAAATAACAAATTCAAAGAATTTGCAAAGTTTACTAAAATTGTGTTTATTTTAAACTGTTGGTTGATTTTTTCAAACAAGAGGTTTAGATGACTTTGGGGAAGTTTTAGGCGATCAGTTTTCATTCTGCCTTCAGAACAAGATTTTAGGAACCCTTCGTCCTGTGTCGGGCCCTAAGTGCCCCGTGGTGGCTGGAGCCCAGGGAAGGGGATCAGAGGGGCCCCCCCTCTGCTGGAGGAAGGTGGAGAGAGGGGTCAGCTGAGAACACAGCCTGGACTGCAGACCCCACCCGGGGTTCCTGAGCAGCAGAGGACAGGGCAGGGTAGACCAAGGTGCCGAGGGTAAGGGTGGGCAAACACGGAGCATCCAAGGGCAGGGACCTGTGGGGAAGAGGCTCCTGGTGGTAGAGAAGGTGGAACTGGGGGTCAGTGAAAGAGAGACCCAAGGGTTATGCTGAGGATGAGAAGATACCTAGCTAAGGAGTTCTGGCTCCCCGCAGCACCACCCATAGGTCCAGTAGGCATTGCTCTAAACCTAATAAGTAGTTAAAACTGGAGCACACTTTTTTGATGATTTGGGAAACTCAAAAATTAGTCATTGATGACTTGGCATTTGGTGGAATGACAAGCATGCTGACTTTTATCAAACTGACTCAACAAACTGGCTGTTCAATGAACTGGTCATTCGAAAACCAGACTCAGCTCCAGGTGGAGAGGCACTAATGTGGACCCTGGCCAAGGTGCCTTCCTCTGTGGGCCTCCCAGTGGAGCAGCTGGGGCCAGCCCAGGTCGGAAGAGCACAGGGAGGCCCTTCTCCAGGGAGGTGCCCTGCGGGGAGGAAGGAGGCCAAGCAAGGCAGGCTCTGGGCCTTGACCCCACCATACCAACCAGGCCTGCCCTCTTCTACCACATGAGGTTTCTTGGGGGGAAAAATGTTTCACTGTTGAAATCAACAGAAACACATTTGAAAACCACTAGAAAAGAAGATCACACACCTGTTGGAATAATAATAGTTAATACTTTTTGAGCACTTACTATACGCCAGACACTGTGCTGAGCACTTTAAAGACATTTCCTCATTTAATCCTCACTCTTGCCCTTTGAGGAAGGTGACTGTCATCCTTACATTATGAGTGAGGGAATGGACTCAGAGTGTGGCCAAGTCAGGATCTCTGATACTTTCTAGAAAACTATGCATTCTAGAATATCTCTCTCTGTGCCAGCTGCAAATGGCCTGGTGTCTCTCTTTTGGTCTCACTCACATGGGGACTTCCTGGAGGGTTTCTTAGGCAGCCTTTGGGACCACTGTGCAACATGATCCTGACCTCTTTGCTGAACAGAGGCTCTGTCCCTAAAGTGAGGGAAGTCGGACCACCCGCCTGGGCTCCTCCTGTTCTGAATGGTTCTCACTGTCTCAGTGAGAACCATTTGTAGCCCCTTCTTTTCTTTCCTCAGTAGCTAGCCAAAGCTTTAGGGGTGCAGCCTCATTCCCACATTTCTACAAAGACTTAAGTATTCTTACAGTCACAGCTGCAGCACCAGAACCAACACACTGAGTAGTGAATTCCCAATCAAGGTGCATACAAGTCAGTTATGCAAGGTGCATGAGTTCTAGGGATCTGCGGACAGCACTGTGCCTGTAGGCAACAGTCCTGGATTGGACACTTACAAATCTGTTAAGAGGGTAGATCTCATGTTAAGTGTTCTTACCACAAAAAACAAAAAGAAACTAACGAAATCCAATACGGAGCATGCCTACTGCATTCCCGGCACTGTACTCGAGGTCTTGCTGCAACAGGTATAACCCAAAAGTTCTGAGATCACTGCCTTTCCACAGACAGGAAAACTGAGGCATGAGGGGTGAAGTCATTTCCCGAGTCACACAGCTGGTAAGCAGCAGAGCCCCACTTCCCGCCGGCCACTTATTGTTCCTCGCCTCTGTTTGCCAACCACCTCACTCCCCTCTCCCCAGGCCACAGGGACTCCATCTCTTCCAAACTCCTCTGACTCTTTAAAAAGCAACTCACAGTTCTTCGGCCCTTCGCATAGCATGTTCGCTATTGTAAGTTAGCTTTTCAGGAGTTTGTGTCTCCCCTCTCCAGCTAGGGCGGGGGGCTCCTGAGGGCCCTCGCCCCCATCACTTCCCTCCACGGTGTCAGCACAGAACCGGGCACAGGACTTGAGGTCATTCTGGTGCATTCTTCAACCAGCACTGGAAGCCATTTCTCCCCAGGAAATTATGGCTTTCAGTTTGTTTGTATTGATTACGGCGGGGATTTGTTTTCTGTCCTGCTACATAAATGTCTTTATGGGATAATTGTCGCAGCTTTTCAGGGAAGGTTTACACTTCATGGAGTCAGCCCTTTCTCCAGCATCCATCACTGTCGACTGCAAACGTCAGCAGCTCTGAGTCTGAGCTTCTCCCCATCCCCTGCTTGTCCTGCCCTAGTGGGCAACCTGGTAGTCGCCCCAATACCAGCTCCCAACTCCATGTAACAAATGTTTAAGTGGCCTAGTCCTGCTCTACAGACCTTTTCTCAGCACGAACCATTGCTGTTTGGGGTAAAGATTGGGGAAAAGACTTTGGGCCACATTTTTTTTTCTTCATAAATATGTACTTTAGCCAATAGCCAGAATACACAAGAGGAGGAGGCCAAAGAGATGCATGGTGGCTCTGGACCAGTGTGAGGATGCATGGTGGCTCTGGACCAGGGTGAGGATGCAGGGTGGCTCTGGACACAAGGAGGAGGAGTCAGGGTAGAAACCCCACCATCGTCCCCATGATTTTCTTGCTCATTAGGAAAAGCTGCATAGGCTGCTTCTCCACTGTGGTAGAGAGAAAAATAGCTCCCCTAAGACGTGCTCATCCTAAAGAGGTGCAAAGAGGAATTAAGGGTGCAGATGGAATGAAGGTTGTCAATTGGATGACCTTAAAATAGAGGGATTAGCCTGGATTATCCGAGGGCCCGATGTAATCACAGGGTCCTTACAGGGGGAAGAGGGAATTGGCAGAGCTGTCATAGAGATGGCAGCCTGAGAAGGACTCAGCTCAATGTCGCTGGCTTTGAAGGAGGAGGAAGGTGGCCATGATGCAAGGCAAGCAGGCAGTTTCTAGAAGCTTAAAAAGGCAAGGAAAGGGCTTCTCCTTAGAGCTTCTAGAAAGCAGTGCACGCTGCCAATACCTTGATCTTAGCCTGGTGAGTTCCATGTCAGACAGCTGATCTACAGACTTGTAAGATATTCAGTTTGTGTGTGTGTGTTTTTTTAAACCACTAAATTGGCAACAATTTGTCACAGCAGCAGCAGAGAACCAATACAATCTGTAAATACTCTTAATTTGTGAACCTTTTGTCAACCAGAGGAAGATTTCACACTTGGGAGTTTACATATTGCTGTTTAGGTTTAGAACACTATCCTGGACTGCAAATCCGGGTGTTTCCTTTTTTACCCATTTCACTAGAAAAACCACTTTCTAGTGGTTTTCAAAACTTGCCCTGATTTTTAAAAGATGTATAAGAAGTTAAGCACTGGTCAACTGGTCAGTTTGGTTTTGCCTCTGAAAACTCTTTCAAAAAGCAATTTGTATTTGACCAACTTCCTGAAAATGGTGAAAGATGGCTATGGTTGCTAAGAGAGGCTGCCAGGGGGTTGCCATGGGAACAACTGTTTTTAAATCAGGAATAACGAGCTCTAACTGTAAAGAGCTGAGGTAGGGAAAACAGGGGAGGTAGCTACCTCTTACTTCCTCCTCATTAAGGGGAAACAGCCTGAGGTTTCCTGCCAGTTCCTTAAGTTCAGCAGACATTGCCCTGCTGCTCTGTGAAGGGCAATAGTAAATGCATGGGTTTCAGATTCAAACAGATTTGGGTCTGAATTCCTGATTCACCCGTGCCATCTGCAAGACCTAGAGTAAGATGCACAACTACCCTGGGACTCTGTTGTGTTAGTCGTGAAATGGGGATTATGACAGTAGTACTTGCCTCTTGGCGTGGGTGTGATTACATGAGAAAACACATGCAGTTTGTCTCACACAGTGCCTGGAAAGTAGTAGGAACTCAATCCCTGATGGTGCTGTTACGCTCAGACAAGAGACTTGTTGCAAGGCCCCAGATCGTGCTTCCAAACCAACTTGGAGAAAGACCTTCCTAAAGATTCCCAATCCATCAGGCACTGATAAGTGGTCCTCCAGCATATGACTGGTAGGCAGCTCAGCCCACATGTGAGTCACCTTGAGGCAGCCACATCTGAGCTAGTCTAGACTCTGCACAAGGAGCAAGTCCAGTGCTCCCATGGTTGGCTGTCCTGGCAATGCCGTCAGAGTTTTGGCAAGCTTGCTGTTGGCTTCTGCCCTTCTCTCTCGGTGGGCCGAGTAGACAGGCGCTGATTGAGGCACCAGCTTGGAGGAGACTGCTTTAGATAGCCATCTGATTACATGGGGCAGCAACTGTTTGTCTTCTCTGATTTCACCCGAGGGTGTGGTGAGAAGGGCAGGAAGGCAATGAGAGGGGGACCAGACGCAGGCCCTAAGCAGGCACAGGGACTTTGAAGACTGACTGACCACTTTGCAGAAGCTTTTCGCCACCATGAAGGGAAAAGGCTCAGCTGAGTCCCAGGAGCCAAGTCTAGGATGCGAAGCTGAGCAAGTAGCTAAACGTTGGGTTAAACTGGGAGAACTGAGCAGGAGAGAAACTAGAGGAGGAGCACTTGTCAGCAGAAGGACCATGAGAGGATGGGGTAGATTACAAATGATGGAGAGAGCAGACCTGGGGCAGCTCTGCCCTGGAGGATGTGTGTTCCTGGCTTGGCAAACCCAAGGGGCGATGGTGAGCTGTCTGTGAGACCTGGCTGGTCAGCTCAGGCCATTAGAAAAGCTCACCTTGCCACTAGCAGAACCAGCCTTCGTATAAGACCTCAATGAGAAATTTCCATTGGGCCCAGAGTCAGGAAATGGTGGACCTTTTCTAATTGGTTTGTTCCTGTTTGAAGTCAGACCTGGGGAATTGCTCAGGTATCCTTATTCACCATTGGCTGCTGGAAACCTTAGAGCCACATACGTGTTCCATGCAGAACATGTGCATGGTCTTGGAAGCATGTATGTTTGATTTAGATTCAGTCCTGGATTCATCTTATGTTCCTACTCTGGTTTGTCTTTCTGACTTAACAGTTAAAAATTGTTGAATCTTGCTTCTTAACTAAGAAATATGCTTTTAAATTTAACTTGTCTTCATTTTACAAATAATTTTTTATAATTACAAAATAGTATAATCTAGGGTACAGTACAATCTATCATCAGATCTATCTATATCTATGGTGTACTCATGTACACTATGGCTATAGTATAATCTGTAATCAAATCTATAATCAAAATAGCACAGTCCTCCATATGCTGAATGGGAGGCAGACATATATAAGAAGAACTCATCTTTAATCCCACTACTATTAACATTTCAGAGCACTGTGCCACTTTGGAGTCACCACTGGAATGGAAACGAGGCTTTGGCCTTCTCACCCAGTGTTCCACGAACTTAATGGTCCAGCTGCTCCGGCTGGGGATGACTTCTAGAGAAGGATTTCCTGTTGGAAATGTAATTGCATTTGGGAATAATTATAGAGGCTGTGACTATGTACAGACTGCCTCCCTTAATAACCAGGAAACCCAACAAGGTCTGAGCTAAAATCAGCTCGAAAATGGGTAGTTTTTTGTTGTTGTTGTTGTTTTTGGGTTTTTTTTTTGCGGTACGTGGGCCTCTCACTGTTGTGGCCTTGTCCGCTGCAGAGCACAGGCTCCGAACGCGCAGGCTCAGCGGCCATGGCGCACGTGCCCAGCCGCTCCGCGGCACGTGGGATCTTCCCGGACCGGGGCACGAACCCGTGTCTCCTGCATCGGCAGGCGGACTCTCAACCACTGCGCCACCAGGGAAGCCCCCTGAGCGCATTCTTGAGGTGGAATTGCTGGGTCATAGAATATGTGCAGGTTCAATGTTGCTCAATAATACTATATTGTTTTCTAGAGTGACTGTTCCAACATTCTATATTTTAGAAGGCTATTTTATTAGCACTGAATTACTTTTAAAAAAATAGTACTTGATTCTAACATAGTTAATCATTAGAAAATTTGTTAGCTTATAAAAATATGATCTATAGAAAACCTTTCAGGAACACTAGTATTACTTGTATTATTATTATTATTTTTTTTTTTGCGGTACGTGGGCCTCTCACTGTTGCGGCCTCTCCCATTGTGGAGCACAGGCTCCGGACGTGCAGGCTCAGCGGCCATGGCTCACGGGCCCAGCCGCTCCGCGGCATGTGGGATCCTCCCGGACTGGGGCACGAACCCGTGTCCCCTGCATCGGCAGGTGGACTCTCAACCACTGTGCCACCAGGGAAGCCCAAAAATGGGTAGTTTTTAAAGTGACTATTAGTAGTCATTAACTGGTTACCTGCTGTTAGCCTATTTCAATGAATTTTGAAGTTTTCAAACAAGTTTATGTGGACAAATAACCAGAGACCAGAATGGTAGCAAGGGTAAGAAAAAGAATATCAAGGAGCAATTTGATCTGTTAAGCAGTTGTTGTGTTGTATCTCTTCATGCCCTGAAGAGGACGGGCATAAAGAAAAAATGAATTTTTTAATTACAGCATTGTTTCATTAATTTAAATTTTTATTAGCCTATAATTATATAGTGCTTTGGAGCCTATAGAATGTCAGAGGAACCTTTTCTTGTATCCTGCCTAATTATGAAGCTGTGTACTATACCATTAGTTTGTCTAGTCTTTTAACACGTATTTACTGAGTTATCAATTTCGTGGCTAGTCAAGGACCAAAGATGACTTATTCCTGGTCCCTACCTTCAAGGAGCTCCTGTTCTGATGAGGTGACAGCACACTGCATTGTAACTATGTTTTGCTTCTCCGAGGGCTTTGGAAGCACAAAGAACAAATTGAGGCAGCCTAGGGCAGTGGAGGGTGGAGCCTCCCAGGCAGAGAAGGACAGAGTGGGGTGAGCAGGGCTTTCAAGGTAGCAAACAGAGAACAGCACAGAGGTCACAGCTGGAAAGATCCTAGTTGGTCTGAGTTGCTCTGAGTGTGGCTGGAGGGTTGAATGGGAAAAGGTGGAGGGGCTCGCAGCCTCCTGCTGCTGCTGGTCTCTGGGATGCCTCCTCACCTTGTTCCCACTCATTCGTATCTCCTCCTCCCATTCAGGTTCTGCTATTGTACTCCCTGCTATGGGCTCCTTCTCTGGGCTGGCTACAAGCTGTGACAGCATGGAAGGAATTCAGCAGTTGGTAAGTACTCAATTCATGTCAGCTATTTTTGTTATCAGTATAACTGGCTGCCATATTTCTATAAAGTTGCAGTGGCTTGGATTTGTGTATCTCTTAGTACGCACAGAAGCTTTACAGCCAAAGGGAAGGAGTTCCACACTGGATAAAACTTTTTAAGTGTAATCCCCAGGAATATCTCTTTGATTTTCCCCAAGATAACCCCTTCCCTCATGACACCTTTCCATGGGACAACCTTGGCTCCATCCCTGCCCAGTACTCAACTCCCGGTGGGCAAGAGGCCAATGAAGGGAGTGAACCAGATGGTCAAGTTTCCCCTGGGTCCAGGCCGGGGTCCTGCTGCTGTGAGTTCTGAAATAGGACACAGTGTCACATCACCTCCCCCAAGCCATCGAGAAGAAGAGAGATGCCAAGGCAAGCATGTGAATGTGGAGTCTTTGGGCTAGAAAGGCATTCCTTCAATTCTCCCTTTTGTGGGGAATTGCTGACATGCCTGGAATTGTCACACTGCAAACACACCAGGCCATGATATGCAAACCCACAACATTTATGCTTTGGAATGTCAGACCTTTGAGTTTAAAAACAGACTTTAAAGAGTTTGAGAACCTGGCAACTAATCAGTGCTCTCTGCTCAGAATGAAAGCACAGAACGGTTTGTTGTATCTCGATACACAGACGGCTATGGCTGGAGAAAATTATTTTTTCTCTCTGGTACTCAAAACACCCATTTGTCTGATTTTCCCCCCGTTTTGTAGTTTATTGTTTGGCATTTGGTTTGCGTAGCCCAGTAGTGTAGTCAGTCTACAAATCATTTTTTTTAACATCTTTATTGGAGTATAATTACTTTATAATGTTGTGTTAGTTTCTGCTGTATAACAAAGTGAATCAGCTATATGTATACATATATCCCCATATCCCCTCCCTCATGCATCTCCCTCCCACCCTCCCTATCCCACCCCTCTAGGTGGTCACAAAGCACCAAGCTGATCTCCCTGTGCTATGCGGCTGCTTCCCACTAGCTATCGATTTGACATTTGGTAGTGTATATATGTCAGTGCCACTCTCTCGCTTCGTCTCAGCTTACCCTTCCCCCTCCCCCTCCCCGTGTCTTCATGTCCACTCTCTATGTCTACGTCTTTATTCTGGTCCTGCCCCTAGGTTCTTCAGAACCATTTTTTAAAAAATATATATTCCATATACATGTGTTAGCATATGGTATTTGTTTTTCTCTTTCTGACTTACTTCACTCTGTATGACAGACTCTAGGTCCATCCACCTCACTACAAATAACTCAATTTCATTTCTTTTTATGGCTGAGTAATATTCCATTGTATATATGTGTCACATCTTCTTTATCCATTCATCTGTTGATGGACACTTAGGTTGCTTCCATGTCCTGGCTATTGTAAATAGTGCTGAAATGAACATTGTGGTACATGACTCTTTTTTTTTTTAACATCTTTATTGGAGTATAATTGCTTTACAATGGTGTGTTAGTTTCTGCTTTATAACAAAGTGAATCAGTTATACATATACATATGTTCCAATATCTCCTCCCTCTTGCGTCTCCCTCCCTCCCACCCTCCCTATCCCACCCCGCTAGGTAGTCACAAACCACTGAGCTGATCTCCCTGGCTATGCGGCTGCTTCCCACTAGCTATCTATTTTACATTTGGTAGTGTATATATGTCCATGCCACTCTCTCACTTTGTCACAGCTTACCCTTCCCCCTCCCCATATCCTCAAGTCCATTCTCTAGTAGGTCTGTGTCTTTACTCCCGTCTTACCCCTAGGTTCTTCATGACCTTTTTTTTTTTCCCTTAGATTCCATATACATGTGTTAGCATATGGTATTTGTTTTTTCTCTTTCTGACTTACTTCACTCTGTATGATAGACTCAAGGTCCATACACCTCACTACAAATAACTCAATTTTGTTTCTTCTTATGGCTGAGTAACATTCCATTGTATATAGGTGCCACATCTTCTTTATCCATTCATCTGTCGCTGGACGCTTAGGTTGCTTCCATGTCCTGGCTATTGTAAATAGAGGTGCAATGAATATTGTGGTACATGACTCTTCTTGAATTATGGTTTTCTCAGGGTATATGTCCAGGAGTGGGGTTGCTGGGTCATATGGTAGTTCTATTTTTAGTTTTTGAAGGAACCTCCATACTGTTCTCCATAGTGGCTGTATCAATTTACATTCCCACCAACAGTGCAAGAGGGTTCCCTTTTCTCCACACCCTCTCCAGCATTTATTGTTTGTAGATTTTTTGAAGATGGCCATTCTGACTGATGTGAGGTGATACTGCATTGTAACTTGCATTTGCATTTCTCTAATGATTAATGATGTTGAGCATTCTTTCATGTGTTTGTTGGCAATCTGTATATCTTCTTTGGAGAAATGTCTATTTAGGTCTTGTGCCCAGTTTTGGATTGGGTTGTTTGTTTTTTTGAGATTCAGCTCCATGAACTGCTTGTATATTTTGGAGATTAATCCTTTGTCAGTTGCTTCATTTGCAAATATTTTCTCCCATTCAGAGGGTTGTCTTTTCATCTTTTTTATGGTTTCCTTTGCTGTGCAAAAGCTTTTAAGTTTCATTAGGTCCCATTGGTTTATTTTTGTTTTTACTTCCATTTCTCTAGGAGGTGGGTCAAAAAGAATCTTGCTGTGATTGATGCCATAGAGTATTCTGCCTATGTTTTCCTCTAGGAGTTTGTCTGGCCTTACATTTAGGTCTTTAATTCATTTTGAGTTTATTTTTGTGTATGGTGTTAGAGAGTGTTCTGTTTTCATTCTTTTACATGTCCCTGTCCAGTTTTCCCAGCACCACTTATTGAAGAGGCTGTCTTTTCTCCATTGTATATTCTTGCCTCCTTTATCAAAGATAAGGTGACCATATGTGCATGGGTTTATCTCTGGGCTTTCTATCCTGTTCCATTGATCTATATTTCTGTTTTTGTGCCAGTACCATACTGTCTTGATTACTGTAGCTTTGTAGTACAGTCTGAAGTCAGGAAGCCTGATTCCTCCAGTTCCGTTTTTCTTTCTCAGGGTTGTTTTGGCTATTCGGGGTCTTTTGTGTTTCCATACAAATTGTGAAATATTTTGTTCTAGTTCTGTGAAAAATGCCAGTGGTAGTTTGATAGGGATTGCATTGAATCTGTAGATTGCTTTGGGTAGTATAATCTTTTTCACAATGTTGATTCTTCCAATCTGAGAACATGGTGTATCTCCATCTGTCTGTATAATCTTTAATTTCTTTCATCAGTGTCTTATAGTTTTCTGCATACAGGTCTTTTGTCTCCTTAGGTAGGTTTATTCCTAGGTATTTTATTCTTTTTGTTGCAATGGTAAATGGGACTGTTTCCTTAATTTCTTTTTCAGATTTATCATCATTAGTGTATAGGAATGCAAGAGATTTCTGTTCATTAACTTTGTATCCTGCTACTTTACCAGATTCATTTATTAGGTCCAGTAGTTTTCTGGTAGCATCTTTAGAATTCTCTTAGTATCATGTCATCTGCAAACAGTGGCAGCTTTACTTCCTCTTTTCCAATTTGGATTCCTTTTATTTCTTTTTCTTCTTTGATTTCTGTGGCTAAAACTTCCAAAACTATGTTGAATAATAGTGGTGAGGGTGGGCAACCTTGTCTTTTTCCTGATCTCAGCAGAAATGGTTTCAGTTTTTCACCATTGAGAATGATGTTGGCTGTGGGTTTGTCACATATAGCCTTTATTATGTTGAGGTAAGTTCCCTCTATGCCTACTTTCTGGAGCGTTTTTATCATAAATCGGTGTTGAATTTTGTCAAAAGCTTTTTCTGCATCTACTCTTGAGATTATCATATGGTTTTTATCCTTCAGTTTGTTAATATGGTGAATCACATTGATTGATTTGCGTATATTGAAGAATCCTTGCATTCCTGGGATAAACCCCACTTGATCATGGTGTATGATCCTTTTAATGTGCTGCTGGATTCTGTTTGCTAGTATTTTGTTGAGGATTTTTGCATCTATGTTCATCAGTGATATTGGCCTGTAGTTTTCTTTCTTTGTAACATCTTTGTCTGGTTTTGGTATCAGGGTGATGGTGGCCTTGTAGAATGAGTTTGGGAGTGTTCCTCCCTCTGCTATATTTTGGAAGAGTTTGAGAAGGATGGGTGTTAGCTCTTCTCTAAATGTTTGATAGAATTCGCCTGTGAAGCCATCTGGTCCTGGGCTTTTGTTTGTTGGAAGATTTTTAATCACAGTTTCAATTTCAGTGCTTGTGATTGGTCTATTTATATTTTCTGTTTCTTCCTGGTTCAGTCTTGGAAGGTTGTGCTTTTCTAAGAATTTGTCCATTTCTTCCAGGTTGTCCATTCTATTGGCATATAGTTACTTGTAGTAATCTCTCATGATCTGTTGTGTCTGCAGTGTCAGTTGTTACTTCTCCTTTTTCATTTCTAATTCTATTGGTTTGAGTCTTCTCCCTTTTTTTCTTAATGGGTCTGGCTAATGGTTTATCAATTTTGTTTATCTTCTCAAAGAACCAGCTTTTAGTTTTATTGATCTTTTCTATCGTTTCCTTCATTTCTTTTTTATTTATTTCTTTTTTTTTTTTTTTTTTTTTTTTTTTTTTTTTGCGGTACGCGGGTCTCTCACTGTTGTGGCCTCTCTCGTTGCGGAGCACAGGCTCCGGACACGCAGGCTCAGTGGCCATGGTTCACGGGCCCAGCCGCTCCGCAGCATGTGGGATCTTCCCGGACCGGGGCACGAACCCGTGTCCCCTGCATTGGCAGGCAGACTCTCAACCACTGCACCACCAGGGAAGCCCTTTTTTATTTATTTCTGATCTGATCTTTATGATTTCTTTCCTTTTGCTAACTTTGGGGTTTTTTTTGTTCTTCGTCCTCTAATTGCTTTAGGTGTAACGTTAGGTTGTTTATTTGAGATTTTTCTTGTTTCTTGAGGTAGGATTGTATTGCTATAAACTTCCCTCTTAGAATTGCTTTTGCTGCATCCCATAGGTTTTGGGCCATTGCGTTTCCATTGTCATTTGTTTCTAGATATTTTTTAATTTCCTCTGTGATTTCTTCAGTGATCTCTTAGTTATTTAGTGGCATATTTAGTGGCATATTGGTTAGCCTCCATGTGTTTGTATTTTTTACAGTTTTTTTATTTTTTTTGCTGTACGCGGGCCTCTCACTGCTGTGGCCTCTCCCGTTGCGGAGCACAGGCTCCGGACACACAGGCTCCGCGGCCATGGCTCGCGGGCCCAGCCGCTCCGCGGCATGTGGGATCTTCCAGGATCGGGGCACGAACCCATGTCCCCTGCATCGGCAGGCGGACTCTCAACCACTGCGCCACCAGGGAAGCCCCTACAGTTTTTTTTTTTTCCTGTAATTGATATCTAGTCTCATAGCATTGTGGTCGGAAAAAATACTTGGTACGATTTCAATTTTCTTAGATTTACCAAGGCTTTATTTATGACCCAAGATATGATCTATCCTGGGGAGTGTTCCATAAGCACTTGAGAAGAAAGTGTAGTCTGTTGTTTTTGGATGTAAAGTCCTGTAAATATCAATTAAGTCCCATCTTGTTTAATGTATCATTCAAAGCTTGTGTTTCCTTATATATTTTCATTTTGGTTGATATGTCCGTTGAGTAGGGTGTTTAAGTCCCCTACTATTATTGTGTTACTGTCCATTTCCCCTTTTATGGCTGTTAGCCTTTGCCTTATGTATTGAGGTGCTCCTGTGTTGGGTGCATAAAGATTTACAATTGTTATATCTTCTGCTTGGATTGATCCCTTGATCATTATGTAGTGTCCTTCTTTGTCTCTTGTAATAGTCTGTTTTAAAGTCTATTTTGTCTGATATGAGAATTGCTACTCTCTTGTAGACAGCATATATACAGGTCTTGTTTTTGTATACATTCAGCCAGTGTATGTCTTTTGGTTGGATCATTTAATTCATTTACATTTAAGGTAATTAGCGATATGTATATTCCTATTACCACTTTCTTAATTGTTTTGGGTTTGTTATTGTACGTCTTTTCCTTGTCTTGTTTTTCCTGCCAGAGAAGTTCCTTTGGCATTTGTTGTAAAGCTGGTTTGGTGGTGCTGAATTCTCTTAGCTTTTGCTTGTCTATAAAGCTTTTAATTTCTCCATCGAATCTGAATGACATCCTTGCTGGGTAGAGTAATCTTGGTTGTAGGTTTTTCCCTTTCATCACTTTAAATATATCCTGCCACTCCCTTCTGGCTTGCAGAGTTTCTGTTGAAAGATCAGCTGTTAACCTTATGGGGATTCCCTTATGTGTTATATGTTGTTTTTCCCTTGCTGCTTTTAATATGTTTTTCTTTGTATTTAATTTTTGATAGTTTGATTAATATGTGTCTTGGCATGTTTCTCCTTGCCTTTATGCTGTATGGGACTCTCTGCATTTCCTGGACTTGATTGACTATTTCCTTTCCCGTATTAGGGAAGTTTTCAACTATAACCTCTTCAAGTATTTTCTCAGTCCCTTTCTTTTTCTCCTCTTCTTCTGGGACCCCTATAATTTGAATGTTGGTTTGTTTAATATTGTCCCAGAGGTCTCTGAGACTGTCCTCAATTCTTTTCATTCTTTGTTCTTTATTCTGCTCTGCAGTAGTTATTTCCACTATTTTACCTTCCAGGTCACGTTCTTCTGCCTCAGTTATTCCGCTATTGATTCCTTCTAGAGAATTTTTAATTTCATTTATTGTGCTGTTCATCACTGCTTGTTTGCTCTTTAGTTCTTCTAGGTCCTTGTTAAACATTTCTTGTATTTTCTCCATTCTGTTTCCAAGATTTTGGATCATTTTTACTATCATTACTCTGCATTCTTTTCGGGTACACTGCCTATTTCCTCTTCATTTGTTTGGTCTGGTGGGTTTTTACCTTGCTCCTTCATCTCTGTCTTCTCATTTTGCGTAACTTACTGTGTTTGGGGTCTCCTTTTTGCAGGCTGCAGGTTCGTAGTTCCCGTTGTTTTTGGTGTCTGCCCCCAGTGGGTAAGGTTGGTTCAGTGGGTTGTGTAGGCTTCCTGGTGGAGGGGACTGGTACCTGTGTTCTGGTGGATGAGGCTGGATCTTGTCTTTCTGGTGGGCAGGACCACTCCGGTGGTGTGTTTTGGGGTGTCTGTGAACTTAGTATGATTTTAGGCAACCTCTCTGCTAATGGGTGGCATTGTGTTCCTGTCTTCCTAGTTGTTTGGCATAGAGTGTCCAGCATTGGAGCTTGCTGGTCATTGAGTGGAGCTGGGTCTTCGTGTTGAGACGGAGATCTCTGGGAGAGCTCTCTCCGATTGATATTACTTGGGGCTGGGAGGTCTCTGGTGCTCCAGTGTCCTGAACTCGGCTTTCGCACCTCAGAGGCTCAGGCCTGACACCCAGCCAGAGCACCAAGATGCTGTCAGTCGCACGGCAGTGAATGTGGCGGTCTCCATGATGAAGTCAGATTATGAGGGTCTACGATAGCTGTTCAGCTAAAACAGGCTGACTTGGGAGCAATTTGTCTACGAGGCCGTCTCCAGCAGCCTGTGGCTAAAAGAGTAGGTCTCTGCATGTGCTGCCAGAATCTTAAAAGTTTATATAGAGGTCTTAACTGGGTTCAGTACAGATGGTCTCAAGAACACCTTACTCTCTCAAGGTGGTGTGGTTGAAACACCTCCTAAGCATGAGGGTCTCCAAACTGCAGGAAGACGAGACCGCCCACAAGCCGTGATTCTCGCCATGAACCCTGCTGCTGCCGTAGTGGAATCTGGCTTCCCCTGCGGCTCTGCAGTGAGCTTTCAGGGAAGTTTTCTCTCTGTGATGATGAGATTCATGCTACCTGAGTTGCCCAAAGCCACAGAGCGCTTAAATGTTGGGGCTGGGGTAGAAACCCAGCAATCTGGCTCCAGGGTCTGTGTTACCGCAGCCTAAATGCCTCACCCCCGCGAGCCGCCTCCTCAAACTTGCTCTGCTGCAGGAAGAGTCCTGCAAATCATTTTGTAGAAATTGATGATGCTGGTGTGTTCAGGACAGCACCTGCTGGGTTTTGATGACCACAAGATCAGGTTTTCATTATCTTATGGTCAACTGATGGGCTGTCATTGATTGACAGATCCAGGGTCTGGATTCTGTCCCTTGGTTTCCTCGTTTCTGTCTGAGCAAAGTGCAGGGGCCTCAGCACTTTAATTAGCGACTTGGATTTACTCTGTGTATTTGTTCCAGTCCATGGAGATTCTGTCCTGACTTGTCCTCTCAGATTTATTTATTCCACAGTCAAGGAGTATTTATTGAACTGCTACTCTGTGCTGGACCTTAAGGGTATGGAGAGACTAGATTACCATGGCTGATCTCAGGTCATTCACACTGGGTAGGATGGACAGGATTCTGAGCTGTACAGACGTGTAGACAGAGGGAGGGCAGCCAGGCCAGCGATGGACAGCCACCACAGTGTGGGTAGGGAGAGAGGTTGACAGGGAGACTTGGTAATACTTTCCTTTTAGAAAATTGACCATTTTCTGTTTAAAATCCAGACAATATTGTTTTGGGCCCTTGAAGTTCCATTGTCTTCTACATGTATGACCAGGAATGAGTCAGACACATTACACTTAGCACCCTTCTGGCAGAGTGGAAAAAACTTTGCATATTGCCAGATTCCACTAAGTGGCCTTTATCAACTCATTCGATCTCCCTGGGCCTCGATTTTTTCCTTCTGTAAAATGGGGATCATCTATATTGTTGTCAGGATCCAGTATAACACCATATATGTGAAAATTATATTCAGAAAAGCCTCGTCTTATGACCAAATAGGTAAGACACCTTGCCTGTCTATGTATTACCGATTTTCTAATCTCTGTAAATGTTAAGATTCATGAAATACAGATTATATTTTAAAGAATTGCCTCATTCATAATAGTTGTTACCCATTTCCTCAAACAATGGACAAAGGTATAATGACTACCATTTTGGAGGAGAAGGCTCTTTGGGTTTTTTTGATGTTAAAAAGAGCACCCCATACTCTGAAGTGTTAGGAAACCTTGAAGAAGAAGTGGGAGGTGGTGTTCAATGCCAGTCTCTGTTTTCTGCTCTGTCTGGCTCGTGAGCCTATAAATGATGCACCTCTCTCAAAGTCCCATCAACTTGGAAAATGACCAAGCAATGTCAGCTCAGCAATAGTCATCCATATTGTGCTTTTGAACTGCTCTAACTGGAAGGAAATGAGGCACAGAGGGAAATTGGCTTTTCTCAGCTGCCATCTGTCTGGGTTACCTTTGCAATGTCAGGAGGTGGAGAACTGTACAGGCAGCCCAAGGTGAGAGAGGCCTGGGTCAATGGACCTCCTTGGGAGCACGACCCTGGCTAGCCCCATTTTCCTTATTTCTGTTTCCTTGTGGATTGTCATTCAGGATTTGAATTTCCAAAACATTCCTTTTACAATTCTGAATGATCTCCTGATACTTGTGTTGACTATCTCATCCCAGGGTGGCAGACTGGACCTTCTGCTTGCTTGTTGGTTTCTGGCACTGACCCGAATGTTTCTGGTTCTCATGTCCGCCCAGCCCAAACCATCGCAAGTTCAGCTTCAACCATCCTTGTCTGGAATCTTGGACAATTCATCCACTAACAGGGATAGAGCTGTCTTGCTTTAGACTATGATATTCATCTCCCAAGATGTAAATTCTCTCTGTTTCATATCATCTTATATTGCAACCTAAGGCATGAATGATATTTAGCCTCTCTGAATCCCAGTGTCCTAATCTGTGGAATGATACTGTATCAGTGTAGATCCTCCAGGAAAGGGGTGCCAACATGTAGTTAGAAGTGCAAGAGCCTTACCTGTGAAGGCTGAATGGGGGGAGACTGCAGAGCCTTCAGATTTTTATGGTGTGGGCAGGGAAAGCTGTCAGGCCATTATGCAGGCCTGATGCATGTGAAAGGAGAGCGGAGGAAGGGAGATAAAGTGGGAAGAGCTTGAAACAGTGGTGCAGCTCCTGGAAAGTCTTAGCCAGCTGAATGGAGAGCTTCAGTTCAGAGATTTCCTGTAAAGGAGTCCCATGTTGGGGCAGAACTGGCCAGGCCATGGCGTTGCCTCTAAGCTCACTCATCCACTGGGGACTTTTAGTAGTGATGATCTCCAGCCCATAGTCACAATTCATCATTGTGAACTAAAACTATTAATGTTTCAAATCAAATATTCATTGAAAACCTACTCTCTGTAAAGCACTAAGCTGAGTGATGTCACAAGGAATTTGCAAATTGACTCAGTGTGTCCTACAGAGAGAGAGATAATATAATTAAAATGAAAAAATTTTTTTTGAGTGACAAGGTAGGGGAAGATGCCAAAAATGGGTGAGCCTCAGGTTAGATGAACTGGTCCAGGTATAGGCCTTGTCCTAGAAAGATAGAAGTAGAAGTTCAAATTTGGGTATTCAAAGGGGCATTGGAGATGTAGGCTTGATTTGGGTCAGCGCTGAGGCCAAGGCAGGAAGACCTAAGAAATCACAGACTGGGAACACCTCAGTGCTTATAATTCATTGGGAATGGAAGCAGAAATAGCTGGGTGCCCAGCTCTCTGTGAAATCTGCTGCCAAAAGGTCAAGGTCCAGCCAGTTGGTCTGGGGTTCTGAGAGGCTTCTAGGCAGGAGTAGAAAGATACATGTCATGTAGACTGAACTAATACATCTGAGCATGGAGGAAGCCTACAGTGGCTGAGCAAGATGCTGGCATCTACCTGCTGGGGGGATGGGCACATGGTTCACTGCCTCATTGGTGTTGTCTCTGCTGTGAAGCTGAGCTACGTCTGACTTGGGCAATGAACACAGTATTTTCCAAGTTTTCTTCTCTGGAGTGCCACAACTTGGAAGCTAGAGCTGGCTTTTTCTATAGTGTCAGCTGTGGTTTCCATGCTATTAGAGAATCGTTTCCTGGTAGAGAACTTTACCCCTGGATGGCTAGTTGGTTCCATGTGTTGCCTATTCAATGGTCACATGTGGCTAAAACTCCCACTCAGTCACCTCTGTCATTCCCAGGGAACCATCAAGGACGTGGGTGTAGAAACAAGGTGGAGGCGGTTGTTTGTGTTGTTTGTTGCTCGGAGAGAGATGCCTGCGTGTGGCATGTGAGTGAGAAGTGAAGAATGAGCATGGGTTTACCTGGAACACACTTCCTCCCCCCATCATGCCTTTATCTGCCTGAGGATATGAGGGTGGCCCACAAAGTTCCGGCGGTTACAGAAAGCACTGTGCATTTGTAGACGTGCTGATGATTGACAGTGGATGGAGCACGGAGGAAATAGCAGGGCTTGGAGAGAGGTGGGCCCCAGTGAGCAGAGCTGGATGGTCTTTGTGCAGCCCATGAGGCACCTGGGCCTGATCCCGGAAGACGTCGAAAGCTATGGGAAGGTTTGGAGCAGGCAATCGGTACAATCAGATTTGCTTCTAGAAAGATCTCTTTGGCAGAAATGCAGAAGTCAAGAGTTGGAGTGGAGAGAACTGTTAGGAGGTTTCAGCAGCAGTCCAGGTGAGAAGATGATGGAGACTGCTATGAAGCTGGTGTCATTGCATGGGAGGAAAGTGCACGGCTTGGAAAGAGCAAAGAACAAAGTACAGTGAAAACAAGAATGCAAACCACAGTCTGTGGGTGACTCAGAGAACAAAGCCAGCAAGGAGTCCACAGGAAGCAGGTCCAGCTTCCCAGGCAAGATCCAGAAGGACCTCTTTGGAAGGGCCAACGCCTCTTGCAACAGTGATCTTCTACTGGCCTTAAAGATTTTTCCCAACCGGGTGTCCACTCCCAGCCAACATCGACATGTGTCCGGCAGGAGAATGATGTGATAGAATGAGTGCTTTCTGATCAGTCAGTGCATATAAGCTAGTCCAGATGAAGCCCCTGGAACTGGGTGATGTGGTTGATTCAATCAGACAATCATGTCAGTTGAGATATATATATATATATAAATTTTTTTTTTTGAGGTACGTGGGCCTCTCACTGTTGTGGCCCCTCCCGTTGCGGAGCACGGGCTCCGGCCGCGCAGGCTCAGTGGCCATGGCTCACGGGCCCAGCCGCTCCGCGGCATGTGGGATCTTCCCGGACAGGGGCATGAACCCGTGTCCCCTGCATCAGCAGGCGGACTCTCAACCACTGCACCACCAGGGAAGCCCTGTCCGTTGATATTTTGCTATCCAAGAATATTTTGGCGCTGCCTTGCTCCTTTCCTCTTCCTTTGTCATTGGCATTACACCTGGTCATTCAGGCAATATAGTAGCACCTGGGCTCAGGTTTTGGCATCTGGAAGACCAGGATAAATTACTTTTTTTCTAGTCTCAGCTTTCATATTCGAAGACTGAATAATAACAGTGCCTGGCTGTCATGAATGTCAAATGGGTAGGGGTCCCAGCACAGTGCCTGCCTTGCAATAAACCTCCACAAGCGTTAGCCAATATGAGTATTATTACATGTCCCTTTGCTTTGGAGTGTTTGGGTCTCTTCACGCTCTCCCAGCTCCCCCGGGGTGTCCGCATCTCGAGGAGCTGCTTCAGTGCCCAGTCTCACGGTGGTGGGTCTCTGACCAGAACTGCAGCCACCCCCGCCATCCCTTAGCCCTCCCTCCCTCACCTGCCCTCCCCCAACTTCTCCTCCACGTCCTTCCAGAGTGTCTGGAACAATGGGGGAAACCTGTGTGATTACAGTCAAAAGTCTCTCCGGGAAGCTCCAGCCCTTTCAGGGTAATTTGGCATGATTTTGTGGAAGTGAGCCTTGGGGAAAATTCAAATGTCAAGCATAATTTGATACTTGAAACATGAAAGAAAAAGCCTTCTGATTTCTTTTCATCTACATTTCCACACTCCACACTGTCCGGTTTTCCCCGTTCTCTCTCGGGGTCATTACTCCACAGTGGGGGCCAGAGGTGAAGCAGCAGTAGCAGGTGGCAGTCTTTTAACCCTCCCTCCCCCCGAGGCCAGCACGGCCACTCAGTCTCATTCACTTACCCAGGCATCTCTGCCGACCCCGTTTTCTGAGTGCTGTCAAGGCAGGATGCTTTAATGAATGCTGAGGTCTCAGCTTAAAGATCAGCAATTATTTATACACAGTAGATGATGAGCTAAAGTTCTCTTACATGTTATCTCTATGTCTATCTTAATCAAAAGAACACAAAACAGAGGGAACTTCTTTTTTCAGGCTAAAGCTGGTGCATTTCCAGAAGGCTTCTTCCCCACCCTTCCCCCTGCCAGATGAGGTTGGACTACCCAACTGATCAGACCCTGAAGTTTGGGATTCCAGCTCCACCATTTACTAGTTGTGTGTCTGGCGAGTTCCCTCACTATCCAGGGATGAGTGACAGTGCACCTGAGCTGAAACATTGCCTGGTGCCCGGCACCGACCTTGCAAGCAAATAAGGAATATGGCTGCTACTTCAGGTCCACTTCCAAATCTCATGTGAAATGTCTGCTGTGGTCACACTAACACAGAGCTGTGCAGGGAAGGGGATTCTGGGAAATATAATCCCATCTTAGCTGACGTTTTACAGAACAAATCCAGTACAAGGACTCTAAAATGTATATGTCAAGTGCTTAGCCCATAAGGACACAGTCACCATGAATCATCATTCCTCTCCCTTTCCCTCTTTCATCAGCCCTTGCTCAGCTGAGTCCTTGTACCTGCCCAAGAGGGTAGCACACGGGAGAGATAAGGATTCAGTATAAGAATCCTGTGTATGCGTGTGCGTGTTGGGCGGGGGCAGCGATGGGTGCATGCCATTCTGAGACCAAAGAATATAGATTGGGGAGAACCGGTTTTGGACATTCTGGGCTTTCCGGGTTTTTTTGTTGTTGTTTTTTTGTTTTTTTGAAGTGTGGATGATGGGAAGTTTTCCGTAGTTTATTGCTCGGACATAAGCAGTGTCTGCCCCAGGCAGGGGAAAGGTAGTCTCTGAGAGAGCTGATACCACTGCTGTCCACCTTGTTCCTCTTGTGTCATTTTCATGGGGATCACGGATAGAACACGATCTGCTCAAGCAAACTGGGCTTTCTGGTTTTTATTAAGCAACTGTTTTTTTAAAATTAAGGATAATTTTGTTATCTAAAATATGATGGGGATTTCTCTTTGGAGCAATCACCTTAAGTCACCTTAAACACTGGGGTGCTCAATTACAGGGAATTTAATTCCTGTAGGAAGCCTTGGAGACCATCTCATTATCCTAATCTTTTGGGGGTTCCTGATGCCCAGCTATAGACATGAGGAGTTTGTTTTTCAGTAACTGCCTCCCAGGCTGGGATGTGTGAGTGGATTCCAGCTTGTACACAGTGAGACAGGCACCAATTAGCATGACCGTTTTCTGGGTCTAGAGGGACAACAATATCTGCTGTGAAGATCTTCTTGGATGTTATCCTGGGTTATCCTGAGTGTTCTTGGATGTTCTTCCTCTTGATCCATTTGGTTGATCTCGGTCCAAATCTGTCTACTGTTTTTTAAGTTTATTGAACTATAGTTGATTTACAGTGTTGTGTTAATTTCTTCTATACAGCAAAGTGACTCAGTTATATATATATAACTTTTTTTCATATTCTTTTCCATTATGGTTTATCACAGGATATTGAATATAGCCCCCTGTGCTGTACAGTTGGAACTTGTTGTTTATCCATCCTATATATCAAATCTGTCTATTTTTGAATCTATCACCTGATGAAGGGAAGTTATACTGCTGTTGATTACAGGACAGACAAGCAACACATATAAGTTGACCAGCTTTCCAAAGACCTTGCTTGACTTGGTTTTATAGTTTCGGCAAAGTACGAATTTTTCCATTGACACATTTCAAGATCATTTCCTCACATGTTGCCCATATGTTGGTGTGGTCAGTTACTGTGGTCGTTATTTCCCTAGCCAATAAGGGCACATGGATGGTGAGATATCTCACTGATTGGGCTTGCACCATTTGATGTCATCACAGGTGGGCAAAAACAGTAGGAACGGACAAAGCTCTAGTTATGGCACAAAACGGTCAGAGTCCTTCTTGCAATGGTATGAACTTTCTTATTTCTAGAGCAGTGATTCTGAAAGTGTCATCTCTAGACCAGCAACATCAGCATCACCCAAAAACTTGTTAGAAATGCAAATTCTTGGGCTCCATCCTGGACCTACTGAATCAGAATCTCTGGGACCCAGCAAACTGTATTTTAACAAGCCCTCCAGGTGATTCTGATGGCAGTTTAAGTCTGAGAAACACTGCTCTAGAGCTGGGAATGGATGCATTTCCTTGACAGCTGAACATTTTCTTAGTCTGCAGGATAGCTTCTTGTATGTTAGAAGAACCTGCAACACTCAGACAAGAGATATAGCTTTTCTTTCTGATACATTGTCCAAATCCTTAACTCTTACAGATAAAAACTTTGAAGGTAAAAAAAGGTGTGGGTGGGAGGAGCTGCCCAAGGTCACACGGTTAGCTGCAGAAATCGGAATGGCTTTTAGTTCTCTGGATTCCCACTTCAGTGTACCTTCCATTCTAGGCACTCAAGAAGATGCTGGGAGGATGGATGGATGGCTGATGAGGGAGGCTTGTTGGTAATAGTGCATTGTGTTGGGATTAGGATCTCTTTCAGATTCTCTCATTCTCTAGGCATGGCTAAGGGAGAATCATGGCACCCCACGCCCATGCCTCAGTTTTCTCATCTGAAATATGGGAACAACAGTCCACATGCTGCCTTCCTCAAATGAGGCGTGAAAAGATGCAAACTGTATCTTTTTTTTTTTTTTTTTTTTTGCGGTACACGGGCCTCTCACTGTTGTGGCCTCTCCCATCGCGTAGCACAGGCTCCGGATGCGCAGGCCCAGTGGGCGTGGCTCACGGGCCCAGCTGCTCCGTGGCATGTGGGATCCTCCCGGACCAGGGCACGAACCCTTGTCCCCTGCATCGGCAGGCAGACTCTCAACCACTGCGCCACCAGGGAAGCCCCAAACTGTGTCTTTGTGAGGTGCAAACCGTATTGTGGAATCTGTCCAGGAAGCAGCAGAAGCAACAGTAGCAGCAGCCACTGCTACCTTTTTACAGGCATCCAGTATCTGGGCTGCCTTGCTCTGGCAGACAGGAGGGAGCTAGCATGCCTCAGGGTTGTCAAAGAGGCCACAGGGCTCTCACCACGTGGAAAATAACTATCCTTTCCTTTCATTGACTAATTCACATGACAGCCTTTCCCATTCTGGTTCCAGCTCTATCAAAAGCAGTGAAACAACCACTTATGTGATAATCATTTTATCACTCGGCTGCCATTGTAAATAAGGGACGGAGGCCCCTGTGCAGAGCCATCTTTACAACAGCTCCATCTAAATGCAAATGTAGATCCCCTGCCAAACAGAAAGGTGAAAGCTTTCCTATTAGCAGGCAGGAGATAGGAGAGTTAATTTAATGCTAAAACATTCCCAAGCAAGGAGAGCAATTTCTCCCGTTGAGCAGTGGCCTCATTTTCTCTCCATGACCACCGTGCCCATAATATGATAATTTTTACCTTTTTAAACTTTGCTGAAGGAAAAAGAACAGTCATCTATCTTTGGAAATGGCTCCTTCTGCATTCATTTTATCTACAAAAATGCAGATGTTTGTCTATTTGGTGAATGAATGGCCTGGAAGAAGCTAAAAGATAAAGATGACTTCAGTGCTGTGATGTGCTGGGATTCAATGTCTGCACTTGACTCCATAAACTCCCCACAGGCAGGCTTGCTCTGTGATGGTATTTGCCCAGCCCAGACTAATCAGCTCGTTTTCTTCCTCCCTGTGGCCAGTCTTCCTGGGCTGAGAGAAGAGGAATTGAGGAGGAGAAGGGAAGAAAAAGAATATGGACAACTGAGTCCATTCATGTTGCAGTTATTTGAGCAATGGAATGGGAGGACTTCAAATGGGTCCTTCTTTCTTGAGGAGCATCTTGGGTCAGATGCTTTTAAGCTCTGTGGCCTTGAGCACTCACTCAGCCTTGCTGAGGCTTCTCATCAGTGTAGGGATTGGAGATAATCCACGTATGTCCCTGGAGAGAGGGAGAAGGGAGTGAAAGCTTTCTGAGCCCATTTCACAAACTGCCATGGCCTGCTTCCCTGCATGACCCTCACAGCCCCTGGCAACCTTGAGAGAAGGTGGTGTTAGGCCCATTTTACAGATGAAGAAATGGGCTCAGGTGCTTCTCCTGCTCAAGGCAGCATGGCTAGTGGAGAAGCTACAGTCGATCTTCATGACTTGGTGATTCCACACTTGTGAATTGGCTTACTTGCTAAGATTTATCTGTAATCATCAAATCAATACTCGCTCTTTCACAGGCATTTGTGAACATGCATAGACCTGAGAAGAATTTGAGTTGCCCAACACATACGTTCCTGGCTGAGGTCGATCAAAGCAACACGCTTTTTGTCCAGCTCAGACTGTCCACAGGGTCCCTTTTGTAGTCTGTTTAGTGCCACGTTTTTCCACATTTCTGTGATTTTGGTTGGCAATTTTGCTGTTTCGAATGGCCCCCAAGCATACTGCTGAAGAGCTGTCTGGTGTTCCCAAGTGCAAGGAGGCTGCGATGTACTTTATGGAGAAAATACATGTGTTAGATAATCCTTGTTCAGGCAGAGTTACAGTGCTGTTGTTGGCTGGGAATTCAATGTTAATGAATCAACTACATATTAAGTAAGGTGTCTTTAAACAGAAACATAGATAAAACAAGGTTATGTATTGATTGGTTGATGAAAATATATTTCTCCCAGGAACAATGATTCAGGATTCGCTAATTCGGTATTTGCGGTGACTTTATAGAACATGATTACAGTGAATCACGGGTAGTGACTGTACATTGAATCAATTCTATTTGCCTCTCCTGACATCCCTGAAGGGGTGAGAGACTGTCAGAGGGGTCTGACCCTGCCCCATGGCACCCTCACCCCAGCCAGTGTTCCCTTCTCCTTGTTAGGATCAGATCTGCCCAAGTCCTAGGTCAGCTCTAGCTGTACATGGGATGCAAGTGAAGATTTGCTGCTTCAAGAGGCAAGTAACCTGTTTGCTTACCAGCTGGGTATCTTGGGTGAATTATGTGCTCTGCTTCTTCTTCTATAGGGTGGAGTTCTTAATAATATTTGGAAGAGTTGTTTAGGGAGTTAGGTGAGATTAGTATACCTATGGGGCTTAGCACAGTACCTCGTTCATCATGAAACTTAATGACTATTAATACACCTAATAGGATCTTGAGTTGGAGTTATTTTTGTGATGCTGCTGTTCTAA
The DNA here is from genome assembly GCF_025265405.1 of Mesoplodon densirostris. Taxonomy (NCBI): domain Eukaryota; kingdom Metazoa; phylum Chordata; class Mammalia; order Artiodactyla; family Ziphiidae; genus Mesoplodon; species Mesoplodon densirostris. Next base: position 40,092,160 of record NC_082676.1, on the reverse strand, counting down.
GCCTTCCCTGGCTGGTTATTCTGGGTCTTGTCTGAGCCTCCCTTTTACTCTCTGCCTATCTTTTCTGCTGCTGGTTTCTTTCCGATGGCCTCTCCTGGCTTCTCTGTTCCTGGACCTTACACGCCCTGGGTCCTCTCTGTAGTGCCCAGGATCCACTGGCTTTCTGTGGGGGAAGCAGGGGCTATGGGCTCACTCCAGTCAGACTCTACCTTCATTCTGCAGTTGTGGGCACAGAGGGATGTGGGTTTGAAGCCACCTAACAGATTCAATCACTGCTCCTCCCCACCCACAGGCTTTGCTTGGTCCAGCCCCATTGAACAGGAGCTGCTGAAGGAATTACTCCCACTGAGAAGAGAGGGATGAAGCCCACGTCAGGGGGCAGGCAGGAGCTTAAATGATACTAGTGTGTATGTATGTATGTATGTATGTATGTATGAATAAGGGAGGGATTACTGTGACTGACCTACAAGAAATGCCACCCTTAAATAAATCTAAATAAAACTCCATGGCCCCAACTAGCCGAGGTCATTAAGAAGTCTGATATTTAGGGTGTCTCCTCATTGGACTGTATAAGAACTCAAGGGTTTACATAGTCCCATCAAAACAAGGGTGGGATGCTTGCAATAACCTGGAAGTTAGGTACTAGTACCATCCTATATTACAGATGAATAGAGTAGCTTGAGAGTTGAGACATACCCAAAATCAGGTAAGTAACTTTGGTAAGGAGACTGGCAATTCAAATTGAGACAGTCTGAGTCCAAACCCAGTTTTCCCAGGTACTGAGCCTTTATAAGAGGTGTTGGGGGGATAAATCAGGCATAGATTCTTCCCTCAACAGTTTGCCAGTCTGCTGGAACCTTACTTTCAATTCCATTTTATTGTATTTTTTTAAGACCATGGTAAATGCCTATAGGGTTGCCTGGGGTTGCTCTTTGGAATGGGCCACCCCATTCACAGAATACCTATGCTTCCACTGTGTGACACTTCCCTCCTGGCCATGGCACATCGAACCAGGGGGAAAGTAATTGGAGGGGAGGTCACTGGAGTCTGTCTCTTGGGAGAGTGAGTATTGTGAACAGAGTCAAGAAAAACCAGAATTGGACTTCCCTGATGGCGCAGTGGTTAAGAATCCGCCTGCCAATACAGGGGACATGGGTTTGAACCCTGGTCCTGGAAGATCCCACATGCTGTGGAGCAACTAAGCCCATATGCCACAACTACTGAAGCCTGCACTCCTAGAGCCGTGCTCTGCAACAAGAGAAGCCACTGCAATGAGAAGCCTGCACACTGCAATGAACAGTAGCCCTTGCTCGCCGCAACTAGAGAAAGCCTGTGTGCAGCAACGAAGACCCAATACAGCCATAAATAAATAAATAAGAAAGAAGGAAGGAAGGAAGGAAGGAAGAGAGAGAGAGAGAGAGAGAGAGAGACAAAGAAAGAAAGAAAGAAGGAAGGAAGGAAGGAAGAGAGAGAGAGACAAAGAAAGAAAGAAAGAAAAAGAAAAAGAGAGAGCGAGAGAGAGAAAGGAAGGAAGGAAGCAAGGGAAGGAAGAAAGAAAGAAAGAAAGAAAGAGAAAGGAAGGAAGGAAAGAAGGAAGAAAGAAAGAGAGAGAGAAAGAAAGAAAGAAAGAAAGAAAGAAAGAAAAAGAAAGGAAAGAAAGAAAAGAAAAGAAAAGAAAAGACCAGGATCCCAAAACAAAGACCTATCAGCTCTCCTTGCTGAAAACCTGAGAGCAGCCCTGGCTTCCTATCTTTCTATTGGGTTGGTTGCTCAGATTTTCACTGGAATCTCTGAAATGCCTCAGTATCATCATCATCATCATCATCATCATCATCATCATCACCACCACCACCACCACCTACTTAAGCTCACTCAAGTTGTTTTCTCTGGCTGCAATCAGAGCAAGTTTAAGAAGTACCCAGATCCATTCTTTAACCCAATTCACCACTATGCATGAGGGCCTTGGCTCTGCTGAGTGTCATCCAGACTCAGAAAATAGACTCTGGAATCCCTACCAATCAAAGCACCCAGTACCCCGAACCCAGGCCTTTTTTGGGGGTCAGCCCTTTGGCTATTTCTTAGTTTAGAATCTGTCAAAATGCGTCAAAATAATCAGTGAGGTTAAATGTCTGAATCCAAGTGACCGTTCAAAGACACCTGTTATTTTGTAGAGTCTACGATGTAGACATATGCAGAACTGGTGAGAATCAAAAGGAAGGGCCCAAATCATAAGTTATGATAAAATGACAGGAGTTGAGAAAGAAACAAAAATCATGGAAGTCAGTTTCACGGAATACAGCATTGCCCTAAAAGGGCAGTGGACTCTTTATTAAGTAGAGTTGGTTGGTTGTCATCTATAAAGTTTTGTGAAACTGACATTTTGGAGCCACCTAGCTTCATAAATATCTTGTTCTAGTTAAACCAATAAAAATGAAATGTGTTTCCTTCCTGCATACTAGTTGATTTCTCCTTTTTAAAGCTTTCAGCCTTCAAATCCTGTTCTTTCTGACTCCAAAACCCATGAATTCATTTACCATGCCTATGGTCTTCAAACTTTAGAATGCATAGGAATCACCCAAGGAGCCTCAAACGTTTCTGATTTTTGGCCCTATTGCTCAGAGCTTCAGAGTCAGAGGATCTGGGAGAGGCACCCAGGAATCAGCATTTTTGATTGACACAAGGACTGCAATTTGAGGAATATTTCAGTACCCTAGATTGCCCTCAGAAAGGTAGCACTTCTGAAAAAAGGGAATTATGTGCTAGCCTAATGCCTTCAGAAACCTTTTACAAATTGGGAGAGGAAATTATACCAAGACCCATTTTCCTTAAAATAGGGGTTGATTTTGTTCCCTTTATGAAGATCAAAACTCCCTTTTCCCCTGCCATTTTCTATGGGATTATGACTTTTTTTTTTGCCAAAGATTATCACTTCAAATAAAAAATAAGAAGTATTTCCAGTCCTGCTACAAAAATGTATGAGTGGGATGAAGATGGTCCCCAAGGCACAGTCAGTGAGAAACAACAGGATCCTATTAGCACATCCTGCTTTTATTTATCTGAGCAGTTTCCAATCTATTTTAAAGTCTTTCACACTTTCCATAGAGAAATAGTATATTATTTCTAGTAAGAACTGAAAGCTGGGGATTCAGGCCACATGTAAGCTACCTCTAGAGATACTGGGAGTTTTTCTACTTGCCTAGAGCCTGCTCTGTTCTCCAACCCACTTTCCTTGAAGGGATCAACCACTGAACAGGGCAGGAAATGGGATTTAAAGTGCCATTGATTCTCTTGGCCTAGCTCTTTTTATTTTTCCTGTCTGTGCCCAGAAAAAAAAAAAAAAAACGCCAGGGAGTCAGGAGTTGGATAGGTTTATCTGAAAGAGATGCCAAGGGTGAGGCAATATAACATATTAAAGAGATAAAGACAGATTTCAACAATATAGATGACTTACAGTAGCTGTTCTCTTTTGGATGTCTTTGTTCCAATTAATACTTTCTACAGCCTTAAGGTAAGATTATAAAGTAGGTAATAAGATCCTTTAAATCCTACTGTTTTGAAAGAATTCTTATTGTCTAATTCCCTTGGCTTTTCTGTAATGCTTTCAAGAGGTTTCAAAGCCAAAGTTCCAGAAATGTAGGGCTTTCTCCCCTTCAGCCTGGAAGATAAGTAAAAATAATTGATTCTTCAGGGTCCTTAATTTGTTGGGATTGCAAACTGAATCCTCAAAAGATCGCAGTCCATTTGCTATATAAATGTTTCTGGGATGAAAAAGCTGAAGTCAGAGTAAGATTTGAGTCAGGTGGGAAAAAAGAGTCTTAGGATTATGTGTGTGTCTATACTCAAAACTTAAATGGTCCTCAGACATGTTAATAAAATTATATATATAAAGAGTTCCAAGCACTACTACTCTGGGATGCTGGGAAGGCCATTTAATACTCTGGCCTTCTTTTCCTCATTTCTGTTGGATTCAGTTTAGAGCCAGAAACTCTGAAGTTAAGTTCTGGCTCTGCTCCATACCATGATGGTGATGGAAAAGTCTTTTGTTCTTTCTGAAGGGGAGTTTTCCCAAGTGTAGAATGGGAGAAAGAATGGCTACATTAGAAAGTTATTGTTTACCCATGTACCCAGTAGCTGTCATCCATATAGTCATTCATGTATTCATTCATTCATTCTTAAGCCCCAAGTATGTACTAGGTTCTAGGATATAACAGTGAATAAGCCATCATGTCTAACTTTAAGAAGCTCTAAGTTTAATGGGTTGATATGTAAGTGAATTGTCAATCACAATATAGAGGATTCAGATTTCTAAGAGGGGGCAGAATTGGGAGCAGTGGCAGCACATGGTTCCCTAAAGCAACATGCAGGGGGTTGGGGATAGTAGAAAATAGTACTGGTTGCCAGTCTGACACCATCCTCTTTTCTAGCAGACTTAATTCTGTTCCTGTAATCTGCACTTCACTAATCCAATCACGGTAATCCTTCTCTTGCTTGTGATGGATTTAGGCATGGGTTTGTTATACAATGCTGGTCACTGAGAATTGAGAGAAAGTCTGATAGAGGATTCTGAGAACTATTTCCTTGCCCTTAAAGAGAGACACTCAGAGACTGAGAGAGCCATTTTCTTCCTCTGGATATTGTTGTGACCTTGTGTTTTGCCTAGAACCATAGCAGTCATCTACGACCACAAAGGAGCAAAATAGGCAAAGGATGGGGGTGCAGAAAGATGGACAAAGCAGGGTCATTGATGACATTGTTGAGAATCTGAATTCACCAACCTGAGAACTCCCTTATCTAAAGACTTCCTGTTTTACCATGTAATACATCTTTGTTATATTTAAACCAGCTGAGTCAGGGTTTCTGTGACTTCAGCTAAAAGACCCCTGGCTGGTGCTATGATGCTTGATTTCTGAAGAAGTAAGAGATACTCAGGAGATGAGAGAGGAGAAGGGCAAAGCGAGACACATCATTGAAAGCTCTTGAAAAGAACCTGACTCACTGAAGAAGCTGGAGAAAAACAAAAAACAAAACCTCAATATAAATGAGGGATGGCAAAAGATGAGCCTGGAGAGATAAACAGGGTCCAGGTTAGGAGAGCAACTGTGTACCTTCGTGATAGTGACATAATTCCTCTTTGTGAAAGTGTAAAGGACTGTATACCAGGGAGGACTCAGGGGACCAGCAAGTCCCTTCTGGCACTGATTCTCATCTCCAAGTCAGGGCCACTGGCTTGCAGGACTCCAAAGGGAAGTCTTAAGTCCACCCAAGGTGGGTCATTTGAGACCAGCTCTTCCGATTTTCATGGAAGGTTTCAGCTGTTACCAGATGGCAAAGCCACTTAACCTTTGTGGTTTGGGCTGCCTGCCTAGCCTGTGACCGGGGGGTAGACAGCTGTGGCCAGGCAAAGGTGGAAACTCCACTGTGCCCTGCTGCATAAAGGAGGTTTTAGAATTGGAAGTAGAGTTTTGGACTGTCCAGAGCCCCTGTCCTGGCCACTTTGCCCATTATTGCTCCCCTCTCTTACAAGTTCAGTTCATCCTCATTGTTTGTGGATTCTGTATTTACAAATTCACCTACTTGTTAAAATTTATTTGTAACCCCAAAATCGATACTTGTGCACCTCTCACAGTCATTCACGGATATGTGCAGAGAGGTGAAAATTTTGAGTCGTGCAATACGTCCCCAGCTGAGGTTGAACAAGGCGACACTCTGCTTTCTTGTTTTAGCTCATGCTGTAAGCAAGTGTCCTTTTCACTCTCTCTCTAGTGCCACTTTTTTTTTTTTTTTGCATTTTTCTGCTTTTTTGGGGGTGACTTCCCTGGCTTCTTGAGCATAGTGATGAAGAGCTGTCTAGTGGTCCTAAGTGTGAGAAGGCTGTGATGTGCCTTAAGAAGAGAATATGTGTGTTAGATAAGCCTTGTTTAGGCATGAGTGATAGTGCTGTTGGCTGTGAGTTCAATGTTAAAGAATCAATTCTATATATTAAATAGGGTGTCTTTAAACAGAAACACACTTAAGACAATGTTATGTATTTTTTATATAAAACTGTTTATTTAAAAAAATTTTTACTGGAGTATAGTTGATTTACAATGTTGTGTTAGTTTCAGGTGTACAGCAGAGTGAATCAGTTATAAATAAATATATATCCATTCTTTTTCAGATTCTTTTCCCATATAGGCTATTACAGAATATTGAGTAGAGTTCCCTGTGCTATATACAGGTCCTTGTTAGTTATCTATTTTATGTATAGTAGTGTGTATATGTTAAACCCACAGATCTTGAAATCAAACTTATGGTTACCAAAGGGGAAATGTGGGGGGAAGTGATAAATTAGGAGATTGGGATTGACAAGGTTATGTATTGATTAGTTGGTGAAAATGTTGTGACCAGAGGCTCACAGGAACCCAGCCCTTTATTTCCCCTAGGGGCAATGATTCAGCATTCATGGTGACTTGAGAGAACATAACTACTGAGTGTAACAAGAAGGGATTGTATCTCCTTTGTGTTTTGGAATTTATCATAGGCATGTGCTACTGAGGTGATCACATTGTCTTAGAATCTCTGAGATTCTAGGGCAATCTCTTTGAGAAGAGCCAGGAAGGATGGTGAGCTAGCCTCCACTTGGATAATTCATCTGATGGGGTGCCCAATACCCTATAACATATCTCATTTTAGCTCTGATGACTAGGAAATACTTTCTTGTAGAGAGCTGAAAAACCTCCTTGAAACGGTTATGCTTACTTTGAATTCTGCTCTCTGGGGCTTCATCAATTTGTTTTCTGCTATGTTATTTCCTACAAATGTTTAAAACAGTGATCTGATTCTTCTTCCCTCTGTCTCCTTTCTCTTTCCACTCTGTCTTCTTCCTCCTCCTTCCTACCTTCCCCCTTCTTCGACTCCCAAACACTGGCCTCTTAGCTCTACCCCTTCCCCTAGGCAAATCATCTCCCTGCTCTTTCCACTCTTCCATATACGACATGAATCTGTTCATTGAACTCTATCAGAAAGTGCAGAGCAAAATCATTTCTTTAACCTTTGTTGGATTCAAACATATCTTACATTTTCAATCCTCACTCCATTCGTAGTCCTCTTTCATACTCAAAGGTATCCCTGGATTTCATTTGCTAATTCATTTTAAGTTGGTTTCATGTAAACCAAGCTCTTTTAAATACACCTGCTTTAGAAATGGGCCACCCATATCCTCAGGATAGAAGGATGACTGATAATAATAGAAATTATTTGTGCTCATAAGGGACCAGATATGGCATTTTTATACTCTTCTTACGTATGTAAAATTATTGAGGCTGGGTCCCAATTAATGAGGTACTATTTATAATTATTCCTTGAAAGCAACTCTTTATTTTAGAAATAGCTCTAAAAAATGATTTTATTAGGGAATGAGGTATGTTAAAGGAGACCTCCTTGTGTTGTAAAGCAAGGAAGGGATTATTTAGAATGGGTATGTGTGCACGTACCTATGCCACTGAAGGGAACTGCTGAGCTGAGGGTAGGGAGAAGGATTAGAAAGTCAGGACACAGGACAGCAGACTGGAAGAACACTAAATGCGTATTACAGGCTCTCCCTTATTTCACACGATATTTCAGTGCAGTTTCCACTGAATAATTCAGGACTCGTATTCAACCGGTAGCTTACCTAGGATGGTTTATGAGTGGGATGAAATAGAATTAGAAGCCTTGATCCCACCAGAGACTATGTATTCTCATTCATAATCATCAGAAAGATTGTTCTTTCTGTTTAGAACAAGAAGGAGAACAAGAAGGAAGACTTGAATAGGAAAAAAAAAGCCTGTTTATCAAACCTTTTAAAGAAACATGACAAATTATAAAATAATTAGATTATGCCTCAAAACTAGCACACTATTAGATTGCGTCTTATGATTTTTGTCTTTTGCCATCTTTCTAGACACTAGGACTCACATGTGAGTCCTCAAATGTAGAGTAGTGAGTATTTCATATCCAGGAAACTAAAAATTGCACTTAACACATAATTTCTGATTCCATAGCTGTCTGAGGGTTTCCCTGCCTTCACACTAAATGTCAAGAAGCCAACTTCTTGAAACCAGCAGCACAATCTGTTTACCTTGTACTCCGTGGGGTCAACATGAGTGTGTCGCTAGAAAGCATTTTCTCCATCTGCAGAAGCGGAAATGATGTAGAACTGAAGACTAACTGTTCTGGTGAGTTTAATTTTTAATCAAAATTAAAAGGAGGGACTTCCCTGGTGGTGCAGTGGTTAAGAATCCGCCTGCCAATGCAGGGGACACAGGTTCGATTCCTGGTCCGGGAAGATCCCACATGCTGCGGAGCAACTGAGCCCATGCGCCATAACGACTGATCCTGCACTCTACAGCCTGCAAGCCACAGCTACTGAGCCCACATGCCACAACTACTGAAGCCCCCGTGCCTAGAGCCCATGCTCCGCAACAAGAGAAGCCATGGCAATGAGAAGCCCGTGCACTGCAACGAAGAGTAGCCCCCTCTCGCTGCAACTAGAGAAAGCCCGTGTGCAGCAACAAAGACCCAAAGCAGCCAAAAATAAATAAATAAATAAATTTATTTTTAAAAAATTAAAAAGAAGCATTCTGCTCCTACTGGTGAAAGTTGGATTTGATAGTGTGCCCAATTCAAATTTCCTCACTTCTTTCCTACCAGATTCCAAGCTCTTGCATTAATTTCTTAATTCCTTCATTGACTGATTGGTTTGTCCACTCAATTTTCAAAACCACTTAATGGCATTGCATTGTTCTGATTCCTTTTAAAAATTCTATGTAGACTTACTTCTGTGGGTGTGAGGTTCTGAGTTTGGGTGCAAGTTTATGTTGGATAATTGAAAGAGGCAAGGACATTTGCAGATTAATGGCTGCTTAATGGTAGGATGACAGAGTTGGGAATAATTCAGCTGAAAGATTTGAGGGTTTCTTTGGGTGGGGGTGAGAAGTAGGCAGTTTGCACAGAGGAAAGCAGAAAAGTTTTATTTATTTATTTTTTTAAAGTTAAGAATTATGGTTTTTTAAAAATATTTATTTACTTTTGGCTGCATTGGGTCTTAGTTGTGGCACGTGGGATCTTCATTGCGGCGCGCGGGCTTCTCTCTAGTTGTGGCGTGTGGGTTTTTTCTCTCTCTAGTTGTGGTGTGGGCTCCAGAGCGTGTGGGCTCTGTAGTTGTGGCACGTGGGCTCTCTAGTTGAGGCGCACAGGCTCAGTAGTTGTGGCGTGCGGGCTTAGTTGCCCTGCAGCATGTGGGATCTTAGTTCCCTGACCAGGGATTGAACCTGTGTCCCCTGCATTGGAAGGCAGATTCTTTACCACTGGACCACCAGGGAAGTCCCTTATTTTAAAATTATATTTGTTCAATGGTCACAAATCAGAGAAAAATTTTTATTGTTGTACAAGGTAATGTGTTGTAAAAGATTTCATACTGACTTATTTCAGCTTGAAACATCTGCTTACTCTGGGCCAACTGCATAATATGACAATAACTTTGTTGTTCAGAACACTTGCCTATGATGAAAGTTTATTAACAGTTATAAGATTTTATTGGTATCACATTCCAACAGTGTAATGTGATCTATGTCCCATATTCCTCTATTGTCACAGAACTGCTAATATTTATGGGGCCAAGCCAATGAGTAGTTTCACCAATCCAAGGGTTCTGCACTCTTTGATGGCCCTTTGATTAATTCAAAAGATTTGTTTCCTGGCCCCGCCCCACCATGTGACTGTAAGCTTGATGACAGTAGTGGACCCTCATACTCTTGGGGTGTTCTTCACAAGGCCTGCCATATGGCTCTGCATTGCAAAGTCTAGAAGGTTTCATGAGTAGATTTCAATGGACAGCTTACTCTTCCTCTATCTCTCTTCCTTCCTCCCTTGCCCCCCTTTCTCTCTCTCCCCCGTTTCTATTCCTCCCACATTCTTTCTGTTTGTCTCTCTCTTTCCTTTTCTTTATATGTAAACACTTGCTATGGTATTACCCTTCATATATTGCCTTTAAGCCTTTTAAGAATGAGCTTTGTTGCCCTTAAAATGTACCAAAGGAAGCATCTTGAATGCACTTTCCTTTGACATTTATGAGATTTGCCCATATCAATTCTCTGATGAATAGATGAGCATAGAGCCCCTTAGGAACTCTCTTCCCAGGAAAAACTGAGCAGACACTCCACAGGCAACCCAGGTGCTGAATTCCTATAATGAGTTGCCTGAAAGCCCAGCAGATGTTAAGGTGTCTTTGGGAGAAAAAATTAGACAATTGACAAATTGTGCAGGTGTATGAGCCAGGCAGACTTAATATCAGGGGTGACACAACAGGATGTAATTTCTCATGTGGCTAGGAACATGGATGTTACATTTTAACTTCCAGATTCAAAAGAACAGAACTGTGGGTTTTTCTAAAGACGAAAAGCATTCTAAAATGGGACATTTACAAACTAATGTTTTGTGGAAATAGGAAGAAAAAAATATCAGGAGGGAAACCATGGGGGAATAGAATAGATGTCAGTCCTAAATATGTGCAAGGCAAATCTGAGCCTTGCAAAGCAATGCTGCCCCAGGCCCATGGTACTGAGTGGCCAAATATCAAGGATCCCTGGGCTAACAGTGGGGTCAGGAGAGGGCAGAAGTTCAAAGTTGCCCAAGGTCAGATCAGGCAGGCATCTGGCAATTCGTTTATAATCAGAAAGGAAAGGAATGACCAGGTAAAGTGAGCATGGATTGACCAAGAACATGTTTGGCAGTTTTCCTTTTCTTGCACTAGTTGTAGACCAATGGTATCAGGAAGGAACAGAGAAGTAGATGTAGGTTATATTTAGTTGTCTCATTTTGGGGGGTTCAATTTCGGGTTCGTGAAACTTCACTGTATTTAAAAAAATAAATGAGTAGCCATATAAATATATATTAATGAAATAAATCAGAAGAGGACCACTTGTACTTACTGTTGACAGTGTGTTAACAAAGGATTTTAGATAATCCAATTTTGTGACCGATGGCTCTGAAATAAGTTGTTAAAATTATATGTAGTTATAGCAAATGAAATGTTCAGACATAGGACAAGGGATCTTTGCATCTTGGAAGCTGTTCATGTGAAAAACACCTGGGCACTTTTGTTGAGCAAAAGTACATTCTGAGCCTACAATGCAGCAGGAGTCCAACTTCTTTTCTCTGAGTTGGGTGTGCTCAGTGGGAAAGCCAACCACATGAATCATCTCATGATAGTCCCATAGGCCAGATTGACCTGGGCTGGGGTGTTTCATTTGCTGGAAGCAGCTATAATTCAAGGAACAAGTGAAAATTGTGGCCTGGAAATAGAGCCATAGGTCATAGCAGAAGAGCTTAAGGGGAGGCTTTGTGGCCAAGAGCAGAGGGAATCTGAAGTCTGGAAGCAGAGTCAATAAACGAAGAAGGAAAAGGTTCAGAATGTGGGTGCAACAAAGTCGCAAAGCCAAGAGCAGGAGTTCCTGGGGGTGCTGGCTCTGTGCTGAAGGGCAGGTAGGTAGGCTCACTGAAAGGCACAAAGCTAATAAAAGAGCCAGTGGAATCTCAGGTTGCATTAATAGGAGTTAAGAGTTAGGGAAGGCAGGGGATGGTCCATTTTCATTTTGCCCTTGTGAGATCCCATCTGGATTATGGTGTTCAGCTTTGGGCACCAAGTTTAGACAAAGTAAGGTCCCAAGTGGGGCTCCTGGGGAACACCGGGCTGGTGCAAACCATGTTCAAGTGACTGACACACTCACTAAGTTGTGGCTTGTAAGCTGGCAAGTCCTTGGCTAAGACCACTAGAGGAAGCGCAGAAGGACAGCAAAGTCAGGGGCGTGTTGGAGAGTTACAGCAAATGTCACAGATTCAGGATTGTTTGGTCAGGGCCGTATTCACAGTGTCAGGTTTGCTGAGTCTCAAGGGCCTGACAGGAGCTGGTGGAGACAGAATCATGAGGACCAGGGCTCGGGAGAAGATCCCCAGAAGCACCGGGTGGGGGTGCAAGACAGGGAGCTAAAAAAGCTGGAATTTTGGACAGAGAGCAAAGACGGGCACTGGGAATTGTGAGGCAGTAGGTGAGACAAGACAGGGAACCAGATACAGGCCAGGACACTGGGAGGACCCTGGGTCTTAGAATTGGGCGTGGGCCACAGTGAGTCCACACGCTCTGAACCACAGGTGCAGAAGCTCTTCTGCTTCCCTGTGTGGTGCCGGAGTTCCAAGCATAGCTGTAAGGACATTCGTAAGCATCAACAATGGGTATGAGGCTACACTGTTGATTTGATTCTTGCTGCAAAGGCTTCATTGGCTTTTGTACTTCCCAACTTTACCTCTAATGTTTACTGTTCTAAATCTACAAGTGTCTGAATTTCAGGACTCTGCATTTCTATTTATTTCTGCTTGCAAACTGGCTGCTTCTTTGCTGAGCTACCTTCTTGTATCACCTGGCCAAATGAAGCCATTTGCAATCAACACACAGATTTTGTCTTGTAACTCACTTCCCTAGAGCCACAAAATATTACCTGTATTCTGGGTTATAGCAGGTGACAGTGTTACCACATATTTCAACCATGCATATCAGAGTTTGCCATCCTTCCAGCCTCCAATAATGATTTCCTTATGATAGACCGACCCCCCGAATCCTAAGTTAATGCCACATCTTGAGGTTCATGTTAATGGCATCACCTCATTTTTAGGAACCATTTTTTGTTCAGGTAGAAAAGGCAAGATGAGGTCAAAGCGGCCAATAAATGGGACATTTCAGTGGAGATGTATTTCTTGTTCATACTACAGGTCTACCTAAGGTAGGCTGGGAGCTTGGCTCTTTACCTTCCCCACTCAAGCCTTCAGAATGAAAGAAGCTTCATCTCCATGTTGCCATGTTTTCCAAGAAAAAATGAATATGGTGAACTGCACACCAATTTTTAAAGCTTCTGTCTGGTAATGACATGTGATACATTTCATTGACTAAAACAGGTCTCATGGATAGCTTACCTTTCTGGGGCAATCTACCATGTGACAGGTACCTGGATAAGAGAGCAAGAAATATTTGGTGGACATCACTAATGATTACCGTGATAATAATAGCTGATGTCTATCAATTGCACTTTTTAAAATTTTACAGTGCTCTCTATGTACTAATTAAAATCTCATAATTCTCTGAAGTAAGTACTATAACAAATAATTATTTTAATAGATGAGAAGATTGAGGCACAGAGAGGTTACAATCTTGCCTATGGTCATACTGCTACTGAGTGGTAGAGTGATACTTTTAACCCATGTGCTTCACCCTTACAGTTAGTTCACTGCCTCTCATGTGCTGCTGTTGAGCTGAAGCCATATTCTCTATAGCTTGCCTGGGTACCACAATGCTAGCTCCCTCTGCCTGGGAGGAAGAGGTAAATGACCTCAATCATGGGCACTAGAGGCAGGGGGCCCCCGGGGCAGAGGGTTGGCAGAATGAACAGGAGAAAGGCAGCCATTGTCCGGGCTCCCGTGATCCGGTGGGGGCACTTTTCCTGTTTAGCAGAGCGCTGCATGCCTTTTAGCCTTGAGATGTTTCTGAACCGGTGAGACTGAAGGCGGAGGCTGGCCCTGCTCATGGAAGTGAGGATGTCATTAATTTCAGAGGCTCGCTGCAGTGCCCAGCCGACCAGGGGATGCCAGCCAGTCCCTGTGCAGCCGTCAGCGTGAGGGGCCTCCTTGATTCTGCAAGACCTCCGCTGCTCTGCTTTGCCTCTGGTAATTGAGCTGCCCGACCTCTGTGGGAGCCTCCCTTCTCCTCCTCCAAGAAAGGAATTGATTTGTCAAACATATATCCACATTTCTCCACCCGGGGAAGATTCATTTTCTCGGCGAGCTACACATCATGCTTTCAAAGTCAAGCACTGAATCCTGTCACAGGCAATACCGAGGATTGTAGAACTCCCTATTTCTTCTCTTTCTGACATCTCCAAAATGTCAAGACATAAGTAAGTCATTTATTTATTCAACCGACATTTGGCTATAAAGGGCATTTATATCCGATCAGTCTAGAACCTCTGTTAGCGACTCAGGACCCCAAGATAAATAGCCTTAAGGTTCTCTAAGGACCACAGCCAAGTTCACATCAGGGATCCCTGGAGCTCGTGCGCAGAGTACCCCCCCCCCAGTTAATGAATACATTGCATCCTATATATACAGAGAGCAGCCCCTCAAATCCCACCTCACTGGGAGAGGTGCTAAGTACTATAAATATACCTAGTTTTTAAAAAACTGTTTAATGAGGAACAGATGGACAGAAAACTGCACTCATCACAAGTGAACTTCTCCATGAATTGTCAACAAATGAGCACACCTCTTTATTCAGCACCCGGCTCAAGAAACAGAACATTACCAGCACCCCAGAAATCCCCCTTCATGCCCCCTTCCCCCAAATATTCTCCATCAATGTAACCACTGTCTTGACTTTTGGTATAGTTACCCTGTTTTCAGCCTTAACAGCCTTGTCCCGTGCCACGTGTGTTTCTTTTCCCATGATGTACTCCCCAGGTGACAGTCCTTAGAAGGAGAGATTGGGTGTCCCTCTTTGGCCCATGAATCTGTCATAAGAAACACACTCTCCTTTGATTGCCCATCAGAGGGGGATAGGGTTGTAGCTTTTCCCAGACTTGGGGGCTGCATTAATTTGGGTCCTGCAAGAAGCAGACATCAAGATGGAAGTAGGCATCCCAGAAATTGATTGAAGGAAATACCTGTGAAGGATAAAGGGGAGAGTGAGCAGGAACAGGCCAGGAGAGCCTACACACCACACTGCCAGTCTGGCCCCTGTGAAAGGATGGAGGGAAGGAAGGAGGATGTAGTTGAATAGGAGAAGCCTTGGACTGCAGGCAGATTGTCCATTGGAGGAGACCTGCTTCGCAGGCAGGAATGGCCTAGCCCTCCTCAATCACTGGGAGTAGCTGGGGAGGGTGTGTCCTCAGAGCAGATGCTGTCAAGGAGCTGAAGGTGCCGAAGCTGTATTCCTCGCAGCAGGTTCTCATGAAGGGCACTCTAGGTGGTACACCTCTGAGACCACCCAAGGTGGCTTCTTCTCTGCTGGGTGCATTGACCTCTTCGTTTGTCCAGCAGTTTCATCTCACTGTCATTGCCATGGTCAGAGAGTAGAAAGTCAAACTGACCTGGGTTGGAGTTGTACCTAGTGCCTTCACTTCCTAGCAGGGTGACTGTATATCTCTGAGCCACAGTTTCCTCATCTGTGAATTGGGGGAAATTGTTCTCACTTCATGCGTTTGCTCTTAGGTAGTACCGTATTTAAATAAAATGCAGTATGTGACATGAAGTGGGTACTCTACCAAGTCAGTTCCTTTTATTCCTTCCCTTGTGGGATTTCTTGTCCTCCTCACCAGGGTGCAGAGTGTACACTCTTCCTTAGGAATCACTTTTTCTCATGGACAGGACACATTCTACAGCGCTGGGTCCTAATGCTCAGGCAGCAGGTTCATTACCCCCACTTAAGCCATGGACCCCTTGGAAGTCTGGTGAGCCCTATAGACCCCTTCCCAGAAAACCATCTCTAAAGAATAAAGTAAAATAACTTAGGTCAAAGAAGAAACCAATTATGCTTAAACTATTTATCACACTATTACAAAAACAAATTTGTGACATAGTAATGGATCTGTTTCTTTATTAACACCTGAGGTAACACTTTCTAGTGGTGAGCCTAATTTTAAGTCACGACGAGCATAATTGCTATTTTGTGATATCTGCAACAGACATGATGTGATATGTAAATATCTGTGTTTTTTATCAGGGATAAAGTCACAGGCAATGCAAATTCTACTGCAGTTTGTTGTCTGCATCCATAATTGAAGGAAATGCTATATTTCAGTTAGAGGGAAGAGAAAACTAAAGAGGCACTTCTTTCCCCTCCATCCAAAATTATGATTACAAACCCCAGGTAGAGACCTCCTGCCTGAGATGAATTGTACCTGCCTGCTCCCTTTAGAGCACTTAATTTCCAGGAGAGGCAATGCCCCCAGGTGTTCTCCTTCAGACCCTTCCCTCCTGTAGCAGGCTTTCTTAGTAGCACATGTACAAAGGAGTCTGTACAAAGGGAGAGAACTGGTTAGACCAGTGAGTTGACAAGGTTGCTGGATTCCCTTTCTTTGTGATGTGGGCACTTTCAGTCATGTTATTTTGTCCTTACAGGATGGTAGAATGCTGTGCATGTCTGGGTAATTCTCATGCCCTAAAACCACTTTTCAGCTTGTCTGTAGAATAAAGCATTCCCATTTATTCATTTTCTCCATCCCTTCCCCCTTTTCTTCAATGAAGGCAGCATGCATTTCCCACCATTCTAACCCAACTGAAAGTTCCAGATCAGGTTTGCTTTTGGAATCCACTAGTGGGTCCAGTGAGAGTTCAGGGGTTTATCTACTCAAAACCTATCCACACACTTGCCTATAAGACGTCGGAGAATCTTATAATGGGGGAAGTTTTCATCCAGTGTGAAATGCAATCCTACAAGCTGGTATCACTTGGCAAGCACCTACTGTATTGTGTCAAAGGCAGCATGCTAGGTGCCATTTGTATGTTTTCTCGCTTGATCCTGACAGCTCCATGGGGAATCACTTGTTCTCATGTTTCAAAGAACAGACTGGAATCAGAGAGTTTAATAATGTTATTAAAATAACATACCCAGGACCTGAATTTGAAAGGTAGCTCTAAATTCTTCCAAATCCTCGAAAATTATATAAGAGCCCTCCTTCACAAAGTTACCTTGATTAGGCTCCAGTACGAAAAATCAAAGTAACAAAAGTGAGGTAATAAGTATGATATTAAGCAGGTCAGTTTCATTGCCAGGCTAAGAACACTTGGGACCACAGTATGCCTTGGACTCTGCCCAGGTCCCAAGAGCTGCTGGTAGCAAAGGCCCCCCGTACCATGGCAAGCTCTACTGCATTTTCTGTGTTCTTGAGCTCTTTCTTTTGAACACTCAGATGCAAAGCAATTACTGGCTCACTCTGCACTTCTTTGTGTCCATTTAGTCTCCGCTGATTTGTTGTTGCCGTGTTCAGTAATCCATTCTGACATCCCCCATGGATACAGCGGTCACAGCCCAGAGGAGCACCTCCTGATGGGTGCAGGTGTATTTGCTGCGTGCTTCTAGCACTCAGGGTCCTGGGCTTCACTGTGGAATGCACCAGACAGAAGAGATGCTATGATGGCTCCTATCTGCATTCCTTTCTCTGTTCCTCATCAACCAAGTGTCTGCAGGTAACTCAAAATGAGTAGCTGGAAGTTTCTTGGTAATGTTTCCATGGCAGAAAGATGGACTCAGAGTCAGGGAGAGAATTAGTTAGACCAGGCTAAACTCAAAACCCTAACCAAACCAAACTACTATGGGCACCTAGACTTGAGTGAGCCTGAGCTGGTTCTAATGTCCTTACTTTTAAAGGATCACATTTCCTCTCCTTTGCAACAATAATGGCCCCATTTACTGAGTACAGACTTCACGCCAGGCAGTTGCTCAGGACTCCAAGAGCATTATTTAAATTAATCCTCATAGGAATGCTATGAGGTAGGTGATATTACTGTATGCATTTGACAGATGATAAAACTGAGACTGAGAGATGTCATTTAGCCACTAAATGAGGCATCTGGGATTCAGATTTTGCTCTAAGTGATTCCAAAGTTCACGTTCAGAAATCAGAATTAACGGGCCGCTTGGGTACTGGTTAAGGGTGAATACTCTTTTATTTTCTTATTGAAAATGGCCATTTATTTCCTTCCAGTTAAGAGATAAAGGCATAATATGATCATGCAGTAAGTGTGTGTGAGTGTGTGTGTGTGAGAGAGAGAGAGGGGGAGAGAAATGGGGGATGGAGGTAGTGGGAGGAGTTGATATTAATTTGTGAAGCTTATTACAACCTTATACAAGAATGTGTGGGAAAGATGATGATATATTAGACTTTGGCAATCTGACATATATCTAGATTAGGATAAAAGTAATTACAATTTTAATGCTTGTTTTTGAAAAGTCCATGAATTTCCAAGTGAATCTGATGGAGGGCAGAGACAGTAATGAAGGACAGATAGAGGTCCGTGGAACTGTTCAAAGTGGGTTGGTGGGTGGAACAGCTACTTAGGGAATTGTCTGCTCAGCACATCCTGCCCTCCAGGAAGCCCTCTCCGCCCCCATCATGAGACATGCAGAGAGCGGCTGTATTCATTTCCTATTGCTGTGTAACACATTGCCACAAACTAGCTGCTTCAAACCAGACACATCTATTAGCCTGCGGTACTTTAGGTAGATATGTGGGTGGGCTTGGGTGGGTGCTTTGCCTGGGGTCTCACAAGGCTGAAATGGAGGTGTTGGTCAGGCTGGGCTTTTGCATGGAGGGTCTAAAGAAGATGCTGCTTCCAGGCTCGTTCAGTTGTTGGAAGAGTTTAAGGGGGGTGGGTCACTCTGCATTGCAAGAGGCTGGTCTCTGGTCTTGCACGTGGCTCCTCCATCTTCAAAGCCAGAACAGCACGTTGAATCCTTCCCTCGATTTGATTCTCTCTGACTCCCTCTTCTGCTACAGAAAAAGCTCCCTCTTTTAAGGGTTCACCTGGTTGGGTCAGGCCCACCCAGATCATCTCTGTACTTTAAGTTTAGTTAATTTGGGACTTTAATTGCATTAGCAAAATCCCTTCACAGAAGTCACTCGATTCATGTTTGATTTAATAATCGTGGGACAGGAATCTTGGGGTGTCATCTTTAGAATTCTGCTTCCCACAGCTGCCTTCTTCCTAAATGACCACAGCCTTCATGTCACAAGTGGTTAGACCGGAAATTGTCAAAGCTGGGCCAATTAGTTTATTTCCTGAGCTATTTGAAACTACCTTACTCTGCCTTGGGACATTGGAGGTGGTTTCTTTTGTAAGCAATGGGGAGCCTTGGTAAAGTTTCTCAGCAGGAGAGTGAATTGTCACATCTATGTTTTTAAAAAGGTGTGTAGAAAACGGAACGTAGGAATTTAGAGAATAGAGAAAGTTGAGGGATCAGTTAGGATGTGGCACAGGGTGGCCAGGGCACTTGGAAGGGGCTGATGGAGGGAAGAGAGTCAACATTTTGGTGATAGAAACGAAAGGATGATGCCTGGGAGCTGAGAAAAGGAGAGGCAGGCAGGTAGGGATGGTTCAAGAAAGAGTCCCCGGACCCTGCTGAAGAAGTAACACTATTAACTAAGATCAGAACTCAGAAGGAGGTGTGTCTGGGGAGAGAATGAGTTCTCTGTGGGACCTGCAGGGAGACCTTTCCAGTGGGCAAGTGAAAACGTGGGTCTGAAACTTGGCAGAAAGGAGGCATCTGGAGTTTCGATTTGGGGCTCATTGTGAACTAGGAGGGTGGCTGAAGTCTTGGTGACAATGACCTTTGTGGTGGGGGAGGAGGTAGAGCAGAGGGCTCCCAAGCTCTGAGGACACCGGATGGCCTCTGCATGTCCAAAGTCAGTAGGGTAGAGAGAGGAAGGGAGGGATTGAGAGGGCAGAGGGCAAGAAGAAGAGAAGACACATGCCCCTTAGGTTTAAAAATAGTCACAATGCAATGATGTGCTTTGCACTGACTCTGGTACCTCTTCTCTCTTCCAGGCCCATAGATGCTTTTTAATTTTTTTTTAATTGTGGTGAAATACATGTAACATGAAACTTATCATCCTGACCATTTTTATGTGTATAGTTCAGCTCAGTGGTATTACATATGTTCACATTTTTGTGCAACCATCACCATTATCCATCTCCAGACCTCTTTTCATCTTGTAAAACTGAAACTCTATACCCATTAAACACTAACTCCCCATTCCCTGCTCCCATCAGCCCCTGGCAATCACCATTCTACTTTCTGTCTCTATGAATTTTTGACTACTCTAGGTTTCTCATCTAAGTGGAATCCTACAGTATTTGTCTTTTTGTGATGGGCTTATTTCACTTAACATAATGTCCTCCAGGTTCATCCATGTGGTAGCAGGTGTCACAATTTCCTTCCATCTTAAGGCTGAATAATACTCCATTGTATGTATATATTACCACATTTTGCTTACATATTCATCCATCAATGGACATTTGGGTTGCTTCTACCTTTTAGCTATTGTGAAGAATACTGCTATGAATATGGGTGTACAAATAACTCTTAGAGACTCTGGTTTCAATTCTTTTGAATATGTACCCAGAAGTGGCATTGCTGGATCATATAGAACAATAATTCTAATTTAAAACTTTTAAGATGCCACAATACTGTCTTCCACAGTGGCTGCACCATTTTACATTTCCACCAAGAGTGCACAAGGGTTCCAATTTCTCTACATCCTTACCAACACTTGCTATTTTCTGTTTTTTATTCATTTTCATTTTTACAGTAGCTATCCTCATGGGTCTGAGGTGGTCCATAGGTACTTTTTGGCTGACATTATTAGTTTGTGCTATCATTTTGTGTGATCAAACACTGTGTGTCCTGGCTTAGGGTGGCAAGAAGGCTCCTGGAAATTTTCTGGGGCATCTCAGGGTCCCCAGGCCCAAAAATGCTAATGAATGTGTTTGATCACAGTGGAAGGGGAAGTGAGGCGCTGGTGAATGTTCTTAGAATTCTCTAAATATGAGATGTAGATCAGCATCTGCTTGATAATCCTGAATGTTGATTTACCCTAGAAAATTTCCTTGTCTTCTTTCAAGAGGTTAAGAGGCAGAATGGAAAGGGAATAAACTCATTACAGACAATTCAGCATAAATAAAATCACTGACTAGCTAGGCATATGGCACATTATTTCCTTTGCTGAATTCACTACCACCAGGACAAGTGCCATACCTGGAAAAAATCTACTTCTCCCAGGGCTCCGAAGTGAAGGCCAACAGCTCAGTGAAACTTTTCACAGAGTTAACAAGGTGTTTGATAATTCAGGTTCCATATGTTATCTATCTGCTTAACTTTTTTTCTGCATTTACAAAACTACATTTCCCCCATTATCTGCCTTGTTGTCAGTAAAAGACTCTAAGATCATTTAAAATTCCAGGCTATAAGTTGTCTCACACCCATCCTGGATACTGTTTCTGATGGAGGATAATTGCTCAGTTCTTTCCATGGAGTGGAGAGGTAGGGATGGTTCAGTAACACTTTCCTGTCCTTTTAAGAAGTACTTAAGAAAGAGAGGCAGAAGTGGGAAATGGGCAAAAATCTCCTCACCCTGAAGTTTTACTGTGGAAACCAGAGTGGCCCTGATTCAGAAATGCAATTAATTGCTAAATTCATATATTCACTCATTCCCTCTCTCATTCATTCAGAATACTGGTATAACCCACAACACCTTTCTGATTGGTCACTTTTCCAGCCCCTGACAAAGGATGGGCTTGTTGGAAATCATTGACATTCCAGAGAGATGGTCTAAAGAAGCACTGAGCTATGTGCTAATTTTTGGATGCTCCACTAGAGTACCAAGTGGGGTCCCAGCAATCTGGACACTTGGCTTCTGTTCCCCTGGATACATGCAGACATGCCTGTCATTTAGCATTTTGTTTTTGGCTTTCACTGGGGGAACAAAAAGAACTGGCTGGGAGAAGAACATTTTATACTTTTATACTGTACTTTTATCTGTAAAGCAGTGTTCTTCTCAGTTCAGGGTACCGTTACTTTTTGATGATATTATTTCAGCAGGCTCCTGATTGGTCAGTTACTGGGGCTTGATTCTGGCCCCCTCCTCCGCCATCCATTTTCCACACTGAGTCATCATTCTAATCATTCTAAAATGCATATTTCATCCTGTTGCGCCTCGCGATTGTGATGCTGCAATGGCTTTCCCTTGGTTACAGAATAAATTCCAGGCTCTGCTCCATATCCCATGAGGCAACTCCCCATGGCCCGTGACATCCCCTCACACTCTGGGCTCCAGTAAGACCAGTGGTGTAACCTGTGCTTCCCCAGACCCACTCTGCTTTCCCTCCCTCCGCTGCCTCCAGGCTGCTCAGCCCTCTGCTTACCCCAACTCCTGTTCTGCTTCGAAGTTGGACTCACTGTGGAAATTATTCTTCCTCCCTCCTCCTCCCCAAGTCCCCCCAGCCTGGGTTACATGCCGCTGTGTGCACTCCTGTGAACTCCCAGCCAGGTCTCTACCTTGGCGTGTATCACACACTTGTCTGTCAACTTGTGCATCTCCTTTGAGGCTATGGGTACCAGGCAGGACAGCTAACTCTGCATCCTTGTGTCCTCAGTGTCTAGAATAGGCCTGGCATTAGGAGACTTACGATAAATGTTGGAACAAAGAAGCCCCCAACCTTCTTCTGTGCCACAAATACGTGCCTCCTTGTCCCACTCCTAGAGTCACCCCATGGTGAAAGCGTTGTGTGTCCCTTTTGGGAAGGCAGAGACGTTGGCACTCACAGTCACAAACACACTAATTACTGCTCCTGCCGTGGTCTCAGAAGTGACAAGCTGCTCAGTGGGAGAATGAAGAAGAGAAGCTTTGATGGTGGACCTGTGTCGGCGGTGCCCTCATTTCCCTTTGGGACATTACCTTCACCTCCTGAAGGTGTGGTCAGTCAGTCCAGAAGTCTCTGGAGGCTCCTTCCTCCAATTCAGTGTCCCTCATTCCTGATGGAGAAGGGTCAGGCACCTGATCTAAACTCAGCGAATGGGAACGTCTATCCTGGGACCTTAGACTCTTTGAAATGAAGCAAGAGGAGAAGAAGTAGTCGGAGCCCAACTGGCCCTTGAGCTGATGGGGAGGAGGACAGAAATCAGGCACATGAGTTCGTTTGCCTGTTTATAACAGGAAACTCCCCAATAACTTTATGGTTTACATGAGGTAAAAATGGATTTCTCTCTCATATAAAAGAAGTCCAGGAATAAGTAGCCCATGAATGGTAAAGCCATTATAAGAAGATGTCAGAGACCCAGAGTCCTCATACTCTGCATTCCTAGGCTATGGGCTATGGGCTTGTCCTCATAATCAGGGGTCCCCAACCCCCGGGACACGGTCCCGTACTGGTCCGAGGCCTGTTACTGTGAACCAGGCAGCACAGCAGGAGGTGAGCGGTGGACGAGCGTGTGAAGCTTCATCTGCGGCACCCCATCGCTCGCATTACCGCCTGAACCATCCTCCCACTCCGCCCCAGTCAGTGGAAAAATTTTCTTCCACGAAACCTATCCCTGGTGCCAAAAAGTTGGGGGACCGCTGCTCATAATCCAAGATGGCTGCTAGAGCACCAGTCTTCACATAAATGTTCCAGGTAACAAGATGGAGGAAGTAGAAGGAAAGAAGGAATGCCTCCTTCTTTTAAAGATATTTCCTGAAATTAAAAAAAAAATTTTGAAATTTCACATGACTTTTACTTGTATCTTATTGTCCAGAACTTAGTCATGTCTGCACGTAGATGCAAGGGAGGCTGTGGAATGTACTCTTCCAAGTGGCTAACAATATTGCTCGTGGGAAATCATGATTATGTTATTAAAGAAGAGGGTGATATATATTGGGAGTTAGCTAGTAGCATCTCTACACTATTTGTCGTTGTTCTTTGAGAGGGGTGAGGAGTCCAAAGATTGTTTCAAAATAAGTATTACAGATTATATACTTGGGTAATGGCTGAGCTGGGGTAATAACAGTAGCAGCAGCAGGTGTAGCATATACCTTTGAGGTGCTACAAAGTAACAGGCTCTGTTCTGGGCCTTTGTGTGTGTGCATTACTTAACTTGAACCCAGCTGACAACCCTATTATCATTCCCGTTATACAGACAATAAAGCTTATCCACGATCACAGGTTCCAGGCCTTGGTTTGAATGCAGACCTGACTTGAGAACTCACATTCATTCCCCTTCCACACCTGGGTGCCCAGCCTTCAACATCAGAGCAAAATCACTTTAGTTGGTGCAATGCTCAGAAGCACTGTTTACCTGGAGACCAGCAGGCAAGGGCCCTATAAAGGGAGGATGGCAGTGGTGCATCCCTAGTCCTGATGGGTGGGACAGGCTATTTCATGATCACTTTCTCATGAGATGTCTGATGTCCTCATTTCATTTGGGGGGTTATAAAAAAAGTAAGAGGTAGCTTTTCTCTGAGAACCATTTTTTGGGGTTTTTTTGTGCTTCACATCTCAAAATGATGACTGATAGCCTGTGAACTTAATAGTGCCCGATGGGAAGGACTCAGGGTTGAATAGGCAATAGCTTAGTTATTTAACATTATCAAGAATCTAGTACTTTCCTTCTGACAGGAGTAAAGTTACTCTAAAGAAAAACTGTGCATGAAAATCAATCAATGCGTGTACATACATGTGTTTGCTGCTAAGAAGAAATAACCAGTTCAAAGTGATAATGGATAAGTGTGTGTGTGTGTGTGTGTGTGTGTGTTTATAAAGGTGGATGTGGGACAGAATAAATAGAAATATTGTGGGTGGAACTTACTGAATTAATGTAGTTTGGAAACACACTGACTCAAGCTGGTTGGAATTGGTAGTAATAATTAAAGGGACCCAGCAGCTAAAAGCAAGATCATGGCTTAGATTTGCCAAGCCAGGCAGAAATGCATTGAAACCCATTGACAAGAAAGGCACGTGATAGGGATGAACTGATTCTGATATTGTCAAGTTTCCATTTCTCAGCCTAAGTTACCCAGCTGAGACGTGTGGGCGCCACACAGTGACAGCTGACAAAATAAATGTATTGATGGAATGATCGGCTGGTTCCCTGCTAAATGACAGAGGGATGCCAGCAAGATTAGAGGTCTATGGCCAATTATCTGAATTGGTCATCATCCAAGCTAGTCATCATTTTTACCATTGAACTAGGCTTTCTCCTATTGCAGCTTTTTAAGGGAAGTTCTTTGAGAACTGGACACAAATCTCCAGTCCATTAATTTTTTACAGTATTAGGGAAGGGCCAGAAAATGCACTTGAGAATAGCATCCTGTAATATAGGGGTGTCCTACACAAGGTGTGGGGTTCAGGGGCTGAGAAGGAAGGATGTCCTTGTGGGGTAAAGGACAGGAAGAATGCCCTAAGGCAAAGCAAGCACAGTACCAGGCACCCAGGAAATCAAACAGGTATGGCTTCCTCTCCTGCTGGCAGAGTAAGCAGGAACCATCTACTGTGTGTTTTTTGTTTTGTTTGTTTGTTTGTTTACTGTGTGCTTTTGAATGGGGTGTGAAGAGACTGCAGCCCAGACATTGAAGGACAGGGCTTGCAGTGGGTGGAGAAAAGAGATGGCAGCTTGACCACAAGAGAAGCTGGCAGGGTCTTCCTTACAGCTGTCAGAGCTCAGGGCACTGGGTGGGGACAGAGACCCAGGACAGCTGTGAGACTGGGTGCAAAAGCCGTCTCTGCTGCTCACCTGGTGAGTTCTCTGCATCTGCGTGTATTGCCTTCACTTGATGCTCAATTAACAGAAACACTGTATGATCACACTTCTTAATAAAACTTTGTAGTAAGAGTGATTTTTCAATAATTCAGATATTCTTTTTTTTTTTTTTTTTTTTTTTGCGGTATGCAGGCCTCTCACTGCCGCGGCCTCCCCCGTTGCGGAGCACAGGCTCCGGACGCGCAGGCTCCGGACGCGCAGGCCCAGCGGCCACGGCTCACGGGCCCAGCCGCTCCGCGGCACATGGGATCCTCCCAGACCGGG
The DNA here is from genome assembly GCF_025265405.1 of Mesoplodon densirostris. Classification (NCBI taxonomy): domain Eukaryota; kingdom Metazoa; phylum Chordata; class Mammalia; order Artiodactyla; family Ziphiidae; genus Mesoplodon; species Mesoplodon densirostris. Next base: position 40,066,545 of record NC_082676.1, on the reverse strand, counting down.
GCACGAACCCGTATCCCCTGCATCGGCAGGCGGACACTCAACCACTTGCGCCACCAGGGAGGCCCAATAATTCAGATATTCTTAGCACCAATGAAGATTTATGCTGCTTGGTGGTTCACGAAGCTAATTATATGGAGGAATTGAAAAACATCATGTAGAACAGAAACAGACTCACAGATGTAGGGAACACACTTGTGGTTGCCAAGGGGCAGAGGGGAGGGAGATGGATGGACTGGGAGTTTGGGGTTAGTAGATGCAAACTATTATATTTAGAATGGGTAAACAACAAGGTCCTACTGTAAAGCACAGGGAACTATATTCAATCTCCTGGGATAAACCATAATGGAAAAGAATATTAAAAAAAGAATGTGTATATGTGTATAACTGAGTCACTTTGCTGTACAGCAGAAATTAGCACATTATAAATCAACTATACTTCAATAAAAAAATGGAAAAAAAAACTTCATGTGGAGTTGGTGATATAAGAAGTGAGCCATCTCTTCATTATACCTGGCATGATTCAGTCATTCATTCACTCATTCATTCATTTATCAAACAGCCATTGAGTACAGTTCACTTCAGTATGAACATGTGGCACATTCATTTGAGCTGGTTTAAAATTGAAATCTAAGTGTGTTTTGGACTTATGTGCCATATGTGAGCAGGAGATTATTTGCTTTACAAAAGGATTTGCCATACGATTTCTTCATGTAAGAAACCTCCTTGGTGAATTTGGCTGTCCTGTATGCCTGCGCACCATGTTACAGTTTACAAATGACTTTCCAGAATGCTCACGCGGGTTCCATAATAGTTCTGCTAGTCAGAAAGGCAAGGGTCATGGCTTGCATTTCACAGGTGGGAGAGGAACATTTCACTGAAATGTTAAGTGATGTGCCCAGCCTCGGAAATAGCATGAAATCTAACTCCCAGTTCAGTGTTTGCTCTATTTTATCATATAGTCTGTTAGATACATCTGCTTCAGTTGGACACTTGACAGTTTACATTTTTACATACATTCCTTTGATTATCTTCACAGAAATCCTATGATACAGGTCACTTATCATCATCATCTTCATCCTCCTCCTCCTCCTCCTCCTCCTCCTCCTAAATAATGATCCCCATTTTATCAGGGAGATAATTGAGGATCACAGAGGGAAAGATCTTCTTCCAAATGGAACCAATATGAAGCAACACATAATGGATGGAATTAGTCAGCTGCAGACGCAACCTATTCTAAGAGCCTTTATAAATGTGTTGCTAAGGAGATTTGGGGACCACCAGAAAATACCATTAGCCTGGCATGTCTTTCAGTCTAACTGGGGTGGCCAGAGTGTGCTCAAGATGAGCGTGTAAAGGAAAGCCAGCCTCAACCTAAACCGTAACTCCTAGTTTGTCTAAACAAAGACTAATAATAGAAAGACAGTATTTACATTCAGTCTGTAGAAGGGCAATCAGTGAGTAAGAACTTGTCAGAACTGGTGAAAAAAGTCGCTGTGTCCAGTAACAAGAATTCTGCTGGCTGGTTGACGGGTTTCTTCTTAGAGTGAAGGTCGACCCCAGGCTGCCTAACTGAGTGACTTTGGCTTTAAGATTATCCTAGTCTCTGATCAGTTCTAGGTGCCCTACGTGGCCCCAGGTGGGAGAATGGCTTCCCTTGGACCCTCGCCTCTAAGACAGAGAATGAGATGACTGTTGATGTGCAGGAAGGCTTTTGTGAAGCTTCCCCTCCCCAAAGAATAAGGGGCCCTTGGCTTAACTGCTGGCCTTGTGAATTTGGTCATCTGTTGTTAGGACCTCTGGAAAGCCTAATAAAATGGAGATTTTTGTCCTCAAATTCAGTCCAACTCTGAATTTTTCTGGATTCGCCATGCACTGTCCTGAGAGATGAGTGGTCAGTCTGTACCGTCACCTGATCACACCTGGATGTCTTTTCTGCATAGTGGTTAAGAACATAGGCTTTGGGATAAAGAATTCTGAGTTTGAATCTCCATCCTGCCACTTAGTTCCAGTGGGACCTGGGCAGATCCTTCACCATTTATGAACCCCAATTTCCTAATCTATAAAATAAAAATGAAAACAATAGTTACCTTGTAGGGCTCTAGTGAAGAGGAAATGAAATAATGCACTATGCATTTAGCACATGGCACTCAAATTAAGGTTAAAAATTTAAGTAGGCTAAGCCATCTACATTTCATGTGGTTTCCAAAGTATATCTGTATTTCATCCAGAGGGATGCATCTCTATTAAAATGTCCATTTAAGTTTCTTATTAAACTTTGCAGATGTAAACAGCAGTTGTCTGTCAGCGAGTCTTAGTAAGGGTACGTATCAGAAAGTGTTGATGGGGACTGAAACAAGTCTCCATGGAGATTCTGATATCCATGGGGCTTGCTTCCCTTCTGTTCCCCAATCCTTTCAAGGAATGACTTGTGTGAATGAGAACTATGATTCATGGGAGGATGTGCATGGTGTCACTCATCCTCTCAAAGGGCTGGGAGCTTCTGACAGTGTTATCCAGTGTGCTTTATGGAAGTGTAAGCAGAGAGCTCAGCTGGTCATCAACCTCCACAGGGCCAATGAATGAAGAATTTCTTTGAGGACCAAGCAGGTTAGAAGTGTCCAAATTGTTCAACACAAAGGCGAACTATTAGGAGATGCAGGCAAAGCTGCCTGCACTGAATAGTTCTGAACTTGCTTTCTTTTCTTCTGCCTGTCTTTGGTGGAGAGGTTCCTTGTGGATAGCAAGGGACCTAGGGCTTGGCTGGAGCATGAGCCTGAAGCCAGAGTCCAAGTGCCCATTCAACCAGGGTCTAGCCCAGTACTTGGCACGGCAGACCCCTGAAATGTTCCTGGGGAGGGAAGGAAGAGTCAGAGCCTGTGGTGGTGCCAGAGGAAGGTTTTGGGTGAGAACAGACCCAGGAATTGGACAAAACAAGGTTAAAACTAAGGGGGGGGGTGTGTTCAAATGGAATCAGAGAACATGCATAGATTTGGGAGCCTGAGACCAAATTGGATGGAGCCAAGAGTGAGCTGCCCCTGCGACAGGGTTCCAGAGAAATGATAGGGAGGCTACTACATAAGACTAAAGCCAAGTGCTGTGGACTGGATGTGCCCTCCTCCCCCGAAATTCATATGTTGAAACCTAATCCCCAATGTGATGGTATCTGGAGGTGGGTCCTTTGGGAGGTGATTAGGTCATGAGGATGGAGCTCTCATGAATGGAATTAGTGCCCTTATAAAAGAGATTCTAGAGAGCTCCCATTCCATCCCCTTCCACCATGTGAGGACTCAGTGAGAAGACAGCCCTCTATGAACCAGGAAGCCTGCCCTCCAAGCCTCCAGAACGGTGAGAAATAAATATCTGTTTTTTTTGTAAGCCACCCACTCTGTGGTGCTTTGTTACAGCAGGCTGTACTGACCAAGACACCAAGAGAACTCACAAAATTACAAACCGTTGCCGGGAAAGGACACGTGGGAGCCAGGCTGAATTTTGCTGGACACCCCAACCTGCTCCTGACTTTTATTCCTATTCCCTCCCTGGCAAGATGTTGCTGTCCCCTGAATACCTTAAAGGTACCGGACACCTTATGGAGGGAGGCCATCCTGAGGAAGGCTAGCTCTCATGTCTGTGAGCATGTGCACGTCTCCCATCTCCCCATTCACCCTTAGAACCCCACCTGCAGCTCTGTTCTTTATTGACTGTCCTTGACCATTTATAGCCATGTGGCCTCCAATTAGAGCCCAGAGCCCAGACCTCTCTCCACTGCTGTGACAGCTGTAAAAGGGGGCTCAGATTGCTCAGGTGTGTGCTGCTCGCCATCTGGGTGGGGTCGGAGGAGAGAGGGAAGGAGGATGCATGTGCTTGCTGATAGAAATTATTATGGGGATGAGGTGGTGAGCACAGGACCAGGAGGATGGAAAATTAGAAAATAAATGTGGCATCAATATGCAAAAATGGGAGTGTGCCTGGCGGAGGAAAGTACAGGTCTATCAGCTTAATATTCATTGCGAATAAGAGAATGCAAGCTTCCTGTTGTACGTGGGAGTGTAATTAAATCAAGGAGCTGGACTAAAATTGGCTGCAGGAGAGGCTCGGGAATTAACGGCAGCTCCTGAGGCACCTTCTGCCCGAGCGTGGTGCCCGGGAGCCTGTGCACAAGCCATGTCCCTGTCATGGGCGTGGGGTCCAGCCTCCCACTGAATATAGATTTTCCTTCACTCCTCTTCCTGTTCTGCTCTTCACCTAACACACAAGCCCAGTTGTCCCCAGGCTATTTGAGGACAGAGATACATGAAAAGCACAGATTCAGGCTTCCAGGGGGGAAAAAGTACCTGTTTTTGTCCCTGGCAATAGAGAAATCTCATGAACGAGGCATGAGATGAATTCCAGCTCATTAGGACCCATCTCTGTGCAGTGATGCAAAGCTGTAGGAAGTCGCGCTGGGCAGACCCTGGCACTGAGACTCGGGCGGCACACTGCAGAGGAGAAAGAGGCTCCAACTTCTCCTGCTTTATGGACGACAGTGGCCCTGGACCCCTCACAAATTATACCTCTGTCCAAGAGCCGTAAAGGGCCACACAGGCCTGGTTCACGTGGTTCCCTTCCAGTCAGTGTCTGTTTTTGGTGGTTCTTCCACGTCCCTGGCTACACCTCCCCCTCCAGGCTGAGGTCTGGAACACCTGACCCAACTCTCATCTTTAGAGAGTGTTTATATTGCTCAATGCAACAGCCAATAACTTGCATTATTAAGTACTGGAGTTACAATTCTACCTACCATTTCCCTGCTGGGTCATCTTCAGTCCCCTCTTCCACACCCCCCTACACCCTGGGTTTACCCTGTGCCACATCCTGATTGAGGGTCTGGAGATTCAGAGTTAAGTACGACACAGCCCCTGCCCCTCAGGTAAAGTGGGGGCAACAGGCACGAGTGTGCTAAGCGCTTTCTTCATATTGTCACATTTAATCCTTGTGAGGACCTGTGAGGCAGCTACAGTTGTTATTCCCATTTTACAGATGAGGAAAGTAAGACTCAGAAAGGTGAAGAGCTTGCTCAGAACCTGGCAGAGCTGGGACATGAGCCCCGCCCCCTAGACTCCAGGGCGCCATGTTCAGTGGCTTTTATTCCTGCCACTGGTGTTGCTGGATTCTCCTCTCTTCCCCCGTGAAGCCCAAACACTGCTTTCACTTCGGGCCTGTGAATTGGCTGTTTCTAAGGCCTGGATCAGAAGCTCTTCACCTTCATGAAGTGTTGCTCAAATGTTACCTTTTCACTGGGGCCCTGGCCCTAGTCCCAGCACTCCCAATCCACCTGTCCCTATTTTATTTTGTATAACACAATCATCTTCTAGTATAGTTTACCTAGTTATTACTTTTTCTTAGTTAATGTCTCTCCCTCTCTTTACTAGAATGTAAACTCCATGAGGGCAGGGATTTTTGTCTCTTCTTATTCACAGTTGTATTCTAGGCATTTACAGCCATGCCTGGTATACAGTGGGTACTCAACAAATGCTTACTGATTGAGTGAAAGAATTAATGAGCACCACGAAATAAAATAAAGCCTGGTAAAGATGTTTAGTCTTCACTTAAACACTTGTTCAATGTTTGCTCCAAGAGCTAGATCTTTATTGTGCTCTTGTTGAGAAACTTGGCTTCCTTCCGAAATACTTGGCCTGATGCTGGCTGCCTGCTCATCACCTGGGCACACATTCATCCATTCAACACCTACCAACTCTGGTGGGTGCCCATGGCCAGCCTCCAGTCCGCTTGGCTGGTGCCAGTGCCTTACTGGCCATCACTGGACTTGATATGACTCCTATTAGCCACTCCAAGAATGGACCCTTCAGTTTATTAGCTCTGCCTGCCTTCTCATTGATCTGACCACTCTGTATCTTGTACTTTGTAGCCCTCCCCCAACCCCCAGCTCAGCCGCTGGATAAACTTGGTCAAGTTACTGAAACCCTCTGTCTCCCTCTCCTCATCAATAAACTGGAGATGGCATTTTCACCTCATATGGAACAAATGAGAAAACAAACATACAGTGCTTTGGGCTGTGCCTGGCATGTATATGTACTCGATAAATGTTCGCCATCAGAATTATCACCTGTGTGCTGCCCACGTGGGGCCATGGGATCCATGCTTTATTCCATTTGCCTGGCTATGGAACTTCCTGGTTGATGTCCTAAGTGAAAATGGATTTCCTCGCTGGGCAGGAACAAAACTGCCATGATTCTTCCTGGGTAATGCCATTAAACAGCCCTCTTGATAGCATTAGCTCAGGGGTGGGTACTGTGCAGTCAATTTTGTATGGGCTTCCAGAGGACCCGACTCCAGTTCAGTCGTATAATATGTCCTGATAAATGCTGGCTGTTTTCCTTTTCTCCCTTCAGCCCGGGTCAGCCACTGTGTTCCTCTCTCTGGAGGCTCTGCCCTGAAGGAATACACATTTCGGCCCCCGTTGCAGAGCATTTAAATAGCAGGGAGCGGGTGGTGGGCAGCTCCCTCCCTTCCCCCTGGTAGGTACCACTCCATATTGGCAGCCTCTACGCGGTTTAATGTGCAACATAAAAACCCTGCTTTGGAGGTTTTCCCATGTGATGCTGTTGTTGATTAAATGAAATAATGTATGTAAGGCACTTAGAACAGTGCCTGGCAATTGGGAAAAGTTACTCTTAAAGGGTTTGTTATGAGTAGTACCATTTAAAAAAATGTCTTGAGGGCTTCCCTGGTAGCACAGTGGTTAAGAATCCGCCTGCCAGTGCAGGGGACACGGGCTCGAGCCCTGATCTGGGAAGATCCCACATGGCTGTGGAGCAACTAAGCCCGTGCGCCACAACTACTGAAGCCCGTGCGCCTAGAGCCCGTGCTCTGCAACAAGAGAAGCCACCGCAATGAGAAGCCTGCACACCACAGCGAAAAGTAGCCCCTGTTCGCCGCAGCTAGAGAAAGGCCGCGGGCAGCAACGAGGACCCAACACAGCCAAAAAATATATATATATTAAATAAATAAATGTCTCGAGGTGATCTATCTTGGACAAGCTTAAGACAATGATTCTGGTTCCCACAGATTTAGGGAATTCTTATCAAGAGGGATTTCCCTGCAGACCTATTTTTGGCAGAGCCTATGTACGCCTGTACCACGCCGACAAGATCAGTCTACCCGGGTCCTTCTGGATGATACTTCTTCGGGCCAGGAGATTGGTTTCCAGGTCACCATGTTTGTGATCTCTGGGTCCCTGTGTTGGGCACCTGTAACCCCCCATCCAGTTGGGTTCAAATTCCCTTGTCACATAGGAGCGGGGGGTGTCAGGCAGGGTGGTACACCAGACCCACGTGGCCTTAGGAACTGGACCTCCTATCCGTAGTTGTGAGAACCTGGGCAACTACTTAAGCTCCGTACATTTAGTCTTCTCATCTGTAAAAAGGATATATCACACCCAACCCAGTGGGTTAAGGAAAAATTAAATAAGATAGTGTATGTGCCGGGCTTGAAATATGAATATTATTTCTCTCCCACATACTATAAAAATGGCTCATTGGCTCCAGGGTTTAAATAGTTCTGGATAATTATAAAATTATATTCAAACTGATCTTTCTCAAGCCACCTTCCCAACCCCCACCCCTTTCTCTTTCATGTTTCCATGGAAGCGAGTTATCTTTCAAACTCACATGGCTCACCTGTTTAAAACCTTTATTGGTTTCCTAATCTGCTTTCAAAGCCCCTTACAGTCTAGCTCCCGTGCACATATGTCTCCATCTTCACATACCATCACTTCCACACTTTCTCTTCCCCAAACCCATGCTTCCTTCATGTTGAACCACTCTGGTTCCCCAGCATGCTTGCTTTTTCATGCTACCCAACCTTACATGTGCTGGTCCCTCAAGGGAACTTTTGTGCTTCCACTGAAACTGATCTAAATGTCATTCCATGGAAGAAGTATATCCTCCCAAGGAGGACGTATGACCTTCCTTGACCTTTCCCAACCCAAGAATAGTTACTCACACCTTCCTCTGTAACCTGTATACATCTTTAGCTTTTATGCTGGTCTTTAGTAGGAATACAGCTATACATTAACAGAAAACTGGATGAAGAATGGCTTAAGTAAAAAAAAAAAAAACTGTTTCTTTGGTGTTTCTTGTTTAACAAAACATCCAGGTTTTGGTGGTATCTGGCATTGACTCAGGATCTCAGTGTTGTCATCAGGAAGCCAGGACTTTTCTGTCCTTCTATTTTCCATGCTTTGAGAATTAGCTCTCATTTGCATGCTTGTCACCTCATGGTTTCAAGATGGCTGCTGCTGCACCAGGCATCACATCTGTGTTCAATGCAAAAGGTGGAAATTAGTGCAGCACTGGCCATGTCTGTCCTCTTTATTCAAGCAGGCAAAAGCTATCCCAGAATATCCCATTAGACATCAGCTTATATTTTGTTGTCCAGAATTGTATTACCAGCCCACTCCTAGCTACAAAGGAAACTGATAAAGTGAGTATAGAGTTGGGCACATCACCAACCCAAACACAAGTGGCATCTGTTAGTAAGAAAAATGAGAGAAAGGATTGAATATTGGGTAAATGATAATGACAACAGCAACCGCCACATATGGTATTATAATTCTTTTGTTTCCTGTTTTTCTCCTTACTAAACAGTGAGTTCCTTGAAGTCCAGAGCATGGCTCATTCCCCTCTCTCCAGGACCTACAGTGCTGGGCATAGAAGGGGTTCATTTAAACATTTATTGAGTAAACAAATGAAATCTACACAAATCCCCCAACTCCCATCAGTTTATACACCATATAAAGACCAGTTTTATGCTTGGTTAGGAAAGAGCCAAGTGTTTGGCTTAATTCATATAATCACTTGTTGTTTCGGCTCCATGTGGTTGTAGCCAAAGCTTCACATTGGGGCTTATGCAATTTTCTCCTGGGAAAGCATGGATATTAAAGTCTCTAGGTTGTCAGTTCCCAGAAGCTGGAATTTGGTTCTGATAATAAAATATTGCAAAGTATTTTACTCTCAAGACGCTGCCAGCTGACACAATAGCATTATATTAATTTTCTGTTTAATAATGCATCTTAGAACCCTCAACGTGGGCTGCGTGTGCCTGCCTGGGGAATGGGAGAAACACAAGGCAGCAGTTCACTTAAGGCAGGATGTGCTAGATAAAGGGAGTCTAATTGAAGTGTACAATGTGCTCACGATGTAGCTGCTGAGAAAACATTGCTGCTTTGTTTTTCCTTGCACAGTGCAAAAGATAAAATCAGAGCCACTAAATCAAAGTCATATTTAACAGTATCCTTTAGTCCAGGGCTGTGTACCTCTGTGGTTTGTAAGCGATTGCCCTTTGAAAGGGTAGCCTTGAGAGCTTGTTACTGAAGAGGTTGAAGGAGGGCGTAATTGTAGGCTCAGAGGAGGCAGGAGGTTTAAACACAACTCCTGGCAAGAAGAAGGTAAGAATCTCTGATTTGTATGAGGTCTGAAGTTCAAAGCTTGTTTGCTATAACTCCGCGTAACCTTTTAATTTGGGTTAAAGAATGCGTATAATTTCTTCGTAATGTAACCACCTAAAACTGATGGTGATTAGATTATATATTCAGATTCTACCTATATGGGTCTTTGGCCACTAGGCTGAAAACTTGACTTTTTTTTTTTTTTTTAATGGTAGTCCTTATCGGGACCCAATTTGAGAAGGAAGCAGTGGTTGTAATATCTCTTTTTTTGACATGATTATTCCCACCTCTTCCCTCTGTTGATGGAACATAAAGAAAAAAAGCTCCATCCACCCCAAACCAATGGGATGAAGGGGAAACCCTGGAATGCCCTTTCCGTGGATGTCGGGCACACTGACTCCGCCCAGCAAGGTCTCCCCAGGACCCTAGGAAACAGTGTCTGTTGAGGCTCGATGGAGCCTTTGCAGTGACAGCAGGAGGCTTGCATGTGCCCTGGAACCTCCTTTTAGGGTGTGGGTCAACCAGATTTGTTCAAGGAAATTAACACCCTGCCCCCATCCTGCTGTTTTCCTAGAATCAGTCAAAACCTCCACATGGCTGTTGCGATGACAGAAAATGTTAACACCAGCAAATAGTCAGTGTTTTTGTGAGAGCAAGTACTGACTAAAAGAAGTCAGCTTTTAAAAAAAAAATTTTTTTTTATCCTTGTTTTTACCTGGCTCAAGGGGTCAGAGAAGAAAAAGAGCTTTTTAATTTCTAAAAAATTTACTTAACATTTAAACTAACAAATAGCAACTCTAAATACCAGTCGATTTTTACTCAGCATTAAAATTTGTCCTTTAAACTAAAAGAACTGTAAAGTTTGTGATCAGTACCTCATGAGTGAGGAGAGAGAACGGAAAAAGAGGAAGAATTTGAAATTGAGGACGTTTAAAATGGTTTTCATCCCTACACAGAAAATAGCCTGTAACCAGGGAGGAAATTTAACTCCCTCTACTCGTCCTTTCTTTCCTACTCAAAGTAAAATCTCAGAATTGCTGCTCTTGCTGTGAATGAAGATTAGTCTAGACAGGACCAACTTTTACCAGATTCCCCAAATTAGCAGTTTTCAATAGCAGCAGTAATCTCAGGGTTAATTTCAGCAAGTTGATTTGATTTGGAGGTACAGCCCAGTTTTTATGGCTAAGGTTTGTGAGTAGCTAGTTACTGTCCTTTAGAATCAGGTTATAACTCTTATTCTCAGGTCCTGAAGGCAGGGATCATTTCTTGATAAGCTTTCCAATAAAATCTATTTTATTTAGTTAACAAACTAATACAGTTAGAAAGTATACAGTTCTTTCCTATATTCCAGGGTATTTTGTAGGTGCTTAATAAACTAGCTTTTTTACTCTTGATAATAACCCAGTGAGGTAGGTGCCATGGTAATCTCCAAATCATAGATGAGAAAACTGAGATGGAGAGAGTTTAGGTGCACTCACCTGGCTAGTACCTCGGGTGCCAGAATTTAAACCTATGCTACTGAAACTGTGTCCCTAGCCACTGTGCTATGCAGCCTTGATGTAGAACTAACCACAGAATCTTATATATGTGCTGGGAACACATATATCAAGTAGATGGGCCCAGCACTCTCACTTCTGAACTGAGGTTTGCTGTCTGGGGTCCATACATATCTTTAAAATCAGGGGGAGTTCTCTGGTGGCCTAGTGGTTAGGATTCTGGGCTTTTGCGGCCATGGCCTAGGTTCAGTCTCTGGTCGGGGAACTGAGATCCCGCAAGCTGTGGGGTGTGGCCAAAAATGAATAAATTAATTAAAAATATAAAATCAACTTCGGATTAGTCAGTGAAGTTCTATCAATAGTAAGATGCTTGGGGCTTCCCTGGTGGCGCAGTGGTTGGGGGTCCGCCTGCCGATGCAGGGGATGCGGGTTCGTGCCCTGGTCCGGGAGGATCCCACATGCCGTGGAGCAACTGGGCCCGTGAGCAATGGCCGCTGAGCCTGCGCGTCCGGAGCCTGTGCTCCGCAACGGGAGAGGCCACAGCAGTGAGAGGCCCACGTACCACAAAAACAAACAAACAAACAAAAAATAGTAAGATGCTTGCATACAATGTAAGACATACAATAGGTGCTCATTAAGTGCTTGCTAAATGTACTGTTCTCAGAATAAAAGTCTCTATCTTTTTTTTATTTTTAAAGTATTCTTTCTTTCCCTCTGCCACTTCCGTCACTTCATGCTCTTGGAGGCGCGTTCATAGCTCTGGGCATGGCAGCCTCTGGCATGACGTGTCGCAGTGCACATCATTTTCCCTTGGCTTGGGCTATCCTCTGCCTACTTTGTTTGCCCAGATACTCCTACTCATCCTTCAGTACACAGCTTGGAGTTCATGCCCCTGCCCGTGTGTTCTCATGGGCTTGTGTTCTAAGGCCCCTGCCTGATGAGATGCTATCTATACATCGATTGTTAACTCTATTTGCATAATCCACCTTCCTCACGGTGTGCAGCTATTTGAATGCAGAGCCTGCGTCCCAGTTCACCCGAATATGTCTGGTACACTGCCCCTGGTACACTTAGTGATGCCTGATGACTACATGAATTGGAGGAGGAAGACAGAAAACCAGAAGGCAAGACCACTGACATTTCATTATGACCCTTGGAAGTTCTAAGGAATTTAGGACTCTTCACAGTGGAAAAATATCAATAACGAAAAACATCAAATATCTTCGAGGTCAGTACAAAATGTTACACCTGGATGGAATTTGTTTGCAGGGTCAGCTTATTTCATAGGAAATGACCATGTTTGCATTTCAGACAAATGAACCACAGTCAAATTGGTGCCCGCCCCGCCCCCACAGTCTATCCAAGGACACCTTCCTCCTCAGCTCGCAGGTAAATCAGTGAATATCTTTCCTCCTAAACGGTACCAAAGAAAAGATTATGCAGAGAAAGACCATTTCTAACATATTTTCTCCCCTGCAAGATGCAATCTAAAAACTACTTGCTATTATGGTTTGGAGTATGATATGTTATTAAGTGAATGACAGAAAAACAAGAAGACATCCATCAAAGTGTCTATTTCCTTCCTATATACAGGGCTTTCCCATATCCATAGGGTGTCAATGCACAAATCATGGGTAACGATGTCTTAAGTAGAAGGAACAAGAAATACACAAGGAAAGACTCATAAATTGTGTCTTCTTTCTCTTAACCTAATTTTTTCTCTTTTGGCATTGTCTTTCAAAGGAGGAAATGGATGGCTGCTAGCTGCAGAGAGGGAATGAAGCATTTGGAGACAGATGCTCAGGAGTGAAGAGTAGGCTCTAGAGTAGCCATGACCTCAGGGTCCCCCCAGTCCTGCTTCTCACAGCAGGAAATGCCTTGGGGGCAGCTTGCATTTCATCTGAAAACCAGCAGGGTAAAGGGCCTAAGAGAGAGGCTGGAAGCCAAGCTCTGTCTAGCAAGCATCTACTGAAAAGGGGTGATGGCTGTCTCAATCCTCCACCTAGAACTGATCTCAGAGAGACAGCAGTGAGCAGTCCTGAAGAGAGATCTTAGTTGCCTGACCAGGAACTGAACCTGGGTAGCCCGGGTGAAAATCAGGAATCCTAGCCACTAGACCACCAGGGCCTAGAGGCTAGCAGCAAAGTGGCCCTGGCTCTCTCCCCTGTTTGAAAGCAAGAATGTTTCAAGGAGGCAAAAACTGTAAAAACAGGTACAAAGTTTTTCATAAGAGACACAGCACAACGTATGGGAGAGCACACAGAGTAACAGTTTATTTTTTTAAGTCAGAAGCTGGGCAGAAATACACACCTGGAGAGGAGTGCAGGCGTCCTGAATGAGGAGTGCAGTAAAGAGGTGATTGAAATCACTTATACAGGAGGGTCCTTCTGGGTTTTTGTTTACCTTTGGCTAATTATCTTTTCTTTTTTAATATTTATTTTATTTTATTTATTTATTTTCCTTTTTTTTTTTTTTTTGGCTGCGTCGGATCTTAGTTGCGGCACATGGGATTTGTTGAGGCGTGCAGGATATTTCTCTGTATGGCACGTGGTTTTTCTTACTCTAGTTGTGGCACGCAGGCTCCAGGGCGCATGGGCTTTGTAGTTTGCGGCACGTGGGCTCTCTCCTTTTTTTTTTTTGACTGGAACATTTAAAATCTTTTATTTTGGCATAATCAGACTTAAGAAAGTTGAAAAATGATACAAAGAAACTTCATATTCCCCAATGTTAATATTTTCCCACATTTGCTTTATCCCTGATCCCCATTTCCTTCCTCCCTTCCTTTTCCTCTTCCTTCCTTCCTTTCTCTCTCCTCTCCCCGTCATGCATACATACATACTATTTATTTCTGAACTATTCGAGAGTAAGTTAGAGATCATTTGCCCTTTAACCATAAATACTACAATATATATTTCCTAAAATCAAAAACATTGTCATACAACTTCAGTAAAATTATCAAAATGAAGAAATTAACATTAATGTAATATTTTAGCTAATATATTAACCTTATTCAAAGTCACTTTGCTGTACACCTGAAACTAACACAACATTGTTAATCAAGTATACTCCAATATAAAATTAAAACAAAACCCCCCACAAAAAACAAAGTCTACCAATTATCCTAACGGTGTCCTTTATAGGGAAAGAAAATCGCATATCACAAGTGGCAGGCAGTTGTCACATTCCTTCAGTGTACTTTATTTGTGAATTCAAATTTAATACTTTGGCAAGGCTATCTGGAGCTGGTTCTAATATTTACATGAATACCTCTATGAAGCCTGGTCATGTCAGTGGCCTACAGTAACAAAGTAGAGATACCTAAGCTTTCTTGGAATGCTCTGGGGGTTGGAATGGATTCACAATGTAAGACTTGAAAATTTACTAACTGACTTTGTACCTAGGAGGGCCAGAGGCCACTTCTTTAAGAGAGGATGCACTAGTGATGGAGACACTAGTGTCTTTGAGCTCAGTGATGGTTGCTATCTGTAGACTGGAGTTGATAGTCTGAGATTCTACCATGGAAATGGGCTCTACAGTATTAATGATTCTGGAATTACAGACGGGCCCTCTCCTTGAGATGCACGAGCTCAATAGTTGTGGCCCATGGGCTTAGTTGCCCCGCACCATGTGGGATCTTAGTTCCTCGACCAGGGATCAAACCCGCATCCCCTGCACTGGAAGGTGGATTCTTTACCACTGGACCACCGGGGAAGTCCCTAATTATCTTGTTTCTTTTTCACACCTGATTGGTCCTAGGACCCTCCCCAAGATGTGTGCGCAACTTTTTGCTAAGATAGATCCCACCGCCGAGGACTGTGGGTGCATGTCCACACTTATTATGGGGTGGCTCCCCCTCCCTTTTTGACCCTCAAGGAGCCTTCCTGCTCATGTGCAGACAGGGAAGTTTTCCTTGACCTCAGGAGTGGTCATCTTATCTCTTTACTTCAGCAGAGCTCAGCTTCTGCCACTAGCTTTGTCCTTGGTGTGTCTGGGTGAGAACAAAGCTTCAGTTTTACTTCACTTGACAAAAACAAGCTGTCCAGCCCAGGGACCCATCTATTTCCTACCTCAGAACCAGTACACAATGGCAGGTGTAAAAGGGAAGAAAAACAAGTGTCATACAAATGAAAATTCTCCCTTTTCTTATAGTTAAGGCTATGAAGAATGGCATTTGTAAAGGCAAAAGTGACGGACAGTCCATTTGCATTTGCCCCAAAGTAAATGGATGTCTGACGACAGTCTAGGGCAGGTCCATGTGCAACCTTGTGTGCCATGCTAAGCAGTACGAGATTTATTCTTTGAACACGAAAGGCTTCTAGAGGTGCAGGATGAAGCAGCAGATTTTTGTTTTAGAAACTTTATTCTTAATGATGGGATTGATGTCAGAGGCAAGACATGGATGTCAGAGACAGCACTCAGAGGCCATTGTGATAGACCTTGTGACAGAAAAGATCAAGGCTAAAACTTGCAGTGGTGATAGTGGGTCTAGGAAGGAGGGACTGATCCTAAAGATGCTGTACAAGGAGAACCAACAGTGCTTGACAATTGGGAATGTATTAGTTATCATAGGTAAGCCAATATGACTTCAAAGTATACCATGGTTCCCACACAGTAGATTATTTCTTGCTCATGTCACAGTACTGGGTGGATGAACAGTTTGGAGAGGCTGCCCTTATCCACAATGGCATTTGAGGGTTTCCACTAACAGAGACTCTGCTGTCTTCAACATGTGGCTTCCAAGGTGCATCTGGGGATCATTTCAATTTCATGTAACCTAAAGTTGCCATAGTATGGAGGAACTGGTGTGGGAAGTTTCCAGGCCAAGGGGTGACACACATCACTTCCATCCACACTCCATTAGCTACAGCTCCTTCATCCAGCTATATTTAACATCCAGGGAGTGTGGGAAATGTAGTCTAACTGTGTGTCCAGGAATGGGGGGACTGTGGGTTTTGCGAGCTAGCAGTCTTGGCCACAGGCTGAACAAACAGGGAGATGACAGAGTTGAAGATACATTTTTCTAACTTGTGTTGTATTGGGAATATCATTGTAATGGGAATATCAGTGGGGGTAGGATGTGCAGGGGGATAAGCAGGTTGAGGGAGGTGATGAACTTAACTTTGGCCTCATTAGAAAAGATGGAAGGCTGAACATGTAAGAGAAAGAACAATTAATTAATAAAGGGTCAGTAGGAAGAACAGAGGCCACGAGTGAACAGATGAACTTCTGAAAATGGAGGGGAAGAAGCAAGCGATGGATGAAGCAAACTCAGCAGAGAGTAAAAAATGAGTGTGGAAACACTTTGAAAGGGACACTGAAGGGATGAGTTTGAGAATTAACCAAAGATGGATAAACAGATGGTGAGCGGAGGGTTTAAGGGCTCATGAGGGTGGATGAGGGTGGAGGGCTCATGCAAAGGAGTTGATCAGCACGTTTATACTCTGGTGATTGATATTATGGACCACTGAGGGGTGGCGGACGGGCAGCAAGAGTGGTATTGTTGATCATGGCAGGTGACCAAGAGGATGCAGGCGTCTTGGGATGTTGATGGCTGCAAGAAGCATGGTTGATTCTGAGGTCCTGCTCACATAAGAAAGGAAAGAAAGTTGACTCGGTGGAAACATAAAGGTGCCCTGGGACTAGAGGTAGAACTGTATTCATACAGCAAGGTCAGTGGGCGTGAAAAAGAGGTGAACTGAAGAGACAGAAAGTTGAAAAGAGAGATGGGCATTAGAGAGATTGAAGGTCATGTAGTTCAGCCTAGCTAGAAGCTCCAAGGTGAAGTTTTATTTGTACGTGGTTGAAGAGCCTTGTAATAGAATAGTGTTAAACTAGAGATTTCAGGTGATTGAAGCCAGGATATTAGACAGGTTCTTAACAAGGATTTTGAAATTGTCCAAGATGATGGGAGGTGGAAGTGGGGCAAGCAGAGCAAAGAGGAAGATTGTGAGCCAGCCCTCCAGAACCATGGGGGAGGATGTTACAAGCTCATAGATGCTGGGGATGTGAAGAAGTACCTTGAGGTGGCAAACCAATGGCAAGAGCTGCAAAGTGTAGAGATTTGTTGTCTGGATGTCGTGGTGGTGGAGTGGCAGACTGTCACTGTCTTTCCTGCTCCAGTCTGGATATAGTGGTGGTGGGGTGGCAGACTGTCACTGTCTTTCCTGCTCCAGTATGGAGTGTGGGGTAAGGGAAGCATCCCTCACTCAAGAAGGCTGGGACAGGAGTGGGTTGTCCCGGCCCCAGTGAAGACAAAGAGGTCAATCCAGGCATAGAACAATCCAGGAAAAAATGACTCATACAGCAGCTTTCTTGATGGTAGAATGAGGGCTTCCGAGGGTACAGAGCCGGGACTGAGTGGTTGTGTGGGGCATTGCTGATGAGGGTGAGCCTAGGGAGGGCAGGGACCAGACTGGTTGGACATCACGTGGGGGAGAGGGCACAGCTGGCCAGAAGGTTCTAGAATCAGAAAAAAATATAGAATCCAGGCAAAGAGCTGGGTGTCCCTGAGCCCTTGTGGAATACATGTTAATGGGGGTACTCTGCAGAAGTAGCATGACCCACCCCACTCCCCCCACCCCGCCAAAAAAAAAGATTCCTGACATTCCAGTCACTTGGTAAGGAACCATAAGATGGCATTTGGTTGTGAGTAGAAGGGGCCTTTTCTACTTCCTACATCATTCAGATGTAACTGTTTTGAGATTGCGTTCAAGATCCAATAACTGCTTTAGCAGTAGGTATTCCAAGGTGTCTCATAACCAAGGTAGGTGTTCCTAAAAGTCCTATGGCCCCGTGAGGCACCGGGACTGAGCACAGAGCAGGCTTAGGCCATCCCGCCGGGGAGGAGGAAGCCAGAGTGAGTGGCCACTGTGTGCAGGAAGAGAAGACAGGACTGGTGTTGACCTGGGCGTCAGCGGTTGCGAGGAACTGGCTGGTGAATGAGGGTGTGTGGGCAAAGGCAAGCAGGGAGGGGCCGAGAGTGTGAGTAGGGGCAGAGCAGCCTGGAACCGGCCCTGGGGTTCAGGGATGCTCACCGTGAGTGAGGACCCAGAGGGTGGGGTGGGGGTCAGGGGTGAACCCTGACACTGTCTGCTCCTATTCAGCATCATGCTGCAACATCAGAGAAGCTTTTATATTCTCATATACTTTAAAAAATTGAGATATAATTGACATATAACATGGTATAAGTTTAAAGTGTACAGCATGTTGCTTTGACACATTTATAGTATTGCAATATGATTGGTGTGGTAACATTAGCTAACATCTCTATTGCATCATCACATCATTATCATTTCTTCTAGTGGTGGGAACAGTTAAGATCTAGTCTCTTAGCAAGTTTAATGTTTACAATACAGTTTTGTTGTCTATCATCACTATACTGTATATTAGGTGTCCAGGACTTATTTATCTAATAGTTGCAAGTAGGTGCCCTTAAACAATATCTTTGCTCTTCTTCTATCCCCAGCCCTTGGTCCGCTCTGTTTTTTGGAGGGTTTTTTTTTGTTTGTTTGTTTGTTTTTTAGATTCTACTTATAAGGGATTTCAATCAGTATTTGTCTTTCTCTGTCTGATCTATCTCACTCAGCATAATGTCCTCAAGGTCTACCCAGGTTGTTGCAAGTGTCAGGATTTCCTTTTCTTGTGGCTGAATAGTATTCTGTTGTATAAATGTACCACATCTTTTGTGTCCATTCATTCACTGATGAACACTTAGGTTGTTTCCATATCTTGGCTGTTGTGAATAATGCTGCAATGAACATGGGTGTGCATTTATCTCTTTGATAACCTGTTTTGACTTCCTTTGTATATACACCCAGAAGTGGGTTTGCTGGATTGTCTGGTAGTTCTGTTTCGAATCTTTTAAGAAACCTCCATACTGTTCTCCATAGTGGATGAACCAGTTTAAAGTCCCGTCAACTGCGCATGAGTGTTTCCTTTTCTCCACATACTCAACTGCGCATGAGTGTTTCCTTTTCTCCACATACTCACCGACACTTGTTATCTCTCATCGTCTTGATAACAGCCATTCTTGCAGATGTGAGGTGATATATCTCCTTGAGGTTTTGGTTTGCATTTCCCTGATGATTAGTGATACTGAGCACCATATATTCTAGTATTCTTTAGGTTTTGTGTATTTGTGTAGAGATGAGTGTGTGTGTGTGTGTAATCAAAGAAGAGACTGAAAGAACTCCCACCTGCTAAAAAATGGAGGGAAGGGGAATGAGGCTGTCCTGTGGGATTTGTTTGAGTGCAAGAAAATACCAAAATAAAGAGAAGCTTAAGTAGTTTATTTTATAAAGTTTCCAAGTCCACCCTTTTTAGATCTGTGTGCTTACAGAAATAAAACCTTTCATCTGAATTTCCATCACAGGAGTAGACACCACTGCCTCAGAGTACTGGTAAGAATGAACTCAGTGTGAATAATTCTTTGGTCTCCACAGTGTGTAGTAAGCAGTGGGCGAAGCCAGTGTGACTGAGGCCACCTTGAATTCCACCAAAGTAGGTAGCAATTGGCTGCAGTTTTCCATCTACAAGATGCCAAGTCACCCATTTACCAGAACCTTTCACTTTCCAGCTGGAACTTTTGGTGCCATCTAGTATATTTGTTATAACCAAGAATGAGTTTTCATGTCAAATAGTTTGCAAATAACTTCCGTAGTGTTATAAACTGCTATTTCTCAACTATCTTTGTATCAGGCACCGATATGTTTCCATATAATTATGCATGTTAATCTTTACATAACCTGCAGTGTGGGTGTCATTACCCCCATTGCACAGATAAGGAGACTGAGGCACGAAGAGATTAAGAAGTGTGCACAGAGGGAGGCTCAAGAGGGAGGGCATATGGGGATATATGTATACATATAACTGATTCACTTTGTTGTACAACAGAAACTAACACACCATTGTAAAGCAATTATACTCCAATAAAGATGTTAAAAAAAAAAAAAGAAGTGTGCACGGATGATACCTTGGAGCTGGAGCCTAACCCTAAACCCATACACCTTGTCTTCTACTCCAGTGATAAAAACCAAGACTCCAAACAACACACTATACACAACACATGCAGCCTTTTCCCTGAGGTGATGTTGTTTATGTTGTTAAGTTTCTGAATTAGAAGGACTTGAATACAAGAAAGGAAATGGTTACCGTGGAGCTGGTTTTTCCCCAGGAGGCTATGAATAATAATGGGCATTCTTGCCTATCTGGTCCCATTGTCATTTCACTTCCTTATAACAATGGATCTTGTCATCTTGACTCCTGGAGAATCTTTGTTGATGGGGACAGTTTGCTGCTGATCAAAGCACGATGATACTTTAGCAGAGGGTAGATCCTGGGTCTAAGATGTCACACAGAATTGGGGCGTGCTGATGTGTAGCCAACTATTGCCTGCTTTTCCTATAAGAGAGGCCTTAAATTATTTTAGGTTGTTTTCCCCTCCCCCCTTTCCATGTTTAGAAAGAAAAAAAGATGAGTCATATGTTAAAGCTAATTTTATTGCCAAAAATTTCAAATCTGTGTCTACTCTCCCCTGTTATTATCAGGAAAGGAGTTTGTAAGAAGTTAGTGCTGGCAGCTTGCGTGAATCCATCCCAGCTTGGTAAATTCCCTGGATGGTCATCTGTGCTTAATGCAGCTCGTCTCATCAAAGCTAGCCTGTTCCAAAACTCTTAACTAAAGCTGCTCATGATCTGAGGAGGCCGAAAATTAATTCTCCTCTATTCAGAAATGGAAATACAGACACTTGAATAAATATTGCATGCTTTCTTGTGGTAGCTAAAACTCTTCCACATAGACTTAACAATGCTTTGTTACCTTTCTATCTGATCTGGGGTGAAGTTGTGTATGCAAGCAAAAGATGATCACATCCTTAACCCAACTACAATGGAAGGTTTTAAAATAAATCCAACTTGTAAGAGAGCATTTAAAATCCTATATACATGACATTTACAATTTTATACACACACATATATATCTCTGTTGTGTGTGTGTGTGCGTCTCTATCTTTATCTCTACATCTATCTCTCTCTCTATATATATATCTCAAGATATAAACCAGTGAATTGTCCCTTTCATAGAAGTGTCTAAACAGAACAATTGCTTAAATATGTTTTGGACATCTACTAGATCCAAGCCTTGTGCCAGGCACATTGCAGTTATAGTAGACCCTTGGCATTTGAGGGCTGTGACATTTGTGATTTTGAATACTTTTCACCAAACCTGAGGCTCCATGGGAATTTGAGACCTGGATTTATGTGTTGAATTCCATTAAGTAGGACAGGAGCAACTCACCCAGCCAGACACACCTCTGGTCACCAGCAGCACGGGTACCTCCCCTTGCTTTGTTCCTCTCTGCTCTCTTAACCCTGTACCAGCAACGCTCATGAAACAAGAAACATTGTTTTACTTTGGGGGAAAATGGATCAAAAAAATACATTAGGGGACTTCTCTGGTGGTCCAGTGGTTAAGAATCTGCCTTCCAATGCAGGGGACGCGGGTTCAATCCCTGGTCGGGGAGCTAAGATCCCACATGCTGTGGGGCAACTAAGCCTGTGCGCAAGGCTACTACTGAGCCCACGCGTTCTAGAGCCCGTGTGCCACAACTAGAGAGCCCGCGTGCTGCAACTACTGAGCCCCTGCACTCTGGAGCCCACACATGGCAATGAAGAGCCCACGTACCACAATGAAAGGTCCCGTGTGCCATAATTAAGATCCCTTGTGCTGCAACTAAGATCTGATGCAGCCAAATAAATAAATAACATTTTTAAAAAAAGATACTATAGTGCTTTTCATGGAAAAACAGTATGCCATTGATAAATTGAGCGACGTTAGCAAATTGAGGAATTGGTGAAGCCCCTCGCAGTAGTCCTCTCAAATGTTTGGGGATTTTTTTTTTTTTTTTTTGCTGTACGCGGGCCTCTCATTGTTGCGGCCTCTCCCATTGCGGGGCACAGGCTCCGGACGCACAGGCCCAGCGGCCATGGCCCACGGGCCCAGCCCCTCCGCGGCACGTGGGATCCTCCCAGACCGGGGCACGAACCCGTATCCCCTGCATCGGCAGGCGGACTCTCAACCACTGCGCCACCAGGGAAGCCCAGGGGATTTTAATTTTTAAAAATATGTCTAAATTAAAAAAATATACAAAGTATCCATCCTAAGATTTCCAACATGAGAATAACATATCCACTATTTTCATTAGTTTCCATCTATTCATCCAATTATTTTCTCATTCAACAAATATTTGTCCAGCTTAACAGGGGAATTGAGATCTGTTACAATTACAATAATGGTGATTATTATTTATGATGACTGGAAATGAAAGCGGTCCTGTGTGGATGTTTAAATGCATCATCTTGTTTTTAATCAGCAAATCAGCATGTGGCATAAAGTGGTGCTTTTTGGGACTTCAGAAGGGAGAGGGGAGGTTATTGGCCAGAAGGACAGATCCTCTTACCTCTGGGATGGCTAAGCTGTCAGGCACGGTGGAATTTCAGCAGCGGGGTGGAAGAGAGGAGTAGGAACTAGGGAGCACCCGGGGCTGGAGTTAGGGCTGCTCTCTGCCAGAGGTGACCAGCTGTCATTTAAGGGGGCTTCAGATAAACTAGCAAAGGGAGGCACTAACAGGTGGGAGGTGAATATGTAGAGAAGCAGGAATGTTACTTGAGGCAGAGGAAAGCACACAAGGAAAAGCTCAGAGATGGGAAGGTACAAAGATTGTTTATGGAGCAGAATATCAAACGATTTACTTGAAATGCATGATTCAAGCAAGAAAATGGGAGGGTTGACTCACATTGTAGAGGGTAGCTTGATTTCTAGCAAAGCAGATTAATATGTTTAAATAGTCCATGGAAATCCCATTGAAAAATTTTGAGTAAGGAAATAGCAAGATCCAAGTGGACATTTTTGGATCCTATTTGGGTACTTAGGAATATGCAACTTTCCCTACTAAACTGAGCGTAGTAAATGAGTCCAGGATTGAAAAGCCATGGTTTCCCCATTTGTCATGGTAATGAGTGCTTTCACCTGCTCATCTTAGGCAGCACCCTTCTTCCTTTGGAGACCACATCTGTGGGTTTAGTAGGGTTGGGGAGCTAATCACACACACTGTTGCTTCTTTTTTTTAAAATAAATTTATTTATTTATTAATTTATTGGCTGTGTTGGGTCTTCGTTGCTGTGCGTGGGCTTTCTCTAGTTGTGGCAAGCGGGGGCTTGCAGAGCACGGGCTCTAGGTGCACGGGCTTCAGTAGTTGCAGCACGTGGGCTCAGTAGTTGTGGCTCACGGGCTCTAGAGCACAGGCTCAGTAGTTGTGGCTCAACGGGCTTTGTTGCTCCATGGCATGTAGGATCTTCCCAGGCCAGGGCTCAAACCCATGTCCCCTGCATTGGCAGGCGGATTCTCAACCATTGTGCTACCAGGGAAGTTCCTGTTGCTTCTTGTTAATGGGGGTGAGTATGTAACCCGTGCTGAGTCAATCACAGTGTTTATCCCATGGTCACAGTCATTTGTCCAAGCAATGGGCACATGATGCAGACAAGACCAATCTAAATCCTCATCTGGGGCAAGAAAAGATACCTTGGGTATGAAGCTCCCATCCTCTTGGAACACAAATCTGTAAAGACATAGTACAGAGTTCCTGGGGCCATATGTATTGTATGCAGTAAGGAGAGATGGGAGAGAGAGAGAAGGCAGGAGAAAGAGAGAGTGTAGGGAAAGGGGAGACAGAGAGAGAGAGAAGAGAGATGGATTTCTGATGCTCTTTGGCCTTGGACCTGGCCCACTATAGGCCAGCATCACCCTGGCCTATGTGTGGTTCCGGTTAATCAATCAAAACAATCTTTCCTTTAAGATTAAGCTGGTTTGAATTGGCTTCCATTAGTAACAAAGATGGAGAATTTTACTCACTGGAAATTTTCCATGAGAGTTGTTTCACACACACACACACACACACACACACACACCCCTGTGCACAGGCTGTGCACACCTCTTTGGGTGGAGAGTGAAGGGGTGTCCTTGGACTCCAGATCCTGGAGACATTCCTCTTCTCTGTGGTCTCCTTGTGTTCACTAGATCCAAGCCTGGAGAGGGTGCTATGTGGGAGTCCCCCCCCAACCCCAGACTCCTGGTACTGAGAATGTGTCAGAGGGGCCGAGAATAAGGAAGGTGATCAGAGCAGATAACAGATGAGGGATGAGAGGCAGGGACAAATGTCACTCTCTCTGGGCTTTTGAAAAGCTTGTTTGTTTTCATTTTGTTTATTCCACAGTGGTTTTCCAGGGTGAAGTTCTTTTTTTTTTTAACTTTTAAGGTGTACAAATGATTTTTTTTTAAGTTTTTATTGGAGTATAGTTGATTTACAATTAGAGTGAAGCTCCTGAGCAGTTGAAAAGTATGAGGGAGCTGGAGATGAGAATAAATGTTTCCTTTTTTTTTAAAGTCTTACAGTGAGTCATACCTTAGCAACTCTTCAGGTTCCTTAAGAGAAGCACATAGAGGTTAGGATCTGATTAATGCCCTTGGCTTCTGAACTGTTTCTCTTGGAACAGGACTGCATGCAGAAATGGGCCCTGGGATTTATTTGGTTACTTGTTAGTTGTCACATAAAGGATCTTGAATAATACAACCACATATTACAGCTAATGCAACCATCTGCAAGTATCGGCTTTGTGTTGGCTTCCAATTCATCGCTACCATTTAAATTTATTAGACAATACCCTTCTCTGTGCTCTCCCTGAATTCAGTAGGAGACAAATGGTAGGGTAAGATAGAGACAATTGGAATGTAATTGTCACCCGACAGAGGGATCCTTCCTGAGCTGCATCTGTGCTTCTGCCTGTTCACCCTCAACCTGTGCTCAGTGCCAAAAACAGCACTTGCTTGGAACAGGTCCACACCACTTATGACTGACGGTCTGACCCTGGCCTCAGCCCACTAACACACTAGGTACTGTGTTTGGAGAAGTTCCAATTTCAACACTGCACTTTTTGCTCTGTGAGATTGCTCAAGTTACTTCAACCCTATGGGTCTCACTTTACTCATCTGTGTAATGGGGTGGCAATAACTATCTTGTAGAGATTATTGATGAGATGTTATAAATTCAGTACTTTATAAGGAATGGGTCACAATGAAAGTATTAAATAAGGGATAGGTTTTATAATTAGCCTGTTTGCTGAATGTTTGCTGATGGGGTTTGGATATGTTTCTGCCCCTGTTCTTGTCTTGGTAGTGCTTCTAGTTGCTTCGATAATCAGCCAGCCTGATGCAACTTAGTCCCCTAAACCAGATGGGAAGTTATTCTGAATAGTGGGTACTTTTGGAGTTGCCCTCGCTCTTACAGGAGGAGCTGGGCTTTCAGTTTGTCACTGCTGTTTATGAGTCATCACTGTGGGAGAGGAGAGAGATGTAAGAGGAATAACAGACCTCCTTCCCTAAGAGCCTTCACTGAACGGAGGACAAAGGACAGAATATGAGTGTGGAAGGCCAGGTACTTGTTCAGAGGGAGCCTTTGTAGGGTCCACTGGATGGAAGCACAAATGGCTCTGACTTTGGTCACCTTGATGAGCCACTGTCCACAAGCAGAGCTGAAGGCAGCAGCTCTTAACCACTGGGGGTGTGCCTGGATGCGGGCACCACTGGGATGAAGTATTTAATTGGAACATAGGGTTTTGTCACAATTACAAAGGAGTAGCTCCCTCAGTCCCACGTCTACTTAAATATGATGTTCTTATTTCTGTTGATCCTTCTGCCTAGATCATCCTTCTGTGACCTATTGGCAGTGAGCACCAACCTCAAACGATGAGCGTTTCTCCAATTCATTCCACCAGTAACAATTCTAGGTGTGCTTCTTCCTGCTGGCTTTACCTGCCAAGGACTGACCTCTCGTTGCATTTCTGGCCCTCCCCATGTTTGCTGCTCCAAAGCCCCGTGAGTGGGGATGATTGGGAAGGAGGGACAGTGGTAGCTCCACCATATAGCTCACTTGGAGGGCATCCTGGAGTCTCCAGCAAAGACAAACACCGACAAGGAGACGTATCCTTGGGAGATTTGAGCTGTCCTGGTCCCTTATTTGTGAGCACCAAAAATAATTTTTAAAGTTTGCTTTATTTTGTTTCTTTCCCAACCACAACCAAAAATTATTGCTCGGCAAGGCTTCAGATGGCAGGTTGAGAATCTCCAGTCTAAGTAGGCAGTGCTCCCAAGGAGTCTCTGGGAAGAGGGCTGTTCCAAAGATGCTGCTATGTAGTGATGCCTGGTCTTGACAACTTGTTGAAAAGTTGGTGTCTGGATGGCTCTGGAATCTTTTTGTCCTTTTTGAGACTACATTTGAATTTACTAACAAATGCATTCACAAGCATTGGTTATTTTCTGCAAAAGCCCTGTTGGATACTTCTTCAAAAAGTATCATTTAATCTTCACAACAACAGTACAAGGTTAGTGTTATTTTTATTAGGAAAAGCCATTTAGCATAGCATTAAGAGAACAGGCTTTGGCATAAGACTGTCCAGTTCTGACCACATGGTCTGTCAATGAATAGGTATGAGTTGGGGAAATTCCATAATCATCTCTGCTTCTGCTTCCTCATCACTGAAGTGTGGAACAAACTATATGTCAGCTACTTCAAGGGGTTGGGTTGAAGATTAAGCAAATGAATACATGTTCATGTTAGCTATTACTGTTAATATCTTCGGGATGGCAATGGTGAAGCTCAGAGAAGTTAGTTGCCTTCCCCAAGATCATACAGCTGGTAAGGAGCAGAATCAGCATTCAGCCCAGCCCATAGGGCCCTAAAGGCTGACTGCTCAAGGGTTGGGGAGTTGTTGAGGGAAGATCTTTAGTGGGGGCCCGGCTGGAGAAGGTGACAGCAAGACCTGGGGCACTCTGGGCCCTGCAGTGGAGCGCTTCAGAAACTGCCCCACGATCTCTCAGACGGGCTGCTCCTCAGTTGCTGCAGAGCAGATGCCCTCCGAAGAGAGCTTGTGCAGAGTGAAATGACTGATGCAGGCCATGTGCCCCTGTGGTTACCATCATAACACACCGTGTCTACAGAGAAGCCGGGGAAAACCATTTTGGCAGGGTGGCCCATTAGGCAGTTGTGACAGGGAGCAAACTGCAGCTGTCCACAAGCTGGGCCCTGCTTCCTGCCCTGCATGTGGGTCAGGTAATCGCTGATGGTATCTGCAGGTAATTAGCAGCCTGAGTCACAGCAGAGGGGCTGTCTCTTCCTGTCCTCTGGCAACGGAGCATCTGTTCCTTCCTCCCGGGCTGGGCTCAGCAGGGCGGGCTGCTCTGGCTGCTGTGCTGCTCCTCATATCTTGCACTTTCTGCCCATTACAGTGAACTGCGGCCAGTGAAGGGCAGCGTCACCCACCGTCAGCCAGGCTGGCAGCAGCCCTCATAAAACCCTCATCCCTAGGCCAGTCCAAGAGAAAGACAGATATCATACGATATCGCTTAGATGTGGAATCTAAAAAAAAAAAGAGTACAAATGAACTTATTTACAGAACAGAAGTAGAGTCACGGACATAGAAAACAAACTTATGGTTACCAGGGGATAAGGGGGGAGGGATAAATTGGGAGATTGGGACTGATATATACACACTACTGTATGTAAATAGATAACTAGTAAGAACCTGCTGTATAGCACAGATTCTATGCAATACTCTGTAATGGCCTATATGGGAAAAGAATCTAAAAACAAAAAGAGTGGATATATATGTGTGTGTGTGTGTGTGTGTGTGTGTGTGTGTGTGTGTGTATGAAACTGATTCACTTTGCTGTACACCTGAAACTAACACAGCATTGTAAGTCAACTATACTCCAATGAAAATTTTAAAAAGAAGCAACTGAAATTTAAAAAAAATGAATAAAATGACAGGCAGAAGAATTCATCCTCGAAATCTGCAAAAATGGGCCTCTCCCTTCCTTCCAGTGGAACAAGCACAGAGCAGCACTTTTTTTTTTTTTTTTTTTTTTTTTTTTTTGCGGTATGCGGGCCTCTCACTGTCGTGGCCTCCCCCGTTGCGGAGCACAGGCTCCGGACGCGCAGGCTCAGCGGCCATGGCTCACGGGCCCAGCCGCTCCGCGGCATATGGGATCCTCCCAGACCGGGGCACGAACCCGTATCCCCTGCATCGGCAGGCGGACTCTCAACCACTTGCGCCACCAGGGAGGCCCAGAGCAGCACTTTTTAAGGAAGAACTTTTGAAAATTACTGTTCATAAGTAGAAATATTTTTATAAAACATTTATACGTTGTAGACAAGGCAAAGAAGAAAACTTTTATTTGCTATAGTCTCATGATCTGAAGATAACCATATTAATATTTTGAAATCTATTCAGAACACTTACCTATGCATATACAGCCTTTCTTCTTTTTTAAACAAAAATGCAGCCATACTGTACTTATCTGTGGCTGGCTTATTTCACCTAACAGTAGATCATGGATGCTTTTTCATGTCATTAAGTATTCGACCTCATTGTCATTTAAAGTAAGTGAATAAAAATTTATTGCAAGGCTGTATTAATTGTCGGGCCAGTTCTGCTGAAGGATATTTAGGTTGTTTCTAGTGTTCCACACTTTGTTACAGAATCAAAGAACAATACATGGCTCCTTTCCTCCAGAAGTAAATTGTAGACTCACAGTAGCAACACTTTGTTGGAAAGAAGTCATTTGATTCTGGTGAGACACATTGAAAGAACTCATATGTTGAAGCCAGTCTGATTAGGCCATGTTCTGATCCCATGTTGAATGGCTCTCATGAAATCTGTCATTCCTGATGGCATGTGCTTTTTGCTCAAATGGTAGCTTATGGTTGACTGCTGGCATTCTCCATGTTGGAAAAACTTGCTGGTGTGCCACAGGACATACATGGCCCCTTGGGGTGACATGTCAGGCTGCTGCTATTCTTTCTTTTATTCATAAATTTAGCAAACACTTATTGAGAGCTCACAAGATGCTAGTTCCTAGGGATTTAGAGAGAACTATGAGGAATCTTTTATTTCAAGAAGACCTTGGGGTTACATCCTGGGTGACACATTTCTTTTCCTTTGGGAGCTGCTTTCTGCTAGTTCATCTTTTTGGAACATTGAGTGCTAAAATGTGGCGCAGCCGAACTTTCACGGTCTGCTGTGGTAGAGTAGCTTGCCTCAGACCACTCTTCCTGCCAAGAGTAACTATTAACAGATGGGTAAAAAAACAAAAAACAAACAACCAAACAAAAGTCCAAAAAGCTGTTTGAATCAAAGAATGATAACACATGAGCAATATTAAGAATAAAAAAAATCCCTTAGACATTAAATATTAGTAAGAGGATAAAGTGAACAGCTTGCAATTAAAGTTGACAATTTAGAAGAAAGGGACAATTTTTTGAAACACAATTTACAAAAACTGAAACTAGAGGAAATATAAAATTAAAGCTACCTAGATCTAATAAAGAAGCAATATTTTTAATTAAAAATATTTTCATAAAGAAAACTCCAAACTTAGATGCCTTCACTGGTGAAGTCTTGCAAACATTTGAGAAAGAAGCAATACCACTGTTACACTAATTTTTCCAGGAAATAGGAAAAGTGGGAACACTTTGTAATTTATTATGAGGCCAGCATAATCTTGCTACCAAAAGAAAGGAAAATTCATATTCAACCATTTTCATACTGAAAGAAGAAAAAATGTGTAATCACTTTTGTGAGCATAAAATTAAAAATTTTTTTAATTTTAGCAAATCAAATACAGCAATATATAAAAAGGATAGTATACCACGTGAAGTTAGGTTTATTCTAGGAATGCAAGGTTAGCTTAACATTGGAAAATAAATCAATGCAATTCACCACATTAACAGAGTAAAGAGGGGACTAATATAATTATTTTACTAGACATAGAAAAAGTATTTAATAAAATTCAACATCTGATAAAATTTCACACATGCTATAAAAAGGAAAAAATTCTTAACAAAGAAGAAATAGAAGTTAGAATTTCTTAACATGTAAGAAGTAGAAGTATGACCAAAAAAATCTTTAATGAATATAATATTTGATGTCAAACTATGAAAAATTTTCTTTGTGGTCAGGAGTGACACAAGGATGTTCATAATCACCACTTTTATTCAACACTGTACTGTGGTTCCTAACCCTTGCAATATGGCAAGAAAAAAAAATCACATTTAAAGACATAAGTAAGGACTAAAAAAATAATAAAAATGGTATTATTCACAGATAACGTAGTTGGTTTTAAATCCAAAAAATCTATTCAGATAAATTATTAAAATTAAGTAAACTTAATAAGGTCACTAGAAAATAAAATTTTAAAAATACTAATTTTGGTAATAAATATAAAATGCCTAGACAAAAATCTGACAAAAAGAAGTTCATTACCACTATGTTAAAAAACTCCTAATATCACTGAAGAAAATTTAAATAAATCGAGGGGTATAACATGTTAATGCATTATAACAGTAAAGGCATCAATTCTCCTAAAATTGATCTAAGTTTCAATAGAATCCTAGTCAAAAACTCAAAAGGCTTATTATGTGGAATTTAGAAAGCTTTTTTGTAAAAGTCATAAGAAAATGCAAAGAGCCAAGAATAGCCAAGATGACCTTGAAGAAGAACAAAGTATGAAGACTTACACTTCCAGGTACTAAGACCTATTACAAAGCCCCTATAATTAACACAATGTGGTTCTGGTTCAAGGCAAAATAGAACAAGGAAAAAGAGAGTAGAGGCCTAGTCATAGTGGTCATCTGATATATGAAAAAAGGAAAATGACCTAGAGAAAGGAAGGTCTTTTATTATCTGGGAGTGGGTCAATTGTTATCCATATGGAAAAGAATAGTAATCTTGACACCACTTTATACCATATCAAAAAACTTCCAAATGGATCAGTCAAATAATAAAGGGAAACAAAAACATTTTTCGAAGAAAACAGGAGAATACCTTCATGATAGAGGTAGGCAAAGATTTTTTTAAGCCAAAAAAATCTACTGACTGTAATGGGGAAAATGATACAATGAACTGTGTAAAATTAAGAACTTCTTTTCATCAAAAGGTGTCATTGAGTGAATTAAAAGGGGAGTGACAGAGTGGGAGTTCCCCTAACTGACAAAAGACTCATATCTAGAATATATAAAGAACTCCTACAAATCAACAAAAATGATTAAGACCCACGAAAATGGGCAGAAAACTCAAACAGGCACTTTACAATGGAGTGCAAATGGCCAATAAACATATAAAATGTGCTCATCAGAAAAATGCAAGTGGAAACAAATAATATGCTACCATATACCCTAAAATACATAAAAAACCCCAAACCCAGCAAACCCAACA
Source organism: Mesoplodon densirostris (assembly GCF_025265405.1). Taxonomy (NCBI): domain Eukaryota; kingdom Metazoa; phylum Chordata; class Mammalia; order Artiodactyla; family Ziphiidae; genus Mesoplodon; species Mesoplodon densirostris. The sequence goes on along the minus strand of NC_082676.1, from coordinate 40,035,286 downwards.
ACCCCAAGTATTGGCAATGTGGAAAGTAAAGGAATTAGAACTCTGGTACATCGCTACTGAAAGTGTAATAGTTAACTTCTTTGGAAAACCCTGACAAAAACTGTTAAGAGCTAAATACAGTAACTGTATGATCCAGCAATCCCTGTTCTAAGTACATACTCAACAGAAATGTAGACTCTGTGACCCCAAAGACAAAAATGTCCCTAATACCATTCTGTAAAATAGCCAAAATTGGAAACAGCCTAAATCTTCATCAAGAGAAGAATGGACAAATCTGTCATGATATGCTGATACAGTAAAGTACTCCCAACAATGAAAGTGAACTATTGCCACATCAAGAAAATTGATTAATCTCATACACCTGACATTGAATGGAAGCAGCCAGATAAAAAAAAGAGTAGATGGGAGTTTTTTGAGAGGGTCTAGGGATATTAATTTCTTTATGGTTACATGGGGTACATTTTCTTTCTAAATGTTCATCATTTAAAGTAGTGATCTGTGTACTTATAATGTCAATAAAACATTTATTAAATAAAGAATGAACTCTGGTTTTTACCCCTCCTGGATGTCAATTGAATTTTTGAGAGCAAAAAGGGAGGCAGGGGACTAAGGATAAAGTTGTCATCTTTATTGAGAACATTGAGTGTCTGGACTGTGTTTAGTCTATTCCCTGCCATTTTGTCATTTAATCAAGATAGCTGTTATCACTCCCATTTTACATGTAGAAATTAAAGAACTTGATTAGATTATTTGCATGGTAAGAAGCAGTCCCAGAATGAACTCAGGCTTTAACCCACAGTAGAGAATATTGTGCTCTTTTCAGGATCTGCAGCTGTTTTGATGGAGGAAGAAAAGGAAGAGAGATTTTTAGGTGTGAGATGGGGGGTAGCATCCATAGACTCTAAATCACAAATATGGATGCTGATTAAATGTAAAGGAATGTTTAGGTAAATAAAGGACATGTAAACTCAATACAGTGTATCTTTCAAAGATTCTTTTTTTAAAACTTTGCTATTTTATCAAAATGTCTCAAACCCATTTGTGAAACAGAGCTGGTAAGCTATGTTTCTATGCACACCATCTTCTCTGACATCCCCGGCTGGTCTCAGTTTTAGAAACGAGTGAAAAATATGATGAAACACATTTGAAAAAAATCCCTCTCGCAATTTGGGCCAATTTACTGGCAACTTTCAAAATATTGCTTGCAAAGTATTTCTTTCAGCTGGTAGTGGGCATTAAGTATTTAGAATCAATCTTGGATTATTTTATCCTTTTTTGTTTTTTGTGAAGAAAAGTTATTGATCAAAAATTTTAGCCTCATTTAATATACAGGGGTAGCCTTTAAATTTCTTTTACAAGCCACAGCAGGGATGGATGTTCTCTACCAGCTTAGCGCAGCACAAATCAGTCTGTCTCATGGTAACCTATTATTACACATCAAACTGCAGCCATGTCACTTATTACTTTTTCTTGCAACAAATATTCTAGCATACCAGAAATGTAGGTTTTTGTTTACATACTGAAGTTGTGGGAAAATGAAGAAATAAATTATTTTTCAGTGTGTAATTCTCAATCTCCTCCACATCAAACATAAATCGCTTCCCATTTCCTCTCATCCCAGCAAAATGAGATGTTCTGTTTTGTTAAATTTTTGACTTGTTAATTTGTATCTTCATGGTCCTAATATCCTAGTTTTTAGACCAAACAAATCACCATCATAACCTGGCTGTCCAAATGTCCTGGTTTCTTGGAGCATCTCAGCTTTACTTCCTTTTCCTGGAATAATTATTAATAGTGCCCTCTTTAACTTTCAGATATGTCTCATTTTGCTGATAAATTATATGAATGCTTAATTACAATGAGAATACTTTTTCTTCTTTAAAAAAAAGAAGGCCTGAGACTCATGCTTTACAATCACATAAAGAAAATAAAGAAATAAAGAAAATAAAGAAATAAAGAAAACTGGGTGATCTCATGTATGTAATTAAATACTTGGGCTTAGAAGTGACATATGTCCCTTCCATACACGCACACATTGGTCAGTATTGTCACATGATACCACTTAACTTCAAGGCAGCAGGGAAGCATCATCCTTCCGCGTACCCAGAAGAAAAGAGAACTGCATAGATGAGCACTTAGAAAACTCTAACACAGCATTTTCACCATCATGTATTTAAGCTCAATTCTCTTCAACAGTTAGAAATGCTTTGGGCTGCAAGTAACAGAAAACCTGGTCAGAAGTGGATTAAGTTGTAAAGGTATTTAATTTTTTCAGAGAACAAGAAGGTGCACAGTTGCGGGGTGGCTGCAGCTCCTCCACCCATGCCATCAAGGAATGTGACCCTTTCCATCTTTTTGCTCTGTTACTCTCAGCATGATCACTTTTTATTCTCAGGGTAGTCCCTTATGACCTGAAGACGGATGCTAGAGCTCCAAGCATCAGGCCACCACTCACTGTGCTCAGTACAGGGCAAAGGGACAGATAGAAAAGCAAAGGGCCTCCTTTTATCATGGAAGATAGTCTTTCCTGGGATCCTCCCCTATCACACTTCTTTTAGGGTTCATTGGCCCCTACAAGATCTCAAGGCCACTCCCAGCACAAGGGACTCTAGGAAATCATGTACGTGGCAAAAAAGAATAAGCTAGGCTTTATTGGCCTAACCCAATCATAATTTGACCCCTGGAGGTGACATGCCACCTCATTTAAAGTTGGAGTTCTAGCAAAAAGAAAGAAGAGTGCATACCTATAGGGAGACAACTGGCCAGGGCTTTCCAAGGCTTTCGTTTTGTCCAGAGCACCTGGCAGCAGGAATATGTTCATCACACAGCACCTGTGTCGACTGTGGACTGGTGGGTGCCCCAGAGTCTGACCCCCAGAGTGAGTCCAGGCCTATAACTGATCCCACAGAGCCATTGGTAGAATTAACGCCTGGCCATTCAAGTCAAATTCATGTGCCATCCACCTTCTCCATGGCTGTTGGGCGCAATCTACCTCTCCTCTGTGTCCACCTGGGGTATGGATGGAAGCCCCATAGGACTGGCCAGACTTGCTGTCAACAGAGAAATTCAGGAACAGAGGCAGGACTCACTTTGCAGCGGTGCATAGAGCAGTCTGTCAGAGGAAGCTTTTTTTCCATGTTCTCTCAATAATAACAATAATAAAATGATATGCCAACAAAGTCCTGTGACATACTCATCTATTAATATATCTCCAATCAAAACTTGTATCACATCACGTTCTGAATGTCTGCAGAGGCCTGACAAAGCATCGTCTGTAAGGCGTGAATCCCTGACCCTCATATTGAAACCTCCGGGGCATATGCCTATCCTGGTCTAAAGGTGATAATGGCATTTAAGTCACACGCATGTTTTGTTTTGTCCTAATGTAGCACTGCTTTGGCAGGATGAATGAAATGAATTCATGTTAAAAACAATGGCAAGACAGAGGTTATTTTTTTTCTCATCAAATCTGAAACATCTGGAATTCTAGCTGCCATGGAAGGATATTCATATTTAGTCTGTAATGCAACATGGGAACTCTGATTAAAGCCAAAACATTGGGCTTCCCTGGTGGCGCAGTGGTTGAGAATCTGCCTGCCAATGCAGGGGACACAGGTTCGAGCCCTGGTCTGGGAAGACCCCACATGCCGTGGAGCAACTAAGCCTGCGAGCCACAACTACTGAGCCCACGTGCCACAACTACTGAAGTCCGCACGCCTAGAGCCCGTGCTCCGAAGCAAGAGAAGCCACCACAATGAGAAGCCCACGCACCACAACGAAGAGTAGCCCCCGCTCGCCGCAACTAGAGAAAGCCTGCGTGCAACAGTGAAGACCCAACACAGCAAAAAAATATAAATAAAGAAAGAAAGAAAGAAAGAAAGAAAAGCCAAAACATTAACTTATAATCAGTGGAAGGTTTAATTGAAAAGACTCTTTATCTGTGGCTTATGTGCTATTAGTATGTGTTGTGTATTTAACCATTTTTCTTAACCAGTTTTATGCACTTCAATTTAATGTGGCATAGCCAACATACTTGGCACTCTTCTCTATAAGTTGTACACACAATTGAATTCAATCACCTATATCATTGCATTGTCGCAGATTGAGCCAGTGAAGCCTTTTTGGGCCACAGGAGGGGTGCAGATTGGGGGATATGATCAGATTTGTTTCCACAAGGTCATTAACTTCTTTATTTTTAATTTAAACATTTTTTATTGAAGTATATAGTTGCCATACAATATTATATAAGTTACAGGTATACAATATAGTGATTCACAAATTTTAAAGGTTATACTTCATTTATAGTTATTATAATATATCTGCTCCATTCCCTGTGTTGTTCAATATATATTTGTAGCTTATTTCATACTTAATGGTTTGTACCTCTTAATCCTGTACCCCTATATTGTCCCTCCCCCCTTCCCCCTCCCCACTGGTAACTACTAGTTCTCTGTATCTGTGAGTCTGCTTCTTTTTTGTTATATTCACTACAGTAAGTCCCCTACATCCGAACCTTCAAGTTGTGAAGTTTCAAAGATGTGAACATGTGTTCCATCAGTGTCAGGCGTGAGAGAAATTGCAGCTTGCCCTCCGTCTTCTGTTGCTGACAGTCCTTCAGCTCTACCATCTCCCACCTCCTCTCCCTCCTCCAGTTGGTAACTCTTCTTGCCTGTTCACTCGATGCCAGCCCCTGTATGCCAGCTGTTGTACTGTACTACTGTACTTTTCAAGGTACTCTACTGTAAGATTAAAAATGGTTTCTTTATTTTTGTGTTTGTTTTTTATGTACTATTTGTGTGAAAAATATTATAACCATATTACAGTACAGTATTAGTGTTAGTTGGGTACCTAGGCTAACTTTGTTGGACTTATGAACAAATTAGACTTACGAATGCGCTCTTGGAATGGAACCTGTTCATATGTAGGGGACTTACTGTAGTTTGTTGTATTTTTTAGATTCCATATATGTGATATCATACAATATTGGTCTTTATGATTTCACTAAGCATAATCCCCTCCAAGTCCATCCATGTTGCTGCAAATGGCAAAATCTCGTTCTTTTTTATGGCTGAGTAGTATCCCATTGAATATATATACCATAAAAAGATCACTGACTACTGTGTGGGGAATAAAATGGAAGGAGGCAGGAGAGAGACAGGTACCCAAACCAACAGCACCAACAAAGAATAAGTAGGTGTGATGGATAGGAAGAGCCTGGATAGATGGATAGAGATGTGAGAGAACAGGTGTAGTATGAAGTTCATTGTCAAATCTAGGTGGTGGGTGGGTACATGTTTTTTCATTGCCCAGTTCTTTCAACTCTTGTCTATGTTGGGAAGTTAAATAAATAAATAAAAAGCGTGGATACAGGTGGACCAATTAGGAGGGTATTGCAGTAGCCCAGGCAAGAAATTAAAGGTATAGCTTATGTTTAAAAAAAAAATTGGTTAGAATTTGAACGTAAAATAGATAGCTATTGGGAAGCAGCTGCATAGCACAGGGAGATCAGCTCAGTGCTTTTTGACCACCTAGAGGGGTGGGATAGGGATGGTGGGAGGGAGACACAAGAGGGAGGGAATATGGGGATATATGTACACATATAGCTGATTCACTTTGTTATAAAGCAGAAACTAACACACCATTGTAATGTAATTATACTCCAATAAAGATGTTAAAAAAATTGGTTAGAATTTGAACCAAAAGGTCACAAGCCTGGCAAGAGATAAATGGGTTGAACTAAATTAATTTTTGTAATGTAGCTGCAAATCATTTCTGCTCTGGCCGTGCAGAGAGGACATGGGCTTCTTGCTTGTAATGCCCTGATCCCTTGATTGTTGACTCTGAGATTCTAACTTCAGTCTCAATCTACATGCTCCCTTTCTTTTCTTTTTCTTTCTTTTTTGTTTTTTTGGTGGGGGATGGTGGAGGTGGGGATGTAGGGGATTGCTTCTCACAAGAGTATGCAGAGAATAAATGAAAATCTTGATAGATTAGACACTTTTCCCTATAGGCCAATCAATTTCACATTAAAAAAAAAGATACTGGGCTTTTTGAAAAGCCAAAGAAAGCTTTGAATCCTCCAGATAAATGCATATATGTACATATAAGGAAATTTGCATACCCTGGGGGCTGAGGCGCATTCAGGGATCCTTAAAGCCCCAATATACAGGGACTCGGGTTAGAGCACCTGCCTTGGTCCCACGGAACGTGGACCTGTTCATCCAGTGGCAGACATCTTTGTGGTTCCTCCCTGCCTGGGGTATCTGTGCATGCTGCTGCCTGGTACAGAATGTTCTGTAAGCAACAGGAGAATAAGTAGAGCGAGGCAAGTGCAGGGGCTTCTGTCATTTCATCTCAGGGAAACGGCACCGCCCTGCAAGCCTGAAGGCGGCCCAATTAGCATACGGTAATTAGAATCGCTGCAATCGTGCTACCTCCTCATTTTCTTTTGTGGGCACCATGGAGGTAACGATGTTACAGACTGGGCTGTGAGAAGCAGCAGATAGAACTGTCTGTTTGCAGCTCTTTATCCCGCTGATGCGTGGAGAGGGTAGCACTCAGCTTCTGCGAGGACGGGTGAGAGAGAGGCTGGAGGCTGGATGGGAGGAAAGGCAAGAAGAGAATCAAAGCAGGAGAAAACTGCGCAGCCTGCAGGGGGCTCTGCCTTGCTCTCCACTTTGCTACTTCATCTGTCATCAAAACAGAACAATGAACAGCCCTAATCCTCTTCCCTTGGTGGAGTCGTGTGGTCTCCAAGAGCAGAGGGCCACAGAGTCAAGTACTGCGTAGCAGGGGTCCCATAGGTGGGAGGGGATGTGTAGGTGGGGCCTTGGGTGTCTCCATTCTGGAAAGGCTCCTTTCTTTGGTCTCCCCTCCTTACCCAGAATAGGAGCACGAGTCCCCAGAAGTAGACCCAGAGTCGAAGTGACATTGCAATGAGAATGGGCAGCTGGATGCATGTGTGTGTCTGCGGGTGCTGAAGAGTGAGATTTCAGATGCCGACACCTCCCAGAGGGAAGGAGATTACACACCTACTGGGATGAGCCATGTGGCCTTGATTGCCTGCATCCAAATGGCAGGACCCAGGTTGGGTCCTGCACGTTATCTCTCTTGGTTATGGTTTGGAAAAGCTGGTGTCCCAGGTTGACAAGCTGCCATCCAGATGCAGCTCTTGCGAGGCCACCTCTTCCCTTCCCTTCTTGCCGTCCTCTTTAATCACTGGCCTCTCCCCAAATGGGCTGGCAGCAAATCTTGATCCAGGCTTCATCTTCTCACCTTGGCCTTCAGAGCTTATCGGCTTTGTTTTCTCGCCTACCTGGTGGCTTAGCAGGTTTGGGAAATCGTGGTCCCAGCAGCTTGTAATGGACTGTCCACAGCTATAGTGCTTCAATCATGTGTCTTAAGAGACGACTTAACACCTTAGCCCCCAAACACAATGCCTTGTATGTGTACTTCTGCTGAAACAAAACAGAAATAAAACTTGGGCATCTCCTATTGCTTCTTGTGTGATACAGTCCAATTTCTATACCAGAACACTCGGGACGCCGCGTGACACACACGTGAATCCTCCATTCCCAGCTTAGCCCCTCTGTGGTCTCTTAGACATTCCAGCTGCTAGGAGTCCTTGCTGCTCTACACGTTCCTCCCGTGGCATCTTCCCTCATCTGTGCTCATGCTTGAATAGCCCTCCTTCTCTTACTCTAGCTGCTAAAATTCTACTTTTTATTAAAGGCTTACCACCGACAACCCCTCTTCTTTGAGGCTTTCTGGACACACTACCCTTCATCCCAAGTGTCAGTGGCCAGGTTTTCTTCTCTGACTTTTGTTGGTTCCATTCTTATAATGCCTCCTTTATCCATCCATCCATCCATCCAAACATCCACCCATCCACCCATCCCTCCCTCTGTCTATCTGTCCAGTCTTTCAGAAAATAAATGCCACGTGCTAAGCTGGATTCTGGGGATAAGCAGGTAACCAGGCATGGCTCCTGCTTCCATGTAGACCTTATAGTCTGGGGGGGTGGGGAAAGGAAAACAAAAATAATTAGTTTATCACATTTAAACTTGAAGATACATAGACAATTAAACTGTACTTTGACCTCAAAGAGATCTAAGTCTGATGGAAGAAACAGACGCGTAGATAATTATCTTTAAGACAAACATTCTTAGGGCCATCAGGTAAAATATGGATAAAGTGTCATGGACTCGCAGATGAGGAAATGATTATTTCTGCTTGGATATCCAAGACAGTCACACAAAAGAGAAAATCTATGAGCTTAACAGGAAGAGTAGCAACTTTTCAAGCAGACAGAGTGGGAGGAATCAAGGCGTTCCACGCCCAAGGAACGCAAGGGCCAATGTATTTGGGGAACAAGCCAGACGTTTGTTTTGGCTGGGGGATGGGGGCACAAATGCCTTTTTCTCAGGTTGACCATCAGCCAGCATCTCTCCTTCAGTCCATGCCCCAGTTTGTCCTGACATCTATCCGTACTGCCTGCCTCGGCCAGCCTTCTCAAGGGGTGGGAGGCCCTCTCTGGCCAGGGGCACATTCCCCTGCATGGGCCGAGATTCTGGAGGCTGCCTGGGTCCTTCCCACACACAGGAGGCACTAAGCGGTGGTGCCCAAGTGCCCGTCACCCCACACAATCATGGCAATGTCTTTCCTACGGAGCTACACAGCTGTGGGCAGTGGAAACAGCTTTTCATGGGCATTGAGCATCTGTTGGCTGCTTTTCTCCACCGCTCCATCCCCCCTTTCAGGACAAAAAACCAGCGTTCCTGTGACCCAGAAAGTGAGACCAAGAAAGTCAGCTAGATTCTGGTCAGCGTGCCTTGGAAACCTGAGTTGGCTGTTGGGGTCCTGAGGTTTGGAGAGTCTGTTACCCAATGGGCTGTTCCCATCATCCCAAATGGTCTATTTTAGGCAGAAGGTAGAGCAGAAAGCTTTCAGCTACGAGGCAATGTGGGAAGATTTTCAGAACAAATGATTCCCTGTTCTCGGGAATGTGCAATTATTTAAAGGGCTAGAGACTCAGAAATTCTTCTGTGGTAACAGGGGCCTAGGCTGGAGCAGGGAGAGATAAGGAGGGGAGATGTTGACTGAAAAGATGAGTGGCTGTTTTCTCAACGCAGTGAAGGAGCAGAAAGGAAGATAATGAAATGCCTTGTCCCACAGCTAGGCTAGCTGTTTTTGTGTTTGTTTTTCAAAATATCTGGCCTAAAATTAATCCTGAGAAGAAATCTCATTTTCTGACATTTCTCTCTCTCTCTCTCTCTCTCTCTCTCTCTCTCTCTCAGGCAAAGGATCCTGTCTTGTAATGACCAGTAGATTACAGCGTTCAGACACGGGGCTAAGCGTTTAGATACATTATCACATTCAGTCATCATAGCAATGCTAGGAAGTAGAGGCTAATGTTACTCCATCAATAGCAGGAGGTCCAAGAGGTCACATTTCTTGCAGGGGTTTGAACCAGCTTGCCTGTTAATTTCCAACTTAGTTCTCTCCTGTGGCACATACAGAATGAGTCTGCTTTCTCTCCCTAAGGCATCCCATCAAATAGTTGAAGACAGACATCACAACCCTGCTTAATTTCCTTTTACAGCTTGTTTTGGTCTTTCCCCCTTGTGTCAAATTGTTTAAATGTAGTTAGGTTAGTCCGTTTCTTCCGAATGTGTTCCGGGAAATTACCATTCTTAGTTAGGTAGGATGTTTTACGTCTGTTCAGAAGAATGGGGCCTGTAGTGTAATTGTCCTCCTTTATTCTGGATATCATTCTCCTATTAATGCAGCCATACCAGCAGTTGCGAAGTCCATCACGAACTACACAGGGTCTCAAGAGCAGCAGCCCCCGCAAGGAAGGGAGAACATCGTTTCCAGGAGCACTCAAGCAAGAGCACGGCTGGCAGGACTGGTGTCTGCCTGTATCTGCTAGCTGCTTTTCTCTCGAATATGTAGTCCACCTTGTCCTGATTTTCCCCGGGGAGGTATATGGGCTATGCATTGGGGAAGATCTGAATGGCTCTACCCTTTACCAAACTCTGAACTTGGGCAAGTTGATGCCTCAGTTACTGCCTTTGTGTTACATTTGGCGAGTCTGGGGTAAGGACTGTATCAATAGTTAATGTGTATGAATCCCTGACAAACTGCCTGTTGTGGAGTAGTCATTTGACAAAGCATGGACACTATTATTATTAATTCTTTTCTTGGTTCAGAACAGAGGAGAGATATGTGACCTTTGATGGAAGGGCCAAGGTGGCTAATGGTGTGGCCCTTGGTGACTTAAAGCCAACCCTCTCTGCAGGGGCCCTGCGGCCGTGTGAATGTACGTGTAGTACAGTGAGGGCAGCTGGGCAGTGCGTCTTGCCTGGAGGGAGTGTGAATAATCACTTCAGGTTTAGCCAGGAGTGCAAAGCACATAAGGTAATGCAAGAGAGGAGTATGCAAATGAGGGAAGAGATACAAAAGTGCTTTGTAAACTGTAAAGTGCGGACCACGTGTTTATTGTTATTTTTACACGGTTCATTCTGTCTCTGGAATGCATGAACCCATTAGATCAACATTTAAGACTTTCTTGTAGAAGGCTATCATATGTTGACCAGGCTGCAGGAAGCAATAGAAGCATTTTTCTCAGAAAGAAATGGCTGAAAGCCCATGGTCTTTATTGATTTACATTTGCAAGCCATAACTTCTTATCTCTGTTACACTCCTGATATCATGATGTCCGTTTATGTGATTTATTAGTCTGGCCAGAATTGATGCCAACTTCTAAATAACTAGAGCGGGAGTGTTGATTTGTGTTGAAAAGTCAGTTGCGAATCCAGGTCACCCGGCTCTGTCCTCCCTTTTCACTGTCCGGTGGAGAAAGAAAGGCCAGCATTGCTTCTCTGTAGGGTCCCAAGGATGAATCATTTATGCCATCAAAGTTCTCTGTGATCCTTGGATAGTACATAAACGTGAAGTATAATCATTATGAATTATAAGTGAAGCAGACGGAGGTTTTAAATTAAATAGCACCATTGTGTTATTTTTCATCAGGATTCAGAGCAGTCAACCTTCCCAGCAGAAGTAACTTAGATAATTTGATTCTCTCACTTACCCAGGACTGATCACTGCAGGGATAGAAATTAATTTCTTGAAAAACAGCTGCGGATTTTCCTCCCCACCAGCCTCACTTTCGGAGTTGCAGATGCAGTCATAATGAAACTGGGGTGGAGGTTTCACTGGGTGACTTATTATTTCAACAGGCGCCTGATACGTGGTTCTCCAGTTTTTTTGGTTTACTTGGAATATGATCAGGACACCTGAGTGTCTTCTGGGCAATAACCATCATGGTCATGTCTGCCCAAATCAGCTTGAATGTGAAATGGGACTAGGTATGCACAAACGAAATGATTTGGAGCTTTAGTAAAAGGAGACTCAACCTAGCTGATTATTTGTCTGAATTCAACCCTTCCAAATAACCCTGGTATGGGATAGAGTTGGCAGTGACAAGATCCATTGTTGGCTCCCTTGCCAGAGAAATTGACAGGAAGGTGATGTGTGCGTTGAGATAAACCTTTATAATTCTGTTAGCAGATTCTGCAGAATGTAGCAGAATGACAGTTTTATGTTGCAGAGTTGGTCATATCAGCCTGGATAAGAAGCAGGAGAGATGAGCTAGGACAGGGAGAAGGCTGGGCAAACCGAGGGAAGATGGACACTTATATTTACTGAGTGCAAACCCCATGTCTGTGACACCCCACTGTTTGCTCATGCTTGGGTTCTGCCACTCAAAGCTGTGTGATCTCAGGGAAGTCACTTAACCCCTCTGAGCCTCAGTTTTTTCATCTATCAGATAAAGGCTTTGGAATAGGTAATCTTGAAGATCCTCTCTGCCTCTGGAATTGTCTAACGCAATCTGCAGGCCCCCTATGCAAGAAGGAAGGGGGATCTAAATTCCTCCAAAGAGGGTGTGCTGGGAGACGTCAGGCAGTCTCAGTCTAGGGTCCTCCCTTATTAAAATAAGGCCTCCTTGTACCTTCCCCTAATGCTCCTCCGTCTTGATTCTTAGACCTTAGCTCTCCAAGTATTCAGCTGGAACTCAGATGTTCTCAAACAGGGTGAGTCTGAAAAGCAGACTAGAAAATAGCATTTGTGTGTGGGTGAATGGGGAGTTTTCCCCAGACTTCAAAATTTAGGTCTATCTCTGCTGCTGGCATTGGAGAAGTATGTCAGGCAGGTAGCATGTAAAGGAGATGGCTCTATCAACTGTAGGCTTAGGGGATGGTCACATAAAAACAATTGAACAGGGACTTCCCTAATGGCACAGTGGTTAAGAATCCACCTGCCAATGCAGGGGACATGGGTTCGAGCCCTGTTCCGGGAAGATCCCACATGCCGCGGAGCAACTAAGCCCGTGCGCCACAACTACTGAGCCTGAGCTCTAGAGCCTGCGAGCCACAACGACTGAGCCCACATGCCTAGAGCCCGTGTTCCCAACAAGAAAAGCCACCGCAATGAGAAGCCTGTGCACCGCAATGAAGAGTAGCCCCTGCTCACCACAACTAGAGAAATCCCACGTGCAGCAACGAAGACCCAATGCAGCCAAATATAAATAATAAACAAATAAATAAATAAATTTATTTTTTAAAAATTGGACATTATGGTTAATAAATTCCTATTCCTTCAATTTGCCTCCAGCCACTCTGCTCCAATACTGAATGTGGTCCTAATGTGGCTTCTTTCCCACGTTCAAGGTGGCCTTGAAGTTAGTGTTCGTGGAATTGGTTCTATTTGAACATGATGTCTCAGTACAGTGTGAGGGTAGAAGAAAGAACAGAGTGTGGGGCAGAGGTGACTAGCCTTTCCACCAACCTTTGTGTTTCCTCTTCCATAGTGTGGAGTTACTGCTGGGAAGTGACTTCCAGAAGCAGCCACATGGCCCACTGGGGTGTCTGGGTGTGGCCATGTGATGAGTCTAGCTCACCAACACACCGTGAACAAAATTGATCGATATCACTTAAGAAACACATGTACCTTCTTTAATGCTCTCTCTCCTTTACTGTCAGCCAGATAAGGATGAGGAGAAGAATTTAGGGGTTGGCAGAGCCATAAAGCAGAAGGAGCTTGGGTCCCTGAACCACTGCATGGAGGAAAGCTGCTGGCCAACCAGGAACATCTGTCAAAAATAAACTTCATTTTTACTAAACCATAAAAAAAAATTGTTTTTGCTGCAACAGCCAGCAGTACCCTAACCCATCCACAGTGTGATTTGCTTCAGGTCTATAGGTACCTTAAGAAGGTGGGAGATTATGTTTTCCCCCCACCTAGTTAACTTAAAAAAGGGTACGTTAAGAATGATCCCCAAATAACTTTAACTTTTCTTCTAATTTTGTTTTGCTGCATCAATCTGTGAAGCAAAATACTTTTTCAGCTCGTTCTGTTCCCTCTTTGGGGAAGTACCTAGTTGGATAAGATTGTAAACTCCAGGGGAAAAGGGACCATGTCTTTCTGGTGTATGACCATTTCCCCACCAAGCCAACATATAGTTGTTATTCAGTAAATATTTGTTGAATGAATGAGGTATAAAAATTCCAACTGTATTTGACACATAGACACCTCACAATTCAGTCTCAGTAGCTCTTTCCAACCACATTTACCTCTGCTGCTCCTTTCCCAGGCAGACTGCCCTGCTCAGAGAGGTAGCTGGGTATGGTGGCTAAGACTTGGCCTGTGGCATCAACCTGGCTGGGTCTACCTGTGGGTTCACCTCCCTGGTTTTACCACCAGATGTGTGACTTGGGCAAGTTGTTAATGACTTTGTGCCTCCTTTTCACCTCTGTAAGATGGGGATGAGCATAGTCCCTGCCTCACTGAGTTGGAGTGAGGCTGAAATGCTTAATACGTGCAAGGCTCTTAGAACCTTGACCCATGCTTTTCTTTCCTATTGTTATATCTTTGCTTATGTCCTTCTTTGATGGTTAATTTTATATGTTAATATGACTGGGTCAGGGGATGGCCAACTGTCTGGTTAGACATTATTTCTGGGTGTGTCTATGAAGCTGTTTCCAGAAGACATTAGTATTTGAATCGGTGGACTGAGTAAAGCGGGTGGCCCTGCCCAATGTAGGTGGGCATCATGCAATCCGCTGAGGGTATGAATAGAACAAAAAGGTGGAGGAAGGATGAATTTGTTCTCTGCCTGACTGCTTGAGCTAGGACACTGATCTTCTGCTCTCAGCACTCCTGGTTCTCAGACCTTCAGACTCAGACTAGAATCCCTACCATTGGCTCTCTGACTCTCAGGCCTTGAACTTCACCTCTGGCTTTCCTGGGTCTCCAGCTTGCAGATAGCAGATCATGGGACTTCACAGCCTCCATAATCACGGGAGTCAATTCCTCATAATAAACTTCACCTTACATATATTTCCTGTTAGTCGTATTTCTCTGGAGAACCCTGACTAATACACCTTAATTCATTCCACTGGAATGCCTTCTACCCTCCTCTTCATTCAAGGGTCTCATTAGATTTATGTTGTCCATAAAAACTCTCCTTGTCAGCAGCTCCATCTTCTGAGCCCATTTTTGTATTCATCATCTACCTAGGATCTATGACTCTGGTTAGCCACTCGTGGTACCCATAATAGTCTGCTCTGTATTGTGACTCCCTGTCTCTCCCATCATGAGCCCAGACCCCCCCACCCCAGTGCGTGTCCATCTTTGAAGTGTCCACAGTGCCTAGCCAGAGTGCGGCAAGAAGCATTTAGTTTACATCTTAATGAGTTTCTTAGCTCAAGGGCCCCCCAAAGAAGCCCTTGCTCAAGGGATCATGTGCACATGAATTTTTTTAAACATCTTTATTGGAGTATAATTGCTCTACAATGGTGTGTTAGCTTCTGCTTTATAACAAAGTGAATCAGCTATACATATACATACATCCCCATATCTCCTCCCTCTTGCATCTCCCTCCCTCCCACCCTCCCTATCCCACCCCCATAGGTGGTCACAAAGCACCGAGCTGCTCTCCCTGTGCTATGTGGCTGCTTCCCACTAGCTATCAGTTTTACATTTGGTAGTCTATATGTGTCCATGCCACTCTCTCACTTTGTCCCAGCTTACCCTTACCCCTCCCCATGTCCTCAAGTCTATTCTCTAGTAGGTCTGTGTCTTTATTCCCGTCCTGCCCCTAGATTCTTCATGACCATTTTTTTTTTAGGATTCCATATATATGTGTCAGCATACGGTATTTATTTTTCTCTTTCTGACTTACTTCACTCTATATGACAGACTCTAGGTCCATCCACCTCACTACAAGTAACTCAATTTCGTTTCTTTTTATGGCTGAGTAATATTCCACTGTATACATGTGCCACATCTTCTTTATCCATTCATCTGTCGATGGACACTTAGATTGCTTCCATGTCCTGGCTATTATAAATAGAGCTGTAATGAACATTGTGGTACATGACTCTTTTTGAATTATGGTTTTCTCAGGGTATATGCCCAGGAGTGGGGTTGCTGTGTCATATGCTAGTTCTATTTTTAGTTTTTTAAGGAGCCTCCATACTGTTCTCCATAGTGGCTGTATCAATTTACATTCCCACCAACAGTGCAAGAGGGTTCCCTTTTCTCCACACCCTCTCCAGCATTTATTGTTTGTAGATTTTTTTAATGGTGGCCATTCTGACTGGTGTAAGATGATATCTCATTGTAGTTTTGATTTGCATTTCTCTAATGATTAATGATGTTGAGCATTCTTTCATGTGTCTGCTGGCAATCTTTATATCTTCTTTGGAGAAAGGTCTATTTAGGTCTTCTGCCCATTTTTGGATTGGGTTGTTTGTTTTTTTGATATTGAGCTGCATGAGCTGCTTGTAAATTCGGAGATTAATCCTTTGTCAGTTGCTTCATTTGCAAATATTTTCTCCCATTCTGAGGGTTGTCTTTTTGTCTTGTTTATGGTTTCCTTTGCTGTGCAAAAGCTTTTAAGTTTCATTAGGTCCCATTTGTTTATTTTTGTTTTTATTTCCATTTCTCTAGGAGTTGGGTCAAAAAGGATCTTGCTGTGATTGATGTCGTAGAGTGTTCTGCCTATGTTTTCCTCTAAGAGTTTTATAGTGTCTGGCCTTACATTTAGACCTTTAATCCATTTTGAGTTTATTTTTGTGTATGGTGTTAGGGAGTGTTCTAATTTCATTCTTTTACATATAGCTGTCCAGTTTTCCAAGCACCACTTATTGAAGAGGCTGTGTTTTCTCCATTGTATATTCTTGCCTCCTTTATCAAAGATAATGTGATCGTATGCATGTGGGTTTATCTCTGGGCTTTCTATCCTGTTCCATTGATCTATATTTCTGTTTTTGTGCCAGTACCATACTGTCTTGATTACTGTAGCTTTGTAGTATAGTCTGAAGCCAGGGAGCCTGATTCCTCCAGCTCCGTTTTTCTTTCTGAAGATTGCTTTGGCTATTTGGGGTCTTTTGTGTTTCCATACAAATTATGAAATTTTTTGTTCTAGTTCTGTGAAAAATGCCAGTGGTAGCTTGATAGGGATTGCATTGAATCTGTAGATTGCTTTGGGTAGTATAATCTTTTTCACAATGTTGATTCTTCCAATCTGAGAACATGGTGTATCTCCATCTGTCTGTATAATCTTTAATTTCTTTCATCAGTGTCTTATAGTTTTCTGCATACAGGTCTTTTGTCTCCTTAGGTAGGTTTATTCCTAGGTATTTTATTTTTGTTGCAATGGTAAATGAGACTGTTTCCTTAATTTCACTTTCAGATTTTTCATCATTAGTGTATAAGAATGCAAGAGATTTCTGTGCATTACTTTTGTATCCTGCTACTTTACCAAATTCATTGATTAGCTCTAGTAGTTTTCTGGTAGCATCTTTAGGATTCCTTCTGTTGTGCGCATGATTTATTGGGGATGTGCCCCTGGGGGAATCAGTAAGGAAATAGGAGAATCAAAGCAGGCAAGGGGAAGGAACTACACAGGGGTGCAATTTCAAGCAAAGTCCCAGCCTGATTCCTCAGGGGAGTTCTGGAGTATGAGATACACCTCGGAGTTTGTCCTGTCTTGAGGCGGTAAACTGGGCTTTCATTCTCCCACACTTTCCAGCTTTTGGCTGAGAGCCCCCTGGGGTGGGGGTGGGTGTAAGCTCCTAGGCAGACCCACTCTCTGTCCAGGTGGGCACCTCTGGTAACCCACCGACATCCTGTGATAAGAGCTGCAAGTGCTGGCTATTTGAAACAGAGGAATCCAGAAGCCAGGGTAGAGGCACAAAGAGAAAGCAAAAGGATCCAAGGGGATCTGGGAAGAGCACTGACAGTGTCATCTATGATTTGTTGAGCAATACTTCTTTATTTGTGATAAACTTTAATATTGAGCATCAAGGATTTTGTTCAATTGTATTTGTTTGAAGAAAGGCAAACTGCTAACTTAGCTTGCCAGCCTTCCCTGGTGTTCTCACTCCTCCTCCCGCACACCCCCAACGCACTAGAGGGACAAATGGATGAGCACATTGAAGTATTTTGGTACTGTGTGAACCCAGCCTTGGGCTTTTCAAAGGTTCTGTTTAGCACAGGGGAATTTTGAGCTTCTCTGGGAACACAGCTCCTCTGATCCTTCCTTCCTTGTGCACGGTTCTGATTTGGCAAGTCATTCTGTTTCCGTTTGGTAGAGCATGGAGAACTTGGTAGGTGGTGGGAGTTGAGTCTGGAAATGGAGGCAAGGAGATGATCAAGGTGGGGACTCAGAAGCCAAAGTCTAACCCTGGAGGGGATGTCATTCACACGGAGGTTGTAACTTCTAGCCTCATGGGACAATCACAGGATGTCCTTGCCTGCATGTTGTCTGTCCCTTCTATGCACTGACATCTCAGTGAGGATGGAATTTCTTTGCTGCTCCTCTGGTTCCTACATGCATTCTACCTGACAAAGCAGTAGGGACTCTGACAGCCTGACAAAGACTTTCTAATACTCTTTCTGCCTTGCATTCGGGGTCTACTTCACTTTCTGCTTTGAAGACACATTGAAGGCAAGCTTTACTAAGACGGTGGCCTGTCTAAAGGAGAGAGATGTCCCACCTGGAGCTGAGTAATGGGCCTGTGCTACACAGAGGGAAGATGAATGACATGGGTTGGAGAGCCTGGGGAACCATGACAGGTTACTAAAGCACGGTCAAGTGGGACCGGAGTTAACAGAAACAACAGAGCAGAGTATATGCTATGAGGAGGAAATAAGGAAAAGTCAGCTTGGAAGAACACCAGAGCACTGTGAGAAACAAAGGCATACAGCTTAAGCGAACACTTTTTCAAAGTCCATTCCCTTGTTTCTCTACTTCGGAACCCACTCATGCCCCCTCCCCCCAACTTTGGTCTGCAAAGAGATGTCAAAAAAAGACTGCAAGTTTTTGATACTCCTCCTTTTGAGAAATGGGGTCTAAATCCCCTCACCTTGAATCTGGATGGGCTGATGCAACCAAGACACTACCTCAACCAAGAGAATACAGTGAAGTGATGGCCTACAGCTTCTGAGGCTGGCTTACTAAAGGCCATTAAGTTTCCTCATGGTTCTCTGGGGAAAGACATCTGTCACATAAGTCTGACTACACTGAGACCCTCATGCTGGAGAGGCCATGTGTAGGTGTTTAGGTGATCCCAGGTAGCAGCTGGCATTAACTGTCAGCCACGTGCACGCACCATCTTGAATGTCCAGCCCCATCAAGCCTTGATATGACGGCAGCCCCAGCCAGCATCTGAAAGCAACCACATGAGAGATCCCAAGCTAGAACTTTCTGGTTGAGCATTTCCCAAATTCCTGATCACCAAAATTGTGAGAAATGGTTGTTTTAAGCTACTAAGTTTTGGGGTAACTTGTTCATCAGTAGTGGTTATCAGAACATGGATTATGACATCAGGTGTGGCAGTGGGGAGGGAGAGCTCCTGGGTGGAATGGAGTCCTCTGAGGTGTCCCACAGGACAGCAGGTCTTACTATGACAAGGCATTCTGTGTCTCATGCCCTCTTCATGGCTAGTCAGCATGTGAGCACTAGTCTTCTTCCATCAGGGTGACTTTGGCAGTTATGACTTAGATTTTTCTCATATTGGCATCTGTACTTACTTGAGGTCAGGTTTAAGGGGTTTGATTGACATCTTGTTTCTATCCACTACAAAATAAGCTAATTTCTTTAGTCTCACCCACTATTTCTCTGAAGAAAGTTATTGATTGTCATAATTCTCTAGACTAGGCAATCGATGCACACCAGTTTAACAGAAAAGAAATGATGGATGGGAATACCATTGAGTGCTATTCTACTTGATGGTGTGCTCTGATAATTTAGCTTTTAGCAAGCTGTATTTTTCTAAGAAACCAAATGCAAAAGCATTAGGGGATTTGACGTCAAGATGAATGGTAATGTGTTTGTGGGTTGACATTTGAAGCTTTTTATCACCAGAGGCATTGGTAAACACAAGACCTACTTGTCAAAAAAGACCCAGGTTCTGTTCTTGTGGCATCTTAGCCAAGACACTTAACCTCTCTGAGCTTAATTTTCCCTGATATGTGATGATAAGCCAAGGATAAAATAAGAAAAAACACATTGGAATTCTAGAATATCTAAGCTGGAAGTCATATTTGAAGTTATCATTTGTATCAGTTATTGTTAGAGCTGCCTGCAGGTAATAGAAAAATTCAACATTAGAGTGGCTTGAGAAAAGTAGAAGACTCTTTCTCTCTAAAGCTAAGGTAGTCTGGATATGGTAGTCCAGGGCTGGAGTGGTGGCTTCTCCAAGTTATCAGGCTCCAGACTCCATCTGCCATCTCTAGTGTGTGACCCTTTTCCTCTTGTTCCAATATGGCAGCTAGAGCTCCAGTATCACACGTGCATTCCAGATAATGCAATGAGAACTTAGCTTCTTAGGAAAGAAGGAGAGAAAAGATATTGGAAGGCAGCCAGTAGCCTCTACCACCAGGAAGAAACAGGGAGCCAAACATACCCAATTTGATTAGCAAGTTACATCCATTAAATCTTAAAAACATTAAATATCTGGGACTCACAGAGGAGGTGGAAAAGTTATATGGAATCTTAACTGAACTCTGAAAACTTAGGTGCTCCTGGAAAATAAGCTTTCTTTTAAAAAAGGAAAGTTCAATTTAGTTAAGGTGACAAAGAGACTATTTTTTAAAATAGCAATTGAATGAATTCAGAATGCTGGCTACCAACTAAGCTCATTTTCAAAAGTAATTTAAGACCAAGAAGATTCAACTGTTTCCCTTCAGATTGTTCTGTGCAGATTGATACAACTCAGATTCCTAAATTGAATTTCCATTTTGACCTTTGCGGGAATGAAGTGTCAACTCTCTGTTTGTTAATAATGATCACTGGCCTGATTCTAGAATAATCAACCTGGTGGTGTATCTTTGTGTGTGTGCATGGGGCTGGGGTGAGGTTGCTGAGAATGACTCAGTACCATGTTAGAAATTTTTACAAATGGTGACCCTCCCCGTGTCAATCTCCCACATTGGGTTGTATTGGAAATAATGAGGGTAGAGAGCGTGTATAGTTTGAAAAAGTTTGCTGCTGGAAGAGTCTCATGGATTCCTTTGGGTGCCTGCCCATCACATAAGATCTGCTGAAGTGGAACAAAGTCATCGTCAGATGTAGCATCAAAAGCACACTAAGATTTTAATGATTCTCACAAGGCTGAGGTGCCATCACGGCCACTGCCCAAGAACAGGGAGTCACTAAGGGGAGGAGAGACTTGGGCTTTATGGCTTTAGGACCCTGCAGAGCAAAGCAGATGGTTCCACCTAGACAGACATGATTACAGTTGTCAAAAACAGGACGTGCAGCATGGAGGGTCTGTGGCCCTTGAGAACAACGTCAACCTACCAATGACAAATTTTATTGAGCCCCTATTAAGTCTGATACAGAGGATGATAAAAAGAAAAGCAGGGGGCTTCCCTGGTGGCACAGTGGTTGGGGGTCTGCCTGCCGATGCAGGGGGCACGGGTTCGTGCCCCGGTCTGAGAGGATCCCACGTGCCGCGGAGCAGCTGGGCCCGTGAGCCATGGCCGCTGGGCCTGTGCATCCGGAGCCTGTGCTCCGCGGCGGGAGAGGCTGCAGCAGTGAGAGGCCCGCGTACTGCGCAAAAAATAAATAAAAGAAAAAAAAGAAAAGCAGGGCATAGCACCTGCCCTCAGACTGAAAGTCCAACCCAGGTCTAAACAGGTGGGCTCTTACTAGTACAGCACCAGGATTGTCCCTGCACAGCGAAAGATTAATTTCTAAATATATTCTCCATAGATTAAGTATACCAGGGGTCCTAAGAAAGATGATGAAACCATAGCTCTGGAGAAAGCACATGGTCACACTGTTTCCTGACATGGTCCCACCTTCTGTGTGGGAGGGAGGCACACACGTTATTTGTTGGCAAAATCCCTGCTGCCTCTTCTGTGCTCCCCTTTGTGCTCACAGTGGGGTTGGTGTGGGGTGACACACAGCTGGCTTTTGCTAAAAGTGTGTGACCAGATGTCCCTGTACTTTTCCTTCATGAAACTCTGGGGGCAGGAGGTGGGGGATGGAGGTATCTCTTCATTGGATTTGGAGATATGGCTATGTCAAATCTTCCCCTTACTCCCTGGGCTTCTTAGAACATGCTGTGAACTTGTTTGTTTCTGAAAGGAGGAACAAAATATTCACACTGGAGAAATTCCCAGAGTCAGTGCGGTCAACCCCAGATCCACAAATATAAGCGTCCTCCAGGGTTCCTCTTCCTGCTAAGAAACTAGCAACATGGGAAGAGCTTGGCTCTGGAATCACATGACCTGCTTTTTAATCCTGGCTCTGCCCCATAATTAAGAGCAATTGTGTTACTTAACCTCTCCGTGCCTCAGTTTTATCACCTGTAAAATTGGAGTGGTATTAATAGTCACCTCACAGATTTTTGGGGATACATGTTTCTTAGACCAGAACCTGGAGCTCAATAAAAGTTAGCTCTTAACATTATTCAGTTTCTAACACGGTGCATGCATAGTGCTATAAACACAGAGAGAAAACAGTGGGAGATTTGGGTGTGGAATGGGGTTGGTAGGCAAGGCAATGTTGACTTCGGGTGTTTTTTTTTTTAAAGTTTTTTGTGGTTCACCTAGAAAGGCAATGGAGTAAAGCATGGTGAACTCAGCTGATATATGCTAATACATGTTTGTAGTAGGCAGAATTCCAAGGTGCCCCCCAAGATTTCCACCCTCTGGTGCATAATTCCCTCCTTTTGGGTGTGGGTGGGACCTGAGTGTGATGGGATATTATTCCCATAATTCTGCTGCTTTATATGACAAAGGGATTTTGCATATGTATAGGCAGACCTTGGAGATATCGTGCTTTCGTTTCCAGACCACCACAATAAAGTGAATATCACAATAAAGTGAGTCATAGAAATTTTTTGGTTTCCTGGTGAATATAAAAGTCATGTTTACACTATAGTGTAGTCTATTAAGTGTACAATGGCATTATGTCTAAAAAACAATGTACATATCTTTATTTAAAAATGCTTTATGGAGGGCTTCCCTGGTGGTGCAGTGGTTGAGTCTGCCTGCCGATGCAGGGGACACGGGTTCGTTGTCCCGGTCCGGGAAGATCCCACATGCTGCAGAGCGGCTGGGCCTGTGAGCCATGGCCGCTGAGCCTGCGTGTCCGGAGCCTGTGCTCCACAACGGGAGAGGCCACAACAGTGAGAGGCCCGCGTATCGCAAAAAAAAAAAAAAAAAAGCTTTATGGATAAAAAAAAAAGTAACCATCAGCCTTCAGTGAATCACAGTAATATCAAAGATCCCTGATCACGGATCAACATAACAAATACAATATTAATGAAAAAGCTTGAAATATTGAGAGAATTGCCAAAATGTGACCCAGAGACACAAGGTGTGCAAACGTTGTTGGAAAAAATGGCACTGATAGACTTGCAGGGTCACCACAAACTTTTAATTTGTACAAAACGCAGTATCTGTGAAGCACAATAAAATGAGGTCTGCCTGTAATTCACACCCCTGATCAGTTGACTTTAATCAGTAGGGAGATTATCTGGGTGGGCCTGAGTCTGAGCCCTTCCTGAAGTGAGAGGGACACCATGCAAAGCAGCTTCTCTGCTGCTGGTGTTGACTATGGAAGGGACCACATGGTAAGGAATGCAGGTGGCCTCTATGGGGCCGAGAGCCAGTAAGGAACTGAGAATCTCAGTCCAACAACTGCCAGGAGCTGAATTCGGCCAACAACCTGAATGAGCTGGATAATAGATTCTTCTCCAGAGCCTCCAGAAAGGAACACAGCTAGCCATCACCTTGAGTTTGACCTTGAAGAATCCTGAGCAGAGAACCCATCCTTGCTGCGAGACTTCTGACCTACAAAACTGGGAGATAATGCTGCTGTTAGGCTATCAAGTTTGTGGTCATTTGTTGTGCAGTCATAGAAAACTAACTGTGGTCATAATGAAGAGAAGAAGACTTTAGACTTGGATGCTAGTATTGGTCTTCTATGGCTGCTGTAACAAATCACCACAAACGTAGTAACTTGAAACAACATGAATTTATTATCTTACCATTCTGGTAAGATATATATCTGACTTGGGTCTCACTGGGTTAAAGCAAGGTGTCCGAGGGGCTGTATTCCTTCTGGAAGCTCTAGGGGAGAATCTGTGTTCTTACCTTTTCCAGATTCTAGAGGCTGCCTACACTCCTTGGCTCATGGGCCCTTCCTCCATCTTCAAGGCTAGCAATGGCTGGTGGAGTTGTTATCAAATCACATCACTCTGACCCTGATTCTTTGCCTCCCTCTTCCACATCTAAGGACTCTTGTGGTTACATACAGCCCACTCAGATAATTCAGGATATCTCCCTATTTTAAAGCCAGCTGATTAGCAACCTTAATTCCCTTTTGCTATGGGAACATATTCACAGGTTTCAGGGACTAGGATGTGAATGTCTTCGAGGGACATTATTCTGTCCACCACAATAGTCTTGGGTTCAAAAACTCAGTTTGGCCATTTATTGACTGTGCAATCCAGGGCAAGTTGCTTATTTCTCTTCATTTCTCTGACTTCTTTTAACCTTCTCCTCTACAATTTTCTTTTTTTAAAAAACTTTATTGGGGTATAATTGATTTACAAAGTTGTGCTAGTTTCAGGTGTACAGCAAAGTGAATCCGTTATATAAATGCATATATCCACTCTTTTTTAGATTCTTTTCCCATATAGGCCACTCCAGAGTACTGAGTAGAGTTCCCTGTACTATACAGTAGGTCCTTATTAGTTATGTATCTTATATATAGTAGTGTGTATGTGTCAGTCCCAGTCTTCCAATTTATCCCTCCTCTCTGCTTACCCCCCAGTAACTATAAGTTTATTTTCTACATCTGTAACTCTATTTCAGTTTTGTAGGTCAGTTCATTTGTACCCTTTTTTTTAGATTCCACATATAAGCGATATCATATAATATTTGTCTTTGTCTGACTTACTTCACTCAGTATGAGAATCTCAAGGTCCATCCACGTTGCTGCAATTGGCATTATTTGTTCTTTTTTATAGCTGAGTAATATTCCACTGTATATACGTACCACATCTTCTTTATCCATTCCTCTGTTGATGGACATTTAGGTTGCTTCCGTGTCCTGGCTATTGAGACTAGTGCTGCAATGAACGTTGGGGTGCAATTTTCTGTAAGAAGCTCCCATTTTTAGCTTTAGTTCCAGGTAACTCACTGCTTGCCCTAGCCATAACCTCATTTAAACAACAGGCATTTATTTCTCACAGTTCAGGAGGCTGCAAAGTCCACGATCAGGGTGCTGACCAAACTAGTCTCTGAACCTAGTTTTCTTATGTGTAAAATCAGAATACTAAAATTACTTGTGTGCTTCTTCAGAGGGTCAGAGATCAATGATGAGGGGTCCAGCCCAGTGCATTAGGATGGGTGACATTCACCCAGAGGCTATTCCAAGTGTTCCTCAGTTTTCTAAGACAGCAGGTGACCTTTGATATCATTATTCCTTGATTCTACTGTTTTAGTTATATTTTTATGACATGTGGCCCCAAATGACCACATTACTTAGGGAAGTATTTTACTGTCCATCTGGCTATATTGGCACCAGGTTGATACAACAGCTGCATGGAAGGCCAATCCCTTTTGTCTCTCTGCTTTTCTCCAAGCTCTCCCTACTGGTGGGGACAATCCAGTTCAGAATGTGGGTGCCCAGGCTGAGTTATGGCCTGACTGCTCCCGTCTCTGAGGGCAGCCTGCCTTGTGAGTTAATTGAGGCTTGGAGTTGTGAGCACTGCTAACATTGTTAAGGTTAATGACCGAAGGACAGGCATCAGGGAACAGGACTGCAGAAAAGGTGCTGATTACCTCAGTGATGTATGTGGACATGGCCCCGAGAGCAATATGTCTAACAGCCCTGAGTGGCCACCCTGGTACTGCGTGGTGATGAGTGCCAGGACTGGGGAAATAACTGTCGGGTCATCAGGAGAAGAATGGAGAGATTTCTCTGAAGGTCTGTCTTGGTGAAGAGTGCAGACGTGCAGTGTGTGAAACCAAGCCACTTCATAGCTCTGTCAAACGTAGTGGGGACACTGTGTGTGTATATGTGCATGCGTGTACATATGTGTGTGCATGTGTGTGTGTGAATGTGTTAGAATGTGGAAGGAAGCAGAGAATCATAACATGCTAGGGTAGGGCAATCTCACCAACTTCAGTGGATGGGTCAGACTCAAAGAGACTATTGTTTTGTCTTTGGCCCTTTAGAAGGCCAGCCATGACAGGAAATGTTCTGTAGTTCACTGTCAACGTGTGGCCCTTGCTATTATCTCCATGGCTCCAGATTCTGGCCTCATGAGTTTTGGGGGTCCCTTTTAGCATCCCTTTCTGGCTTCCCTTTACTAGGACTCTTGCTTATTTCTGCTCATTTCTCTGACTTCTTTTAAACTCTCCTCTGCAATTTTCTGCAAGAAGCTCCCATTTTAAGCTTTAGCTCCAGGTAACTCACTGCCTGCACTAGCCATAACCTCACTTAAACAGCAGGCATTTAGTTCTCACAGTTCTAGAGGCTGGGAAGTCCACGATCAGGGTGCCGGCCAGTCTGGTTCCTGTTGAGAGCCCTCCTCCTTGCTTGCAGATGGCTGCCTCCTCACTGTGTTCTCACATGGTGGAGAGAGAGCAAGCTCTCTGTGTCTCTCCTTACAAGGGTGTTAATCCCATCATGGGGACCCCACCCTCATCTAATTACCTCCCCAAACCCCCACCTCCAAATACCATCACACTGAAGCTTAGGGCTTCAACATGTACATTCTAGGGGGACACAGACATCCAGTCCATAACACCTTCCAAGTTGCACGCCACTGTTTCACATCGTCCAGGGGGACTTTTTATTTTTGCATAGAATTGACTAAACCATTTGTTGTTTTGCAGCACGCAGACAGGGTGTCTACGTGTCTGCGATGTGTAGCAAGTAGTTTCACGTTCACCTCTCAAGGATCACAAGGCATCAAGTTAAGAGGTTCCTGGCAATGATTTTCACATGAAAACTGGAAAACGTTATTTACCATTCAGAACAGGCAATGAGTATTAGGACCCGATTTCTAAATTTAGAGATGATTCATGTAGTTTGGAGCGGTACTGTTTCAAATCACATTAAAGAAAAACACAGCAGGTGGCCGTTAGCATTAAAACATTGTTTGCATTTTTCTGGAAGGAGACAAAACTTTAACATGGTGGCTGCTCATATAAGGCAGTGGGTAGACACCTGAGTTTGCTGAGATGATGTAGGTTAGGGGTAACTAAGCTGGCTAACTTTTACCTCCGACTGCTCTATTCAGTTCTCTATAGTTCTAGGCTATTTCTGGAGACACTGCAGGATTCTGTTAACCCGTGCAACATGACTCTGTTAATCCATTGCAGGAGAATGTTATTATAATGAAGAAACTTGAGAAGAAGGAAGGGTCTATAGGATGATAAGGCAGAGGGTTTTCTGGCTTTTTTGTGGCAAAGAGGTGGTGAAGAGGGCACTGATCAAATATGCTCTTTCTTTGGGTCTATCTTCCTTTTAAGTTTTGGGGTCATTTCCTATTTTGTTGAGTCGTTTGGGGATTTGGATAGTTGAGATGTTAGAGGTAGGGCAGGTTCAGTGTAGTTGTAATTTCGCTGCAGGATGCAAGATCTAAGAACTGATGAGCTTCAACTTGGTATCTGTGCCCAGTACTCCCTTCCCATTGAACAAAGTGCTGTGTGCCTTTTAAGTGGGGTCCAGATGGACAGGAGCCGTAGACAGCCTCTGTGTTAGGAGTGGTCCTTAATTAGGGGTGCCTTTAAAAATCACCAGGAGAGCATTTCCAAAGATCGGCATCCCAGTCACACTCAAGTCCCTTGATTTGGAGTCAAGAGACTTCCCTGGTGGCGCGGTGGTTAAGAATCCGCCTGCCAGTGCAGGGGACATGGGTTCGAGCCCCGGTCCGGGAAGATCACACATGCTGCGGAGCAACTAAGCCTGTGCGCCACAACTACTGAGCCTGTGCTCTAGAGCCCGTGAGCCACAATTACTGAGCCCGCGTGCTACAGCTACTGAAGCCCGCACGCCTAGAGCCCGTGCTCCGCAACAAGAGAAGCTGCCACAATGAGAAGCCCATGCACCACAATGAAATGTAGACCCCGCTCACAGCAAATAAAGAAAGCCTGCGTGCAGCAACGAAGACCCAACGCAGCCAAAAATAAATAAATAAATAATTAAAAAAGAAGATTTGGAGTCAATGTTTTGAGTAAAGCCTGGGCACATTTATCTTGAAAAACGTCTCAGCCAAGTGATTCTGGTCCACACCCCTGGTTAAAATCCTCGGCCGCAAAGGACTGGTCACAGGAGGCAATTTGCTGTAATCTGAGTGCTGTCATTACTCTGAATGATGTGGATCGTTCTGGGGAGATGACCTAGTCTAACCCTCTACTTGAAGAATGAATTATTTCTACAACATCTCTGCTGTGTAGTTGTGTAGCCGCATTGGCGTGAATATATGCACCAAAGATGTAGGTCGCAATTGGATGCAGTTCAGTCACTCTGCACGAGAAAAGAAACCTTTCTCCGTGTGGATCTGGAATCTGCTGCGTGCAACTTATATCCACCAGCAGCAGGACTGGCTACATCGTGGGTGGGGCCCAGTGCAAAATGAAAATAGGGAGCCCCTTGTTCAAAAGTTATTTAGAATCTTAAGACAGTGACAGCTGTGCATGCGACTAAGTAACCACGTTCAGGGCTGTTCTGAGTTAGGGGGCCTTCTGAGTTCCGGGACCACCTGAGTTCGTAGCCCTGAAGCTGATCCTGTTCACTGGTTCCAGTTCTGTTCATCCTCCAGGTCCAATTTCTCTTTCCCTTGTCTTTGAACCTCGTTCACGTAGGACGACAGATTCATGAAATAAAGGGTTGCTTTCATCCTGAGAGGCAGAAGTCATAACTAGAGGCCAGTCTGGGAAGGTAGCTTCTTAGTTAGAGCTTGGGTGTTGACGGGGTGACCTGGCTATAATAACTGTATCTGTCTGATAGAGTTGTTTTGAGGATTACATTAGCTAATTGGTGTAAAGCGCTGAGAATAGTGCGTGGCACAGAGCAAGCTCTCAAGAAATTCCAGATGTTTTTATTCAGTGGGACTGTTCGTATTTTGACCTATGGTTTATGGCATCCACCATCTTCTTCCTTTTAAAAACTCAGCTCTGAGAGTACTTGCCTATTTCCATGCTTCTAGTATCACCCATTCTTCATCCTGCAAGGTATACAGTTGGCGCCCCCATCTCCTCTCTCACTCTGCTCCACTCCATTCTCTACGTAGCAGCCAGAGTGAACTTCTAAAAGTGAACCCCAAACCATGTCACTCTCTGCTTCGAGCCCCTTGGCAGTGCTCCCCACCCCCTGCCTTCTGGATAGAACTACCCCCCTTCCCTGACCCATGACCTTGTGAGGGTCCAGCATTGTCTCACTGTCCAACATTGTCTCACCACTCTCGCTACTCATCCATTCATTCACTCATATAATAAATATTTATTGGGCTTCCCTGGTGGCGCAGTGGTTGAGAGTCCGCCTACCGATACAGGGGACATGGGTTCGTGCCCCGGTCCGGGAAGATCCCACATGCCGTGGAGCGGCTGGGCCCGTGAGCCATGGCCACTGAGCCTGTGCGTCCGGAGCCTGTGCTTCGCAACGGGAGAGGTCACAACAGTGAGAGGCCCGCATACTGCAAAAAAAAAAAAAAAAAAAAAAAAAAATTATTGAGCCCTTGCTAGTAGGAACATTTGTTAAGCACACCATAGTCAGCGTTCCATCAATGTTAGCTATTATTGCTATTGTTGCTGTCGTTCAGTAGCAGGTATTTGCTGGGTCCTGGGGATTCAGACGTGAATAAGGACTCAGTTCCTGCCCTTCTAGCACTTGCTGCATCGAGAGGAGGATGGCCATTTAGTACATAATTATATATCTTCTGAGCCGATTAACTCGGCAAGCAGACTGTGATGCTTTTGCCCTGGTCCCCAGTCTTAGCCTAGGCCACAGGCTGTTTTCTTTGGGGCAGCATTCTCTCCCCTGATCTCTTTTGCCAAATCCAACTGTTTTCAGCTGGAATGGGAAGCCTCTCCTAACACCACACATTCCTGGTGAGGTGCCCTCCCCCCAGCCCCTGTGCCTGGCTCCCTGAAGCCCGCCCAATGACAGATCTGTTTCCAGATCTGTCAACTCCTCAAAGACAGACTGGTGTCTAATTCACCTCTGTGTCCTCAGCACCCATCTCAATGAATGTTCTGGGGCTTGGAAATGTGAATATCCTAAGAACAACCAGGCATGGAACCACGAGCCCACATCTCCTGGGCTTTGGTTCTTTCCTTTTCTGTCTGATGAATAGCTTTGTGAACTTGGACTTTGTCTCTCTGAGACCCAGGTTGTTTCATATGAAATGGGCTAATAACATGTTCCTGCTTATTTCATGAGGCCCCAGTAAGGATTGGATGGAGACATCCATGCAAAGGGTTGGGGTTGTGGCTGAAGCCCTCATGGGACCAAAAGCAGAGGGGTATCAGAGCCACTAAATGATGGGTCTAGAATCCGAACTCACAGAGTTTCAACCCTAGTGCTCATCTCTCCACCGCTGCATGGTACCACCCCAAGGCCCAGGGAAGTCATGAGGCCAAGACAGAAAATGTTCCTGCTCTACTGCGTCTTTCATTTCCAGAGTTGAGGAGGGTCACAGACCATCAGCAATAAACACAGACAGATAAGCTAATTTCAGA
Source organism: Mesoplodon densirostris (assembly GCF_025265405.1). Taxonomy (NCBI): domain Eukaryota; kingdom Metazoa; phylum Chordata; class Mammalia; order Artiodactyla; family Ziphiidae; genus Mesoplodon; species Mesoplodon densirostris. The sequence continues at coordinate 40,005,001 of NC_082676.1, read as the reverse complement.
TCATGGCAAGGAAACGGAGACATACAAGAAAATAAAACAGCGTATCAAAGAAGACAGGGATTGATAGAGTTGGGAAGGGCCTGGTTAGCTGGTCCAGGAAGGCTTCTCTGAGGAGGTGACATTTGAGGCAGGGCTTGATGAGACCTGGGGGAAGAAGGCGCTAAGGTGAAGGGACGCAAAGGCGGAGGTCCCAAAGGGGAAAAGATTCCCCGTGTTTGGGGGGCAGAGAGGTGGGCAAGGTAGCATGGGCTTCAGGGGAAGCGGGTGGCAGGAGGTGAGATGGGAAGTGGGGAGAGGTGGCCACTGGGGCACCGAGGACCCCGGCAGAACTGGATTCTGTTCTCAGGGTGATGGGAAACCCTGAAGGTTTGAAGAACAAGGCTGGTTTTGTTGACAACATACTCTGAGTTGGGTGTGAAATGAACCAAGAGCCGAGGCAGCCAGGAGGTGACTGCACGCAGCTGGGGAGATGCTCTCAGACCGTGGAGGTGAGGTGGTGAGAAGTGGCAGCCGCAGGACGTTGTTTGGGAGTCAGTAGCATAGTGCTTGCTGGCGGACTGCATGTAGGAGATGAGGAAAAGTGAGAAGTGAAGAGCGACTTCTGGATTTATTTACATACTTTATCTAGAGGCGGAAATGCTTGTTAAGCAAAATGTGTCAGGTCCTAAAAAATATTAGCATTTAATGAAGATTAGCATTTAGGTTGAAAGAGTGGATCTCTCATGCACTTTCAGGCTTGCAGAAGCCTTTTGCTTTGGGTTGATTTGTTTGGATGGTGAGACCTGCCAGAAGCACACCACAGAGGGGGCTACTGCACCTTTGCCTGCTTTGATTAGAATCTGAGCATCACTTTCCCATCAAATCCTTAATTGGAATCACTCTCCGAATGAAACTTCTTCATCTGTGGCTCTTTCATGGACAAATCAAATCCACAGTCAAAGAGAATTGTCGGTTGCCTTGCTGATTTTATCTTGGGCTTCATGGATCATATGAATAATGTGAGCTAAACTGTTTTTATAGTCTGGAAACTCCCAGAAGCCGAGCTCTTTGTCATGAATTCTTGATTTGCCTTGTTGGCAGTTTCGTAGCTCAGCCGGCGGGGGAAGTGAGTGGGGGGAGCTGCTGCTTTGGACTTCACAAAGATGAATGGGCGTCATCTGAGGATGCGGAGGTGACGGGAACCTGGGGGGAGGTGGCCAGGCTGCCTTGTCATTTGTAATTTGAAGGCACAACGGCCCCTGCCAGAGTTCTATGGCCGGTTCAGGAAAACAGATTTCCAGAAAACTTAAGAAATGACGGGTATGAGTTAATAACTAGAAACTCTGAAAGGTTTTCTTCATGAAGTATGGATATCATAGAGGTGACTTCTCGCCCAGGTTGAAGGCTGGCTTAGATAATGCTAATGGTTACCATCTGCTGAGTGGTTATCATTGGATCAGGTGCTTTCATCATTCCTAGCTCTCACAAGGCCCTACGAAGCAGATATTATGATCTCTATTTGTAGATGAAAGATTTGAGGCCAAGAGAGGGATTAAGTGTGCCCATCACACAGCTTCCCTTGTAGTAAGGCCAGGAAGCCAATCCACATCTTTTGATTATGAAATCTATGGTCTTTTCATTCCTCTGTAAACCTCTCTAGATAAACCTCTAGAGTTTCTTCCAGTTTCTGTGAATATGGTTTTGAAGGAGACATTTTTAGAGCATCTCGTGTTCTATTGCCCCATCACCATTCCTTGAAACTCTTTAATGCCAATTGTCTTTGTCACTAGAGGGAAGTAGGCAACTCAGATACTTGGATGGTTGTGGGACATGTGTCATTTGCTTTGCTAATGAGGCTGGAGTCATCTAAGGGCTTCTTCACCCCGAAACTATAGATGAGAGCTTAAAATTGATTTCTAGAGACTTCCCTGGTGACACAGTGGTTAAGAATCCACCTGCCAATGCAGGGGACACGAGTTTGAGCCCTGATCTGGGAGGATCCCACATGCTGCAGAGCAACTAAGCCCGTGTGCCACAACTGCTGAGCCTGTGCTCTAGAGCCCGTGAGCCACAACTACTGAACCCGTGCGCCACAACTACTGAAGCCCATGCGCCTAGACCCTGTGCTCCACAACAAGAGAAGCCACTGCAGTGAGAGGCCCATGCATCACAACGAAGAGTAGCCCCCACTCACCTCAACTAGGGAAAGCTCGTGCGCAGCAACAAAGACCCAACACAGCCAAAAATAACTAACTAACTAACTAAATTTATTTTAAAAAAATTGAATTCTAACCCAGTGCTGTCAGGGGACATCTCTGAACTGCCTTTTGGGATCTAATCTCTCTGCCTACTTCTGCAGAGGTTGGATGTCATTTAAAAAGATGTCAACATATTTGTCTTTGATGGATGAGCTGACTTAACAGAAGCCTCAAGCTCAATGTAGGCTACCAGCTGATCAGCTCCAGAAGAAACCCATGCCATGGTGACCATAGGAGCACAGTGCCAGTCCAGGGAGGTGATGGTCTGCAGGACTCATCAGCCTGTCTTAGTTTGTGCCTACTCAGGGATATTAACAAGGTAAAGTCCATTTAGAAGAGGGGACCTGGCATTGCAGAAGACCTGGGATTCCAGTAATGTGATGAATATTTGAGAGTTAATTAATGAGTCTTCATCTAGGAGGAGAGAAGCATAAGAATGTCATCTTCAAAGTTTAGAAGGACTGTCTTGAAGTCAAGGGTGGGATTTTATTCAGTATGTTTTCAGGAGGCTATGGGTGGAAATCACAGGAAGGCAGATTTCAGCTTCATATAAGGACAAGATTTCTACCCATTAAGGCTTCCTGACATTGAAGTGTTTGGCTTGTGGGGGCTCTGAGCTCTTCATCCCTGGGGTCTGTTGAGGCCCTTTCTTCACTCATCCCTTTGAACAGGAACCCACAACAGAGGCAGGGCTTCATCTACCTACACCCTGCACTGGCCCTCTTTGGACATCTACCCTCTTGATTCTCAACAATCTCATCTTGGCTCTTTTTCAGTCTCTTTTGCAGGCATCTCTTCCTCTGTTTGTCCATTAAATATAGGTGTTTCAGGCCCTTTGTCCTCTCCTATCTCCTCTCCCTTGGCACTTTCTTCCACTCCTTACTCTCGAGTTTCCATGATTTATAGGCTGATGACATCTGTATTAGAGGGATTTGATTTGTCTGCATAGAAAAGAAAAACCCAAACTCCAATGACTAAGCAAGGAAGGAGTGTCCTTCTGTCTCCTGTTAACGAGTTCCTGAGGTGGGCACTCGAGGGCTGCTGCCAGCTCCACGATCCATCAGGGGCTCACCCCTCTGCCCCAGCAGACTCAGAGCCCGACCTTTACCTATTAAAAGATAAACTGAAGCATATTAAACATGTTAAGCACTTGAGCAAAAATTGATTCAAATGAGGCAGCATGCCATCTAACAAAAAGGAACTTGGAGGAGCTGGACGTAATGGAAAACTTTCATAGGCAGCGGGGAGCAGGAACAAGGAAGTTATGCTATAGGCAAAAGAGTGGGTTGGTTATTGCAAGGTCACTTTCCTTTAGGGGATGGCAGGAATCTTTCAGGCCTCTTACCTAACTAGTCCTGATCAGGTGCCTCCTGACTGATTGGTTTAGGATTTCATTTATGTGTGTGTGTGTGTGTGTGTGTGTGTGATCCATCATTCCCCCATGTGGCCCATGTCATCCAGGAGAAAATGATACCACTCTCCACTTCCTCGATTAACCCAGTAAAACGTCGCCCCTATGAGCAGAGGATTGGTTAAGGAAAAGACATGTGACTGGAGTTGTCCAATCAGATGGAAGCCCAGGACATTTGGTCTAAGATTGATGGAGAAAGCTCTCTTCCCAGTTGGATTAAGTAAACCACAGGATGGGCAAGGTTGCAGCTCAAGTTTGGCAACAACTGGAGCCAGGATTTCAAATTCTGTCAGAATTTTCCTGTCTCTCATCTCAGTTTCTCTCTGCATGTTGATTTTATTCTTTTCGATCAGCTTCACACATCAGGAGACATGGCGACCACAGTTCCTGTGCCTCACACCTGGAGGAAGGAATTAAAATACTGGTCTACCACCTCGAGGTGATGAAGGGGTTGATCGGAATGAAGAGTTCTAAGTCCATCTAATTGTTTAGGAGGAGGGTAGAGATACTGATTAACTTTAGATCTTGTTTAGCCCAGTAGACATGTTAAATTCTTGAGGATGAACAGATAGAAACTGGATATGTAGCTTCTAAGTAGTTGAGGGAAATAAAAGTATAAAGGAAAATTGATTAGTATAAAAACATAGGAAAGGAAACATTAAGAAGCATAAAAACCATGGTGAGAAAGCACAAAATATTATAGAATAGTAAAAATGAATATAGAAAAATCAGTTTGTATACTCACTGTAAATGGACTCAACTCATATATTGAAAGGCAGACGTTGAGAGATTGAATAAAAAAAGAAAAGTCCCTCACAGTGTACAAGTGACAAACTTAAAACCCAAAGGCACAGAGAGATTGAAAATATTAGGATGAAAAAGACATCTTCTAACCAAGAGAAAGCAATTGTGTTAACGTTGGACAAATGCTTTCTAAGGCAAAGAGAATAATGATGGCACCTATGGGATGTTAAAAGTAACACTTCTTGGGCTTCCCTGGTGGCGCAGTGGTTCAGAGTCCATCTGCTGATGCAGGGGACACGGGTTCGTGCCCTGGTCCGGGAAGATCCCACATGCCGTGGAGAGGCTGGGCCCGTGAGCTATAGCCGCTGGGCCTGCGCGTCCGGAGCCTGTGCTCCGCAACGGGAGAGGCCACAACAGTGAGAGGCCTGCATACTGCAAAAAACAAACAAACAAACAAACAAACAAAAAGTAACACTTCTTCAGAAGTATATAAAAATTTTTAAATGGAAATAATAATAGAGTCTCAAAAAAATATAAAAGTAAAGACTGACCGAGTTACAAGGTGACTGGACAAATCCATAATGATTTTAGGGGATTTTATATCACTAGTGGTATTAGATAAAGCAGACAAAAATTTATAAGGGCATAGGTTATTTAAATATCTTCTGAAGCTCTCTAAGATACAAAGGGCATACTCTGTACCTAATAATTAGCGATTATATGTTTATTTCTAGTATACTCGGACATTTGCAAAAATTCACCATGTCCTAAGCCATAAAGCAAATTTCAGAAAATATCAAAAAATAGCATAAAACCACATTTTCTGTCTACAATACAATTAAATTAGACATCAGTAAAAAAAAATAATAAGTTTAAGAAATTCTATATGTCTGCAATTTAAAATTGTGCTTTTAAATATTTCATGGGACAAAGAAGAAGTCTTAATGGAAATTAGGATATATTTAGAATTGACCAATAGCACAATTACTGCATATAAAACCTTACGGGTTCAAATGGGGGAAAACTGGGTGGAGGGTATATGGAAACTTTCTGTGCTATCTTTTTTTTTTTTTTTTTTTTTTTTTGCGGTACGCGGGCCTCTCACTCTTGTGGCCTCTCGCGTTGTGGAGCACAGGCTCCAGACGCGCAGGCTCAGTGGCCATGGCTCACGGGCCCAGCCACTCCGTGGCATGCAGGATCCTCCCGGACCGGGGCACGAACCCGTGTCCCCTGCATTGGCAGGCAGACTCTCAACCACTGCGCCACCAGGGAAGCCCTGTGCTATCTTTAAACTTCCTGTGCATCTATAATTATTTCAAAATATAAAGTTCAAGAGTGAGCTTTCTCATGTTTGCTTCTTGTGTCCACCTATACCAGTGAGAGATTTTGTGGGATGTTAAATTTACATTTCTGACCTGAATGAAAAGCATGACTTGACAGGGGCAGGAGGAAAAACTGTAGGGAGTCAAGTGGAGGAGGAAGGCCCAATGCCCCATGTGTGAGCTGAAATTTCTCACAAGAAGTCCGAGAGACCTGGGTCAGGCTAGTGCATGGTCTTCTGCAGCTCCCTAAGCTTCACCGAGACTCAGAATCCTCAGCTGTAGCATAGAGATAACATGGCTTAACTCGCTTGTTGCCAGGTCTAGGAAGAATAGGGTTTTAAACAAGTATCTGGCACATAGTAGATGCTCAATAATTACAGGTCTTATCCTCCTTTCTCCACCAGGACCATACTTGTCCTGGATTATCAGTGTACTTTCCCCAATGTGTTGTAGGTGTATCACCGTCCTCTCTTTTTTGGAGTAGCTAGACATGGTTTAAGTATGCTGCAGCCAGTGTGGGTTTGGGGCATGGGCACTTTGTAATGACTTAGAAGGAAGCTGAAAGGGAAGAAGCCAGGTAGCCCCACTGGCCCCAAGGCAGACATGAGGTGTCTGAGAAAAGGTTTGGAGGAAAACAGAGTAGGGATGTAGAGAAAGCAAGAGGTGAAGAGAATTGGTGGAGGAGCATGAATCCAGTCAGAGAAGGATCTAGAGACTCAGCTCTGACGGATTTATCACAAGGATGGGGCCTGAGAAAGAGACGGGGCAATGTAATTTTCAGTGTGAGAACCTGGGTGAATGTCTGTGGTCTGGAGAGAGAGGGCTCATCTGTCTTGGAGAGTGCCAGTCCTATGACACCAGTGATTAAACCTGCATGAGAAGGAAGGCTCTGGCCCAGTGTCCTGCTTCTTATCTCCTCGTAGTAAAGTGATCTGAGCATCCCAAGCAGCTCTTTGTGTTCGAGGATGCTGGAGATTCATGGTGGAGGATGGCTGTATGTAGTTCCAAGTAAGATGCATGCTATATTCTAAAACCACAACCTAAGAGAAGATCCTATTTGTCCCTGGTGCAGTGATCATGGACCAGACCTGTGTCAAGTGTGGGGAGTCCTTGCTTTGGTGGGTGGTTTCATTATGTTGGTGCCAGTGACAGGCTACCCACATCTAGGCTGGACCCGTACGTGTTGGTGTCTGCTTGGCAGTGGATCATTGCCGTTTCCTTCTATAGAAGAGTCCAGAAGAGGGAGGAGGAAGTTGAGGCAGCAGGCTGACACTATCCATTTGGGAAAACAGGAAGAGCTGGGATTTACAAAATCATACAAAGCACACGAATTCCTACGTAGTGTCTGCCCTGTACACTCTGAAACAGGAGTAGGAGACTGCACCAAAATACATGAACCCACTCAGTCAAAGGTGGTGGCACAAAATAAACAACAGTGGAATTTTCTTGGAGTAAGTCATCTCACACAATTGGTAAAGATGAAGCCCACAAAGCAATTTGACTAAACGTCTTCCCCTTGTTCCCTAGCTCATCTAGTGTCATTTGGAAGGAATCAAAACAGGCACCAAGATGTAGAACACTATGTGAGAACCACAGCAGGGCTTCCTCTGGTTGCCAGGGTGTCCCAGGAACGCTGGCCTTGGTTTTCCTTCAGGGAGGGGACAAAGCCGTACTGTACCAACTGCCGTGGGTCCAGGACTCAGGACTTTCTGGAAAACGTGAAATCGTTGAGCAGCTTCCGCATGGTAGACATGGCCCCAAATAACTATGGCAAAGCCGTTTTGAAGACTAAACCTCCTGTTAACTCATCACATAAAGATATTTTATTTCCCTGCATCACATCACCTATTGCTCTGCACAGGCTGACATGCTTTGCGAAGATGTGTGTCTGGAAAAGCAGTTGTGAGATCCTAGTTGTAATTTGTGTGTGTGTAAAAGTGGACTTCCTCTACAGCCTTGAGTTTCCTTTAAGCAGGGTATGTTTTATGTGCATAAATCTCTGCTCCTGGGCAGGTCCAGGAGCTTTGCTGGGTTTTCCTAGAGCTCAGGGCAAGGAAAAATGATTTATTTGATCAAGGATAAGGCCAAATATTTGCACACCTTGCTGTTCACCTAGCAATCACCTGGTGGTTTGGCCGTGACTGAGGAAGGCTGCAGCCCTGGGGGAGTTAGATGAGTGAGCTGGCCTGGTGAGCAGGTTCGACCTCCACTGCTGTTTAAACATCTCTGACCTCAGGGGGCCCCGGAAAGATTAATGAAAGTCGGGGAAGATCATTTCGCCATGCACAATGCTTATGGGGCCGCTGCTGCTCTGGGCCTCACGGAGGGCTGTTGGGCTCTTCCCTGGCCAGCCTGCCGGGCAGCTGCAGGGGCCCGCATGTGATTACTTGCTGCAGCGGTCCAGGGTGAACGGGGAGCACCATCAGCCCTCCGGAGTGGGCAGGCGGGACCCGTGTTTGCCACTTCAGTGAAGGAAGCCCTGTGTTTCTGGCGGGAAATGCTGTACAGCTGGGATTCAATAACACCGGTGGTGGGGAAGCCTGCTGACTGCATCCTGCTTCACTTGCTTACCAACCATGTTTTTCTCTTGGAAATGTCAAAGAAAGGTGGAAGTCCTGATTTAGAAGTGGAGACTTTTAGAGCAGAGAGGACCATGAAAGCTAAGCACTTGGTCAAGGTCAAAGCTGGTGGTCACGGCAGAGCTCAGATAAGGGACTTGTCTGCCCGTCCCCAGTTCACGTGGTGCCCTTTCCTCTACTCTAGACTGTTCTCCAGAATCACAGCAATTGTAAGATGCAGCGCTGATGAACTGTGCCAGCCTGGAGCCTTCCAGATGGAACCAGGCTGTCAGTGGGGACTCCCTGGGCTTGAGGTCTGAATAAGGGTGCCTGACCCTTCCAATTCCAGCATTGGGGAAAATACAGACTTTCCCCCAACTTCTGTAACTTCTCTAAGGCTTGTTCTCTCCTAGTCCCCTCTGTCCTCTGGATTCCGAGCTTGCAAGGATTATCTCTGTGCCTGAAACTTAGCCTTTTCACTAGTTTCTCACGTAGTAAAGAAGAAGAAAAAGAAATCCATGTATGCCAAGGACGTTTTGGCTTCAGAATACTCTGATAAAGTCTTGGTGGGGGAGGGTTGGGAGACAGGGAAGAAAGAATTGATTGAAGAGAGGTTTACACAGCAGCAGTGTAAACAAGTATTACAAGGAAGCAATGTCAATTTTTTCCTTTTAACTAGGTTATATTTTTTAGAGCAGTTTTAGGTTCCTGGCAAAGTGGAGCAGAGAGTCAGAGTTCCCATGCATCCCTCTCCCAATCGAGCTCCCCCGACCATGAACACCCAGCCCCTGAGTGGCACCTTTATTGCACCTGGTGAACCTACATTGACATGTCATTATCACCCAAGGTCCATAGTTTACATTAGTGTTCACTCTTTTTTTTGCGGTACCCGGGCCTCTCACTGTTGTGGCCTCTCCCGTTGCGGAGCACAGGCTCCGGATGCGCAGGCTCAGTGGCCATGGCTCACGGGCCCAGCTGCTCCACGGCATGCGGGATCCTCCCGGACCGGGGCACAAACCCATGTCCCCTGCATCGGCAGGCGGACTCTCAACCACTGCACCACCAGGGAAGCCCAGCGTTCACTCTTGATGTTGTACATTTACAGGTTTGGACAAATGGATAATGACACGTATCCACCACTGTAGTATTGTAAAGAACAGTTTTGCTGCCCTAAAAAACTTCTGTGCTCTGCCTATGTATCCCCTGCCCGACCCAACCCCTGGCAACCACTAGCCTTTTTACTGTCTCCATAGTTTAGCCTTTTCCAGAATGTCATATGATTGGAATCATGCAGTGGATAGCCTTTTCACATTGGCGTCTTTCACTTAGTGATATGCATTTAAGGTTTCTCTGCGTAATATCAATTCTTAAAATGTCCTTTGCCCACCAGCCCACCTCCACCTCCGGGCCCAGCCTTATTGTAGCTTGTAGACTCCTTTTCCTCATTTCCACTCCCATCTCAGGACCTCAGCCTCTCCGTTCCAGCTTGCCCTCAAGAGTTTCTCATTTTTTCCCCCTCTGTTATGCAGAACAGCTTCCGTTCACCCTCTGATGTCTTCCCATCTGCTCGTGAATCTTCTCTGCAGCACCTCACCTACTCCTTGTGGGCACTAAGGTCTTCCTACAGACAAAGCTATGCTCTTCTAGGAGGGATTCTGTTGAAAGGAAACTATCTCTTTGTACCCACTAAAGCTGTTCTATGGGAACACCCACAGAGTTGTTCTATGGGGGCTGACAAAGATGCCGGCAAAGGCTGGGACTCCCACCTGAGCCAGAGCAAGGCTGAGTCTCTCAGGAGAGGGGCGGTAGGGCTGCCTGTCCTGAATAATTGCCCCAGCAGAGGAGCCCAGGAGCTGCAGGATAAGGCACTATTTCTGGATTAAAGTGAAGACATACCTGGAAGCAGACACACCAACCCTGACCAATCCTGGAATTCCCTTGCTTCCTGCTCTTCCACGGTGCTGACTCTGGCCGCGTGCCCACACCCTTTCTCGGACTCCTTTTCCCCCCTCAGCCTCATCCGTGTAGCTCTCCCCAAGGCTTGGTGCTTGGCGCCCATCCCTTCTCTCACAATGCGTGCGTTACAAACTTAATCAATCTCCTGGCTTCTGCTGCCGTTTCACTGTGCTCAGCTGACTTTCCAATCTGGGCTTTCAGCCCTGCTCCTCTTTTGAATTCGGCCCCAGACACCTCTCCCGGTCACCCCAGGGGCCTCGACACTCAATGTCTAGCAAACCCAATTCACGGTCTTCCCACCCAAACCCAGTCTTCTGTCTGACTTCCCTTTTCTATGTTTTGGGCATCAAGGTTTTGATCCTTTGTCTCTTTTTCTCACACGTTTTGCCTCATTGTGTCATCACAGCCCAGGCTTGTTGACTCTCCCGCTTACACTTCCGTCTCCATTTCCCTGGCTGCTCCTTGAATCTCATATCTCATCCTCTCTCCCCTGATCCCTTACACATCTTCCAGCCTGCCTCCTACTTCCCATGTTTCTGCTTCGGTCCGCCCAAACATAGCTCCAGGATTAAGCTTCTTACGGAAATCTCTGACCTGCCCCTCCACCCTTGCTCCCCAGCCACACCCTTGCGCCATGACTTTCAATAGCTCTCCATTGTCTATGGAAAAAATCCTTAATTAGGCTTCCCAGGCACTTCATGATAGGCTTCCAAGTAGCCTTGCAACCTGATTCATTGCTTCTTTTCATGCAACCCAGCCAAATCAGATTATTCTCGGTTTCCGAAACTCACTGTATACTTTCTGACTTAATATTTTTGTTTATAATTTTTCTCTGCCCACAATGCTCTTATTCTCCATCATCGTTTACCAGATTCTACCTGTACCTGCGGTTCAGCTCAAATGCCACCTTTCAAAAGCCCTCCCTTCTCATTTCAGGGAATAATGTTCTCTTCCTTTCCTAAAAGAACGTTTTTATTTTCATTTTTGTACTTGATGTTTTCCAATTGATAATTGTGCGTTAGGACCCCCTCACTTTAAGATTGAAGGCTGCTGAGGAGAGGCACTCTGTCCTGTTCACCTTTGTATCTTTTAAAGCAAGTGATATGTACTTAGATCAATCATTTCATCACATGAACAGGAAGCACACTGGGTCCCAAAGGAATGGAACAAAAGGATGGGGGATTTTGAGGCTGCTGTGGGAGCAGGAAGTAGTCAGAGCATGAGATACTGTCCTTGGTGGGTGATGTCAAGTAAGTGAATACATTCACCTGGGCAGGGGCATTGCCAGGGGAAGAGGAGATGTTGACAGCAGCCTTCTTCAGCCTTACAGTGTTGCCTCTGGCTGGCCCCGAGTGTGGACATGGGCAGGGCTCAGACAGAGCATGTGTTGTGTTGGATTATTCATTACACGCAGAACAATAGGGAATTCTGCTGGGGAGAGCGGGAGAGTTTGCTGGAAGCCAGTGTTACAGCTCATCATATTACAGAGCCTTTTGTGTAACAGAACCCATTACCATATCCCTTGGGTGGCTCAAAGTCACAGAATCATAGAATGTAAGAGTTGGAAAGAAATTCAAAGAGAATCTTGTCAAATCCCCTAGTTTTATGAGTAGGAAAATTCATATCCAGAAAGGTTAAATAACTCTCCCAAGGTTACATAGAGATGCATACCACAGCCGGGATAAGAACTCAAAGGAGAAAAGAATAAACATTGATCAAGTGCCCACTCTGTGCTGGTGCTATGTGTCAAGTAAGAGAGGTGAACCTCGCATCTCCCATTTGCAGGCAAGAAAGTCACAGCTCAGAAAGGTGAAATAGCACAGGTATTAGTAGCATAATTTAGCTCCAAAATCTGGCTTCCAAGAGATGGTCTTTTTACTGCTTGGTGCCCCAACTTAAAAGATAAGTGGATGAAAAAGGAGTTGCCTTTGTAAGCGTCTCCTGCATGCGCAGAGTGCTTGTGGTCCATCACAAGGACACTCTTGTTTCTTCTGCACGATGACCCTGTGTGGCGATGATCATTTTCCCCATTTTGCTGAGTAGTAAGTAAAGTTAGAGGCTACAGTCGTCCTTCCAAGGTAGCCCTGCTTGTAACTGGTACAACAAGGATGGGAACCATGTCTGTTTTGCACCACTTTAGACTTCAGTCTCTTCACTGCATAAATAAGGAACCTGATCATTTCCCATCCTTATGTTCCACAGAATTCTACTCCCCATTTGAGCCCCAGGGCCAGTCACTTCTCCACCTCTAAGCTTTCATTAAATGATGGAGTTAGACAGAATCAAAGAGGAAGATGCACTGAATTCCTAGAGCTTGACTGTCTTTGCCACAAGGTGACATTTACCATCTTGTACTATGAGCTTTGTCATTTTAAATCTATGCAGGAAGAGGGGAGAAGCATTGCTGGGGACCATGACATCTTTCCTAGGTAGGAGACTGAGGACCAGGAGGTGGTGTTTTCAAGGATTCTTTCTACTGACACCTGAGCCCCAGAGAAAAGGAGGATATGGATACCGCCTAGATAGGAGACACCCATGGCTATGATTTGGGTTTATGGCCCATTCTGAAGGCCTCTTGGCTTGGCGTGGAGAACATTCCATGAAGATGGGAGTGTCCAGGAGAGCTGATGAAGGCAGCATGAAAATGAATGTTGAGGGGGATAGGAAAGCTGCCGGAAATCTTATTCCTGTGGAAACAGTCATTGTGGCCTTGGTTTTTTTTTTTTTGGTTTTTTTTTGGGTTTTTTTTGCGGTACACGGGCCTCTCACTGTTGTGGCCTCTTCCGTTGCGGATCACAGGCTCCGGACGCGCAGGCTCAGCGGCCATGGCTCACGGGCCCAGCCGCTCCATGGCATGTGGGATCTTCCCGGACCGGGGCACGAACCCGCGTCCCCTGCATCGGCAGGCGGACTCTCAACCACTGCGCCACCAGGGAAGCCCACCAACCCCCATTTTTAAATATGTAGTTTGGACTTTGAATTTAGCTGGTGTAGAACTGATTTTAATAAAAATGTTCAATTAAAATGGTAAGTAGAAATCATTGGATTTTAGTTCTAACTGGTCTAAATGATGCAAATTTTAAAAGAAAGCCACAAAATAGAGATTTCTGTGTATCTGAGTGAATTGATTAGCAAAATGTGAACAAATGCTCCCTTCTGAACTTTCATTTTGGAGAAAAAGTTTTTATTTTTATGTCTTGTATTAAAAACACAAAGACCTTGATTGTCATAAGGGTAATATTTCTCATAAAAACAATGGGAAATTAGATCATCATTAAAAAAGCCTGATGATATTGGTTCGATGGAAAGATTCCAGTAGAAATCAAATGTGTACTTCCAGTTAATTCATATTTTAAACAATTAGAGAATTGCATTAGCAAGTGCTATTTAGGGAAACCTGCATAAATGAAAACAAGTTTCTGGATCTCTGGGGGTATTTTTGAGACTCTTGCATTTCTTGGTGTTCAGAAAGCCTTCTTGGGCAAAAAAAAAGGAAACTAGAATTAAAAAAAATTTTTTTTAATGGAGCTTGGCTCTCTCAGATCCCTAACGTGGCGTCCCAGAAATTCTCATTAAAAGATGACAGGTGTGGGCTTCCCTGGTGGCACAGTGATTGAGAGTCCGCCTGCCGATGCAGGGGACATGGGTTCGTGCCCCGGTCTGGGAGGATCCCACATGCTGCGGAGCGGCTGGGCCCGTGAGCCATGGCCGCTGAGCCTGCGCGTCCGGAGCCTGTGCTCCGTAGCGGGAGAGGCCACAACAGTGAGAGGCCCACGTACCGCAAAAAAAAAAAAAAAAAAAAAAAAGACAGGTGTGCTTTGGTTAGGATGCTAACCCCACTTCCCCAATCTCTCTCTCTCTCCCCGCCCCGCCACCTCTTTCTTTTTATTAGAATGTTATCTACAGCTTTCAGGGTTTTTTTTTTTTTTTCTTCTCTTATCACATTTACATACTGTCTTCAAGAAGACTCGCTTCTAAATTCAGACAAAAACACCAGCTGCTCCACTTCCTTGACATTATAACAGCAGCAGAGCATCTAAGTCTTAAATCTGATCAGCCTCCCACTTGTCCTTCTTTTTGGCTGATTTTCCTCCTGTCATTGTCACCATCTGCACGGACCCAGGCCACTTCTTCCCATGTTGTCACCCTTCCTGAATGTTCTACTTGGAGTTACACAAGGGCCGCCATGTTTTGTTTAGGCTGCAGAGCATTCTAGGCACCGGGTTCTAGCACAAAGAATTCCAGATTTAAGACTTTTCCTTCAAACATCTGAAGATTTGGTAACTCGAGGCCACATTTCTTCACGGCAATATTCAGTGCTCCACAGTTTCACCATTCCTTATTGTTCTAGGCCAGTGGATCTCACAGTGTGGACGGGACCCAGCATTGGGGCATTACCTGGGAATTGTTAGAGGTGCTGTTTCTAGGCAACCCCCCTCAACACACACTGACTCAGAATCTCTGGGGGTGGAGCTCAGCAACCCTTGTTTTAACCAGCCCTCCAGGTGTTATTTGCACATCCAAACTGGAGACTTGCTGTCCTCCTATACTGTTGCCTCTTCAAACCCCTGAAGGCGTCTGGGTCTGTTACCCCCAGCTTACATTATCTGTAATCTTACAACACCCCCGGTTAGGTATTATTGATATTTTCACTTTTGATCACTGAGTTCCTAACATGCCTGGGACTTTTATACCCATGGTGGCAAGTGTTTGGAACCATGTTGTTACTTCTGCATTTGAGATAGCGCTGGTGTGAGTTTGGTTTGTTTTTTCCCCTTCTCTCTCTTCCTTTGAGTATTGGTTTCTTTGCCTGTTCTGCCCAGGATGATTTAGTGCTGACTATGTAGTGGGCATTAACTGAACTAAGCCTTGCCTATGCTAACTTATGTAATCTTCACAACAGCCCTGTTTGCCCAGTGAGGAAAATGAAGCTCAGAAAGCTTCAGCAATTTGCCTGAGGCTGCACAGCTAGTAAGTGGAGGAGCCGGGAAGCCAGGCAGGCAGTTCAGTCTTAGAGAATGTGTTCTTAACCACTATGCAGGACTGCCTCTCTGATGGGCAGGCTCTCCAGTTTGGCCAGGAGACAGTATGTAGCTTTACCAGGTTTGTCCTTGGAACTCCTGGTATTTGCCTTCTGTTTGCCTTCTAGATCTTTCAACTATAAGAAACTTCAGGTACCCTGTCACCTTTATATCTCCAATATGGTTCATGAAGAATTGGTTGCTCATTTTCTGGGCATCTATCTTGAGATAAAGGCTGGTTCATGAGATGACCTTGGCTTTGCATCTGCCACACAATTCTTGCCTGAATTGAGGCCCCTGCTTACCAAGATCCTAGTCCTTTCTCAACCCTGCTGTTTAGCTCTCTGGGTTACCAGCATTTCCTGACATTCAACTTCTTATGACCACAGGGCTTGTACTGAGGTCACACCCATTCACCTGAACCTCTCTTTCATCTGAGAGTCCTTGCCTTGGTTTGCTCCTGTCTTGCCCATACTTGTGGACTAAATTATCAACCTGCCGTCTTTACACAGTAGAGAATCATGGCAAAAACAAACAAACAGATTCTAAGAACCAGATGCTTGGATATGAATCCTAGTTCTGCCACTACTGGCTGTGTGACCTTGGGAAAGTTCTTTAACCTCTTGGTGACTCAGTTTCCTCATCTGTGAAATGGGTTGATATTAGTAACCATCATGCATGCTTGTTATGACCTAGGTCTAGAGTTGTCCACGTTTTTGATGGCCTCCACGTCTATCTCTCTGGCCTGTGTTTAGGGGCAATATTTTCTGTCCATTTTGTCTGTTAAGATTGTGATTTAAGTGAATATGAGTGGATGCATGGAATATGAGGGAAATCCCATTTCCAAGGCTTTGCATGACCAAGTTGGAAAGTTGCTTCTTGGTGGGGGGAAACCCTGAGAGATTGTGGAGTAAATCTGATGTTGGCAAAATTAGGATGGAAAGTCTCCAGCACCTACTTTGAGTTTGTGTTTAAAGGGCAAACCCTCAGCTGTTTCTCGTGTCCGCCTCACACATTTTCACTTTCACTGTTCTCTGTGGATAAGGTGAAACTGAGGACTCGCTATGTGCCAGGCTTTGTTCTGGAAACTCTAAACTCTCAGGAGCACAGGTTAATCTCCTGTGGCAGCGGGCGCTGCGGAGGAGAAAGCAAGCCAGCATCTCAACTATCCAAGATGAAACAGCCCCTGAAGTGGTGCCTTGGACTGTGGAGGCTGCTGACACTGCAGCTGTGATGCTGGTCAAGCACGCAGCCAAGTGGAGGCTGCACGTGTGAAAGGACACGTGGGTGACAGCTCTGGGGCTGCCTGACTCCTGGGAGGGGTGTCTGTGTCCTGTCTCGCTCTTAGGCAGCTACAGGAATGGGCACGGTCAACCAATTATGTCCAAAGACGGCCTCCCACCACCCTTCCCTTCTTTCTGGTCCTGTCTCCACTCTTTCCTGGTCCCCCAACACCCCCCTTAGGTTTCTGGCACCTCGGTATCCCTGGCCTGCACTTACGTATGCTCAGCACAGAAGCAGCTTCTGCCACTTATGTCTCAGAATTAATACGTGTGAATAGCCGGTCAGTTCTCTGTCTCTACTGGGATTGCTCTTGACCTCCAGTCTCTCATTGTGAAACCAAAGTGTGTCCTCTGTTAAAAAATCCAGGCTCAGGGACACGTTGTGGAAGCAGCATTGAGGAGGGTCCCCTCCCCAGGTCCCTCTCAGGACCTGAGAACACACCCCAAGTGGGTGGCCCTTTGCTTCTCCTCAAAATCTGTTTCCCCTTTACCAGTCCTGCCCTTCAGATGCACTTCCCCAGCTCCCAGGACTGGCCTGAGCCTGCAGCAGAGAAAGGAAAGTATTCTGATTAAAAACCTCGTCGCGGAAGCGGGCAATCAGGTGTTCATTATCTGATGACACAAGAGTACGGAAATGGAACATTCACATATTTTAAACTCACGGAGAATTGTGCTTTAATATAATTATTTTTGAAAGATTGTTCATCTGAAAGGTTAATAAGAGCAATATAGGTTAATAGCACCACCGAGGAAGCCAGCATCCCCTGACAATCGACCTTACTGATGTGTAAAGTGCCCTGTGGCCCACCTTGGGCTGTGTGGCTTCTCTCCAGTCAATTATCTCCTAATGACGCCCGCCTCCTCTGCACTGCTTACCTGTCCAGGTCTCCTCTGCAGTTCCCTCCACCTCCCCTGAAGAGGAGTCCTCCTCCGATTCTCGGCAGACCTAGCTGGTCTCTGACTTGCCCAATGAGGATGGTGGAATTGGAGAGAAGGCAGATGACATTTATCAAGCACGTCCCATTTGCTGGACCCTGGGCTGGCTCGTTGACACGCGTTGATCTCTTTAGATCTCACAGCCAGCTCGTGGAGGGGTCATGGCTCGTCCCATTTTACGGACGGCGAAAGTGGAGGTTTTGAGAAGCTAAATGACAAGTTCACGATCACAGTTAAAAGCGGCAGTGCTGTTTGCCCATTTCTCCCATTATTCAGCCCCTGCCTCTCCACCAAGTGCCTCAGAGAAACCCCGGGGCACCAAGGGTCAGATGCTAGGGCCAGAGGACGGGTGGAGGCCGATGCTGAGACGCGGGGCTGCTGGGTCTTCCCAGGGTCCCTTTCAGAGCTGGACGCTGTCCTCGGAAATACATCTGGAGTCACAGCTTCTGCCTTGAATTCTTGTCACCACCTTTTGTTCCTGAATCTGATCTTCCTTTGAAAACTGTGGCTGACAGCTTGACTGCCCCCAGCGGTTGGCTGGTGTAGTACAATGAGTCGACACTACATTAAGCAGGGTGCAAGGCAACGTGGTGACACTAAGAATTGCCACTAATTGGACCCAGTTTCCATCTCAGCCGCTTTTCCTCTGGTGCCATCTTGGAAATTGGCCTCCAAGAGCTCCTAGACCTTAGTTATCAGTGACCAAACCCTACGATGGGTTTCTGATCAGAGCTTTGTCTGGAATCCTCCTCCCCTTGGGGTCCAGGCCTGGGAGGTAAAGAGCCCTCCTGGAAGATGTACCAGGGCTTCAAGACCCATCTGTCCCAGGTGGCTGAGGGGATATTCAAGGATCCTGGTTGGGATTGCGGGGGGACAGGGCTGACGCCCTCTCCTCATTTCTGGACTCAGCAGGAGACCAAGAACTCACTGTGTCTCAGGTCATGTGAAGGGCGAAGAGCTATTTTTACTAATTTAAGCATTTCAGAATCAACTGAGTACAAATCCAGATGACCTGTAACCTTGGGGAGGTGGGATGAGCTAGTAGGACAGAGTTGCTGTTAGCAGTTGAATGGTAGTTTCTCTTTCCTGAACTCTAAAAACCGGTGTCGACTAGCCTGGCCCACATTTCTCTGCTACCAGTTCATCAGTGTTTACTTAACACCTACATGAGCAGGACAGAAGGGGACATCAGGGAAGAGGAGGCCAGGTATATGGAAAGCGTGCTGGCCTGGGCATCAGGATCCCTGATGGCACATTTCCAGCTGCGTGACTTTGGACCAATTCCGTTATCTTAAAAGTCAGTGAAAACATCTGCTTTGCAGGCTTGTTGTGGAGGTTAAATAAGGCAAATAAATGAATACATCTAATATTAAATAAAGGGCTTGAGAATACTAGTTAATAAGTTGCTTGCTTTTGAGAAGTTTCTTATTTCTAAGTTTGAGCAACAGTCTAATTAAGAACCCTTTTCCAGGGGCTTCCCTGGTGGTGCAGTGGTTGAGAGTCCGCCTGCCGATGCAGGGGATACGGGTTTATGCCCTGGTCCGGGAGCGGCTGGGCCCGTGAGCCATGGCCGCTGAGCCTGCGCGTCTGGAGCCTGTGCTCCGCAACGGGAGGGGCCACAACAGTGGGAGGCCCGCATACCGCAAAAAATAAAAAAAAAAAAAAAAAAAAAAAAAGAACGCTTTTCCTCCAGTACCCATTTTTTAAAATGACAGTGAAAAAGGAGGACATAAATCGATTCATCATGGTCTTGCTCTGGAGGGGGCTGCTATGAGAGAGCAGGCGGTTTGAAGAGGGTCGTCCAGGCAGAATTCCTGGAAGAGATGATTTCCAAAAAAATGAATAGAAACACAGACTAGAGTAGAGGATGGGGTTCCTGGGAAGGCATTTGGTGGTCAAGTTCCCCTTGGGTTTTCCAATGGAGAAGTCGTTTTGAAAGACAGGAGGCTTTGCCTGCCTGAGCTGGTGCAAATCAGAGCAGCTGCGTGTGCACACAGGTGGCCTGAGGCTGGTTCTGAAATGCCAGGCCTTCCTGCTCCACCCCCGACGCCCCGCTCCTGATCACCAGCTAGGGGGTGTTGCCTCACGCCCAGGAACAGTGGAAACGCTCCAGCAGGGATCAGATGTGACCCAGAGGCTATTTCCAACTAGGTGGCCTGATTTGGTTAAAATAAGAACATGACATGGAAATCTGGGAAAGTAGGGTTTGCTGCTGCCGCCGCGGGCCTAGGGTTTGTTCACCTGCTGCTGTGAAAATGAAAAGCATGGAACATGGAAGAAAGAGCTGTGTTTAGAGGCCTTTCCCAGATCACTTGGCGTCCCTTTCTCTCATTTATGTTGGGGGCAGGCTACATGCAGCCTGCAGGGGGAGGATATCTCGTCTGGCTCAGACCGCCAGGCCTGCCCTGCCAAGGAAGGCCCATGGGCCCCTTCCGGCTTTGCTCACACCCCCGTGCACCTGATGGCCGTGTCTCTGCATCACTGCGGGTCCCTGTGCACAGGGCCCACCTGGCTCTGTAGCTGCTGTGAAGGCGTACACTCCCCTGCTAGGGATTTGGTTTCATTGTACAGTTGGAGGGTGTGCATCCATCCCCCGCCGGATACAGCAGCTGCTGAACGGACTCTTCCTGCTTCACCCCCCGGGAGGCTCCTATACCATGAAAGCATCTCATGCTGGCCTTGATAATCACAGGAAGAAGGTGCCACAAGTTACCTGTTGTTGTGAAGACCGTGGTGGATTGTGCCCAAGATCCACACGGCTTCGTTCCCTCTCTGTGTTGGAGCAGTTGTCCACGTGAGTAGAGCAGACACGTTTGCTTTTAGCAGCCATGAGAGGGAAATAACCTGCCCCCAAGGGACTCCTGCATTCAAGCCTCTGCACTTTCTGTTCCACCACCTGGAATTCTCTTCCCCAGTGTTTGGGTCTGAGCCCAAATCTTGGTCACCTCCTCAGAGAGGGTTTCCCCTACCTAACTCATGCCACCCGCCACCCCACTCCCCTCCCACTGTTGAGCACATTATTCTGGTTTCTTGTCTAGAAAGCAAGCTTCTCTAGTCAAGAACACTTACCTAACTTCCGTATTCACTGAGTCGTTATTGGGTTTAGTGTCTGTGTCCCAGACTAGAATCTAAGATCCGGGAGCTCCGAGAATTGGACTCAGCCCACCAGCCGCTTTTTCATAATTACAGTTTTTCTGTGAATAGCACAACTACTAGCCTTTGACGCAGCACCTCCCCTTTATACCCTGCACATCCCTCTAGGCCAAAGATGACCTACCCAGTCCTGGGCCTGAGGGCAGGCTGATCAGACTTGACTGGGCCAGGTCTGCATCCTGCTGGCAGGTTCTAAGACTTAGGCTCAAAGCAGCTGCATTTGTGCAAGGCCTGAGGAAGACACTGGCTTTGACTCTTTGGGCAGGTTTTAATGCCTTTTAAAAACCTGTTAGAGACTCCCTTTATTTCAGACGAAAAGACAAAAATAAGACTAGCAAAAGAATCTCTACGATGTACACTAGCAGTGGAACTCATTATCATAAGGTGAGTGAATTCATCTATTGCTTAATTAAAAAAATAATAAGTTGAAATTCACCAAACATAAAATTAATCATTTTAAAGTGAACAATTTAATGGCATTTAGTACATTCACAAGGTTATGCAACTCCCACTTCTACCTAGCTCCAAAACATTTCTATCACTCCAAAATGAAACCTGTCCCAGTTAAGCAATTTTATCCTGTGCCTCCCTGCACTATCCCCTGGCAACCACCCACCTGATTTCTTCTATGGATTTATTTATTCTTGATTATCTGTGTACGTGGAATTGTACCATATGTGACCTTTTGTGTCTGGCATCTATCACGTGGCATAATGTTTAAAGGCTCATCTATGTTGTTGCATGTGTCAGTACTTCATTCCTTTTTCTGGCTGCCTAATATTCCATGGTATGGATACGCCACCATTTGTTTATACGTTCACCTGCTCATGGATGTTTGGGCTGTTTCTACCTTTTGACCGGTGTGAATATGCGTGTACATGTACTTGTTTGAATACCTGTTTTGGTTTCTTTTTTAATTTTAGTAGAATAAATTTAATTTTATATACATATATATGTGACAAATAATATACTCTCAATTGTTAATCTAAGTTTCCTCTGGTTGAAAATAAATGGAAAGCGTGTCTTTCCCTTTTTTAGGAGGGGAGTATTTGTATTTCTCAGTATTTCATGATCATCCATTGCAAAACAAAAAGCAATGTGGGTGCCCGTTTTTAAAATGGCTGTTTACCTAGGAGTGGAACTGCTGAGTCATATGGTAATTCTATGTTTAACTTTTTGAGGAGCTGCCGAACCGTTGTGCACAGAGGAGTGGACCAGTTTACATGCCCACTGACAGCGTACAAAGAGCTCCAATTTTCCCATATTCTTAACAAACCTTTACATTTTTATTGCAAGAAATATATACTGAGGGGAGTTCCGCTGTGAATCACGAGGGGTCCACATGCTGCTTAAGAAGGCAGATGATTCAGCCACCAGTTATTTTCAGAGATCAGTCTCTCTCACTGCAGGAAGAGGATGAGTCCTTACAGACCATTTTAGCATCATTCAAGAAGTGATGATTAATAAGTGATCAAGGCACTTGGAAACTAGACTTCTATTGACAACCAAGTGTTCTAATATTTGGAAGCAGATCATATCCCTCTTTAATAGATAAATATCAAAGCCCTGAAGAATGAAATGAGAGTTCTGTTCTCACAGTGACAGCTTAGAGAACCTAAGCCCTTTTCCAAACAAGGTGGTTGAACAAAGCAAATAAAGTGGGATATGTTGAACTGGAGAATAGTAGGGTGTAATGGGAAGAATATTGCCTTTGAAGGTGGAAGACCAGGGATTTGAACAAGTTTTGGTCTGGGAAAATCCCTTCATGGCAGGGCCCGGGTAAGCTTGGTGCCTGGCATGTGTGTATGTGCTGACTTGAACTGGAAACTCTGGAAAATCCTATTATGACCCCTGAAGTTGGCCTGTAGGCACAGCTCCATCTCGAAGACTCTGATTTTGATTTAGTTGCTACTGCAAGTCTGGGACTTCAGACTTCCCAAGACTTTTTTTTTTTTTTTTTTGACTATGTATCTCTTTTTTTAATCTTTTTTAAACTTTTTATTAGTTTCTGCTTTATAACAAAGTGAATCAGTTATACATATACATCTGTTCCCATATCCCTTCCCTCTTGCGTCTCCCTCCCTCCCACCCTCCCTATCCCACCCCTCCAGGCGGTCACAAAGCACTGAGCTGATCTCCCTGTGCTATGCGGCTGCTTCCCACTAGCTATCTACCTTACGTTTGGTAGTGTATATAGGTCCATGCCTCTCTCTCGCTTTGTCACAGCTTACCCTTCCCCCTCCCCATATCCTCAAGTCCATTCTCAAGTAGTTCTGTGTCCTTATTCCTGTTTTACCCTTAGGTTCTTCATGACATTTTTTTTCTTAAATTCCATATATATGTGTTAGCATACGGTATTTGTCTTTCTGTTTCTGACTTACTTCACTCTGTATGACAGACTCTAGGTCTATCCACCTCATTACAAATAGCTCAATTTCGTTTCTTTTTATGGCTGAGTAATACTCCATTGTCTATATGTGCCACATCTTCTTTATCCATTCATCCGATGATGGACACTTAGGTTGTTTCCATCTCTGGGCTATTGTGAATAGAGCTGCAATGAACATTTTGGTACATGTCTCTTTTTGAATTATGGTTTTCTCAGGGTATATGCCTAGTAGTGGGATTGCTGGGTCATATGGTAGTTCTATTTGCAGTTTTTAAAGGAACCTCCATACTGTTCTCCACAGTGGCTGTATTCCCAAGACTTTTAACTGGGGTCTTGCTCCATGGTGAGGTCATTCCAGAGCCAGTATGGGGACAGTAAAGTGGCAAGTCAGGGCAAGGTGAAGTCTAGTGTCAGGTAGAATATGTCCCTGGGATGTGAAAGTTAAGCCCAGGAAGGGGTGGGCCAGGACCAGAGCCTGGCTTGGCAGGACATACCAGACTCAAGTAAGGATGAATTTGAGAGTCAGAGAGGTACTCAGAGCCTGGAGCAAAAGCCAGGGAGGATTGGCAGAGAGGAAAGGTTTGAAGCAAGGCCATGGGAAATTATACCATGGAGTGGGTTGCATTTGAAGGGCTAATGACCTGCACCTATACGCCCCTTTCTGAGAATCTTAAAGGCACCTCCTTAGAAGGAAGGAGGAAGATGGGGTGTGGGGATCAGGTCACCTCTGGAAGTCCCTTCTACCTCTAAATTCTCAAGCTCTGTGAACTTGGGACACAGAAATATTAATATGACGGACCCTGGCTCTATGTTAACATTGGCAGTTTACATCTGCTAAGTTCTATAATCAATGAGACTTGATATTAAGACGTTCTGAGATGCTGCCTGCAGGTCCCCGGGATCGACCTCGTTGTGCTTCTAGCTTCAGCCTTCGTTGTGGGAAAGATGAGCTGCAGAAAAGCAGGAGTTATTCACTTTGTTGCTTTCAACGTGTATGTGGTTGTATGGGTGCCTTGAGATTTTTAAACATTAGCTACCTTTAAATCAAGTTGGGCACCCTATAAATCAAAATAATAAATGACTGATAAATAAACTGTCATTGCTACAATTCGATTTTCCATTATGCCTGTATGCTATAATTTAAAATGTAATTTTCCTTGAAGCTCGTAAAGGCACTGTAGTAACAGGGTGTCACAAACTATTAGGGGCACGTGCGAGCATAGTGGCCGAGCATGGGCTTTGATGAAGTGCAGCATTGAGCTGTAGGGTTTAATGCAAGAACACAGGTTCTGCTTTGGGTTCAGGGGCAGACTATATGACGTTCACGTAACTGGGTGTTTCAGCTAGACAAGCAGGAGACTTAAGAGGAAGGAAGTCCTCCAGATGGACAAAAAAAGAGCACAGGAAAGAACATTGGATGGATCATGGCTCAGTCTTGAGCCAGCTGCATCATCTCACATGCACTTACACTCTGCCTTTCTCAACAACAACCTAATGAGATTGATCAAGAAAGACAAATATAGTTTCCACAGCTCACTTTCCTCAAATGAGCAGTGAGAAGATTGAGCTACCAGTGACTCACTAAACTCAAATCTTGGGAAATGGGGTTTAAGGATCTGCATTTCTAATAAATGTCCCTGGTGATTCTGATGCAGCCACATCTACTCCAGTCTTCAAATATTTGGGGACAATTGCTATAACACTTCATAATCTTAAGACAAATTCTACAAAGATAAGTCTTAGTAACTTTTTTTTTCAAGTTCTAGAAATCCAGCTTTCTCTTCTGCTACGCCTGAATTTCCCAGAGAGTAGACAAGTTAAAGAAAAATACTTAATCTTTTCCTTATCTCTACTCTTAATTTTTTTTTGCAAAGTGTAATATTTTTATTTGCTAAATTCAAATTTTAGTTCAGTGATGAAATATTTTATTAAGTGGGAATAATATCTTTAAAATTAAAATCTAATTTTTTAAAGTTGTTATTCTTATTCATTATTAAACCATATTGTTATTATTCATCACTGTGTCAGACCAATAAATAGATGTAAGTCTTCCCATTTTGTAAAAACGGGTTAGTGTAATTAAGAAGTATTAATACAGTACTTTGTTTCCCCCTTTTTTAAAATAGATTTTATTTATTTATTTAAATTTTAAAATTTATTTTTGGTCTTCATTGATGCACGTGGGCTTTCTCTATTTGTGGCGAGCATGGACTACTCTTCGTTGCTGTATGCGGGCTTCTCATTGTGGTGGCTTCTCTTTGTTGTGGAGCACAGGCTCTAGGCACACGGGCTTCAGTAGTTGTGGCACACAGGCTTTGTCACTCCGCAGCATGTGGGATCTTCCCGGACCAGGGCTCGAACCCGTGTCCCCTGCATTGGCAGGCAGATTCTTAAGCACTGCGCCACCAGGGAAGTCCTTGTTTTCCCTTTTTGTACTGTAATATTATTTACTTGTTTGTCTTTTATGGACTGATTTTATTTTATTTTTATTAAGGTATAACTGACACACAATAATATATTAGTTCAGGTGTACAACATAACTGTTCAATATTTGTATATTTTATGAAATGATCAAAACAATAAGTCTGGTTGACACCCGTCACCATACATCGTTACAGATCTTTTTTGTGTGTGTGATGAAAACTTTTAAGATCTACTCTCTTAGCAACTTTCAAAATACACAATACAGTATTAACTCTAGTCCCCATGCTGTATATTACATCCCCATGACTTGTTTATTTATAACTGGAAGTTTGTACTTTTTGACTCCTTTCACGCATTTTGGCTACCCCTCTTCAAGTGATGGCACCCAAATGAATTTAGCCAAATAAATTCATATTTGAATACCTACGGAGGCGCTTAGTGTAAACTTGGAGGTAGATTTTTTCTCCCTACATTCAAAAAAGTTGTGGCTTCCCTTAACCATTCACAGTGATAAGCATTACGTTTGAACATGGACAGAGACCAATTCTCTCCTCTGGTTCCTCAGGCACCTTCCCCTAATCCTTTCCCGCAGATGATTCCGTGAATGACTCCCCCATCTCCATGGATGATGGTCCCTTTCATGCCTCCACCAATCATGATCCATCTGAATACCTAGGGTGTTGTCTCTAAAACAGGATGGATGTTTCAGAATGGAAAATGGATCCCCAGGCTGTCAGAGAAGGGTCAGGTTTCCACAAATGTTTTAAATCCCGATTCCCCCCTCACAGCTCACTAGAGCCGTGTCCCCACGTGGGAAGTCCACCCACAGAGTGAGCAGAACGGATGTCACCAGGCTGGTGTTAAATCAACAGTCCCTGTGCTCAGAGAGCCCCTTTGACCTGCACTTTTTGGAATGACCTGAGATCATTACAGACTCAGTCGAGTGTGGCTGTGCGAATCTGGTTGGTGTCAGGAACCCTTATACCCATTTATAATTCCTCATGTAGCTCTTTCCTTGTCCCCAAATTGGCCATCAAGTGGTTCAATTGACCTTGAAATGTAGATTGTAAATTGTGACTTGAGAAAACCAGAGATTCCAGAGTGATTTTTCCTCTGAATTTGGCCTTAACATGCCAAGCATTTTTTTTGTTTGTTTCCCAAGGACTTTTTTTCCCCCGCTCAGAAGGTTGCATGGCATCTTACTCAGGTAAGGCCTTATTAGCAAGATCTCTTGTTCAGAC
This sequence comes from Mesoplodon densirostris, assembly GCF_025265405.1. Classification (NCBI taxonomy): domain Eukaryota; kingdom Metazoa; phylum Chordata; class Mammalia; order Artiodactyla; family Ziphiidae; genus Mesoplodon; species Mesoplodon densirostris. The sequence continues at coordinate 39,978,326 of NC_082676.1, read as the reverse complement.
TGTTCCAGCAATCCATTAAAATGAATGAATCCAGCTTCCTAGACCTTGATCAGAAGTTCACACAGTTTGAGAGAAAGTTTATCATAATTGCTATTGGAGTGGGAAAATTTCTCCAACCTCTCTCCCCGGGATGGTAGAAACCTATGGGGAAAATTTTTCCCTTAAGATTCATCAGAAGATTTGCTGGTGTGTTTGGGAAGCTGAAGAGTTAAGCTAGGATGGATCACTAGTTAACGCTTGGGCAGAGCTAACACTGTGTTTAAGGTTTCCATTAGAAACCTTCCACCATGCTCTGCCTTGTCTGCCTCGATTCAAGAATTAGCTTAGATGTTTTCTGGTGCACTCTGCTATCACCCAGGTAGAGATACCTTTTCTCTGCTTTTGCCTATAGCCTGCCTTCCATATTCCTTTATGCTCTGTCAGCTTGCAGGAAGTGGTCTCCGTACTGCATTTATGTCTGTCTCACTTGCACTCAGAGCCTGGCAGGTAACTTCTGTTGAGTGGAAATGCATCCTTAAGTGCATCCAGTTCTTCTGAATTAATCCAAGGGAGGGGGAATCACAAACAGGAAATTGAATAATAATTCATTGATTCCTGGACCTTGAAAAATTCAGAGAAGAAATCTAGCCCTACCTTGTCATGTAACACGTAAGGAAACTGCTGCATACAGTAGAGATGTGATGGGCCCAAGGCCACGTGAGTTGCTTCCAGGACTGCCACCGGGCCTCTCTGTCCAGTTCTCTCTCCATCTTTTCACGTTATGTATGAACGCTGGGCCACTGTGATTTGAACCCCGAAGCACTGAAGTTTATCAATTCTGGCAACTTGTAATTCAACAGAGATATTGGAAAAATCCCATTATAGTTGGATTTCATTTTGCCTGAGAGAAGTTGCATGTAAATCTAATCATATTTGAAAAATAGAAGGAAATTGCTCTATTTAAATGAACCCCATAGTCAAATCTTTTATGAAGCCAGGGATCCTTTTGTTATGGGAATAATTGCAGCCTAATTAATCTATTTTTGTTATGTTCAGTTTCTGAAAAGTAAAGTCCTCCTTATCTGGGAGAGTAACAGATCTTGAAGGTAAGGGCAGTGAAAATGATCGAGAGATGGAGGCGGGAGTTTGGGAAGCTCCACAACCTTTTTGGCACCAGGGGCTGGAACACGATTTTTCCACAGATGGGGGGTCATGGTTCAAGGGGTAATGCGAGCGACGGGGAGGGATGGGGAGTGGCAGATGAAGCCTCACTGGCTCACCTATCACTCCCCTCCTGCTATGCAGCCCCATTCCTAACAGGCTGCGGACTGGTACCAGTCAGTGGCCCAGGGGTTGGGGACCTCTGCTCTAAATGGTCTGTTGTAGGCTTAGGGTATTTATTGGGATACCTTTCTCCTCTTCCCTTCCCTCTCCTTTCTTCTTCCTTCCCGTCTTTCTCTCTTTAATGGTATAAAGGTGAACATGTTACATGAAGCTTTTATTATTTTCTGCCTCTAGTTTAAAGATAACCCCTGTTTTCTGCTCAGCTGAGGGGCAAGGAAGGGTGTAGGATGCAGGCACCTGGTACCGGGTGATGTGCCAGCCTCCCTGCAAGTATACAGTAAGTAATCATTAGTGCTGTTGTAGCTGGTGATCCAGAAAATTCCCACCCACCTCCAAAAATTACAGAACCAGCATCTATTTAGCATCTCTTTACACAAAATGCTTTGCTGAGGACTTTAGAAAGATGGACTTCCAAGGCTTCTTTCCCAGGCTTGTAATTCTATCCTTTCCTTCCACCTTGGAGGACTTAGGTCAGTAGATTCTCCTGAGGACCTGTGTCCAGTTTCATCACAGCCAAAGACAAAGAGATCTGGAAAACCTCAGACCATGTGTGAATGGGCAGAACCTCTCACCCAGGGGTGATGGCAGGAATTAAAGTGTAAACTGTGAAGCTGGACGTAACATTCTTAGCCATTATCTGAATTGTAGGAGTCACCCCGAGCTTTCAGCAACCACGTATGAACTATCTCCTTTAATCCTGGTGGCTTCTCTTCCCTCTTTACCTACAGCTTCCCTACTTTCTAGCCTCTATCTCCTCTGGCTTTGTTGCAGGAAGGGGGACCCCTTCCCGGGCCTGAGAATGAGCTCTAGTCTAACCCTCGGAAATGAATTGTCCGAGGAGACACACATGCTGACAAAGCAAGAGACTTTATTGAGAAGGGGGCCCGGGCAAGAGCAGCAGCGTCAGGGAACCCAGAAGTGTTCTGCCATATGGCTCACAGTCTAGGGGTTTATGGTGATGGGGTTAGTTTCCGGGTTGTCTCTGGCCAATCATCTTGCTTGGCCCACATTTGGTCTGACTTAGGGTCCTTCCTGGTGGTGCACGCATCTCTCAGCCAAGATGGGTTCCAGCACGAAGGACTCTGGGAGGTTGGTAAGACATATGGACTAGCGTCTCCTGCCTCCTTTAGGCCCCTCCCGAATTCTCCTGGTTAGTTTCTGGTGGCAGCACCGTGTTCCTTATTGGGACCTCTTGTTTTGAGACAACTCATGCAAGTGGTTATCATCCTGCCTGGTCAAGGCAGGCAGTTTCGGCCAAGGGTTCCCTAACAGCTTTACTTGTAATGCTCACGTTCTGTCCTTCCCTCTCCCTGCAACTGCACTAGTAGACTCAAAATTGCTTCAAGTTTAGGTGAACTAGGCCTGGACTGATGATGACCATTTGATGCCAATACCCAGTATCTTGTGGCAGAACTGTGTAAGCCATTCAAGAACATCCAGTAATGGTTGGGGTGAGGTACACTCTGGGGAGGGCAAAATGTCTCCTAGTCACACCGTTACTAAATGCATGTGCCTGATGCACAGTGAGGCCAAACAAACTGAAATGTTGGAGTTTGGAGCCGAGAAAGGTTTATAGCAGAACCAAGCAAGGAGAATGGGTGGCTTGTGCTTAAAAAAAAAAATGAAATCCCCAATGGTTTTCAGGGATAAGTTTTTGTAGACAAAATCTGGGGTGAGGGCTGCAGGGTGTGTGACTTTCTTCTGATTGGTTGGTGGTGAGGTAACAGGGCGGTGCTCCAGGAATCTTGTGCTCAGCCTGAACTTTCCATCCTCCACCTGGGTGGGGATCTTAGTTCTTGCAGAAGAGCTCAAAGATATTGCTTATGTCTATTCCTTGAGGAGGAACCAGGACCCTGCCCCATGGCTGCACTCTTTCTTTATTGCTCTTCCTTTCTTTCTGGATTCCCTCACTTCCCTGATTAGCAACTGTTTGAACCTGCCCTTTGGTACTCAGGGAAGGTCTAGGAGGCTGAAGTCTTTTTCCTACAAACAAAAAATGGGGAACATGGAAAGGATTTGTACCCAGGAGGGCCCCAAAGGGTCCTGCTTGGTTTCAGTACCAGCGCTCCTTTAAAGATTCCAATCAGGGAACAAGTCCATGGGAACTCTGGGCTGAGCAATGGAAAACCAGCTGTATTTTACATTCTTAGTAACAAACTGTGCTCTGTCTCCTTAAATCATATGTGTGCTGCTGGGTTTTCTCCAGTTTCTAAGTATGGTTCAGCGTGCAACCTGCTGGAAATGATGCTGGTGCCTAATTGGTCTCTCACTTCAGAATCCAATTGTTCCTCTTATTCTTTAACAGCTTATTCATTAAAGGACAAAGAGTGTCCTTTGATCTCCTGGAGGACCTGGGGACTCAACTGCTTTCCTAAAAGCAGAACATCTCTGTGACTTGAAGTGCATTTTTAAGTGACTTTCAGCAGAGCAATCTCTGCCCTGGGCTGGTAATGTGGGTGCTAATGGTTGAGGACTCTGACCTTTTGGCCTGAGCCTATTGTTTTATTTAGTCTTTGCTCATCTCTGCTGCTCCGATGCTGAGCGATGTTAAGCCTGGCTATACAGCAAGATGCTCTGTCTGGGAATCACAGTGCAAACTTCCTAGAGCATTCTTCTATAGGAATATTTTTTCTTGGATTGCTTAACAGAGATTCTCAAATCTCCTTGTCCAGCCTTTAGAGAAAACCAGTCTTAAAAGGAACTGCAAGGATGGAAGTTGGGCCCTTCTCAGAGCCAGGCCCTGGGGGCAGGAATCCAGAGGCTGGGAGGGGTGCAGCTGGGCTGTCAGGCTTTGCAGGGCTGCAGTGGGACAGAGGCAGGGCACAGGGGTGAGCATGAGCGATAAAGTTTAGAAGGCGAACTTAGAGCCCAAGGAGAACTGGGCAGAACTGAGCAGGACTCCTGTATGGACAGATTTGAGCAATGGGAGTTTTGAGGCAGAAATCCAGACAAACAGGCAAAGACAGCCATCACCTCCTGGAGGTGTGGACTGTGGTCAGACAGGGACTAGACCCACATTGATGAGATGCCCAGCTGCTGCACAGGTAGAGGATTCCTGGAATTTTCTCTGACCCAGAGCAGGACTGGCTCTCAAACCTGGATCGGCAGAGAGCAGGCAATTGCTTTTTTGAGCTTGTTCATGACACTAAGTTTGCTATTGAGAAATGTGGAGGGAGGGAAAGGAGAAGGGTACCAACAATGAAATATCTTCTATGCTCCAAACCCTGATTTTTTAAAATTGTAGAGAGTTGATTTTTAAATACACATCCTCTTCTAACTCTTGTCAAGACCTGTAAGCTGCATGTTATCATTCTTATTCAGTAAGTGAGGAAACCAAGGCTCAAAGAAGCTGAAGGTCATGGTAAAGTTGGAAAGTTCTTTTTTTTTTTTTTTTTTTTTTTGCGGTACGCGGGCCTCTCACTGTTGTGGCCTCTCCCGTTGCGGAGCACAGGCTCCGGACGCGTAGGCTCAGCGGCCATGGCTCACGGGTCCAGCCGCTCCGCGGCATGTGGGATCTTCCCAGACCGGGGCACGAACCCGTGTCCCCTGCATCGGCAGGCGGACTCTCAACCACTGCGCCACCAGGGAAGCCCGGAAAGTTCTTTTTAACATTTCATTCTTTCAGAAACAATAACTAATAATGATCATGCTAACAATAAAGAAAATAAAACTAAAATGTCAAAGCCATTGTTTTTTCTGGCCCTGTGTTCATGACAGTAACCAACATTTGTTGAGCACATACAGAACTCCAGGAATCGTGCTAAATGCTTTACATGCTTTATTTTAACACAACCCCAAAAGACAAGTTCTCTCTCTCTCTCTCTCCCCCTGTTCACTATTGATGGAAAATCTGCAGATTAGTGGTGTACAATATCTTGCCAAGGGCCACAGTGGTAAAACCAGAATTTGAACCCCAAAAGTGATTCAAAAGCTAGACTCCTAAACACTATGCAATAAGCATGCATTTATTGTGTGTTTACTACGGAGATCACCAGGATTAATACACAATTCCTGCTATTGTGAGCTCACAGCCTCTCAAAGGGAAGGGCACGAAAAGGGTTACCGTTTTATCTTTTCCCACATGACTCTCCAGTTGTTCCAACATCACTTATTTGCAAAGCCGTATTTTCCTTAGGGATGTGAGATGGGTTTTTATCACGTACTGAATTTCCATATGTAGCTGAGTCTATTCTAGGTTCTCTATTCTGGCTCATTGGTCTATCTCTGTATTCGTTGGCAAGGACCACACTGTTTTAATTATACAGGCTTTACATTATGTTTTGATATAGGGTAGAGCTAGTCCTTACGGGCTAAAATTAGATTAGGTGATTAGGGACGGTACCTCCGAGGAGCGTGTTATTTAAGTTGAATTATGAATAACAAGAAGGAGTCAGTCCTATGAAGGAAATTCTGTGCAGACGGGAGAGTCAGAGTGAAGACAGGAAGAAAAGGAAAAGCTTGGAAATTATATCAGGGTGGAAGCCACTTTCAAATATTGTAGGGAGTTGGAGACCCCACTCAAGAGTCTGGGTTTTATTGCAAATTCAATTAAAAAGTCACTGAAGTGTTTTAAATAAAGGGAGTTGGGATAGAGGAGGAGGTGGGGAGTGACTCAATCTGATTTACATTTTCAAAAGCTCCTTTTGACCAAAGACTGGAGGATGGAGTCTAGGAGCCAGGAGAAGAAGCAGGGAAGCCAGGAAGAAGGCCATTGCCATAGTCCACGGGTGACTTGGACGAGGGATTTGTCATTGGCAGTGAGGATGAATGACCAACAGGAGGGTACCGGGGTGGATGCAGGGGAGCTGAGGTTGCCTCCTAGGCTTTTGGTTGAGCAACTAGGGAAGAGGAAGGAAGAGCAGTTTTGAAGATAAAATCTAAGTATTCTGTTTTGCTTATGTTAACTTTGTGATTTCTTCTATTAATACAGGTGGAAGTGGAAAGCCCAAGTAGTCAATGGGGAGCACATGTTTGGAACTTAAACGAGAGATCATGAAAGTATAAATTTGGGAGTAACTGTTGTGCAGTAATATCTGAACCATGGGACAGGGTGGTTTATCTAGGGAGACTTGAATAGTTAGTAGCTATTTTAATACTCCTATTGATATAGCTCAAGGCCACTTAACAGAATAGCCATCTCATTAATTCACGATAATTCAATGTATTTTGATGGGGTATAGATTTTTTTCCCATAAATATTTATTGAAAGCCTACTTTTCAAGAGACTGTATCTTCCTAAGTATCTGGCACTCGCTAATCCCTAAAAGCAGGACTTGGATGAAGATGCTAAAGAATTTTGAATATGTATCCATGTCCTTAGGAAATTATATTCTATTAAAACACTTGAAAAGACATGAAAAAGCTCAGTGACGTACTTTTCTGTGTAACTTCAGCATTCAAGGAAAAAAAAATGTGTACTAAGTTCTGGAAATAGAGGACTATAATGTCTTTTCCTAACTCTTACTGAGCTTGCCTAGGCAAAGCCACAATGCCAACCACTCTCATAGCAGCAACACAGTCAAGGGTCTCAGAAGTGGCTTCCTGTCCTGGATCTGTGAAATCCCCTGAGCCAGTTGGTTCAGACGAAAGGCATTTGGTTTGGCGGTGGGGGTAGTGGTTGGTGGGGGGCAGGGGTTGGGATGAGTCAATTGAGTTTGTGTCAACATGTAGACTAAACAATGTGAGTTTCAGAACCAAACACTTTCGAGTCCTGAGATTCTGTACTTGGCTCCATGTCTTGCTCTCCCTTTGGAATTTCAATCCGCTCCCCTGGTTTTGATTACTCTCTGTACACAAATGATTCCCAAATATGAACACCATCCTGCTCATCTCTGAACTTAGAGCTCATGTATCCTGCTTATTCTCTAGGGAGCCTATCTATGTTAAAGTCACATGGGCCTCTGCAGTGTGCAGCCTATACATGATGAAATTAATATCCCCTTCCACATGAACACGCAAAGGGTCTGCCTCCTAAGCTCCCAGATTCAGTTTGTGTGGTCACCAGCCACCATCACCAAAGCCTGGACTCCCTCCCCTCCTTGCCCAGATGGAGTCAATCACCAAGCTCCGCCAGGTTTTATCTCCTAAGCACTTCTTGAATTTCTTGGATTCTCTATCTTCTCTCCGAGTTTCCAACCACTGCTCTAATTTAGGCCTTTATTACTCCCACTTGGTCTATTGTTGTAACTGACTAACTGGTTTCCTGATGTTCATTTTGTTACCTTTACATCCATCCTTCACACTGCAGCCAGAGCGAATGGTCTCAGTGTCAGTTTGGACCATGTTTCATTTCTCCTCAGTGCCTTCTGTGACTGTCTGTTTTGCTCAAGACCATCCCTAGGCTTCTTGGCTTGGCTTTTAAGACTTCACTGATGGGCTTCTGCCTGCCTCTCATGCTCCATCTTTGGTCCCTTCAGAGTAATACCAAGCAGTTTGGTGCCTTGAACACATCATGAATCGATGCTGTTCTTTCTGCTTCCTTCTGCTCCCCGCCTTCCCTCTGTGCTTCTGCTCATTTCTGGGACTAAATGGGGCAAAGAGGAAACACCTCCTGGGAGTCTTCTCAGAGCTACTGGACTCACCTCGTTATACTTCTATCTTAGCCATCTGCTGTAATGTGTTTAAATTTGCCTTTCATATGCTTCTTGGACCCCTCTAGACCTGGGCTGCCTGATAGAAATCTAATGCATGCCTCATAGGTAATTTTATTAAAAATTAAAAAAAAAAATTTTGGCTATTTTATTGAAGTATAGTTGATTTACAGTGTTGTGTTAATTTCTGCTGTACAGCAAAGTGATTCAGTTGTATGTAGATACATTCTTTTTCATATTCTTTTCCATTATGGTTTATCACAGGATATTGAATATAGTTCCCTGTGCTCTACAGTAGGACCTTTTTGTTTATCCATCCCTCATATGTAATTTTTAATTTTCTGGTAACATTTTAAAAAGTAAAATGAAAGGGGTGGAATTCATTTTAGTGATACGTTTTTATTTGACCTAATATATCCAAATATCATTTCAACACATGCCACTAGCCACATCTCAAGTGTTCAATAGCCACAAGGGTTAGTTGCTACTATGTGGGACAGCTCAGCTCCAAATGGAAGCTTCACAAGGGCTGGGTTGCATGCTGTTCTCTTAGTGATGCTGTTTCTCAAATTACACTTCCCTGATTACCTGCTTCAGAGTCACCTGGCTCTCAGTCGGCTTCCTGAATGTTTAAAAATGCTGATGCCTGAGTCACAGCCCATATCTACTGATTCTATTGATAAAACCCTAGGAGTAAGGCATTTTAAGCTAGTGACTCAAGAGATTCTTTTGCACACCCAAGTGTGAGAACCATAGATCATTTGAGCCATGTGTTTGTGTGTTGGAGTTCTTGCTTGGCTGTTTATTAGATGATGGACTTCGAGGCTTGGAGGTGATCTTGTCAGTTTCCTCAAAGTGGGGCTGATACTATTATCCCAGCCACGTCAAGTGATTACTGTGAGGATTAACTGAGACAGATGGGTATGAAAGCTCTTCCTACAGTATAACATACTCCATAAAAGTTAGTTTTTATGAGGCTGCCAGCTCCCAGTTGCAAGTTATAAATATCAAAGTAGAAGTGTGACACTGCTATTTACTTACCTCACTCGTGAGCCTGTTGTGAAGATTAAAGGACAGAAAGGATGGGGAGTGTGTGGCCTCTTGTGTGCCAGCTCTCCATCCAGGCTCTTTCCAGCAGTCTCTGAAGGTTCCCATCTTTTGGGACCTGTGGGCTCCTGTAGGTCCCTGGGGGCTGCCCTCAAGGCAGAAACTGCTGCCGTGTGTCCTTTGAGGACTGGGTTCCCCCAACCCCCTCTGGCTCTAACTGGCCTCCCCTGAGCCCAGAGGCTCTGTGACCTGTGATAGCAGTCCTCACTGTGGACGAGAGACGCTGAGCTGCTGTCGCCTGGATGACAGGCTTAGCACCGAGCGGCTCGCAGCAGGGCTGGCAGCCTGCCAGCTCCTGGTTCTCTCTGTTTTGTGTTCCTCACTCATAGCTGTTTATTGTGACAGGTAAACACTTGTTTTGAAAGCTTGCAGGCATACTATTAAAACACAAGTGTTCTTGACACAGTCAAGCTGGGCTGTAAAATGTTTATCTTTCTGAATGACAAACGCTGGCTTTTCTTCTTTCTTTTCTTGCTTGCTTCTCTTCGTTCTCTTTTCCTTTTTCCGTCTCCCCTTTCTTCCTTTTTTCTTTCTTTGCTTGATCTATGTCCTTCTCCTGCCTCCATGCCTTCCCTCCCACTGAAGGGGTGGCCACCAGTGGCAGGTTTGGGTGTGTCATCTCGTGAGGGGAGGCTGACAGAGCAGGTGGACAGAGTGTGTGGGGAGGGACAGCCGATTACTTGTCTTGGTGTCAGATATATTGGGCCTGTGTAAGTGTGACTGATAATTGAATCTATAGATTGTCAAAAATTTTGTAAACATTCTGCTGAAAAATAAAGGAAATGAAAAAAATTAAATTCAACTAAAATCAAGGTTTTTAAAAAAACTTATTTGGAAACAGGTTGCAAAAAATAGTACAGAGAGGTCCTGTGTACCCTTCATCCAGTTTCCCCCAATGGTAACATCTTGTGTGACTATAGCACATCAGGAAATTGACATTAGAACAACGTCATTGCACAGATTCACCTATTTTACATGCACTTGTGTGTGTGTGTGTGTAAAGCCAAGAGGTTCTCTAGAGCAGTTCATCTTGAAATGGAAGGGGGTATGGTAGAAATCCCTCTTGTCTGCAAATGGGGCTTTGAAGGAAGAACTTTCAGTGGGTGCTTCTTATCGAACGTGTTCCTTGCTGCCAAGCTCTCTCCCTGGAACACACCCCACTTTGCAGGTTCCTCTATGCTGTATTGATTGGGTGTCCCATTCTTTTAGGGGCTTGTTTTCTGCTTTGATAGGTGACAGCTAGTTTATGAAACTGATCTGTACAAATGTGTGTGTAGGAACTAATGGTTTGAGGTGTTATGTTTTTTAGATGATTGGTAATAGAAATCCTCTGGAAAAGCTTCCCTTATCCTGAAGAAGTGACATGAATGGCAGGGGCTCTAAGCAACATAGAAGACCATTTGGGGACATACTGGATTGGCCAAAAAGTTTGTTCGGGTTTTTCTGTAAGATGGTTCCAAAACCCGAATGAACTTTTTGGCCAGTCCTATATTTGAAGCAGGCAAGTCCTAATGAGACTCAGTCTTCTTTTCATAGAGCCAAGTGGTCCATTGTCTAACATCCATCACTGATCTTAGCTCTAATTTCTGAAGATTGATTTACTCTTACTTCCACATGGCAGCCCTTGAAATATGAGAAGACAGCTCCAAAGCCCTGTTTACATATTGATTTCTCCAGATTAAATATTTCTTCACCAGTTCCTTATGGTGAGAAATCTTGTCATTCTCCTTGGTTTCAGCTGCTGTTAATTGATATCCCTCTTAAATTATGGTGCCCCAAAGTGAAGATAATGATACTGTGGGTATTGTCTGGCTAGTCTGGATGTAAACAGGTCATGGTCTCTCTTGCTCTGGATGAGCTTTGTTCTATACCAGCCCTACTGGCAGCTGTTTCATAGGGAGACTCATGTGTGGCTTCAAACACTCAAACCCGCGTGTGCACGCTTTAAGTGTAGCCCTGCTAAATGTTATCGTATGTCACCCATTGCTGCAATCTTTTTTTTTTTTTTTTTTTTTTTTTTTGCTGCATGCAGGCCTCTCACTGCCGTGGCCTCCCCCGCCGCGGAGCACAGGCTCCGGACACACAGGCTCCACGGCCACGGCTCGCGGGTCCAGCCGCTCCGCGGCACGTGGGATCCTCCGGGACCGGGGCACGAACCCGCGTCCCCTGCATCGGCAGGCGGACTCCCAACCACTGCGCCACCAGGGAAGCCCTGCTGCAATCTTTTGAAATAATTTTCCATTGTATTTCATGGAATCGTACTATGGGATTTCGTTGTGGTAGTAATTTTAGAATTCATCAGTAAAAAAAATAATTTAAATAAGACAAAAGTGTGCCATTATTTCCCTCACGAGTAGAGCGCTGCATTATTGTGTGTGTATAATTAAATTGACAGTGGAATCCATTATTTTGGTTTTGGTTTTGTTTTGGCTTAAAACAGCAGAAATGTATTCTTTCACAATTCTGGAGGCTAGAAGTCTAAAACCAAGACGTCAGCTGGTCCATGCCTCCTCTGAAGGTTCTAGGGGGACAGTCCCATACCTTTCTCAGCTTCTGGAGTTGCCAGCTGTCTTTGGTGTTACTTGGCTTATAGATGCATTTTTTCTAATCTGTCTCTTTTATCACATGACCTTCTCCTGGTGTGCATGTCTGTCTTTGCATCTTTTCTCCTCTTTGTCCCCCCAAAAGATATGTCCCAGTCCTAACCACTTTAATCTCAGAATGTGACTTTATTTAGAAATAGGGTCATTGTAGATGTAATTAGTTAAATGAGGTCTTATTGGAGTAGGGCATATCAATATTACTTGTGCCTTTATTAGAAGAGTCATTATTTTATAAAAAACAGTATGGAGGTTCCTTAAAAAACTAAAAATAGAACTACCATATGACCCAGCAATCCCACTACTAGGCAAATACCCTGAGAAAACCATAATTCAAAAAGAATCATGTACCCCAATGTTCATTGCAGCTCTATTTACAATAGCCAGGACATGGAAGCAACCTAAGTGTCCATCGACAGATGAATGGATAAAGAAGATGTGACACATATATACAATGGAATATTAGCCATAAAAAGAAATGAAATTGAGTTATTTGTACTGAGGTGAATGTACCTAGAGTCTGTCATACAGAGTGAAGTAAGTCAGAAAGAGAAAAGCAAATACCATATGCTAACACATAAATATGGAATCTAAAAAAAACCAAAAGTGGTTCTGATGAACCTAGGGGCAGGACAGGAATAAAGACGCAGATGCAGAGAATGCACTTGAGGACATGGGGAGGGGGAAGGGTAAGCTGAGATGAAGTGAGAGAGTGGCATGGACATATATACACTACCAAATGTAAAATAGATAGCTAGTGGGAAGCAGCCGCATAGCACAGGGAGATCAGCTCAGTGCTTTGTGACCACCTAGAGTGGTGGGATAGGGAGGGTAGGAGGGAGACTCAAGAGGGAGGAGATATGGGGATATATGTACATGTATAGCTGATTCACTTTGTTATAAAGCAGAAACTAACACACCATTGTAAAGCAACTATACTCCAATAAAGATGTTAAAAAAATAAAAATAAAAAACAAATTTAAATATCCTTCTGAAAAATAAAGGAGATTTCTAAACATTTAAATTCAAGTGAAATCAATATTTTTGGAATTTGTTATTTTGAAGTAATTATATATACATAGGAAGTTGCAAAACATAGTACAGAGAGGTCTTGCGTACCCTCCCCCCAGTTTCCCCCAGTGGTAATGTCTTGCCATGATTACAATACAACACTACAACCAAGAAATTGATATTAGAATAATCCTCGGGCCTTATTCAGATTTTACCTGTTTTACATGCACTTATTTGTTTGCATGTGTGTGAAGTCAAGTGTTTCTAACACTTGAGGTCAGTTTGTGTGTGGGCAGGTTTTAGATGTGAGATCTGCCTGCTTTGATGGCATCGTGGTATCGCGACCAGAGAATAGGACTGGCTGTGAATGTCCCAAGGCACTTAGCGTGTTCCCTCATCTATCAAATGACCATCATTGCATTGACCCTCACTTTCCACAGGGTTGAGATCATGACCGGAAGAGTGCTTTGTAAAATGTGAGGCTCTGTATACGATTAGTCTTTCTTATTAGAATAATACTCTCTTAAAAGACACACACTCTACTCCTGACAAACAGAATACATTATACTTGTATTTAGTGTAAGGAAACTTATCACATTTGATGCTCCTGAAAGAAATGGAATTTTCAGCCTGAATTCCCATATCCTTTCATGTACAAAATCATTCCTCTGGTAATTAAAGTAAAACATTCAAAGGAAGAGGAAGTTAAAGTGCCCTGTTAACATTAAAGTGTGGAAAGAAGAAAGTTCGGTGAAGTAGAATGTTGAAGCCCTCGTGGAGATGAAGGACGCCTTTATGGTGGAGATGCTCTCATAGCAATTAAACTGGAATATCAAGTTGGGTTCAATGGCCACTCCAGTGAGACAAAAGAGGCAGGTATCACTCTTTCCAGTACTGCGTTTTGATGTCTTTGGAGACATTTAGATGTTGTATCGGAGGAGAGAAGTGCTTGGAGTTTGGTCAGCAGTGGGAGCTGACAAAGGACCTGCTCTCAAGCCTGGGGAAAGGTGGGCATGGAAGGTTCTCATAGCAGAGGAAGGAGGCTCCAGGGAGGGCCTGAGGATGGAGCCTTCAGGCTTTCTGGCATCTGAGACATTACCGGACTCTGAGGGAGACTCATGATGGAATTATTTGGCTAAGGAATTTACATAAAGGTCCAAACTACTTTCAACCTTAATTATCGTCTAAGAAATATGACTCTATTAGAAGGTGAAAATATAAAAAGCTTCAAGAAATGGTTTAAATAAGCTAATGAATAATAGATCTATTGCATCCTATGAAGGGGAAGTTAAAGGCTAATCAAAGTGCTACCTTTGACGTTGATATCAAGAACTACCGTGCCCTCCCACAGCACACCTCTGGGGCGCCCTGTCGAATGGGGAACCCTAGATTGGGGGTCCAATGTGCTAATTGTGAAAAATAGTAGAGAACTTACGACGCCTTTAAGTTTTAGCATGTCAAATTTAGTCAGAATTGAGAACTGTAATCTGTTGATTTATGGATTTAAAACCTCAGGCTTCTTCCCACAAAGGAAATAAATCTTCAGAGGAATGCATTTTTTAAAATATGTGATGGGACACCCTTCCTTCTGCTAATCTCTCTAGGCTGGTTGAGATATAAGGAAGACCCAGGATTTAAGAAGAGAAATGGGCCTGGGTCTTCCCAGTGCTAAGATACCACCAGGCGGCTTCGTAAAACATCTAAGGATGTAAAGGCAGTGAATGCTCTTCGGATATTAGACCGTAACTGAGAGGGCTGGTGGTAGGTTATAGGCGTCATGTGCGGATCTGGTGATGGTAGCTGGCAGGATTTTAATTCTTGGGGAGCAAGATGAGTCCTTCCTCCTCCCACAACATAAATGAAAATCAAAGGGAAACGTGAAAACCAAATGATCTCCCAGTTTTCCCGACTCCCAGTGCCTTCTGTATCCATCCTCTCCTCTACCGAGAGCAGAACCATGGAAAGCAGGGTGTCCGCTACCTCTGGCTCTGGCCCAAGGCTGTGAAGATGGATAAGTAGCAGAGACACTTGGGACCGGATTACTTTTTAGAGAAAATTTAGTGATGGGGTGTGGGTCAGAGATGCATTATAAGAGGCAAGGACTGGGGAGAGTGGAGGTGAAGGAGGCATCAAGAGGAAGGGAGATTGGCCCGTAGAGATACATGCTGCTAGATCCTCTTCAGGGAGACCAACTAGAGATCTGGGGACTGAGGCCCCACACTTCTGGGTAGTGCAAGGGAACAGGTTAGCTAGACTAGGGTGAACTACACCTTTATCCTCGCAATCCTGTGTGCCATAGATTTTCTCTTTAGAGAGCTTGTGTGTAGCAAGAACAAGCATGGGGTAATAGAGATGAAACTGGATTTTCTAAAATTAAACTTACTTTCTTTCACAAGCCCCCATTCCACCACATGGCAGGGATGGGAACTCAGTCAGTTTATGGTCCTCTTAGCCAGTTCTGGGGTGGGATGTGTGTGAAGGGGGGCCTTGGTAGTGCTGGCCCTGGAAGTGAGGGTCTCTTTTTGGTTATCTGTCTGGGATAGCATCCTCTGAAGCATCTCTCCACCTGTCTGGACTTCAGTGTTTGGTCCCTGTAGGTCACTCTCTGCAGCATTCCCCTTAACCAATCCACAGCCTCTGTGTTGAGGAGCCTGGAGATCCGCTCAGGTTCGATGATTCACTAGGAGGACTCGAAAGACTCGGCATATAGTCGTACTCGTGGTTAGGATTCGTTACAGTGAACAAGTATAAAGCACGATCCTCAAAGCTCAAAAGCACGCAGGGCGAAGTCTGAGGAAACCAGGCTCAAGCTTCCAAGAGTTCCTTCCCAGTGGAGTTGCACAGTATGTGCTTAATTCCTCCAACAACTAGCTGTGACGACACGTGTGCAATGCCGTCTACCAGGGAACCTCAGACACTCAAGGATCAAGGTTTTATCAGGAGCCGGTCACTCAGGTCGCCTCTGCTTAGAACCTGCCAACATTCCAGGGTCCCAGAAGGAAAGCAGGCATTTAGCATAAAACACATTGTACAAACAGTTTAGGCACAGAAAGCCTCTCTTATCAGTTAAAGCATGGTGAGACTCCTTCCAAAATCCCAATTCCCAGATGCCAGCCAAGGGCCAGCCTTGCAAGCAGGCCTTTCTAAGGAAAGCAGTCTCAGTCCTGCTAGGTTAGCTTTCTTCTGCAAAACCTCTTAGTTTCTCATGGCATTCTGTGCCGAGTCTGTGCTGCTGTTGGAATCCGGGAAACTTACATACCCTTCATCCAAGAGGCTCTGAGAGGTGGGGAAAGCCTTGATGCTCCCTTAGACCCATGGATGAGATGCATCCAGCAGCCTTTTGTTTGCTGGGGTCTCGCTGCTTTTCTGAGCTCTGCCTGAGACGAGGCAGCCCTGTGGTTTCTGATTCCCCCAAACACCTGCTGATTTTGTTGTCCTTCTTCCACTTCTGGGATGCCGTCAAGAGAGGCAGGTTGCAGAGTTCTCTCCCAGGAGCCCACCAACATCTAAGGATGCTTCCTATCCCTCAGCCGTGCTCTTTTCTCCGTTTAGAGATTTCTTTTTTTAAATCCAGGATCATCAATGGCCAAGACAATGAGGGAAGAAGGATTAGGGAGGGTGCTTTCCCTACCCCCCATCCCCACTCAGTCACCTCCTCCTCACGAGCCAGCTGCACGGGCAGCTACAGGTGGACCACAGAGAGCATCTTCGCCTCTCTGTGCAGGATGATCAGACAAAAGAAACTATAGGCTAGATTTTCCAGGACAAGGCTTTCTCTCCTCCCTAGTTCTCCCTGGAACCTCCCCTCCCATGCCCGGGGCGCTTCATAATACATTTTGAAACCCACTGTACCCCTGCATTTGTCTTCCAGGGGCAGGTGGTGGTAGGAAAGACAACTTCCCTTTAGAACCCACAGCAGGAAACCTGCAAATGGCATTTTGTGTTCAAGAAAAAAAAGCTCTGTTCAGAGGGCATATAGGGCCTCGCCCTGGGGGAGGCTCATTCGGAATTCATCTTCTCATTACGACATTGGAAACCTAGATGAATTAAAGCAGCTCACAGACGAGGGGGCTGAATTTGCCCCTCACATTCCACGTTTGACTTCCCCTGTAGCATATATAAGTTTTTGACATGTAAAACTAGTGGACTTTGGCCCCATTTTAGTAAATACCAAGGTGCAGAAGGATCCTGTTTCTCCATACACAGTGGTTTGGATTGGGAGAAATGGATGAAACTGTAACTCAGTTTTAGAATTCGGTATGCAAATGAGAATACAGACTAAAATGCACTTTAGGTCTGATCATGATAAAATATGATTTGGTATGATTAGCAGGAACATTAAACATGTGATGGATCTTTACTCTCTCGATTTAAAAAAAAATCCTCTCAACCTGTGGAAATACCACACCAAGTTCTTGAAGCATGGGTATTTTGAGTTCTTTTTCATGTTTTAGATTAAATTTTGATTCTTCATTAAATGATATCTTCCCCAGTACTTACTCTCCATATTTCCATTTTCAAAGGAACCTGCGGCAAAGGTAAATCACATAATAGTTGCTGAGACACAGAACAGCTGCGATTAATTCAAGTTGGTTTGTTCAAGTACAGTGTATTCCTCATCTATATCAGAATGTGAAGTATCTTCTAGGGGATGAAATTATCCCCTCTCTCCTTGGGTGGGGCTGTGATGTTGCCAGTGATGTGGAAGAGATAAGCATAAGCCAAGCCTTTATAATCAAGCTTAGATAGAGCCAAGCCATAAGGGACCATGTTTGAGGTAGCTGGACCTTTCGAATCTGATAAACATGAGAGCTGGTATTTATTAATCACTTGTGTGGGTCAGGTACTGTGCTGAGCAGCAGACGAGAGTCCTGACCCTCAAGATGCTGAATGACCAGCCCGAGGTCACACAGCGAGTGTCATTCCCTAGAGGTTGTGCACTGGACCGGACCATAATCCACTGTCCCACACCATCTCATTCCCTGTCACAGCGGCCAGGTTCCACAGCAACCACAACAGCTGGTAAATCTAAGGAGGACCAGCAACCTGAGTGGTTTTGGGGCCATTGCTGACCGACGGAACACCAGAGTGATGAGACTTTGGAGCCAAATCAGGGCCATAACTGGTCCAGAGGATGTTTTTGAGAAGCCCACTGTTGCATCTCATCCTGGCCACCTCCCTTCCCACCCTTGGACATAATCCTGTCTGTTTGGAAGCTGCAGTTGTCTGAGAGTGAGAAACACAGCTGATGTACACCATCAAGTGGTCAGGATGTACCCACCCATGTTCTCCTTCCTGGCCATTTCTCAGTCCTTGGCACATCTGTATGATCAGATTATTGGGCTTGCGCGTGCTGTTCATATGCCCGCATGATTTACGTGTGTGTGTGTGTGTGTGTATGTTATCTATATATCTACTGTCTATCATCTGTCTACCTATCTATCTATCTATGTATCTATGTATCTATCTATGTATCTATGTATCTATGTATCTATCTATCTATTTATCTATGGATGTGTGTGTTATTAGTGGGGGGAGAAACACAGTCCCAGAAATGGGAGCAAGGAACATAGCAAAGAAAGAGTAGTCTTCGTGGCAAATTGCGACATTGAAACAATTATCCTCAGTGGCCCCAGCTGTATTCTAATTCTTCCCATACTGTTGGTAGACCTCTGCCCCCACTTTAGATTCCATAAAAATCTAATACAAATCATTTGAACTTTAGTATGTATTTTAGTCCCAAGAGGTACCTACAATTCCCATTGCAACTCCCCTCCCCTTTTCTTCCACTCAGGAAAACAAGTAGGATGGCTAAAGAGTGGAAAGGTCATCACAGAAACAGCTACTTTAATTTATGTTTTAACAAGGTCCTACTGTAGAGCACAGGGAACTATTGATATATTCAGTGTCCTGTGATAAACCATAATGGAAAAGAATATAAAAAGGAATATATATATGTACAACTGAGTCACTTTGCTGTATAGCAGAAAGTAACACAATATTGCAAATCAACTATACTTCAATAAAATTTTTAAAAATTGTTTTTTTTTTTTTTTTTTTTTTTTTTTTTTGCGGTATGCGGGCCTCTCACTGTTGTGGCCTCCCCCGTTGCGGAGCACAGGCTCCGGACGCGCAGGCTCCGGACGCGCAGGCTCAGCGGCCGTGGCTCACGGGCCCAGCCGCTCCGCGGCATATGGGATCCTCCCAGACCGGGGCACGAACCCGTATCCCCTGCATCGGCAGGCGGACTCTCAACCACTTGCGCCACCAGGGAGGCCCTAAAAATTGTTTTTAAAGTAAGGAAAATAATTCCCAAGTTTTAAATTTATTATCAATAATGAATTAACTGCAACCAAGCTCAGAATTCATCAGGGTATACCAGCATGTCAGGCAGTTGCCATGGAGGCCTGCTGGATTAGAGTGTAAAACACAGGGGCCCGAGGTCCCGAGACCCAGTTCTAAGGTCCAGCTTTTGTCCTGGTGTGAGTCGCTGGGCCTGCATTTCCTCTTCCATAAAATGAGATGCCTGGACTGTTGAGTTTAATTTAGCTAGAGCAGTCTAAGACTCTGGGAAGGACCAGAATGATGGTGTGTCATCTGTATCTGTGGATGCACTGCATTTGCTGCTTGCCACATAGGGTGCATCTCTGCAGAGTATGCTGGTTTTTCTCCATGGTCGTAGAGCCTCAGCCTGGCATTGATGCGTTTAAGCCAGCAGGTTGCCTGACAAGTGTTGGCTTCAAAAAGGAGCCCAAGACACGGTGTGCAGACTGTAGGTGAGTTCTTACCTGTCCTTGGGGATAAACCCTATCAAGGGCCTGGCACCATGGACCTTGACAAAGGGATGGACAGACCATGATTG
Source organism: Mesoplodon densirostris (assembly GCF_025265405.1). Classification (NCBI taxonomy): domain Eukaryota; kingdom Metazoa; phylum Chordata; class Mammalia; order Artiodactyla; family Ziphiidae; genus Mesoplodon; species Mesoplodon densirostris. The sequence goes on along the minus strand of NC_082676.1, from coordinate 39,958,833 downwards.
TAGATAGTTACGCCAAAGCAGATTCATTTTTCCTTTCCAAACTGATGGGGCAATGTCATGGCCAAAGCTACAAGGCTATAACACAGGCAATTATGCCTCAGCAATTCTGCCAACATGCCAGGTTAATTTCCTTTGCAGACCTCCGTTTGATGCAGAGCAAAAAGGAGAAAAAATGATTTAGACTTTCAGTCATCTCTTGGGGGTGATGCCTTTGGCCACCTAAAGGGAATAAAAAAATTCTAGAAATTTAGGTCTCTTTTAAAATTCTTCCCAGATTTGCTCCATCTATCATCAAAGCTGAAACTGCTCTTATGATATATTGTAGATGGAGACCACACTACATCATCGGAGTTCTGACATTGCCATGGTTCTGTAGTAGTTTATAATGCAACGTAACAAATTACAGTGGTGGACATTGACAAATTCCATTTTGGGGGAGTTTAAATTAATTTTGAGCTGCTTCATGTTGGTTTAGAAAGTAATTTAAAAATAAATCAGAGGTAGATGGGGAAAGAGCTCCAAGACTAATATGTGCATGGGAAGTTCAGGGCCAAATCTGGCTTTAGTCTTTGGGAAGAGTGGGAGCATTAATTAGATCCAGACACCTCACCTTCTATAAGAACAGAGGCAGCAGAAGGAGAAAGGGCTGACCTTACAGGCAAAGATATGAACGTCAATTAATGGAGTATGCTCTAGGACCAGTGGGCAGTGTTAGCCTGTCTTACTTCCTGGAGACAAAATTGAGTTTCTTAGAGCGCAAGAAATAGAATGGCATAGCAGTGTATCTGAAATAGTAGATAATGCTGCAACTAACATGCCTTTTCAATATGTTACAGATCACAGAGGTGGGGTGGTAGAGTGGGAAGCACACAGAATTAGGAATCAAGAAACCTATGTTCTACTCCCATGCCTTACTCCTGATATTGTGTGAACCTGGGTCTCTGTGAGTCTCAGTTTCTTCATCTGCTAAAGAGGGGAATAAATAAAGCATCCTATGTGCTTCACTGAATTTTTAGAAAGATGAGGGGTATGTATGTGAAACCCTCTACCCTTTGGAACTATAAAGAGAGCAAGACAATAGATTTACTGTTGTTGCTGTGATCATTATTTTTGGTGTATTTTACTCTTTTTTTATGGAAGTATAGTTGATTTACAATGTTATGTTAGTTTCAGGTATACAGCAAAGTGATTCAGATATATATATATATATATAATATATATATATAAAACTTTTCAGATTCTTTTCCCTTATAGTTTCTTACAAAATATTGAGTATATTTCCCTGTGCTACACAGTAGGACCTTGTTGTTTATTTTATATATAGTAGTATGTAAATGTTAATCCCAAACTCCTAAGTTATCCCCCCCTTTCCCTTTTGGTAACCATAAGTTTGTTTTCTATGTCTGTGGGTCTGTTTCTGTTTTATAAGCTCATTTGCATCATTTTGTTTTTTAGATTCCACATGTAAGTGATATCATACGCTATTTGTTTTTCTCTGTCTGACTTAACTTCACTTAGTATGATGATATCTATGTCCACCCATGTTGCTGCAAATGGCATTATTTCATTCCTTTTACGGCTGAGTAATATTCCATTGTATATATGTACCACATCTTCTTTATCCATTCATCTGTTGATGGACATTTAGGTTGCTTCCATGTCTTGGCTATTGTAAATAGTGCTGTTATGAACATTGGGGTGCATGTATCTTTTCAAATTATGGTTTTCTCTGGATGTAAGCCCAGGAGTGGGATTGATGGATATGTAGCTTCTGTTTTTAGTTTTTTAAGGAAACTCCATACCATTCTCCACAGTGGCTACACCATTTTACATTCCCACCAATGGTGAAGGAGGGTTTCTTTTTCTCCACACCCTCTCCAGCATTTATTATTTGTAGAGTCTTTGATGATGGCCATTCTGACGGGTATTATTTTTGGTATATTTTAGAAGGCAAGGCATTCTGGTTTGATCAGGATCATGCTAACATAATATAAAATATATACCCACATTTCCTAACCTTGTGCTGAAGAAACAATGGCGGGTAGGAGTGGTGACTGGGTTGTGGAAAAGAAGACGCTGAGCTGGAACTGAGTGGGACCTTCTCACATACATAACTGAATGGATTCCACCGTATCCAAAAAAGGGAGAGATTGCCCACCATCTTGGAACGACACTGCATCTTTTACAAAGACAGAGGCAAAAAAGAATCCAAGTCAGTGGAGCTTTTTTTTCCACAAAGAAATACTCATTTCTTAGTGCATGGGAGAAATCAATTAGCCACAGTGCAGTGTTCAGGTAGACTTTAGATTAGTTCGAAACCACTCCACTATAGATAATTAACCTTCGTACCCAAATTAGCAGTGAAATAAGCTAGTTATTAGTTTTCATAATGAACAAAATTGAGTATTTTGGAAAGTTAAACCCCTAGAGCTTAAATTAAAATAAGCATCTGGGAGAAATCCCTAAAGTATCCTTCAATTCATTAATACTACAAATTCCACAGTAGATTGAACTGACAATGTGCCTTCTCTAAAGGAAATAGAGTCTCTCAAATAATCATTTGGATTGACCTCAGAGAGTGATTCTACTTGATGCCTGGAATCTCAAAGACCAGCTGAATAACTGAGTAGATGTCCTTTTCTTGATAAGAGGCAAGTGGCAGGCAGACAAGAAGAGATGCTACACCTGGCACTAAAGCAAACAAATGGTTTTATTAAAGGTCTGAAAGAAAATTGTCATAGCTCCAGCCTCGAGGACAAGTTCTGGTTTACTTGACTTTCAGTGTGAGAGTTGGTGAAGATCACTGGGTGAAGTGTCAGAAGGATGGGTGCTCTCACCTACTGGCCATGTGACTTTGGAAAAGCTATTGAACTTCTTCATGTCTCAGTTTCCTCCTCAGTAGACTGAAAGCAATACTGACTGCCTCATTTTACAGTTTTGAGGATTAATGTACACAAAACTCTGAACTTGGAAAAGTGCTATAAACATTCACCTATTCTTCTCTTTTAGCTGGAAATAACCTCATATTCCCCATCCCCATCCCCTAGGAAAATGATAAAATGTCAAAATAATCAAGGACTTGGATATTAATGAACATGTATTAAAAATATTTGCTAAATATTTTTCAGGAATTATCTCTTTTAATTCTCAAAAAATCCTATCAGTCCTAGCATGATGCTCATCCCCTAAGACCACTCAGCCATCAAGGGGGAGAAACAAAATTTGAACCCAGGCAGGCCCACCCCTGAGGAATGTGCTCACCGCAGTGCTGTGGATGCAGGTTTTTGTGAAGATGAGCCTCGCCCAAGTCCAGGATGCCTGGAGGATCCTCTGTACTGGTGGAAGTCCCACCGAACCACCAACTACAATGCCAGATGTAGCATTGACCAGAAGGTCATCATCAGATCAAAAGCCAGGGAGAAGGGCGGACACCATAATCAAATACATCCTCTCATTTCCTTTGTAAGGCAATCCTGTTACCTGGCTTTCATTGTCTCTGTTTTACATATGAGGACGTGGAGGCTCAGGGAAATTAAATAACTTGTCCCAGACTGTGCAGCTAGAAGAGGTGGAGCCTTTTGCAAACACAAGGGCCATGGTGATTCCTGACTCACTGACCTCCCAGTGAAGGACTCTGGCTGTCATCCCAGCTTGACCTGCTGAGGGTTTCCCTGAGACCACATCATTTTAAAGGGAAATGCCTTTAAAAAACTTTTTTTTTAACATTTTTTTGGCCACGCAGTGCGGCTTACGTGATCTAAGTTCCCCGACTAGGAATCAAACCCGAGTCCTTGGCAGTGAAAATGCAGAATCCTAACCATTGGACTGTCAGGGAATTCCCAAGGGAAATGCGCTTTAGTTTTATGTAAGGGCAAAAAAAATTTTTTTTCTCCTACCCTTAGTCTTTATCTGGATTGGCAAAGCATGAATTCCCTCCTTTTGGTGTGTATGGGATCCCGTGGAATGCATAGGGGGTTTGCCCTTGGAGTCACTCCTGACGTCTATATGCTGCTTACATTTCCTCTTCCAAGTGCCTGGTACCATGTTATATTATTGCTCAAATTAAACCCGAATGATCCCTCGTGTATAAACAGGCATCCCCATCAGCCTCAGGCTTATGGGACCCATATGAGACTGGAAGTTCTGGGGTGACCCAGGCCCAGACATGGCGGCTGGGGCCAGAGGGGCCATTCTGCCATTCTGCTCAGTTTTGAAGTCACCCTTCCTGACTTGGGCAGATGCGGGCAGGGCTCTGGGCTGGTAACTCTGTGTGGCTTAGTGTGCTCAGGGGCTGAGAGGTCTCTGCTTGGGTAGCCACCTTGCTTCCTAGAGCTTATCCATTGCAGGAGGAAGACCAGCATAAACAAGGAACAAAGTTAGCAAACTTTCCTGTGGGCTACACAGTGCATTGATACCAAGCAGTGACAGGAACGTGCCAACTATGGAAAATAATCAAGGTGAGGTTGCACAGGAGATGAAGATGAATTCAGAGGGATTTTTCATGCACACGAAGAGCCTGGAATTTGGAGAGGGAGACCTTGAAGAGGAGACAGGATAATTTATTGAGAGAGGAAGAAAACAATGCAACAGAAATTCAATGAATATTTGCCTGAGGATTCAAAAGGAGGCTGTAAGCAGATGCTTGGATTGAACACACATCCCCAAGGGAGAAAGCAGTATAGAAAGAACTCAAGGCCGAATCGGAAAAAAGATGATGAAGAAATTAGAAATTCTAAAGACAAACAGAACTGGGATGACCGTAGAATCTGTATGAGCATCTAGTGCCTGTGACGATGGAAATGAATGGGTAGTTCTTCCCCTCCCTGGTCCTTCGGGCTGGATGGGGGTGTAGGCATCACTGAGCTGTCAGGCTGGGAGTCCAAGGGAGCCATGCAGAGAGTAGGGAAAATAGCACAGGGCAGATCAGGGATCACAAAACCAGGAGTTTGCCAGAAGGGATTTGGCCTTCTGGGGGTGTTGGCAAGCTTCATTAGAAAGGCCTGATTAGAACAGATAAATGATCAGAATTCATGGCCAATTTCTGTGTCACTGAGGGGCACTTAGGGAAACTCAGAGACTGAAAAACATGGTCCACAGCTGTGAGCTCAAATGATTGGGGGGGGAAATGGAAGCTGAATTCTATAAAAAGTCACTTCTAGGGCTTCCCTCGTGGTGCAGTGGTTGAGAGTCCGCCTGCCGATGCAGGGGACGCAGGTTCGTGCCCCGGTCCGGGAGGATCCCACATGCCACGGAGCAGCTGGGTCCGTGAGCCATGGCCGCTGAGCCTGCGCGTCCGGAGCCTGTGCTCCACAACGGGAGAGGCCACAACAGTGAGAGGCCCGGGTACCGCAAAAAAAAAAAAAAGTCACTTCTAGTAGTTTCTCTCAAACTGTAGGGGTTATGTTTATGTCCAGCTAGTCCCCAGCATCACCACCTTTGTACAGTGGAGGGTTCTGAGATCTCATGAGGGAAACCAGGAAGATAGGATCGGTAGCAAACATCTGAAAATCCCCAGAAATATTTTTTAAAAAATGAAAATAGCATACCTGATATAGAGAATATCAATCTAACTTTATAAGTCTTAATTTAGTAATATGGCACTGTTAATTTTCATTCTCTGCACCCTAGACATTTTTTACATTCTCCCTTCTTCGCTGCCTTACATCTTAAATGAATTTGTTTTGGTTTCCTGCAGTGAGTGTACACGTTAAAGGGGCTTACTACAAATCTGATCCACTATCCAAATGTTCAATGTGTTTCTGATTTTACTATGGCTGATTCTATCTTTTTGGATCTCATGGTAGCACCTGGGTAACTTGGAGGCTTGAGATAGTCAAAATTTTGCATAACCTTGTTTGGCTTGTAAAACTTTATAAGTCTTTCTCAAACCTTCACTCCACATATGCAGGTTTACACAGTAACTTGGAGCCAGAACATGGGCTGGCAGGCCCTTTACTCCTGTCTCAGCTCATACTTTTCTACCAGACATCATTTCCAAAGCTTGGGTTTACTTCCTCTCCATTATTTCCATGTCTCACTCAGATTATTGCTACACAAAGCTGTAGCCTGCTGTATTAGTCTTCTATGACTGTAACAAATTGCCACAAACTCAGTGGCTTAAAACAACACAAATTTATTAATGTATCATTTTGGAGGTCTGAAGTGCAATCTGGGTCTCACAGGATTAAATTAAGGTGTTGGCAGGGCTGCATTACTTCCTGTAGGCTCCAGGTAGGGAATCCATTTCCTTGCCTTTTCCATCTTCCAGAGGCTGCCCACAGTCCTTGGCTTGAGGCCCCTTCCTCTGTGTTCAAGGCCAACAATGGCTGGTTGAGTCTTTCTCACACTCCATCACTCAAACACTGCCTTTTCCATATCCCTCTTCCATTTACAAAGACACTTATGATTACATGGGGTCCACTCAGATAATCCAGAATAATCCTCCTATTTCAAAGTCAGCTGATTAGCAACTGTAACTCCATCTGCTTCCTTAGTTTCCATTTGCCATGTATCCTAATATACTCATAGGCTCCGTGGACATCGTTGGGGTAGAGGGCATATTTCTTCCTTCTACACATGCCCTGTATTTCAGAAAGTTCCCAACTTCCGAGACTTGTTGATGTACAAAGACTGCCATGCGCTTCAAGGGCTGAGAGTGCTGGACACTTGCTTTCTCAGACCCAGGCTTGTGACCTAGGTTCACCCATGAGAGGGACCCACACTGGACTTGGGCTTGGGATGCATAAAAACAAGGGAGGGAACTTTTGCATGAAGTGTGGGGCATTTTTCCAGCCTGCATGGACTTAAGATGGATGCTTCCATCCTCTCAATGGTTCTGTACGCCTCTGACACTGTCCCCCAAATTATTTTTTGCTACTTTTTCAATATATTTTAAAATAAATCTTTTTCTTGCTCACCCACAGCTCATAAAGCTATAAGCCCCAAATGACACCTACAAACTCTGTGACCTCTGGCAAGATGCTGAACTTCTCTGGCCTCAGTTTCTTTGTGTAACACCCACCTCAAGAGTTTTGGGGAGGGTAAATGATGTAAGGTGTAAAGATTTGGGCACAGGGCTTGGCACCTGAAACATTTAATAGGTAGGGAAAGGAGGAGAGTGGAGTACTTTTTATGTCCTGAACTGAGGAATTAAAATCTCAAAATGGCAAAAGCTATACAGCAATAAGTTGGCACCTGGAATAATGCATTTCATTTCCAAGTTGTTTGTACAGTTTGAAAAGCACAAAGTGCCATTCAGAGGTTACGTATACACCCATGCCATAAAGACAATTGATTGAGACACAACTGTAAAACGGGTAAAGTTGTCAGTTGAGACGTAATGAAAAAGGTCAAACCAACAGGGTATAATCATGTAGACAGAGTCTACAGAGAGTTACTGGGATTTCTGCCTCTGTGGGGACCACAGAGCCAATAATCTGGAGCACCAGTACCAGGGGAGGCAGATCTTCCCAGGGACCTCCCTCATCTTGAGCAGTAAATGCTGCTCACCCTTGAGAGTGACCCAGTATGAGTTGTTGCCAATGATGACAGATGCAAGAGTCCAACGATGTGACTCTCTGAAGTCTTCTTTGAAGTGGCATCTTTTTTTTTTTTTCCTTTTCTTTTGCAGTACACGGGCCTCTCACTGCTGTGGCCTCTCCCGTTGCAGAGCACAGCCTCCAGCCGCGCAGGCTCAGCGGCCATGGCTCACGGGCCCAGCCGCTCCACAGCATGTGGGATCTTCCCAGACCGGGGCACGAACCCGTGTCCCCTGCATCGGCAGGCGGACTCTCAACCACTGCGCCACCAGGGAAGCCCCCGAAGTGACATCTTTTAAAATCGCTGACTGGCAGAGAAAACTTAGTCTAGTTGGTTAATCACATAACAGCACTGCTTCTACTCCCCAAGTACAAAGCAGGGGAAAGGATTCCGGCCATAGCTAATATTTATTGAGAACTTACCGTGGGCCAACTCTGGGCTAAAAACTTCACCTTCATTATCTTATCATGGTCCCCCCAGGTAAGCACTATTAGCAGGTAGGCACCTGGGCCCTCTGGAAGCAGATGCTGAGGGGGAGTTAGGAGTGCCAGAGGTTTACTAGGAATAACATTTATGGACGGCTAAGTGAAAGGAAGCAGGATTGGACAGGGGGAGCTGTGGGACCGACACAGAACTGACAAAGCCTCTGCCAGCCCAGTGGGGAGTGCCAGAGCAGATTGCCCACTCAGGTAGTCCCTGTGGGGTGGAAATAGCCTGGCCTGAGTTGTGCTGACTTAGTCATTGGCCTGCAGATGTTCTGAGGACAGAGGGACCACAGCCCCCTAAGCTGAGGTAGACCCTGAAGACATTAACAGCTGGAGGCTGTTGGCACTCTTTTTTTTTTCTTTTTGGCCGCATGCACAGCTTGCAGGATCTTAGTTCCCCAACCAGGGATTAAACCCAGGACTCTGTCAGTGAAAGCACCAAGTTCTAACCACTGGACCACCAGGGAACTCAGTTGGCACTCTTTTTTTTTTTAATAAATTCATTTATTTTATTTAATTATTTTTGGCTGTGTTGGGTGTTCATTGCTGCACACAGGCTTTCTCTAGTTGTGGAGAGTGGAGCTACTCTTCGTTGCGGTGCACGGGCTTCTCATTGCTGTGGTTTCTCTTGTTGCGGAGCACGGGCTCTAGGCGCACGGGCTTCAGTAATTGTGGCTCGCAGGTTCAGTAGCTGTGGCTCACGGGCTCTAGAGCACAGGCTCAGTAGTGTGGCGCATGGGTTTAGTTGCTCCATGGTATGTGGGATCTTCCCGGACCAGGGCTCAAACCCATGTCTCCTGCATTGGTAGGCGGATTCTTAACCACTGCATCACCAGAGAAGCCCTCTGTGCACTCTTGACTGCATCTCCACCATCCTCCCTACCCAGGTGAGACCAGACTCACCCTACCCAGGTGAGACTGCACTGCCATCCTCCCTACCCAGGTGAGACCAGGGAAGCATGGACGAGTTAAGGAACTTGCCTGCAGGTGCCCAGCCAGAAGGAGCAGCCTAAAGTCTAATCCTCAGGCCCTTCACCACCTATTGTGCCAGGAGACTCCTCTCAAGAATCTCACAGAGGTCTTACAGAGATTAAATGAGATAAGCCATTTGAAAGTTCTTTGGAAAGAATAAAGGTCCATAAACGTTCAAAGGATTAGACAAGGGGCTATTAAAGAACAATAAGCAATGTCTTATTTATTAATTTTCCTCAATTTTCCCTGCCTGCTATTTGAGACATTTTGCTCCAGTTCCCAGAGAGGCAGGAAGTAAGACTTTTTACGGCATGTGAAAAGTACTAATAATTTGATATGGTCTTAATTCATTTTGTGATTCAGTTCTGCCGAATCTACAGAGATTGCTTCCAGCCTAGTAATTATAAAAGGTGCTTCCAAATCAGTTCTGACTTGATCTTACACTATTTGATCATTTTATTATTCCGTTTTAATTTATTATTCGGTTTGATTTGGTTCTGTTAAGAAACCTAAGGCTACATTAGCTGTATATTTTATATCTTTAAAAGTTCTGTTGAGATAAATTCCTCTATAAAAAGGCTCTAATGATAAATCAATGTCATTTATTTTTAAGTCAGAGAATATTGCTCCAAGAGTAGAAATCCTCAATGCCGGTTACAGGAGCATGTGCCCATACCGTCGTATAATGGGTGTGACTAAATCTGAGTTATTCTCAAATTTATTTGAGTTATTCTTAAATTTGTTATTCATTCATTCAACAAACAGGTGTTGAGTTCAGCCAGTGTACAAAATATATCACTAAGTCCTGCAAGGTACAGAGGTAGGTTAGACCTATTCCTTTCCTTAAGGAGATCATTAACAGCCTGATAAATCATTCAGTTTTACAATCTCATATCTTTCAGTCTAATCAGTGTCTATCTCATCTGGCCTTTAACAAATTAAGTCTCTTCATTCAAAAACACAGAGGTCAGTTAAGTCCATTAGGTCAAGTCACCATTTGAATTACACAACTCTGTCAAATGCGCTGAAGCCAAGGGCAGGTCACTTAAATTCCAGTTGACGCTCAGGCTGGGTGGTTGCAGTTGAAGACGCAGGGAAAGGCGGAGAGGTGGATGTTTACAAAATGTTTACAGAAGCTATTTGAGAACCAGGCAAACCCGCTTTCTGATTGCTCTTGGTTTGAACAAGCCTTTGTTCTGATAACAAAAGGAGCCTTGATATCATTACGGCAAGAAAGGCTCAGTGTTTTGAATTTCCTATTACTACATGTACATATTTGGCTACCTGCTCAAGCACCTGTACTCCTGGGAAAATATCGCTTATGTTTGATAGCATACTGACAATAAGAGTACTTTACTGTTTTGTTTTGTTTTGTTTTTAATAAATAAGCATTTTCAAAGCCTCTTCACAGTCGTTAAGTGTATTTGAGTCTCAAAACACTCCCATGCAGATATCATGTCCTTATTTGGTAAACAGGCAACTGACACTCAGAGGGGTAAGCAAATTTCTCAAGGTAGGACTGTTTCGGTAGAGTCCCAGCTAAAAACACAACTAAAATCCATGTTTTCAGACTCTGACCTTCCAGTCATTTCTCTTGCAATACTCTGATATAAGGCTAACTTAGAAACTAGACCACTTTCTTTTTCCAATCTTCATAAACTGAAAGCTATTGAATGGGATTTATCAGAGTAGGTATCTCTCATCGGGAATGGAAAATACATGTTGGTATACTGCCCGTACCTAAGCCAGGGGCAGAGAGCACTCATCAACTTGGCAGTCTCTTCCACTGGATTTAGATATAGCCTCAGAAGCCCTCTTAGCATGGTGGGCCAGGCAGCTGCCATCGATTGGAGCTGAGCCACTGAGCTTCTTATTCCTGGATGTGTTGAAGCAGAGACTGGATGCCCATCAGTCACTCAAGTTATAGTGGGAATTTCTGCATTGAGTAGAAGGTTTGGGACATCAATAGTTCCCAAGCATGGCTGGACCACAGAATCTTCTGGTGGCATTCAGAAAGGTGTTCATTTATTTATTTTTAATTGGGATTTCTGAGGTCCAGCCAAGGCCTGCTGAATCAGAATCTCTGAGGGTGCAACCCAGGAAACTCTCATTTGTAAACTGTCCTGAGCTGATTACGATGCAACAGGCCCATAACCCATTGCTTGAGAACTGGACCAAATGACTGCGAAGGTCACTTCTGAATTAGCAATCTGAATTTCCTAGCTCACCACAGCCCAGCACCAGGGACTTGATACATTGTGAGCCATGTATCATAGGGCAGAGAGTTTCTAAATCACAGTAAAAACAATTAGCCATAACAGGTGAAAGCACCAACTAGCCTGCCATCCGCATATTAGTGGCAAGTTAGACTCCCCACGTTAGCTGTGTTCTTGGCGATATTAGTGTTACAAACCCTAATGTATTGTATTTTATACTTCAGAGAGCTGGAAGAGAGTGCTAATTACATGCAAGTTTTCCAAGATTTCAGCTGGGAGTATTTCACATGAAAGTTAATTGTTCTTTGGGGGTTTTACCACTTGTTTATCCAATTAACGTGGAGTTTGCCTGTATATCATGGTTTTGCTTACAGAAGGGAAACCGTATTATTCACTTGGATAAAATGGGACTTTTTGAAACGAGCCTGAGAGCTTCTGGAATGCATACACCACTGTGTTCACCTGCTGCCTTCTGAGCTGGAATGAGGTTTGTTCTGCAGGGGAACTGCAGAAGTTGCTGATGAAACACAGTGATTAAAAAAGAGGGCAAGCAGATGTGCTTCCCAAGCCTTTTCCCTTACTTTCATCTCTGAAAACTTGGCAATGGAACTTAGATCAAGTGCAGGAGTGGTAATAACAGTCCTTCCACTGATGTTATATATTATCCATTCACAACTTGTGTTTTCAGCTCATCCCAGAAGAGTCTCTGCAGCAGGCATTATTATACCCATTCATTTTACTGGTCTCTGTGTACCCAGTATTTTCCCCTGTTTGTCCGACTCTTTTTAGAGAACTTCAGGCATTGGTGTACAGTATTTTTTTAAATTGGCTCCACTGTTTCCCAGAGATAGTAGTGGTTATGGTTGGTGTGACCTTGAAGTTGAGGTCTTGAGGTTAAGACGGGGTGTCCATCTCATCTCTGTTTGGCTGTAGTCAGGGTTGTGCATCTGCCTCAGTTCCTTTCCTCTTTGGAAGCTCTTGACATTCAACATGGTGTTGGCGTTGGGAAGGGTTCAAAGTCAGAAGTTCACAGGTCAGAGCTGGGTATCCATCTGTTCTACCATAGTCCACCATCTAAGCACACAATCAAAGATAAAACTGATGGCTGTTACCAGGATGGAAGCCAGGGTGGCAGTGAGGGGTCACCGAGAGCTGTAGGCCAGGGAGCGAGCCAATGGAGAAGCAGAGGTTACTACCAGCTTCTCAGGACAAGGATGTGTGATTGTCGCTAAGGAGTCAACCCATGTTTCTCGCGGTGGGATTCCTTCTTGCCTGAGGTTGTTTTACTGGGTAAGTATCACTCAGCACCTGATGCCTCCAGCGGGGTCCAGGTGAGGGTGTACAGTGGGAAGGCACTGAGAGGGAGAAGTTGAGTTGCCGATGGGATCAGCCCCAGGAGCCTCAAGTTGTGTCTTGATTAATTCCTCTTAGGAAGGGTCCACTTCATTGCCCACTGAGCACCATTATCAAATCATATCCAGTTGTCTAGATCTCATAGCTATAAATATCTGTGACACTGCATGTTGGGTATTAAGGTATCAGTGGGTGTGAGTGGAGGTCTTGAATGATGTGATGATAAGCTCTGATGTTCAGCCCTACACCCACCCTCTAGTTCAATTTGCCATGCTGGAGCTAGGACGCAGCCACATCACAATTTTTTGGTCAGTTCCCTCTATGCTAGGCTTTACCTAGTTGGGGTTACTGCAGGGAGATTGGACACCTGCAGGGGTGAGGCACGTGTGTTCCTCCCGGTTTTCCTGTCGTTCCAGTCAATGTCCTGCTTTTCTTCCTGGGCCTCCAGTGGAGCCCAGAGAAGCTCTCCTGAAAGCCAGCATCAGTATATGAACTCATGCTCAGCTAGAGCACAGAACTGGATCCTTGAACTTCTGTGGTACCTCTTCCAGTACAGCACTCCTGGATCTCAAACACTTTCATATGGGCCACAGACACACCCAGGACACTGGGATCAGTTGGGACATGTTAGGGGCTCTACGCAGCGCTAGTGGCATAAACATGATCAAACCCTCTAAGCCTGGTCCTTCCCTTGTTGGTAAGTGGAACCACCATCACTCAATTATGAAAGCCATTAACTTGGGGGGTTAATCTTATCCCCTCCCTTCCCCTTTTGCTCCATCTGTGAACCATCAGCAAGTAATTCTAACATAAACAAACATGTAAATATGTTCATGTCTGTCCACTAATGGCCGTCTCTGCCCCCACCATCCTGCTGGAGTCACAGTGCTGGGAATGACCTTCCCAGGTTGAGATGATCACGTTTTCCTCTTGGGTCCTCAGGGTCCCTTGTACCCAGCCTCCATAGAAGCCCGAGTTACACTGAATGACACTCGTTTGTTTCTATTTTTGGCTCTGCATTTGTGCTTCTTGGTCCCATCTCTGGCTCTGACCATATGATAGAAGGGAGAACATTGCTGTGTGTGTCTCTTTGTGACTTGCTTTATGCTCAGGGCATAAACAATCCATTTTACTAATTCCTCTGGGTCCTGCCCGATGTCTGGTGCACGGTGAGGGCTGGACCAGTGTCTGAGGGCTTTGATGCAATGAAGCAGAAGTTGGCCTGCCCTGATGCTGAAAATTGCAGAAGGCCAGAGGAGGTGGGGTCCCCTGTGAGCTACTCTGCAGAGGTCGGTCCTTAGGGAAAGAGAGGCAGAGCTCACTCCTCCTTAGGTGAGGATGTACGGAAGCTTCTCTTACATGTTGGTCTCATCCAAGTTTGGTTATGAGCCTTGATTATTGACCTATTGGTGTAGGGTGACCTTACAGGAATGAGCCACCCAGATTTCCCTGAGCACCAGGCCCCCCTGTAGAGAGTAGTTGCTTAACTGTTTTGAGCCCTTGAAAGCCCTCAGATAATAGAAAAGTTCTCATCCTTCCTGGGCTTCAGCTATATTTGTGAATTCTTTAATGTTGAATTGCAGTTTATATCGATGACATATAAATCACGCATTCATCCTTAACATCCAGAAACAGGACAAGAAAGGGAAAGCCCAGACAGCATGTAAGGTTAAATTTTCTTTCAGGGGATGTTTTGTCCTTATTTAACTAAGTAACAATCCTAATGGCTGGTGTTCCTTCCCTTCTGGAGCCTGGAAAACTGGAGGATTTCACTCAGAGGAGGACAGGCAGCAAAGACGGTTTGCGGTTGCTTGCTGTTTTAGAAGTCACCACTGAGAACTTGGTGATTGCCAGCGAGTACCAGCTGTTCATTATCAGACTGACTGAAAGCCAGCTTTCACTGTGTGACTGCCAAAGGGAGGGACAGACAGGCAGACAAAGAGAGGGACACAGAAAGGAAGGATGCTTTGTCCCTCCTCATGAAGGTTGTCTTCCATTTGGCAAGGAGCAGGTCTCGTGGTGGCCGAGACAGCCCTAGATACACTTTTTGTCAGTGGTGGTCTTTATCCACAACTTTGGAGTAATTCAAACCACTGACTCCAGAAAATTGGCTGGAAAAAGCCAACTACAGATTTAATTTGGGAGACTCTGTTCTTGCCATGGCCAAGACAGCTGATTGTGTAATGAGCTAATGCTGTTGAAAAGTAGCGCTCCTTATATAGTCAAACATTTAATTCACACTCCCCACCAAGCAAAACGTAGCAGTGCATTCTCTCCTTGGTTCACCATCCCCAGTAAGACTTCGGTGGTGTACCTTGGCACTCAGAGATCCCTGTGGTCTTAAGTGTCCAGCTGTGATTAGAATTTAGAAGGACACAGTTAACCACAAAATAGCAAAAAAGGTGGGTGTTATTGCCCCCATGGGCTAAACTGTTAATATTTAATCATAAAATAAATAATTTTAATGTGCTCATTGGACATCTTAAAATCCTGGAAAAGGCACGGATTACTAGAACTGTGCGACAATCTAAGAATTAGATGGAAAGCCTAAGGAAGGCTTATCTGTTTTGTCCACAACTTTTCACCCAGTGCTTCTCAACCAGGAACAGTCCCACTCCACCCCACCCCACTCCCAGAGGCATTTGGAAATGTGCATATGTTCAGGTGTGTATGTGTGTGTGAGTCCCAGTGACTGGGGGACATTACTGACCTTTATTAGGTGAGACCACAGATGCTAAGTGTCCTACAATTCCTAGGACAGTCCAAGAAAACAAAGAATTGTTTTATCTAAAATGCTACCCAATTGAGAACATGAGACACCTTATAAAATTGCAAATATTGTACTAAAATGAAATACAAGCCCCATTCATGCTTGCCTGATAAACTCAAACCTATAAAGTAACAAACATATTCAGAAGGCAGCACCCCTTATTCCTGGCAATTGCTGTACTGAAATCTGCCTGAAGCCTGAGTCTGATACGGATCAGAGTTCTTGGCCTTCATCAATCAATAGAAATTGATAAGAGGCCAGTCAAAAAATTCAGGCAAGTCTTTTGCGGGGCTCCAGCGGCCACAGGAGGGAGCAAAAACAAGAAACAGGTTCCCTTGCTCGCCCCCTGAAGTGGGGACAGGCTGGTTCCTTACATGGGGGTAAGGTAGGGGTGTGTCCAGGGGCCAGGCTGGAGGCATGGCTTAGGTGGTCTGCCCACCCCTTTGGTGACATTGGCATGTGCAGTACCCTGCTTTTGCTCCCAGCTCTTCAGAAGTGGCAGTTGGATTTTTTGGATCTTTTTGTATCTTCTTGTCTGTAATTTGCCCCAACTGTGCATGCATACTGTTATTTTTAGTCCCTTATAGTTTCTTTGTTGCTCAAGGAGATGTTTGTCCAGGTGCAAGCATTGCAGCACTGCAGCAAGGGTCCCAGGTTCCAGCCTGTCTCATGACCATGCCTTATTTAACTTTGTTGTGCCCCATAGGGTATAGGGTGTGCCTGGCACATAGTAGGCACTCCATAAGTGTTTAATGAAGTACTGAACAGGTAAATAAGTTCATCAAGGCATCTCCAGTTTGGTCAAAAGGCCAGAACTGTGGGACAATAACAGTTTTTGAAGACCAGATGGATCTGAACCATAATAATGGTGAACGAGGTGTTAATGGGTGGAATGGGCTTTGGCTTGTCTCCCAACTTTCAAATTTTTGCTCCGTGTTCGGCAAAATAATCCTCCCATTTTAGGATTTCCACATCCTAATCCCTGGGACTTGTATGTTTTTTTATGTGGCAAAAGGAAGTTTACTGATATAATTAAGAATTCTGAGATGAGGAGATTATCCTGGATTATTTGGGAGGCCCCACAGTAATCACAAGTGTCTTTATAAGAGGAAAGCAGGAAGCTCAGAATCAGAGAGAGATTTGAAGATGCTTTTGCTCCTGGCTTTGACGATGGAGGAGCAAGGGGCCTCGAGCCAAGGAATGCAGGCAGCCTGTAGGAGCTGGAAAGGGGGTGGAAACAGATTCTCTCCTAAAGCCTCCAGAAGAAATGCAGCCTTACCAACCTGTTTAGACATCTGAACTCTAGAATTGTAAGATAATGCATTTGCATTGTTTTAAGCCAATACGTGTGTGGTAATTTTTTTACAGCAGCAAGAAGGCACTAATACACATGTGAAGAAACATGAGCTCCAGAATACGTGGGTAATTTAGGTCATGCAATGGGTTAATACCAACATCAGCAAAAACCCAGGTCTGCCGGTGATCATGACCAAGCTTTTTTTCTGTATCATCATAGCGCTTTTTTTTTTTTTTTTTTTTGTATCGTTGAGAAAGAGTACCTGAACAATCCATTCTGGAGAGAGTTGAGAGCTCTCAGCGTTCATAAGCCACTCTTCATGATGATCATGCCTGTGAGACATAGTTTCTCAGAGCTCTGCTCTGCATCACATATTATCGTGCTAACCTGGTGATGGGACACGGGCCATAGTCAACCAGGGCACAACCCAGTGTGCAGGAGTATTTAAGCACAGGTCTGGGTGAAGATACCTGCTTGTTTATTTAGAGGCTTATTTTGAGGCTAGCTTTATTGAACAATTAACGTCATTGTCTGCCTGAGCGAGGGAATTTCAATTAAATGTCTTCTCCCTATATGACTTTCTCTTGTTCTTCCTACAAGCAGCGGCTGCAGGCAGAACATCCCTGGGACCTTGGCACTGAGTGGCATTGGCAAGGCAAAGCCCATGGAACCATGTGGTGCACATCTGCAGCTGTCACGCCATGTCCTGGCCTTCCAGTCAAAGGAGTTTGGAGTTCAGTACAGCCCCCAGCCCTACCTGTGCCCTGTGGACCACTATACGAGTCTGCAAGGGGTGTTCTTGATAGAATTTGAGTTTTAGAAGATTTTATGTTTAGTGAGTTTGGCCTTAGGGTGCCAAGAGAGATTTTTCAAAGATTAATAGTAGAAAGTGTTCTTGGTATTCCTGATCTGTCCCTTTCTGCTGTTTCCCCATCTCTGTGTATCAGGAATTTTGGGGGCCTGATTCAACAGAGATTGGAAGTTACAGTGGCTTGATAACAAAGAAATTTGTTTTTTAGGTTTTTTTCCCAAGAAACAGAAGCACGGGGGTGGAGAGTTCTGGGTCGGCTG
Source organism: Mesoplodon densirostris (assembly GCF_025265405.1). Lineage (NCBI taxonomy): Eukaryota > Metazoa > Chordata > Mammalia > Artiodactyla > Ziphiidae > Mesoplodon > Mesoplodon densirostris. Next base: position 39,941,130 of record NC_082676.1, on the reverse strand, counting down.
GCAGCTCACCTCATCTTCAGGAAGCTGAGTTCCTTCTGTTCTCCTTTCTTATCATCCTCAGTGCGTGGTTTCCATCTTCAAGGTCACCTCGTGACCCAAGGTGGTGGTTAGAGGTCCAGCCCTCTCATTCACATCCCAGGCTGAGGCAGGAATAAAAGCAGATGGGCAAAACATTGCCCCAGCTCTCCATCCCTCTTTAAGGAATACTCCTGGGAGTCCTGCCCAGTCCTTTCCACATCCTTCTGTTATCAGAACTCAGCCATGTGGCTGCACCAGGCTGCAAGGAAGGCTGAGTTCCATACTGAGGAAGAAAGGAAGAATCCATAGTGGTTAGGTGGCCTGGTATCTCAGCCATTCCTTTTTTGCCTGCACCCGTGCCATGTGGTAGAGTTCAGACTCCTCCCTATGACTGTACGTATCTCCCTCCTTCCACGGAAAAGCCTGAAGGTTTAACAGAACCACTCTTACCATGCCAGCACCCCAGTGAAGAGTGGGGAGAAGCTAGTTGCTCAGCTATTATTGGTGCTGGATTCATATAGCTGTGAACAGGCCCTGCCAAACTATGCCTGAGCCCTGCACTCCTGGAAACCAGCCAGGGAGTTTAAAGGAAATCCCCTCACCCTTTGTGTTCTGGAGAAATGCTTACTGCAAAGGACCACCCTTCTCCACATGCCTTAGATAAGACCCACAGCTGCACCCCCACCCCACCCCCGCTTGTTTACTAATGACAAAGCCAGACCCAGACTCTCCAAATTCTCATTCTTTGTCCCACAAAGGATTAGCTGAACTGTTTTATCCACACTGATCCAATGGAACAAAATGCTTGTTACCCAAACTTTGGTTAAGCTCCCCTCCTTCCTCCACACCCTGGCCTTTGGCCCATGCTCAGCCCGAGCCAGCAGATGCCCCTCCTGAGAACAGGCTGGCCTCCACATGAAACCTTCTTTGATTGACTATCCAATCACGCCACCTTTTCATCTCACTCGCCCACATCTGGTCTTTCTAGGCTTACTTACCCTTCTCTATAAAAGAAAACCCTTTCTGCCTGAGTCTGAGCTGTGTGCAGATTTTATGGACAGTGCTCCTCTATTTCAATAGTCCCTCCCCCATATTTGGCAATAATCCTTTTGAATAAAAGTCTCTCCTTACTAAGTCCAGATTTGCTTTTACTTGACAACCTCTAAATATAGGGGCATTGGACAGGCCTCTCTTGAGGACATTTGTGAACGAGGAGGCTGTGGGCAGATTTCTCTTGCCCATCATTTCTAGAAAGAGCTGAATCCCTGCTCTCCCTTGCAGACAGTGTTCCCCTATGACTCTGCCTAAGGCCCCACAGAAGTGGGAGGGAAAGCCGGCATGAGGACCCCAGTGGCCTCTACAGTTATAAACAGCTATAGCCGTAGAGCCGGCAGTTCCACAGAGCTGCTGCTGCCTGGTATAAAGTGTTAGTTGTCAAAATGATTGGGAGACCCTGGGTAAAGGAAGGTTAAACAGGTTTCTTCACTGCAGGTTTTTCACAGGCACTTTGTGGGACTCTCAAGAATAGGAAATAGTACACGCAGCTTCCCCCAAATTCTTTGACTGTGCAATGCTTTTATTTGCCAAACACCTAGAAATATCATGTGGAACAGTTTGGGAAATGCTGCTTTAAAGCCTTTCACGTCTTCTCCTGTGATTGCCTAATGCACCGTGCACCAGATAAGCTTTGCCTTTGAGCTGTTTGTGGCGAGAGGGATTGATGCCTTGGAGCCAGTGGCTGATATTACAGGTTGGAGTCAGATGTATTTGAGTGTCAGGCATCCTCTCCTTAAGCAGGAGGTGTGCTAAGTAGACTTTATCCTGAGGGAAATGCAGTAAATGGGTCAGATTTCCCAACAGGAAGATGCTGTGTTTAAGACACACTTGATTTACGGCAGCTTCTGCTGTGACCTTGGCTTTCCAGTTTGCAAGTAATGTCACCAGGGTATCTGACTAATGCACGGTTGTGAATTTTTCATGGCAAGGCATGTATTTGTGCTATTGGCCTCCTGGGTAAGCAAAAAAGCATGGCACGTCAAGAGCAACATAAACTGTTAGGTAAATCTTTATCCCCCCAGACCTCCCTGCAAAGTTCCATTACTCGTGTCCCACTCAACTGTTCATTCATTTACAAACATTTATTGAGCAGCTTCCATTTGTAAGTACTGTGGGAGATACGAGGATGTATAAACCAGCCTGGGGACCTGAGTGTTGGGGCAGCAGGTGTGAACATGCTGAGAAGTAAAAGAGCTTCGCGTGGGGCTCCCTCTTTGGAGTGAGTATTCAGGCGTCTCAAGAGCCTGCACTGAACATGCTTAGCTTGTAAAAATAAGCCTTTCAGTCCTGTAAGACTCCCCTCTAGGGGCACCCTGTGGGAGCAAAGGCCAGGTGTCTCGTTGGGTTCAAATCCCAGCTGTGTCACCTTAAGCAAGTCTCCTAAAGCTTCTGGAACTCCTCCTGTTTTCTGTAAAAGAGGGGAATTGAAACAGATAGTTCTTAATGTTTCTGCAGCTCCAAAATAGTACACACACACACACACACACACACACACACATATACACATACACACACATATATACATATACACATAGATATGTGTACACACACATTAGGGATATGATGTAATAGACATACAGACATGTAGGTGTACATATGTACATATACACACACATGTAAACATACACATGGACATAGTCGAGGGCTAGATTGCTCCCTGCTGGAGTGCGTAGGTGAGACTTGGGGTTGTAGGAAGATGAGCCTTTATGTGGGCTTTAAAAGAAGCCCAAGGCTGGTTTGGAAGAGGTTATCTGCCTGGTGGCACACAGCTGGGAAGTGGGAGCGCCAACTCGAGGCCACTCTGCTCTTCTGCTGCCCCAACGTGATATTTGTTTGGCTGAGACTGGAATTCCACTCCACAAACTGCTAGTGGAGAAAAGTTAACATTCACCTCATCCGTCAGCCAAGAGAGTGGACCTCCTGGTCCCCTGTGTACAGCTGTCCCTGTCACTGTTGGGTGTCCTCCAACTCCCAATACGAATTTCAGACAGCTTTTTTTTTTTTTTTTTTTTGGCTTCTACAAGCATCTGGAGAAGAAGACTCTCGGCTCGTTTACAGCACCTTGTTCAGACCCGGTAACTGTCTTCTTGCCCTAACCAGCCCTGGCCAATAATAGTTGTGACAAATTCAAATGGTGTGAAAGACCTCGGATGTTTGAGAGGTAATTTCTCCCTGTGAAATTGCACTCTCTCTCACCCTCAGGGTTTCTGCATCAATCTTTCTCTCTTTCCCTCTCTCTCTCTCTCTCCCCCACTCCCTCTTTTCATACTGAGGTGGTACTATTTGCTTGTTTTGTTTTTTTCCCCTTCCCTCAGGAATATAAACTTGAATTGTTTTGTATAGAAAATCAAATTATTGAATTACAAAAAAAAAAGAGAAAGATCTATTTACTCCTTCAGAATGAAGACAAATGTACAGCTTGTGGTATAATGCATCAATTTGAGTAGTAAATACAGAAAACAGAAATGATATTTATATAGAGGAAAGGAATAAATATATCACATGACCACAGAGAACAATAAAGATGCAGGAGGCATCCTGGGTTATGAAACTGATCAGTTAAACGTGGAGCCAAGGCCGTTCCCACTCAGGGATGTGGTGGGTGGATTATTACATGATGGAAATGGAGAGCTCTGGGGTTTGTGCTTCTGCTCAGCACCACCAACCACTCAGCTGCTTCAGGGCATGGAATTCAGCTCTGTGAAACTCACTTCTTCGCTTCTTTGGACAAAGCGTTGTCCATTTTTTGGTAATTCCCTGGTGGTCCAGTGGTTAGGACTCAGTGCTTTCACGGCCGTGGCCCAGGTTCAGTTCCTGGTCAGGGAACTAAGACCCTTCAAGCCATGCAGTGCAAGTAAACAAACAAAAAAAAAGGTTGTCCATTAAAAAAAAAAAGTAATACCTATAATTTATCCAGTACTTGCATAAGAATTTTACATATATTTAATCTAATCTTTACCCCGATCTTATGAAGTGGGTACTATTATGGTCATTACTAGTTTATGGATGGTGAAAATGCACAGAGAAGTGAAGTAACTTGTCCAAAGTCACACAGCAAATAAGTAACACAGCCTGGATTCAAGGCAAGCTGCTTGGTGCCATGGTGCATTCTCATAACCGTGATGCTGTACTGCTTCTCCTCATTCCTGGGAGGGTCACTGGGTCTGTCACTGTGGTATAGCCCCTGATGGGCCTGTGCTTAGTAGAGGCATTAGGGACATCTCCATGTGTATCAGTGGGGCAGGTCCCTGAATCTTATAGGAAAGTGATCATGAGGGCCACCATGAACCAACTTCTCCAAGTCCACCGTATAGTCTAGCATTGACTGGGTTTGGATGCCAGGTTAGATAGAAACTGATTTTTGAATACACTCAGGAGGACATGCAGCCCATCTACTAAGCTATGGCTGCTCTGATGACTGCGTGTCAGGGGCTGAAGGCATCTGACGACTCAGAGCATATTTTAAGTTGGGGGTTGCTTAGTGTCCTTGAAAGGAAGGGAACAGTATTGTAGGGCTTTGGTGGGAATTGTTTTACTTGGGTCTCAGGCCCTGAGAAGGACAAAGGCTGAGGTCCTCTGCTGGTAGTGGGAGCACTTCGTCTTCTCACTCAGAGGGAACTAGCCCCGCTGTCAAGCCCCGGAGGAGGGTGGAGGGTGGACTCTGCCTGCAGGTGGGTGGGCTTCTCCCTGTGCTCCTACGCTGACCCTCACCAGCTACTACCTTTAAGATCCTGCAGCCTTGGCCTTCCAGCCTTGTCTGGTCCCTGACATCGGCTTTTGCCACTTTCACCTTTGACATCTGCCTCACCCCTCCAGCCTTGCTGGGCACCCTGGACTCTTGGACACCTGTCACGTCTACTCCTCCCTGTTGAAGCTCTTATGCTGGGCTGACACCAGATTGCTTACATGAAATGAGTGGAACTTCTTGTTTCAGGTCCCCCCACCTTCCCTCCCGGATGGTGCTTCTGGCCTCCCATTTCCAGATGTCACGTTCCATCTTCCCGACCCTTCTCTCTCCATACAGATGGAACCATCCTGTACCACATCCCCTTTGGGAAGACATACACGTGCCTTCCAAGTGGACAATTTCTAAAGAAAAAAGAATGTCTGTACTAATAGAATAGACCTTGGGATGATTCTACAGTGGCTGATAGGTTGTGGGTCTGTGTCCAGCGCCTCAGCTGGTTTATTGTTGGACTTTGGGGCCCTATAGGAGGGCTGTGTGTTAGAATTCCTTAACCTTCGACCGTGCATCTACACATGCCTCATACATCTACAGAGCATTTATTTCATTCTGTTGGCTGCTGAGTTTCATTGCACATCGTTTATCTTTCTCATCAGATGATGAACTCCTTGAAGGGTGGGATTACATCTTCAGATCTCTGCAAGGAAGAGATAGCAGGGTATCTTGCCCTTAGCAAGTGCTCAGTAAAATAGATTAGTGTTGAATTTTGTAAACTAGTGGAATGTCAGCTAGCAGTGAAAAGATGACATGTCCCTGGCAGGCCAGTGCAGCACATGGACAGCCCTGTCCTGCGGAAAGGGAGGGGTCTTGTGTGATGGAGTGGTCCAAGAAGCTGACATGAGCACACCCCTGAAAAGAGAGGCAAGAGCATCACCGGCAGGAGGAAGAGTGTTAATGAACACACCGAGGAAGGGACCAGTGCACCAAGTGTAAAGGGAGGTGGGCTCTGGGTGAAACAGATGGGCGGGAGCAGAGCCAATGGGATCACTGGAAATGTGTTTGACTATAAAGTTTAGGGCTAGATTTTGAAAAGCCTTAAATTTAAGCTTACCTTATAGATGATAATTAAACTTTTAAAGTATGAAAGTGATAAAAGGAGTATTTTTTAGGAAGTTGGGTGGAGGGATGAATAAATAAATGGACAGCCTCTATTTTTTTCCAGATCAAAGCCTTTTCTTGAAAAAATTCCAGCTCATCACTCCTCTTTGTTTCTTTGTCTGTCCGTTGATTTCTCTCTGGAAAGGAGTCTGGTTCCTGCAACCCTGAGGGAGGGTATAAGACAAGCGATAGAACTGAAGGCAGATGGGGAGTAGCTCGTGAGAGTGAACACTTTTAGGGAATCCGAGCCTTCCTGCTGTCTGTCATCAGAAGCATCCCAGTGGGAGCACCATGAGGATGCTTCTGAACTCAGGCCAGCACGGGGAACGTGATGCTGATGGTTATCTGGGACGATGGCCCCGTAGCCTTGTGCTCATTGAGAAAGACAGTCTGATCTTGACCTTTTGGGGTTTACAATCTCTTCCAGTTTTTTCCAGGAAGTGGGGGCGGTGGGGTGGGGAGGAATCACAGAGTCTCTGATCAGAAAGTGGCAATGGCACCACCCAGTGATGGCTGTCACTTGCTGGGCAGGCTGTTCTGGTTGCATCAGCCTAGAGAGACATCCCAGCCAGGCAGTTGTTTCCCTTGGTGATGGTGGTAGTGGGAGAGTCAGCCATTCCCACATGTGGCAAATGTATGGTTTGGAGCAAAAATCAGGATGAATATGTTGGAAGCCTCTTTGCCTTGAGAAATGAATTCCTATTTCCTGTTGGGCCAGCCCAGGTTGGATGCGAGTCCTTTTAAGGGAGCCCTCAGCTTCTCTATTGTAAAATTCATGTAACAATAAAACTCACCTTGTCAGGGTCTGGAGGGAATGGAAGGAATTAACACATTTGAAGTTTTTAGAGCAGTGCCTGGCACATAGTAGGTGCTCAATAAACATCAGTTGTCATCGTTGTTGTCACTTTTCTGGAGTAGACCACCAAGAGGTTGAAATTCGTTTCAGAGATTGTTTTTTTTCAAAAGGCTGTTTTTTTCTGTTTCTGAAAAGAAAATCTACTTTGAAAACATCTTAACCCTCCAGTTTATTCTAGTGGCTTGAAGTGGGTATAGAATTTCCGAATGAGGTGACAAGCAGTGCTCAGAGGATTGGTAGCACTACACACGATATTCTGCGCATTTCCAGCCCAGGGGGATCTCATATTATATAATGGTACAGTATTGCTAAGTTGTATTATCGTAAGATTGTATGCGGTTATTGTGGCTCTGGCTCAGAGGATGCCTGCCACCTGCTATACTTGCATTGTCTCATTTAATCCCTTTGGCAACACTATCAGTACGATTAACCGCATCTTTCCCCTGTGGAAACTGAAGCAGGGAAAGTTAAATAATTTGCCAAAGGGCACACGGTTAGCAAGGGAGCACATCCAAGATTGAAATGTGGGCAGCCTAGGACTACAGCCTATCTGCTACATGGCAGCTCTTAGGTGCCCTTCCCTTTCAAGTGACACAGAGGAACTCACATCATAAAGGGAAGCACGGGGCTCCCTCTCTTCCTGTCCACCCTCTCCTGGGGTCTGGGGGTGGACACAGTGTACAGAGTGGGACTCGCTCTCTTATTGCCTTGAATGGGTCCTGGAATGTCCAGCTCCCTGTGTGTACTCAGGCTGTTCTCGGGCTTAGATGAGCTGCCTCGCTGTTACCTGGCTTTGGATGTTACTGCCTCCACAAAGCCCTCTGTGATGCTTCCAGAATGAAAGCACTCACTTCTTTCTTTGTGTAGCCCTCCTCTGAACACTGGTTTTGGTATCTTCGCCTCCACTTGATATTCTTCTATTACCATCAGTCATATATGTTTAGTGTCTCTAGCTTTGTGAGAGCAGGCACAGCATTTTACATGAAGGAAGGCCCTGTGATGTGGCTGATTTGACACAGCTATCTTGATGCATAGGGCTCTTATCCTATCCGCTAGTAACTGGACATAGACATCCTTGATGAGAGTCAGATTTCTAAACCTCACTCATCCCTGACATTTTAATTGAGCATTTATTCTCTCCCAGGCCCTGTGCGGAGCACTTGACGTGCACCATCACATTTATTTCTCCTGATCTCACATTGGGCCTATGAGGCAGATCTGTTCTCAATCACTTTTTACACAAGGGAAGCAGTTTTCAAGGACACGAAGCTGAGAAGTGGCAAAGCCTGAACTTGAACTCAGAGCTCACAGTGAAGTCAGGCTCTAACCCCTCCATCTCTGATCACGACCTCAGTCCTCAGCGGTACACATTCTTGACTCTCACCAAGCCCCTTGCTCCCTCCCTGACCCCAGCATTGAACAAAATTCAACACTAATCTATTTTACTGAGCATTTGCTAACCCCAGCTGTCTGATGACAGCTCTGAGGGGCTGGTCAGACCAGTAGGGATGGGGTAGAATTGAGGTGTGGATTAAGAGGTGTTACTGAGTCCAAGCTTCTACTGCTCACCCCACAACAGGCCATACTTTGAGTGACGAGGTGTTGGGGCCAGGAATAGCTACTTTACTTAGAAAGCCAGCCAACTGAGAAGATGCTGTCCCAAAGAACCATCTTCCCCAAGTTAGGATCCAGGCTTCTTTTATACTAAAAGGGGAGGGGGCGTGGTTGGTTGTCGCAAACTTCTTGGTGTCAGAATCCTTTGCTCTTGCAGCTGTCCTTGTAGGTCAGGTCAGGTCATGTCAGGATGTTCCTGTGAACCTCCAACAAAACAAATGTTATTCTCTGTTCTGCAACTTTTTAACTCTATATGAATAGAAAAGTGTTGCACCTTTAAAGGTCAGAGCCTTGAGAATGGGCTATCCTGTATATTTTAGGCTATAGGCAACATTCTTAACTTGTAGCAAAAGCAATAGAATACAGAGGTTAAAGTAAAAAAAAACAGACCTAACATGGAGTCAGATTTGTTCTTCCCTATTACAGAGAGGCTGATGTGCACAGAACACAGGGAAAAATAAATAGTAAAAAACCTTGTAACTTTAACAACTTGTTCCAGTGGCATCAATGAGTTGTCAGGACAAAATGGTAGAATCAAAGTAGCACCTCCGTTGTAACTGAGTCTCCCATGGCAGAACGTAGCATGCCTTCTATGTAGAAGATGCTCATAAATACTTGCCAAATGAATGAATGCTTTTTTTCTATTGTGAAGTGGATTGATCCCCATGTGCCTGGAGAGCCTAATTTTGTAATTAATTAGGCATCAGTTAAAATAGAACACAGGAATTGGAAGGACCTTTAGAACCCAACTAGTTCAGCCATCTTGCTTTGTAGTCAAGGTCCGGAGAGTGCTCTGGGACTTGTCGGCAGCAGGCAGCAGGGTGCTACCTCTGACCCCCTTGACATTTCTAGGTGGCCAGCCAGGGACAGAGGGGTTTAGGACTGATTCTGTGCTATTTGTTTGGAGACAGGTGCCGGCCCAAAGGGAGGAAGGAGCCAAGTGACTCCTCTTTTCCTCCTGTGTGTTTCAGTGCTGCATCCACCCATGCAAATTGCCTCTTGAAATGATGTGTTTTTGCATATGGGGACTTGTGTATCCCCAGCAAGTTGTTTCCATCATGCCGGTGCCAGAGAAATGGACTATCTCATCAGCGATGTGCTTGGAACCTACCTCTGGTGCCAGAAAACCCTTTTTATATGTGGGCTCACCATTTAGCTGTCCAAATACAGTATGATTCATCCGGCCTGCTGGGGAGAAGAGAGAAGGCCTGCACCACAGGAAGTGATGACAGTGAAGGGAATTGTTATGTTACCATGTCAATGATTGTCCTATAAGATTCAAGTATGAATTAAGCCATGAACTGGCTCCCACCAACAGAGGCATAAGGATACCCAGCCAGCCTTGGAATTCCGTTGAGATCCTGATCTAAAGTCCTTTTCTGGGGAAATGGCAGCTTACTTTCTAAGCAGAAGGGCTACATGGGGCCTTTCTGAAAAATTTCCCTACAGCCCAGAATTTAAAGTCTCGCTGGTACTAAACAAAACATTAGACTATGAAGTTATGAGAAAGGCTTCTATGCCACAGGCAGAAATCAGTCTAGTTGCATTGCTCTTGTCAGCCTTTGGGGTCTAACGTGAGTCATTGTTTAAGATCTTAGAAGTGAGGGATGCCTTCTGAGTGTTAAACTTTAATATAGATACATAATAGATCAGAGCAGAACAGGGCAAAGTCACCTTAAAGAGACAGTGAGAACAGACAGCCACCTTATTATAGTAATTCACATAGTCAAAGAAAGACCTTGGCAGTTGGGAGAATCCCTGTAGAAAATCAGGTCCCCTCATGGGGTGGGGGGACCCTTAGCAGAGGTCTTTTAAGGGTTTGTAGTGCTGGATACACAGACACCACCAACACGGAATGGATGGGAAAGTTGTGGTTAACCACTGGTCCCATTGCTAAGGCCAACTCTTCTTTAATAGGAGGATCTCAAACATTCAGCCCATCGAATGAATTCTTGCTTTGCTTATACGCTCCTCAAACCCTCTTCATGACAGTTATAAATTTTCTCACTGTAAATTGAGAAACCACTATTTGGCTTTAGACATTAGGCCTGTAAGCTTGGTTAATGCTGAGTTTGCCCCTGAGCAAGGAATCTATTCAACGTGATTTAATAATACCACATTTCTGGGCAGGGCAGAGGCAAAAATCCTGGATGGTGGTGTATTAAACAAGATCTGGACAGCCACGTCATGAGGACACTTTATGAAGGAGAACCATCCCAGCTTCCGTGGGGTAGGACATCTTCCAAGTTCATTCCATTGAGGCTGAGAGTAAAATATCTTTATCCTTTCTACAATGTTGCCTGATAGAAATTCACCCTTAGATATTCTTTGAAGGGGCAGCTGTGATGAAATGTATGTGAAAATGCTAAGTGACTTATACATTGATGTATGGACATGAATTAAGACTGTTCCATGCAGTCTGGAGATGGATAAAGGCAAAGACTGGAAACAGGGGTGAGGCTGCCACTTCAGAGAGGAGTTTCATCCTGGACGTATGTATTCATTCCTAGAGGCAGTTCTCCATCATTTAATTTCCCCTTGACAAACAAGAGGGATTTAAAAGAGGAAACTGCCAGACTCTAAATTCTATGGTTCTACGGTTCCATTCGTGAATGGCAAATGGTGAAAAGTCAAAAGAAAATAATACACTCTGCTCTAACCTAGACCAGAATAAAATGGTCCTCTGTGCTATACAAGCAACCTTCTTGCTCAGCAGCCACTTCAGCTGTCCAGCACTACCACCCCTCTGTGGTTTCAGTATGGCCCCTGCATGCCCCCTCCCAGTCTGCTTTCCTGGCCACATTCCAGGTAGGAAGAAGGAAGAAGAGTGGGATGAGATGGTGTGTTCCAGCTGAGTGAGTCCCCTTAAGGAGCTTTCCAGAAAGTTCCATTCAACACATATCTCATTGGCCAGAATGATGTTACATGGTGACCTTTATCTGCAAGGAATTCTGGGGGAAAAAAAATATATATATATATGTACAGTTGATTTACAATGTTGTGTTAGTTTTTGGTGTACAGCAAAGTGATTCAGTTATACATAAATATATTCTTTTTCATATTCTTCTCCATTATGGTTTATTATAAGATATTGAGTATAGTTCCCTGTGCTACACAATAGGACCTTGTTGTTTATCCACTCTATATATGATAGTTTGCATCTGCTAGTCCTGAATTCCCAATCCATCCCTCCCCTGCTGCCCCTCCCCCTTGGCAACCACAAGTCTGTTTTCTGTCTGTGAGTTCATTTCTCTTTTGTAGATAAGTTCATTTGTGTCATATTTTAGATTCCACATATAAGTGATATCATATGGTATTTGTCTTTCTCTTTCTGACTGACTTCACTTAGTAGGACAATCTCTATGTCCATCCATGGTGCTGCAAATGGCATTATTTCATTCTTTTTTTATAGCTGAGTAATATTCCATTTTATATATGTGCCACATCTTTATCCATTCATCTGTCAATGGACGTTTAGGTTGTTGCTTCCTTGTCTTGACTATTGTAAATAGTGCTGCTATGAACATAGGGGTGCATGTATCCTTTTGAATTAGAGTTTTCTCCAGATATATATCCAGGAGTGGGATTGCTGGATCATATGGCAACTCTATTTTTAGTGTTTCTGAGGAAACTCCATACTGTTCTCCATAGTGGTTGCACCAATTGACATTCCTACCAATGTCGGAGGGTTTCCTTTTCTCCACAGCCTCTCCAGGGAAGGGCATATATGTTTAAAAGATGAGCACAATTAGCTGGGTTTCTGATGGAAGGGAAGACAAGGCAAATGAAGAAGGGCTGATGACTGGCAATCTCTGGCATGGCTACCAAGCTAGAAACCTGGGACTCCATTTGGACTCCTCTATCCTCTCACCCTTTCCATTCAACCAACCAACAATTCACGCCAACACACCAACAGCTCACTCCCACATCTCCCCTCTCATCCATTCCTCCTGTGCTTGCCTTAGTTCAGGCCCCTCTGTGTTTCACCCAAACTGCTATATTATATAAGAATTTCTGCTGGTTCCACAGCACTCAGTCTCATCTTCAAGTCAGCCCTCCTCCGTTCTTAGCTCTTGCATGGCTCCCCATTGCCCTCTGAGAGAAGAACACACTTCTCGTGCACAGGTTTCCTCATGAGCTGTACTTTGTTCATGTCTCCAGCTTTATGTCCTTTCTACCCTTATCCATTTCACTTGCACTGTGGTACCAAGAACTGTGTGCTCTTGATCAACTCTGATAGTTCTCTTTCTCCCACATCCCACATCTGATCCATCCATATATTCTCCACCTTCAACATACATGCAAAGTGTGACCTCCTCCCAATAGTAACTGTTGAATGAATGAGTGAATAAATGCTGGAAACATGGTAAGTGTTCCATAAATACTGATTTCCTTAAAGGTAACATGATGCATGTCCATGGTGGGGATATTAATAACAGCATTTTTTAATGTTTTAGTGCCAGGTGTGGCACATGTATTATTTCCAATCCTCATAATCATCCTTCAAAGTAGATTTTTAAAAAACTGATACTAATAATAGCATCATAATAGTTACCACTTCTTTAATGCAGACACCAGACTGAGCCCTTGACATGGAATACCTGGTTTAATTCTCACCACACTCCTAGGAGGCAAGTTCTTTTCTTAGCCCTCCTTCTCCAGATGAGGAAACTGAAGCTAAGTGAGGTTCAGTGACTTGTCCAAAGTCACAGATGGACTGGGCATTGCTTCTAATTTGCTCTCAGCATAATCATCTGTTGGATGGAGGCTGCAAAAATGTTGCTCATGATTTTCCAGACTTCTGCTACGAGGCAGGCATTTGGGGATCTTCAGTGATCCTTTAAGGTTCTGATGGACTATCATGTCTTTTTTTCCTGTAGTTTTATATTTTCCCTGTAAACAATTAAAGCCTTAGTGAGTACCAGACTTGGGAAGGAGACAAAGATATTTGTGCTAATTATCTTAAGTAATAACGTCTAGATGTTTCTTTTCAGGTCATCATCTTTTTCTGCTCCCTGAGGGAGAGAGTACAGGGGATAATTACAACAGTGAACACTGGAGTCAGACTGTCTGGTTTCAAATCTTGGTTCTAGTTTCGTGACCTTGGACCCGTTACTTACCTTCTCTGTGTCTCAGTCTCCTCAGACACAGTGTGAAGGGGATAATAGTACTTCTCTCCTAAGGTTGCTCTAAGGACAGAATTTTCAGTGGCTGTGACAGTGCCTGGCACGTAGAAAGCACTCTGTAAATGTGAACCACTAGACATTGATAGTAAGATATTTCTGACCTCACCTGGTTTGGCCTCTATCAGAAGCTGTATAGTGAATATTGAGACTAAGATGGATTTTTTGTCCATTTCTCAGCATCAGAGGGAGACCTTGGGGCCTCTGTTGTGTTCATGGTTCATTTCAGGATCTTGAGTGCTTCCCTAAAACGGGTCGGGATCTGTATCAAGGTCGGGATCTGTATCAAGGTCGTGAACCTTTGTGGTTTGTCCCTCAGAATCCACTTCTTTCTCTTCTTCTGGCACGAGTAGCCAGAACTTTCTTGGGGAACTTGTTAAAAATGCAGATTCTTAGACCCCACCCAGGCCTACTGCGTCAGAACTTCTGGGGGTGCGGCCCAGCAATCTTTATGTTCTTCCAAGGTTTTCCAGGTGATTTGATGCACACCGAAGTCTTAGAACCACTGAGCTGAGGCCTTGCTACTCCAAGTGTGGTTGCTCAGACCAGTGGCTTCATCATGACCTAGGAACTTGTTAAAAATGCAGAATCCCACTCCCTTTCCCAGACAGACTGAATAAGAGCCTATATTTGAATAATATCTCCAGGTGAGTCACAGGGACATTAATGTTTGAACACACTGGTCTTGGGCACTGGTTCTGAAACGTGGCTGAAAATTGGAGTTACCTGTAGAGTTTAAAAGTCAACTGCCAACTAGGGCTCATTCTTAGAGATTCTGGTGTGATCTGGGGAACAGCCTAAGTAATGGGATTTTTTTTTTTTTTAAACTCTTCAGGTGACTCTCACAGGTAGCAAAGTTTGAGACCCTCTCACCTTGGGCAGGGCTCTCAAAGTGTGGTCCCTGGTCCAGCAGCGCCTGTCTCACTTGGGAACTTGTTAGGAACAGAAATTCCTGGGCCTCACCCCAGACCTACTGAATCAGAAACTGTTGGGTCGGGGCCCAGAAATCCATGTTTTATCCAGCCTTTCAGGTGATGCTGCTATAAGCTGAAGTTTGAGAACCATGATCTAGGGCCCAGGGGCCTCTGTATAGAGCTGGCAGGTGAGAGTAGGGGTGGGGGGAGATCACTAGGGTGACCAACAATTCCTGTCTGCCAGAGACTGAAAGATTTCCCAGGAAATAGGACTTTCAGTGCTAAAATCGCGACAGTCATGGACAAATTGGGATGGTTGGTAATCCTAGAACGTGGAAGATTCTATTTTTATGAAAGTGTCACATAGTCCATTCCATTGGCTAAAACTCAGTCATTGGCCACAGCTTACTACAAGGAAGGCTGACAAATGTGGACTAGCTGGGGGCCCAAGGGAAAGAGGAAAGTTTTAGCCAGTCTCTGCCCCAGCTCCTAATCACTCAGTAATGATCTCATCCTTTAAGTATGTACCGGGGATGCCAAAGTTTAAAGATGCCTCGAAAAAGTGCTTGTTAAGAAAGGATAGGCTCCTGCTCTCTGGGGATGCTCTGCTTGCTGCTGACTTTTCTCTGCCAGTGCTCAGGTTGTGACATCAGCATCTGGCATTAGCAGTTCAACAGGAAGCAAAGAAAGAGAAAAAAAAAAAAAAACCAAAGCTTCCCCAGCAAGTCTGTTCCCTGTTTGCAGGAGGGCTGCAGCTGGGATGTGATGGAGTGAACATATGGCTTTAGGGAGGCCCATTTGGTTCACTTAGCAGAGTTCTGTGGCCTGTGAATGTTCAACACATTTTAACATTAAAGTCGTCAGGCAGCTGGCCCAATTCTGCCTCCCTCCCCATGCTAGTTCTGAGGCTGGCTGTGCGGAAACAGAGGCAGAGGGCAGAGGATCTCCGGTGAGGGTGATGGGCAGGAACAGAGCAAGGCCCTTTCTGAATGCATCACCCACTCCAGAGCATCTCAATTCAGGCTTTATTCAAATGTCATGTCATTTGCTGAGGCAGGGAGGTTGCACTGCTTTGAATAGGAGAACCAGCCCTCTTTGGTCAGGGGGCTTTTTGAGGCAGAAAGAAATTAAGATGCATGCCAGGCAAGCCTTGGCCTGCAATGAGGGAGAAAAGACAGGCTCTGGAATACTTTTGAGCAGGACTTGCAGCTGGAAATGCAGTTGGATCTCTCTGGTTGGCAAGGTTTCAGGAAGAGTCATTTTTATCTCCCTAGGTAAAGCCCCCAAGCATCCTAGTCTTTCTGACCTGTAGACAAGGAGGCATCGTGGGTGGTGCACAGAGCACTGTACAAGGACCAGGAAGACATGGGCTCCAGCTCTTGCCCCCCCCCCACTGGTTGTGAATGGCAGCTCAGGTGTCACAGGGGCTGCTTAAGCCCTCTGAGTTACCAGGACTTAGGCAGGAGCCACTGGGGGAGAGATGGGCCGTAGTGAGGGTCAGATTCCTGGAAGGATGCAGAGGGGCCCTAAACACAAAAAAGCAGTTTCCAGGTGTCAGCAGAGCAGGGGGAGTGTGTTCACTTACATACAAAGTGTAAGGGCCGGAAGGTGTGTGTGGGCGGGGGCGGGGGAGCGGAAAAGTCCTCGCCAGAATTCGATGAAATTGATGCACTATATTCTCACATAGGAGGCCCTTTCCAAGGACGGCAGTCTCTACCTGGATAGATGTACTTTGATCTTTCTAAAAAGAACTTTTCTCTTAGGTACTTTTAGGTAAGGTATTTCTTACTTTTTTCCAAATGTGAAATAGAAATGTCTTTTTCTTTCTCTTTTTTCTTCCCATCTATATGAGTTTCCTGTGGCTGCTGTTACAAATTACTACAAATCTGGCAGCTTAAAGCAACACAAATTTATTCTCCTCCAGTTATAGAGGCCAGAAATCCAAAGTCAATCTCACTGGGCTAAAGGCACGTTGTGGTCAGGGCTGGCTCCTGCTGCTGTCTTTAGGGAAGAATTCATTTCCTTGACTCTTCTACTTCCATGTCTGGCTGCATTCCTTGGCTCTCGACCCCTCCCTTGAATCACTCCAACCTCTTGCTTCCATCCTCACATCGCTTCTTTCCTCCTTTGACCTCCCTGCCTCCTTTTTTTTTTTTTAATTTATTTAATTTATTTATTTTTGGCTGCAATGGATCTTCGTTGCTGTGCGTGGGCTTTCTCTAGTTGCGGCAAGCGGGGGCTACTCTTCGTTGTGGTGTGCAGGCTTCTCATTGCGGTGGCTTCTCTTGTTGTGGAGCACGAACTCTAGGCATGCGTGGGCTTCAGTAGTTGTGGCGCACGGGCTCAGTAGTTGTGGCTCGTGGGCTCTAGAGCACAGGCTCAGTAGTTGTGACGCACGGGCTTAGTTGCTCCGTGGCCTGTGGGATCTTCCCAGACCAGGGCTCGAACCCACGTCCCCTGCATTGGCAGGCGGATTCTTAACCACTGTGCCATTAGGGAAGCCTGCTGCCTCCTTCTTATAAGCAGCTTGTGATCACATTGGACTCACCTGGATAGTCCAGGAGCATCTCTCATCTCAAGACCACTAACTTAATCACATCTTCAAGTCCCCTTTGCCGTAGAAGGTAACATTCACAGGTTCTGGGGATTAGGATGTGGATAAGTTTTGGGAGGCATTATTCAGCCTACCACACCATCCTTCTTTCTTTTCATTCACAAATGCTTTATTGAAGACTTTTTATGTGTCAGGTCTGTGCCTGATGCTAGCGCTATGGGGATGAGCAGAAACAGATATGGTCCCTGCCACGTGAGCTAACTCTAGAGGGGAAGACAGACCTGATTCAAAGAGTCACACAAGTCAGTATAAAATCACATGGTGTAGTAATGGTCCATGGGGCTATGAGACTGTGTAACAGAGGAATTTGCTTGATCTGGGCTGAGGAGGGGTGTAAAGGATAGCCAGCTGGTTTCTAAAGGATTTATGGAAGGCCACAAAGACCAGGCTAGAAATTTTGGTCTTTGTCCCAAGAACAAAGGGGTGTCATTGGAATGTTTTAGGCAGGAGAACGGTATGACCAGATTTGCATTTAAAAGCTCACAGCAGATACTGTGTGGAGAATAGGTTGGAGGCGGCTATTGCATCCATCCTGGTGAGAGTGGCCTGGGTAAACTGTTGATTCTGGGCCTGTGGACATCTGGTGCCTGAGAGAAATTTAGTCTCACTCTTTCCCTCTCTCTCTTATTCTCTTTCTCAATGATCTATTATCCTAAGGTTGGTTTGTAGAAGAAGATTATTATAAGATTGAACACAGTGGTGCACTTTAAGTAATATTAGTTAATTTAATTTAATATGAACTAAGACCTCTGTGGCAACTAAGAGGATGGCTGGGCACATACAGCTTAATCCCCAACAGAGGGTCCCAGCTGTAGCATCTATAGATGAAGCCCAGGAATGCCATGATCTAGAGCTGGTCTGGAAAAGAGTCGTCCAGTAGCCTGCATTGTTCAGAAGAGCTGAAAACCTCAGGTGGAAGTGCTGGCTGTGGAAGAATGAAGTTGTCTAACATGATTTCCCGGAGCACATGACAGCTAATGAGCACATATGACTACCTAGGCATCATGTTCAACGTCAGCATCATTTGAATGGAAAGTCCAATAGATGTGAAGGGTAGATCCCAGGAGTGGACGGTCATCAGACAGAGCCAATGCGATGGGCATTATAGACAGCCCGAAGCATAGAAGGTATAGCTGAGAGAAAAGGAGACCTTTATTCAAATATCGGAAAGGGTTGCCACCTGGAAGGAGGAATAGAATTATTCTGTGTAACACCAGAGGATAACCTAAGACAAACGGATGAACATAATAAGATTTTTAGGTCAAAAGAAGGAAGAACATTCTAAAAACTAAAGCTATCTAATAATAGGATGATTCAGGGGAAAGTCTTCAGAGAGAAACCAGATCATCTGTCAGAGTTATTAATTCAGATAATAAAGCTCCTACTGTATACGAAGCACTGTTGGGGATATAGAGGTGAGGAAGACATGGTTCCTGTCCTTTGGTAGGTAATTTTGGAAGTCAAAGAAGACCTCTGGCCATAATAAAGGAAGAGTATTTTACAGTAGTATTTCAACAAGGTACTCTGAGGCCTTGGAGGAGTGGCAATTGAGTTAGCGTGACTTGGGGTTCAGGACAGATCAATGAAAGATGGGCACTGAGAATGGCCCTGAGCATTAGAAGGTGCTCAGGAATGGACATTCCTTGGGGGAAAGCAGATCAGCAAAAGCCTGTGGCTGGGAAAATGCAGGATGTGGTTAACACACTGTGAACTGTCTTCTATAGACAAGGACCAGGAAAACACAGGAAGACAGCATAGCAAGGGCCTGCATGTAGCATGTGAGGGGCTATAGCAAACCTGCCTTGTTTGATTCCCCCATCCTGCCATGCTAGTCTTCTGGAAAGGGCAGTCTTCTGACAGTTAAGTCATAATAGCAACATGTAATAAATAAAAGCAAAGATGTGTCTTCTCAAAGAGGCAGACTGTCTCCCAGGCCAGATTGAGACCTGATTGATTTTGTTAGCCATCTAAATAAAGAGTCGCCCATTAGCCAGTCATGAAAGCATGATGAGTGGGTCGCTGAGCAAACACGGGCAAGACTCCCGTGGGCACAGTTCCGTGGAAAGGGGCCTTGACCCAAAGATGCGATGGATCTGTTTTTGATGGCGTGGATAGCCTTGCCGTGGAGATGATCACTCAGCTTATGGGAACCCGATGTCTGAAGACATACTGATCATAAAACAAGCAACCCCAGGTTTGGCCTCCATGCTCCAAAGTGTCTGCAGATGATTTGGGGTTCCTAACAGTTTTCCTACAGGGAAATAATGTTCAGGCCTCTCCAGCGTCTCATCAGCTAGACGGTTACTATGTTTTTTATGCATTAGCTTCATTTCATCAGAATGAATATAATACGTGGTCAGAGGGAGGCTCTGAGGACCAGATCCTGCACTGTAATGAATTCCCTGAGGCTCTGTCACTCTTTGGCCTCTTGGTGGCCACCTGGATGGACTCTTTCTAGTGACGGCAACCTCCCCTCAGGGCCATCTGTGCCAGTCATTTGATTGTTTGCTCTCGGACCCATAACCTGCCCTTCTCTCACTCTGTAATGTAACAAAGCTACAGCTCCCAGGGAACCATCATGTGGCTTCTAGCTGGGCTCAGCCAGTAGGGGGCACCAGTGGGAGATTGGAGGACAGAGGACAGGATAGGCCAGGGTAGCTGCTGTTGCCCCTCCATCACGCATCTCTTCCGTCCCCATCACAGGTCCACCGTGGTTCCGGTTTCCGTCAATGGACCCAATTCCTGGGTTCTAACACCTCTGCCTCTTCCCTTTGCCTCCAGCCCTGGGTGGTGGTGATGGGGGAGGGTAGTGCT
Source organism: Mesoplodon densirostris (assembly GCF_025265405.1). Classification (NCBI taxonomy): domain Eukaryota; kingdom Metazoa; phylum Chordata; class Mammalia; order Artiodactyla; family Ziphiidae; genus Mesoplodon; species Mesoplodon densirostris. The sequence goes on along the minus strand of NC_082676.1, from coordinate 39,921,218 downwards.
TCCTGCTATGACAATCTCTTAGTTGTTTCACTGTCCCCTCTTGATGTCTTAGTTCTTCCATGCCCTTTGTAATCAATTCCTTGTGTAAAATTCCTTTTTAAAATATTACTGGGAGTATCCTCTGTTTTCCTGATTGGGCCCTGACTAAATCAACTTCCTCTCAATCTCCTAGGTTGTCTACCCTGTGGACCCTCAAATACTAGCTTGAAAGGTTCAGCATTTAACCCATGAGCCCATTCTTCTCATTTGAAAGCATGAAATAACCATTGTACATTTTCTTGGGTCATCAATTTTCTCTGCAGATTTAGGACAAACAAAATACCTGTGAGTTTTTTATATGAAAACAAACAAGATATATTATAGTGCAAAAGTCATATGATTTTAAGATAAATATGGCGACATCGAAGTATTTGTGCACTTGTAAGAAGACAATGAATGCCCTTTCCAGTTTGAAGTACTTTAGAGGAAAAGTGTTCAAAGCCCTGCCTTAGACCAGGGCTTGGAAAACTTTTTCTCTAAAGGGCCAGATAGTAAATATTTTATGCTTTGCAGGCCATACGATCTCTGTTGCAACTATACAAATCTGCCATGAAGCACAAAAACAGCCATAGACCCTATATACATGAATGACAATGTATGTGTGCTAATAAAACTTTATTACAAAAAACAGGCGGCACACTGGACCTCCCCCAACCCTTATACAAAGTAATAGTGGTGGGGTTAAAGGTAGTTAGAGATTCCCAGCAGATAATTACCTGATTGAATCTGTGATGTAGGAATGTTGATAGCAGTGAACATGTTTACTTGGAGGCAGAAGATAGTTAAACAACCATCCTGATGGTCACGTCAAGAGGCCTTGGCAAATCTCAACCAGGTACAGTCAGTCAGTTTGGGATAGCTGTCGATTCTATCCAGAATCTAGGGTAGATTCTTACCACCCTAATCATCACTCCAGTGTTCCCTCCTCTCTATGAATTTTGGGAGCCCTTAGGCCATTATTACTCCCTTCCTTTTCCCATGGTCCTGGCAGTTTTTTGCCTGAACCACCTGTTACCTCATTCTGTTCTCTGATGCACCACGTGGAATAAAGCTGGGCTCTGAACCACTGACCTTCCTGTTCAATCAGTAGAGTGGCTCCAGGGCTGCTCTTCCCATTTTCAGTGACTGTCACATTCCACACGGGGCATCCCTGAATGAATGCAACTAATTAGTATTTGCAAAGTGATTCCTGTGGCTGAGGTGAGAGCCACCCAGAAGGGCCAGATATAATCACTGTTATATCTGTGGTTTACATAATTCCTGGTCCACCCTGGAATGATTTTTTAAGCCTTGGTAATTGGTGAATTACAGTGTGAGTGCAGAAAACCAGCTGTGGTTTTAAGTGCCTCGTACGTTTCTGTAGGTGGTATAGCACTGGGCGTAAATGTTGACGGATGTGTTAGGAAAATTACAGTTCAGGTTCGTATGCAGCTGCTTTGAGGGAATATTGGACATTTCTAAACAGATGCGCAATTGGCAATTAGATGATTTTAAAAGTCATCTGATCAATATTTATGCCTGGGTAAGAAAAGATAGTCCTTGTACTTCTGTGATCTGAGTGAAATCAGAATGTCAATCTGTAATAAGCTCTGGGGCTAGAAGTTAAAAGGCCCAGAAGCAGCTAAGCAGAAGTCACAGTGTTTTACACCTTGTAGGTGCTTAATAAGAGTTTGTGACTAACTGAATGAATGAATGAATGATGCTACCGAGCCCCTATCTATTTCCAAAGTCTCTTACTTGAGGAATAATTTTTTCACTGAGGATCATTAGACACCAATGAAGCTCCTTCACTGACTGGATGTTCCCAGATTATCTATTCCAACAACTCGATGCCTTTATAAGAGGTCCACTCGCCTGGCTTGTTGGGGAATAAGTCCTTAGCTACTATTATCTGCCTAGTGAAAGTGAAGTCTCTGGGAGACTTCAGAGCAAAGGAACCCCATGTGTGTTTGCTCCCCTATGAGCCAGGCATTGTGCTGGGCTCATCACAGAAGAGCTCCTGTAACCTCCAATAGTGCTACGAGTCATAACATTTCATAGCTGGGAAGTGGATGCTTAGAAGGTGAAGTGACATTTCCACAATTAGGCAGCAAGTAAGTGACAGAGTTGAGGATGGACACCCAGGTGTCTGCCTCTCTAAGCCAGATACTTGCCATTTTCCAGGGACAGCAAAACCAGCAGCCTCTATATAGTGGTCCGTGGATGGATTTTTCGGAATAGAGATTTTTTTTTCAAATTGCATTTACACGCCCTTTGGAGGGGTGTGCATTCTGCACTTCCCCTACAGCTCACTCTCCCTGTTATTTTACAAAGGCGAGTTTCCCACATCTGTCTTATCTGTCCGGCCCCAGAGGTATCTGAGTTTGCACCTCCTTTGGAAGATGACATGCAGGCTCTTCGTTTTCCCTCCAAGGGTCACAGGGACCTTGCCTCCTGTGCCATCCTTGCGCTCCAAGGAAGGAATCCTTCTATTCTCTTCTGGTCCTTTCTGACACTTCTCTCATAGGCCAAAAGGTCTAACATCACCATGAGCAGTGGGTAGGGACTGTAACCATCCGCACTCCATATTTGCAAGAGAAAAATGATCACCCCTCAAATTAAGTGGGTATGGTGCTCCATCCAGTGTGTAGCAGGGGCTGCTGTGCCAAGATATCCATCAAGGCAAGAAATAAAACACGTGTTCAAGGGAAGCCAGCCAATCCAAGAGGGGAGGCGGGGGCTGAGGGTCGAGGTAGGGGCCAGGGACATGACAAGGGTGAAAAAAGGATGTTGATGGGTATGACTTGAAAAGACACAGAGAGGCAATGAGCCTGAGCTTCCAGCTGGGCTGTGCCAGACAGCTGGGCTGCTGACAGCCTGTCCCCTGCCCTCTCCCTCAGTCCTCCCTCAGGGCGGGGAGGTTGGTGCCCAGAGCTTTGACAGGTGCAGGAGAGGGGCAAGCCATGCTGGAGTTGGAGGAGAGAGCTGGTACTTTTTTTTGGCTCATTGACAGTCAACACATGATGAGTCTTGAGCTTAATGAATAAGGCAGACTAGCACTTCTCGTGGAACTAAAAGCCATTCATGGGCTCCCTCCTCTTGAAGGGACCCATCAAAAGGCAGCCGTGGGCAATGGGAACAAATCGTAGGCCCTCTTGTCTTCTTGTCCTTGGATGTTTCTTCCCCCAGCGTTGCATTTTTTTTGCCTGCATTAGCGTTGTGCCTCCAATAAAGCCGTCGTGGAGATAATCAGCTTTGTTCTCTATGCAGACATTCTGGCTTAGGGCTGAACATGGACTAATGCCCATAGCAGGAAAGAACAATGATGACATTCATGAGTCAGCGTTAGTTCAGTACTGCTGCTGTCAAGGCTGATTATTTGTTGCTTTTAAGATAGATGCTTTGCCTGCAGCAAAACCGCCAGCACCCACGGGTAAAGGCAATGCATGTGAATTTGCCCCGGTGTGTTTGAAGTCTACATCTTGCATTTCTTGGCAGTCTAGGCAGTAAGACTGGGGGGGACTCAACTGCAACGCGGCCATCTGCTGGCGAGGCAGGTGCCCAGCCCTGCTTGGATTAGCAGCAGCGTTTACCTTCCTGCTCTGTTTCAGCCGCACCAAGAAAGCTGTTCAGAGTTGAGGCAGAGAACAAACTGGTCTGGGGTCTGCAGGTTCTCAGTTCTGGGAGGAACCATTCAGGAGGCATCCAGCAGCACCGATAAGGAGACTCATTCCTGACCTTGCAAAACAGAGTTTTTACTGGTGCAATCTTTCTAAGAACAATTTTGCACCACGTGTCAGATGCATTCACAATGTCAGGACCCTTTGATCCTTTAATCTAATGTCTACGAGGTAGAAAAATTCAGAGCTCCTTGGAAGGTATGGTGAGAGGCAGGGACTGAATAAGGCTCAGTGTCCTTCTTGGTGAAACTGACCTCTTGCTTCTCACAAGCGGAAGCTGTTGGAAGCACAGCCAACCCTTTGACATGGGTGCTGCATGAGAACTCCCTGTAGCAAAAAATAAAAATAATTATTTGTCCAAGTTGGGCTTCAAAGAGAGCTTTAGCAATTTGATTTTATAATTGTTCGTCCTGGTTATGGACAACCTCTGGTATGAAACTCACACATTCAATAGATGAAATAAGCATTCATCAAAACTGCCCTTTCAGTACTCTAGTCAAGTTAGAAAAACGAAGATAGCGGCAAAAATCAATATAGCTTGTTGCATTTCGACAGATGCCCCAGAACAGCATGTTCATCAATGGATGTGCATACACTCAGCTGCATTCACGAACGTCTCCCTTTTGCAGAGTGAAACACTGAGGCAGAAGAATGTCAGTTGGTTCCTGGGGGCCCAGAGCAAGCAAAAGAACATCGGAAAACAGATGGAAATCAAGGCCTCCTCCGCTCCATCTCCTGGCCAGCAGCTGTTAGGAGTTTACATTCTGTAGGGCCTGGAGAAACTTGAGCAATTAAAAACAAAAGCCTTCTATCCATCCGTAGCATTCCCCGGGCCTAGCTGGGTTTGCAGCTTGTAATGTGTTATTTATTTTTGGTTTTAATTGCTGGCAGTCCCAGAAACATTAGTGTTATATATAGTGCTGGGCTCAGCAGGAGTAATTAAAAGGCGGGGGCCCTCATGGCTGGTAGTAAAATACCAAGTGCAGGCTGTTTAAGAAAAATGTGCCATTGATTTGCCATCAGCAAAACACAGCGTGGTAGGGAAAGGACAGGGGAGTGATGCCAGGCAGAAAAATCACCCAGAACAGAAAAGGTTTCTACACAGGCCAACGTGTACTGAGTTTTAGGAAAAATTTAACTGATTCGGATCAACCTTCTAAGCAGCGCCCTAGCTAGAAAGAACCAATGTGTATTGAATGCAGTGCCAGCACTTAAATCTGCATAGTTTCATTTAAAACTCATGACACCTCTCCAGGCTGGTGTTCCCATTCTTCTCCATCTTCATTACATAGGGCACAAAACCAGGGTCTGGAGGGGACAGCTCTACCGTACTCAAAAAGAAAACACAGCACAGCATTTTTATGGACCCTCTCTGGGAGATGGATCATGGGTGAATTTTTTTTCTTCTACTTTTGCTCTGTTGCTTTGGGAGAGAGATGGGCAGAGAGAAGGGACACAAGACAGTAAGGGTGACAGAAGAATAGGAGCTTGTGTAGAGATCTAGAAATAAGGGGGAAGAACTGGTAGACACACTAAATGTATTGCCTCATGTGATTATTACTTGTTTTCACAAATGTGGAGAATGAGGCTCACAGAGTTTAAAAGGAGCTTTCTACAGCACGTGAAATGTGATCCCATTCATGTACCAATAATGCGTATATTAATACGAACATATGTGATGCAGTCCTGTTTATGCAAAACCCGACTCCCAACACTAAAGCAAAGTAGGAGGGGCTGACCCACACCCCTCACTTAGAATTATTTTGTGGCTTCCCACAACTTTATTTTGAACACTTTTCAACCACACAGGAATGTTGAGAGCACATAGTAGAACAGTTCGCTGTGTCTGTTATTATAAAAGACCTTCATTAGATAAACATAATAATAATATTTACATGTTAAGTATCATATGGAGCAGGTACTTGTCTTAGTGCACTTTGTGCGCTCAGTTAATCCTCCTCCAAACTCTGTGGGGTTATTATTATTATCCTCACTTTATAGGAGAGGTAACTGAGGTACAAATTGCTTAAGAAACTTGCTCGAGCTTTCATGACTAAGAAAGGATGGGGCATGAATTGCAAGGCAGGCAGCCTGGATGCAGAGCAAGGTTCTTGGTCTCCGCATTCTATTGGTTATGAACAATTAGTAATGATCTTTCCAGGATCATGAATATTAGCATCTCAGGGAACTGGAAACAGGGCAGCCTGGTGGGCTTGCCCAAGGGTGACGAAGCTCTCCAAGGAAGTCCAGGTAGTGCCCCAGGGAAAGCAATGGGTTAATGATGAGTAGAGGCCCAGGTCGTTTTGGAAGCCAGAGGCATCCCGTCAATGGACTCTTCAGGAGCAAATACACAGGAGAGAGTCTAGGAAGGAGCCAGGAAAGGCCACCATTCCCTGAAACAGAGCCACTGCTTATAATGGAACAGGTTGTGACCTGAGCAAAGACAATGGCTGAGGGGTGAGTGGGACTGATGTCCACTCCGGGCTCTGTTTGCCAAAGAACCAGAGGCTCCCCAAGCTGTGGACCCTTGGAGCTCTCCCTACTCTGAGGAGTACCTTTTCTTATTTGCATAATGGAATTCTACAGACTAGCCCTTGGCCCAAATATACCAAGCAGAGTGGGGTGTTCCCCTGGAACTCACAAAGATGCCCAAGGCCTAGGAATTCTCTCTCCTTGATGTTGACTCTTTGGCTCAATCCATCTCTAATGGTTGCTTAAGTGCCTGGCCTGGGGCCAGTGATGGGTTCCTAACTAGAGCTGCTGAAACAATGGCCGAGCTAAAGAGAAAGGGACTTAAATTGGCCTGGAATTTAAAAATCTCTATCATACGTTGGGTCTCTCTAGATTTTGGTGGCCCATGGAAAAAGCCCACATAGCAAGCTTAGAGTCTGCTCTGCCTGGGTTAAATTGATGCCAACATGTGGAAGGAGGTAAACACTGAGATGTTAGCACTGCCTCGGTGCATCAGCAAAACATGAATCAGATGTGCAGGCTGTCACGTGTAAGGAAACAGGTCTCCCTGAGAAGCTCAGGAAATAGCTGGGGTACATATTGGTAGTCAGAGCATGTCAAAGGCCAGTTGTCCCAACAACTTGGGAGAATGGAGACCAGGATTTTAGAAGGCTGGGTGTACCACCCACTCCTGGCCCATGAGTTCTGTGTCTCTTTTGTCTTTGTGTCCTTTGCTCCTCTTCTTTTTCCAGCCAGTGTCTAGCAAGGCACGTGGCACAGACGGGGACTCCCTCACTGTTTGCTGCCTGGGCTGCCTGTTGATTGTTGGTCTATAGCAGTTCTGGAGGGCTCCATTGTGCTGGGGCCTTCCCCGGGCCAGCCCCAGCAAGTGAGAAACACGGAGAGCATTGCCCACAGCTAAGTCTTTGAGGCTTGTCAGTCTGGGTCCCTTAACAGCCCAGTGGGGAAAAGCAAATGCAATTTCTCCTCTCGGTTTGCCTCAAATGAATTACAAATTGGAATCACTTCATGTCCGAATGCTCATTAGAAAATGTTTCTGAAAGGCAGTGGAGCCCATTAAGGCTCATTCTGAAGAGTGATTTTATGTTCTTCACATTTGTGTCTATATTTGTTAAAGATCAAGTTCAATTTTTGAAATTGCCAGATGTCTTGGCTCAGCTACAGATCTAAGCCAGAACTCTTGGGGGATACCCCACTCGGTAATAATAAAGTTTCCTTCCCCTTCTGAATGCCTGACATTTTAGCCAAGGGAATCATTATTGCTGCTTAAAAACCAGAATTGCAGATTGAATTAATTTCATCGAAATCATTTTCTGTAAAATGACTGATCTCAAATTTCAATGAATTTAATTGATCTCAGCTGTTTCATTTGGTACCCGTTGGTAACAGGGTAACTTGCCGGATGTAAATTCTTGGGTTTATCTCTGGAATTCTCTTCTTCTTCCTTCTTTTCCCCTCCCTTCCTCTTCTTCATCATTTTCAATCACAGGCATTTTAATCCTGAGTGGTACATTTTAGAGATCTGATCTTTAACACAAACTAACATGGTGTATTATGATCTCCAGTTTGCTAGGGGGAAACTAAAGCAAAGTTAAGAAATGAGGCCAAGTCCTCCCGATGTCCAGTAACTCCACACCTCTGTTGTAATGGGCCAGGTCAAATTGTCTGAGGCCACGACCAAGGGGTGTCTGGGGATTACGCTGGAGCAAGTGGGTGGCTCCTTGGAGTGGCCAGATGCTAATGAAGCCAAGAGGATAAGTGGAAATTGTGAGCAAGAAATAGTTCTGAGGGTCAGAAATCGAGAGACCTAATGCATGCTCAGGACCCATGTTAAGTGAGGCCCTGGGGAAGCATTACTGAGCCACGAAAGGTCAAAAGACAAATACAGCACAGGAAGGGAGAGGGCTGCAAGGAACAACGGGAGGATATTGCCGTCTGAGGACCAATGTTGGGCTACAGTAGTGCTGGGGTGTCCACAGTTCTCTTCTGAGTCCTGGTCCTGATGACGGGTCTGCCTGGGCTAAACATTCTTGCTAGATGCAGTGGCATCACAATGATAGCATTTAGAATAGAAAGGAGACTTCAGGCCTTTAGAGTTTTGTTTCTATAGAGCAGTCATAAGATACAGTATGCGTTACCTGGTCTCCAGTATTTCAGTTGGTGGATGCCTTTATTCGCTATTAGCAGTTGGTCAGAGAAATTGCTCTAGGAAGGTAAGCCCAGAAGGCTTTGAATCCAACAAACCAAATAAATGAACAAACAAATGAACAAGGAAAGGAATAAGCAATATTGCAAGTTTTGTAGCTAACGGGAATTCTGAAGATCGTTAGAGCTAAAGATCGTAGAGCTTAGTTAGACCTTTAGAAATTACTTCTTCCAATTAAGCTCATTTTAACCAACAAAAGTAACAAACCCCAGAGACCCAGTGACACCAGCTGGTTGATGATGCTTCCGGGACCCATGACCAGTTTTCCCGCCTATTTTAGATTTCTTGAGTGTTGCCTCTTTTAATGAAGTTTTACCTTTTACCATGTTTACATTCTGATGTAATATACATCCAGGCTCTCAGTGGAAATAGTCTTTAGAAGCTCTGTACCTTTGGAACATCGTATTTTGCAACTGCCTGTGTTGTAGGCAGAATGATTCTTTATACTCTTTTATTTTCTTATTTTTATTTTTTAACATTTTTATTGGAGTGTAATTGTTTTACAATGGTGTGTTAGGTTCTGCTTTATAACAAAGTGAATCATCTATACACATACAGATATCCCCATATCCCCTCCGTCTTGCGTCTCCCTCCCACCCTCCCTATCCCACCCCTCTAGGTGGTCACAAAGCACCAAGCTGATCTCCCTGTGCTATGTGGCTGCTTCCCACTAGCTATCTATTGTACATTTGGTAGTAGAGGCACGGTCTTAAAGAAGGCTGGCCCTTTCCTAGATAGGTGAGCTATGGGTGATTTTCTTAACCTTTAGCCACTGCAAAATAAGGAAACAGTAGTGCCCACATATTAGTATTTGGGGGAGGTTTAAATGTAAAACACACGCAAAAGCCCTCGGCTCTGTGTCTGGTACATAATAACAGCTTAAATGTATTGAGTAGTTCATGTTACTCTTTGTTCCCTGGAGAAATTCGAATTTAAGGATTTAAGGTTGTTAGTGAGGATATCCAAAAATTAAATTATCTCGAAGTGGTTTTTCCTGAAGATAAAGACACAGTAACACCTGTTCATGGCTTGCTACCTGCATAACTTGAAGCAAATTTCTTATTCTGTTTTCTCAACTATATAACAAGGAAGATGCTTTCTCCATTTCTTGGGAAGTTTTTTAAGGCCAGAGCTTACCTTAGGTACTCAAAAATTCCCTTCCATCTCCTACCTCCTAAACCTCCCCAAATCACTCCCCAGGTGTTATGTTTTACTTTTATGACCTGGAAATTTCCCCTCCTAGAAATGATTCCAGGGCAACCCTGCTGGTCCAGCTCATCATCCCTTGCATCTTGGGCAGGCCTGGGCGCTTCTCCTCTCATCTGGCCCAGGACCAACTACTGTGGGGAGACCCGGGAAAGCACTGTTATCCCATTGCTGGATGAGAGTGGGCCTTGGGCCTTGGGTAGATGGGGTAGACAGGGCCGGCCTCATAGGCATGCAAAACGTGCAGTCTCACAGGGGCCTGAAAGGGTTTCCACTTGGTTTAAGACTCTGCTGATGCTGTCTTGAAATTCTGAACAATTTAAAATTTGTATTAAATTCTCAATAGTTTTTGAATAAGAGACCCCACATTTTCATTTTGCACTGGGCTCAACGAATTATGTAGCCAATCCTGGGGGTAGGCATGATGTGAAGACTTGGTGAGGCTGAATTTATTGATCTCTCCATGCTTGAATAGCCTAAGCCTGAGGACAGGATTTGTTGGTGGGTCGGGCATTGAGAGGAAGGATGCTTTGGAATCCACAGCAGAGGATGTGCCTTGGTGGCCCCGGCAGGGAACACTGGCCTGATTGTTCTTTTACAGGGACCTATTTCTTTGGAGCCGAGACTCAGGGGATCAGAGTTCCTCTTGGAAGGGGCTTGTAGAAAACATGGAAGGAGGCAGATTCTTAAGCCACGAGGACAGCTGGGTGTTAATAACACCTGGCCCCATGTTCTTGGGAGCAACTGAAAATACTTCCCTTAGGAAGATTTGATTATGGTCAACTCAGGCACAAAGCAGCTTCCCAGATTAGGGCCCCCATGGTTTCTTGAACCTGGACAGGTTACAGATCTAAGGGAGCTTGGCCATGAATCAGGTTTGGGATGCTGATGGTGTCTCTAGGAGTCTTGCACACTGCAGCCCTTCATACTCCAAATTCCTGTTGCACATGGGTCTGTGAGCCTGGGAGGACTCCCTGGGCCCATTGGGCATGTTGAGTCATCATCTGTAAAGACTGCGAGGCTGCATTTCCTGATCACTCCCTCTTTGAATGGCCCAAGGAGATGACAGATTCCTGTCTTTCCTCAACAAAACAGCTCCTGGGAGGCAGTTCCTCCTTCCTTGAAGTGACTTGTCTGCCATTGATCTCACTCCTGCAGCCACTCTCAGCAAACTATACATCTTTCCCTCCTGTTTGAGAGTCTTAGTCTTGGAGCAAGATGATGTTATGAGAGAGCTATTGCAGAGATAGATCTTTATGTCTGAAAGCATGGTGTACTTAAATGCAATCAGCTATGCCAACCAGATGGATCTTTCAAATCAGATTTGTTGGAGGGGGCATGTGTGTGTGCACAGAATGATGTTCCCTTGACAAGTGGCTTTAGTGAAATTTCTTTGTTGAGTTATTTAACCTGGCGTATTTAAAATATATAGTTTCATTTACAAGAAAAATGAATTTATATTCCCTTCCTTGAGAAACCTTTTATTATTGCATGGGATAAAAATCCATCTATATAGCAGAGTGTGGTGGACAAAAAGGGGTCTTTATCAGGATTTCTCAATAGCTGGGCTTTGCAATGAAGTGAGGATAAAAAAATAATACTAATTACACAAGTATGCCACAGATATACATATTTGTGTGTGTGGCGGGGGGTTAATCAAACAACACAGAACTCAGAGAGTAAAGCAGTTTGGTCTGTGCTCTTTTCGACCACTTGATATGTGTTCTCCTGTATGGCGGACGTAAATCTAACCACACGAATTCAGATGTAGAAGATATATCACCTTTTCACATTCTGTAACTCAGGGTAACATCTGATTCGAACCCCTTGCTCTGTCAAGCTGGCAGAAAATTTAATTGCCATTGCTGTGGGCCAACTGGTGGGTTTTATGTAGATCTAAGGCATGGCAGGTGGCCGTGGGGTTTTGGTCATTGGCCCCCATGTGTTACTTCTCAGAGGTCCCTTGTCCCTGCCGTCATGGTCTCCCTAAATCATGGCTCCCTCTTCTGCCCTCCACTCTATTCAGGGCTGGAAATTCTGCAAAGGTGCCAGAATCAGAGCCTAAGGACCAGTCCATCCTGCTGCCTCTCCAAGTTTCGGCTGCATCCCTAGCAGGACTGCTGAAGCTCGGGACCTGGTTCCCAGTCCAGACCCCTCAGACTTCTCTCTTCCTCCTCAGCCTGGGGGAAGTGTCCTTTCTCTAGCTTTTTACCTTTGAGAGACTTTTGCTTTCCCCTCCTCCAAGACCCCACAGCATTTCCTCAATGAGGTTTGATCAGTCTTTTACACAATAAAAACGATCCCTGGACTGCCCGTGACTTCTGTTTCTGCCCTGGCTCTCAAATCCCTGGCTCTAGGAATTACAGAGTTTAGCTACCAGTTTGGATAGGAAGAAAAAGAGATGAGGGAATCTAGGGAAAACACATAAATTATCCACACATTTCTGTTCTCATTTTATATGTACATAGCCTCCCCTAATCCTGTTTCTCCCATGGTTTTTCCCCACCTCAGTTAATGGCCACTTCATTCCTTCATGGGCTTTGCGAAAAGAAAAGCTCTTTTTCTGTACTTCATACTCACTCCTTTGCAAAATCCTGTTGGCTTGACCTTCAAAATGCAGCCAGAATTCAACCAGTTCTTCCCACTTACCCTGCTGTCATCCCGGTCCAAGTCACCAGCATTTCTTACAGGGTCATTTTATTAGCCTCCTAAATGGTCTCCCAGCTTCCATTTCTGCTCCCCAGCAATCTATCCTCAACACAGCAGCTGGAGTGGCCCGGATGAGACCGAACTCAGATCACATTATGCTTTGCCCAGCGCTCCAGTGGCTTGTTGGCTCATTCAGGGTGGAAGCTGGAACGGTCGGACTGGCCTCTGAAGCTCTGTGTGAAGTGGCCCCGCCACCTCTCTGTCCCTTTCCTTCTGCTCCCCTCTTTCCTCACTCTGCCCCATCCCAGGCGCTGTGCCCTTGGCAATGGCTAGTCCCTCCAGATGGCCACACCACCCTCACCTCCTTCAGGTCTCTGCTCTCTCTGTCATGCTAGTTAAATAGCAATGTGCCCCCCGCCTTATGTTTATTTTTCTCCAGGTTCCTCACCATCATCTGATATAGGGCATGCCCTACTTGCTTATTTGCTTCACGACTGCCTCTTCCTACTATAATGGAAACTCTGGGAGGGTAAAGACTTGCTATTTTGTTCACTGTGGATTCTCTAAAACTCAGGACGTTGCCCAGCACATGATAGGAGCCGACAGATAATTGTTGACTGGTTGACTGACTGAATGAATGATTGTACAGAGGTACAGTATTTTCTGCCTCTGTGTTTTACAAAAACTCCATCATACCACAGCAACGTTTCTACAACTTGCTATTTTTTTTCTGTTTAATAATAGATTTTGATGGTCTTTCCATGACAGTACATAAAGAAACACACCACTTTCTTTTAATGGCTGCAGTAGGATTCCACAGTACAGCTATAACAAAATGTGTTCAACCAGTCTCCTACTGATGGACTCGTTTGCAATTTTTCTCCATTACTAACAATGCTGACTCTTTGTGCATTCAGAATATTTCTCTAGGATAAACACCCAGAAGTAGAATTGCTTGGGGAAAGAAGTGAAGCAAATTTTGACAACCTCATTTGCATTTCTACGCTGTTTCCCCTCCTAGGTAAGAATGTTTATAATCCTGTACTTTCTTCTTCCTCCCTCCTTTTTTTTTTTTTTTAATCCCTTACCCTGGATAGGAAGAAATTTCAATACGTTGCTGGTGGCAGTCCAACAGGTGAGAACACACTATTTTCAGCTGCTATATACATGTGAGCCATGGGTTGGAGTTTTTGCAGAATCAGCTGGGACGGATTTTCTCCTTCTCTCCATTCCTTTGGCATTTAAAATCTGTACTGCCCAAATTGTGGCTTGATTATACATTCTCTCATATTGTTCCATGGAATGAATCTTACATCTCAGCTAGATGGTTAACTCTTTGATGGTGGAAGCTGTATCTGTTAGTCCTGTGGATTTTTGTAATCCCCTCTGGGTTTGAAAGTGTTCATTGGATGCCGAAACAGTTGTGTCTTCAATGCAAATAAACCTGTGGATTCCAGCGTAGTTGGAGCTTTCAGAGTGGCCACTGTGATTGAGCAGAACCTTGAGAGAAGAATGGAAAGTTTCCAGATAGAAGATTAAGGAAGAATGTTCCAGAGAGAGGAAAAAGAATATGCAAAGCTGTGGAACTGTGAACAGGCATGGTGGGGTTGGGGAAACCACAAGTGATGCTCCAGGATGAGAAATTAGGTGACAGGTAAGGGATGGGTCAGGAATGAGTTGGGAAGAGTTGATGGAGGTTTGTTTCTGAAAAGCTGTGATGCCTTGAGACATTAGTGAGGATGCTTTGGATTACAAGTGCCAGGAGCCCAGTGCCCCTGGCTGAAGTCAGATGGAGAAGTTATTTGCTCCTACAATCCAGAATGACTGGAAAATAACTGGAATATCTGGATGCTGGGGGTCCAGGCCACTGAAGCCCTCTCTCCATCTCACACCATCTTCCCAGCTTTATGATCATCACATAAAAGCTCTGTCTCTTCTCAGATTCAGGTAAATGAATCAAAGAGAAAGAATTAACCTTGGACCATGGTCCTCCTGCTTTGATCATTGTCTGAGGAGGCGGGTGGAGTCAGGAGACTTTTATTCAAGCCACACCTTTCTTTTTTGGAGAAGGAGAAGGTCTTCAAATCAAAGAGAACAGAGAATGCAGCCCATGGAGCACCGTAATTTTGTATTTGCTACAATTGATGATGAAAAGATTTGGCTTTTTGTCCACATTTTGAAATGAAGATGTAGAAGGACCTGAGCTCATGCTGTTCCCTAGTGAGTCCAAGCAGCTGTGGTCACCAGTATTTGGCAGGGATGAAGCAATTCATTAAAGAGAAGCTCCTTACTTTCCAAATGTCTAAAAATAAAACCCGTTCTGTGTCAGTTTCGGATTATGGAGAACCATTGCTGCCTCCACAGCACAGCTTAAGTCTTTTCTCCAGCAAGAAGGCCCCAAGCCATTCTCCTCCCCTCAGCCATGCTATTTTTGATGTAATAACTTGGTATTTTTGTCTTCTCTAGAAAGCTAAGTAAGGGCAGACTCTCTGCACTTTATTTCTTTGACCTCCTCTCTCTGGTACCTAGTTTTATAAATGCAAGGATGATTGAATGCCTCTCTTGGGGAAACATGGGACTGCTCTCCTAAAAAATGCAGGAGGGACATAATTCTTGATTATTTGATCTTGAGATAGAAAAACAAAAACAAAAACACCAGTATACTGACAAGGAAAGTGCTGAAATCACCCTTTCATGAGTCATATAATCTCGTAGGTTTGGAAAGAGCACTAGAGTATTCAAAGATCTTGGACTGCCGTAATCTCATTTTGTCCTAATTAACAGTCTTGCGTGGGAAGCAGAGAGCTCTTGTCCATATTTTGTAGACCAGGCAGCCCCTGAGAATTGTTCGGACACCTTGGAGATTGTTTAGTTCTATCATTTCCCTTTTACATTTGACCTTCTCAAAAGCTGATTAAATGCCCCAAAGCATCACAGCTACTTAGTGACAAAACGAGTGCAGGAACCCAGGTTCCTACACTCACATCCAAGGTACTACATCACAGAATGCTGGGTCTTCTCCAGTGTCTCGAGTCAGAAGTCAATATGTCATAAAAGACCTTGGTCTCTGGCAGGACAGAGGTGCACAAGGAGGCAGGAGGGGGGACAATGGTGGCGACACAGCTGCCAGCCGCTGAGTTCAAGTAAAAATCAAAGACGCAGGTGTAGAGAATGGACTTGAGGACACGGGGAGGGGGAAGGGTAAGCTGGGACGAAGTGAGAGAGTGGCATGGACATGGATATACTACCCAAAGTAAAATAGCTAGCTAGTGGGAAGCAGCCGCATAGCACAGGGAGATCAGCTCGGTGCTTTGTGCCCACCTAGAGGGCTGGGATAGGGAGGGTGGGAGGGAGATGCAAGAGGGAGGGGATATGGCTATATGTATGAGGGGATATCTATGAGGGGATATGTATATATACATATAGCTGATTCACTTTGTTACACAGCAGAAACTAACACACTATTCTGCTGTTACACAGCAGAAACTAACACACTATTGTAAAGCAATTATACTCCAAGTAAGATGTTAAAAAAAAAAAGTGACAGCAGAGAACATAATGAAGTAAATAAACCTGGATAAAGCAGTGCAATGGGTAATAAAAAGTGAAATAGGGTGGAGGGGGAGACGGGAAGGGAGGCGGGAGGAGTGAGCGGGCCATCTCACAGAAGTCATTAAAGGAGTTTTCACGTGCTCTTGGCGGGAGCCCACGGTCTCTCTTGTCTCTCCAGTTTAAGGCTTAGTGTGTTGCACTTTCTGCTGTTTTCATAAAGCTCTCCGTGCCCTCAGGATTGGGACTAACACCCGATTTCATACTAGGGGTCGTATAGACATTACTTGAGGTCAAGGTTACTGCCAAGTTGTCTGAACTTGCTATACCTCCCAAGGAGACCCCAAGGTGTCACCCACCCTGTGCCTCTCTGGAACCCCAGGCATTTCCTGTGACATTAATTAGCACCAGCACACTGGGTTTGAATTTCTTGGATGCCTCAAATTTGGTACCATACAGAGTTCAACCAAAGGGCCATTTTTCAATACTTATTTTTAATGTTTTTTTTAGAGGGGGGTAGAAATAATCTTTAACCCGGAGACAAAGAGCTTGCACATAAATCTTCCTAAGCAAACACATGTAAAGTACTGATACACTTTATAAGCTGTAAACTCAGCTTTTATTAGCCATTTATGAGCCATTTTTTATGATGCAAGTTTAATATTAAACTATAAAGTTCACAACACACTTATAAAGACAGATAGACTCATTCACTTTATAATTCTTGACATGGATGCCTGACAGAAGCCGACCATATCATGTCATTTCAGGAAACTGGCCCAGTTGGGACTTTGGAAACTGGTGTAGGATGAGGTCTGGGAATTGACAGGCACTGGGGTATGTCAGAGGCAGAAGTGGGAGGGAACAATCAACCGCAGCCATAAAAATAAATGCACAAGCTGAGAGGTAATTTTTCTTCTGACTTTTCTGGAACGTGGGGCCTTTATAGCCATTTAGGAAGGGAGAATTCTCTAGAGTAGCAATTCTTTTTTAGAGCAGCAGCAATATATTGCCATTTGATTTTGTGCAACCTACCTTCTTCCTCATAGATCAACGTGGCTGGTATTTTTTTATTCAATGTGATGAAAATTAAATCTGTTCTGTGGGATCTCAAGGCCATGTCACTAAAATAATAGGAGATAACCAGGAGTGTGATCCGTTTAGGATTGCGAAGTTTATTTTCCCTAGGAAGGAAATATTTGGTGTATGGAAAGTGGATGGCCTTTGGTGCACCTCATGCTGAATACATGAATTATCAGTGGGGGATTATTCTAATCAGAAGCCACACACTGTGTTAGATCTCCAGCTTTCTGTTTTTGAACGAGACTTTTGAATACTAGAAGGTTTCTCTGGAGGGGTGGGGTGGGGGTGGGGCACACTAGAAAGGATCAAAGACTCAAAATAACGCCCAAACCAATCAACGGTAATTCATGGTACTATGGATGCTAGAGAACCACACTATCCCCCTGGGCTGTAGAAGCATCCCCAGTGACTCCACGATACATTTGGTTGGCCCTTCTCTGCTGGGTGACCTTGTGACAACAGTTTATTCCTCCAACCTTTCTCTTGAGGCAAAATTTTCACATATTCCAGTACTTAGCCCTGCAATTTTTTCCTAACTAAAAAGATTAATTAATTAATCCGTTTATTCTTGAGCCTATACTATATGCCAGATTATGGTCTAGGCACAGGAGATACACTGAGGAACTTCAGTTTTTTCTTTGTCACCGTTTTCTAGAAACCTTCGCTCACATAAGGTTGTACTCTACCCTACCCAGTGCCAAACTCTTCATTTAGCTCCGTTTTCTCTCCAAAAGATTACTATAATGGTTCACATAGTCACTTGTGGGAAAACTAAGTCATTATTTCCTTCCTTCTGCTTGCTCTGGGTTTAGTTTCCTGTTTTTTTGTCCAGTGTCATAAGTTAGATCAGGTTATTGATTTGACATTTTAAGTCTTTTGTAATGTACACATTTATAGCAATACATTTTCCTCTAACTAAGCACTGCTTTGGCTTCATCCATAAATTTTAGTATGTTGTGTCTTTATTTTCATTCATCTTTAAAGTATTCTGTAATTTCCCTTGTCTTCTTTGACCCATTGGCTATTTAGGAGAGTGTTGTTTAATATCCATATACTTATAAGCTTCTCATATTTCTTTTGTTATTAATTTCTCATTCAATTGTGATTAAATAATATACTTTATACAATTTTAATCCTTATAAATTGATTGAGGCTTGATTTCTGGCCAAGCATATGGCCTATCTTGGAGCATGTTTCATGTGCAATTAAGAAGAATGTGTATCTGCAGTTGGTGGGTAGAATGTTCTATAAAACCTGTTAGGTCTAGTCGGTTTATAGTGTTGCTCAAATCTTTCTATTTCCTTGTTGATCTTCTGCCTAGTTGTTACAGCCAATACTGAAAATGGAATGTTGATGTCTCCAACTATTATTGTTGAACCGTCCATCTCTCCCCTCACTTCTGTCAGTTTTTGCTCCATGTATTTTGGGGCTCAGTTGTTAGGTACATATGTGTTTATAATTGTTATATCTTCCTGATGGATGGACTTTTGTCTGAGATTAGAATAGCTACTCCAACTTTCTATGGTTATTGTTTGAATGATATATCTTTTTTTCCCATCCTTTTACTTTCATCCTGTTTGTATCTTTGAATCTAAAGTATATCACATAAAGGTAGAATATTATTGGATCTTATTTGTTTATTCAATCTGACAATCTCTGCCTTTATGTTGGATTGTTCAATCCAGTCATACTTAATGTTATTATTGATGCAATTTGACTTATGCCTGCCATTATAGTTTTTGTTTTCTATGTCTCATGTCTTGTCTTCATTCTTTTCTTCCTTCTTTAGTGCTTTCATTTCCCTTACGTGAATATTTTTAGTGTAACATTTTAATTCATTCAATTATTATTATTATTATTATTTTTCGGTACGCGGGCCTCTCACTGTGGTGGCCTCTCCCATTGCGGAGCACAGGCTCCAGACGCGCAGGCTCAGTGGCCATGGCTCACCGGCCCAGCCGCTCCGTGGCATGTGGGATCTTCCCGGACCGAGGCACGAACTCACGTCCCCTGCATCGGCAGGCAGACTCTCAACCACTGCGCCATGAGGGAAGCCCCAATTATTTTTTAAATAACATACTTGCTTCATGGTTGCTCTAACAGTGTACATTTTAACTTGTCAGACTCTACTTCAGATTTATACTAACAATTCCAATGCTATATAGAAATATTACTCCTATATAGTTCTATTCCCTCTTGTGTACTATAGTTGTATATGTGTATTACATCTATATATGTTACAAGCCTAAGAATTCATTGTCATAATTATTACTTTATATAATCTTTTTACCATATGATGTCACTTATATGTGGAATCTAAAATATGACACAAATGAACTTATCTATGAAACAGAAACAGACTCACAGACATGGAGAACAGACTTGTGGTTGCCAAGGGGGAGGGGAGGTGGGGGAGGTATGGACTGGGAGTTCAGGATTAACAGATGCAAACTATTATATATAGAATGGATAAACAGCAAGGTCCCCTTGTATAGCACAGGGAACTATATTCAAAATCCTGTGATAAACCATAATGGAAAAGAATATGAAAAAAAAAATATATATATATATAGTGTGTGTGTGTGTGTAACTGAATCACCTTGTTGTACACCAGAAACTAACACAACATTGTAAATCAACTATACTTATATAAAATAAATTTTTTTTTTTTGCGGTATGCGGGCCTCTCACTGTTGTGGCCTCTCCCGTTGCGGAGCACAGGCTCCGGACGCACAGGCTCAGCGGCCATGGCTCACGGGCCCAGCCGCTCCGCGGCATATGGGATCCTCCCAGACCGGGGCACGAACCCGTGTCCCCTGCATCGGCAGGCGGACTCTCAACCACTTGCGCCACCAGGGAGGCCCTAAAATAAATTTTTAAAAAATAAAAATATATAAATTTTTATCTTAAAATACAACCAAATCTTAAAGATGATGAGAGAAGAAATAAAAGCACAAGCAGTATATATATCTCTATATAATTTGTTATGTTAATCTTCACATTTACAATTTTGGTTCTCTTCCTATGTCTTGTAGATTTGACTTACTATCTAGTGTCATTTTCTTACCCCAGTACAGCTTTATTCCCATCCACCACTTTGGTGCTTTTGTTGGCTAATATATTACATTTTTATATGCTATGGATCCAGCAGTACATTATAAGCATGGACCTAGAGTCTGTCATACAGAGTGAAGTGAGTCAGAAAGAGAAGAACAAATACCGTATGCTAACGTATATATATGGAATCTAAAAAAAAGGTACTGATGAACCTAGTGGCAGGGCAGGAATAAAGATGTAGACATAGAGAATATACTTGAGGACATAGTGGGAGGGAGAAGCTGGGGTGAAGTGAGTGTAGCATCAACATACATACACTAACAAATGTAAAATGGTTGGCTAGTGGGAAGCAGCAGCATAGCACAGGGAGATCAGCTTGGTGATTTGCGATGGCCTAGAGGGGTGGGATAGGGAGGGTGGGAGGGGGCTCAAGAGGGAGGGGATATGGGGATATATGTATGCATATGGCTGATTCACTTTGTTGTACAACAGAAACAAACACAGTATTGTGAAGCAATTATACTCCAATAAAGATCTATTAAAAAAATCAGGTAAGAGAAGGGAGGAGAAGAAATATGCAAATTTTATAATTATTACCTACATGATTACCTTTTCCAGTGCTCTTTGGTGTGTGTGTGTGTGTGTGTGTGGTGTGGGTGTGTGTGGGGGGGGTGAAATTACTATCTGGGATCACTTGCATTCAGTCTGAAGAACTTCCTTTATATTTCTTAGAAGGCAGGTCCATTAGCAACAAATTCTCTGTTTTTTGTTTGCCTGGTAATGACTTTATTTAGTCTTCCTTTTAGAAAGATAGTTTAGTTGATATAAGATTCTTTTTTTTTTTTTTTTTTTTTTTTTTTTTCCTTTTTGCGGTATGCGGGCCTCTCACTGTTGTGGCCTCTCCCGTTGCAGAGCACAGGCTCCGGATGCGCAGGCCCAGCGGCCATGGCTCACGGGCCCAGCCGCTCCGCGGCATATGGGATCCTCCCAGACCGGGGCACGAACCCGTATCCCCTGCATCGGCAGGCGGACTCTTAACCACTGCGCCACCAGGGAGGCCCGATATAAGATTCTTGTTTTGCACTTTTCTTTTTCTTTTCTGTACTTGGAATATGTCATCTAAATGCCTTCTGACCTCCATCATTCTGATGAGAAGCCAGCTGTGAATTTTGGGGGGGTTCCTTTGTGTGTGATGAATCATTTTTCTCTTGCTACTCTCAAAATTTTCTCTTTGTTTTTAAGTCTTTCCACCTTTTTACTATGATGTTTCTGGGTGAGGATCACTCTGCAGTTATCTTACTTGGAATTCATTAAGTTTCTAGAATGTGTAGTTTAATGTTTTTCTTCAGATTTTGGAAGTTTTCATTCATTATTTCTTTAAATATTTTTCTATTTCTTTATTGATATTTTTTACTCGATGAGATATTATCATCATGTCTTCCTCACTTCTTTAAGCATGGTTTTCTTTGGTTCTTTGAACATATTTATGACAGTTGCTTTGAATCTTTTTCTGCTAATCCAATATCTGGGACCTCTCAAAGGCTGATTCTGTTAACTGTTTTTTTTTTCTGTGCATGGATCACACTTTCCTCTTTCTTTGCATGTCTCATTTTTTGTTGTTGTTGAAAGCTGGACATTTTAGATAATACATTGTAGCAACTTTAGATACTGATAACCCCATTCCCTCTCTAGGGCTTGTCAGTTTTGTTCTTTGTATGTTCATTTGTGGGGGTTTTTTTGGCTTGTTTTATTTTTGGTTTTGGTCTTGGCTGGACTATTTCAGTGCAATCTATTCCCCACACAGTATATGGCCTCTGAGCTAATCTCAGTCACTGACATTTTAAAAATAAATAAATAAAATACATTTTCAATTTCTTATCTTTAATCATTTTAAGAAAAAAACACCTCCTTTTTAGATTTCACATATATTGTTTTTACCCAAGTTTGATAATCTTTTTGTTTGTTTAATATGTGTGTGAACTATTATTTTGAAGATGCAGAGGAATTATGTGAAAGCTGAGTTGGAATAAATGACACCATTTCAGTGTTCTATTTCAGTTCTCACAGAGTCATTCTACTATTTTATTTAACAGTATGTTTTCTTTAAACATTTCTTTTCCTCAAGGAACATGTGGTTTAGCTTTAAAAGCTCTGCACTACCAGATGGGAAACCTGCTTTAAATTCTGTCTCTTGAGTTCACTGTGTGCCAGGGGCACTAGCTGATTTATCAGCAACATGGGCATGATCATATTTTCCCTTCCTGACTTAAAAGAATATTAGGTGTTTAAAGTGATGTTCACAATATACTTTGAAAGTATGGAAAATATATTCACATGTAAGGCATTGTTGTGCTATTATTATTAATTAGGAAGGGTTAAATGCTAAAATGATGGCAGTCATGCTCCTGAATCCAAATGTAAACAAACACATTTTGGAGAAAATATCCATCAAGAAAGATCATGGCTTCCATCAACAATTTGAATCCATGCCCATGTCTATCAGTTCACAAACAAGCCATTTGTTCAGGTATTTGAGTTTCCAGCAGCTAAAATTCACCTTTTGTAAGAGAGGACGTGTAGTGGAAAAACACACGCTTTAAAATTAGTAATTTGAAACTCAATCCTAATCCTCCTTATTTATTCTGTCTAATCTTGCCCCAGTTGCTTAATCTGTAAGAGTCTCAGTTTCAGCCTCAGCCAAATGGGCATCTTCTTTCATGGTGCTGTAGGACCCCTCATTATTCTGCAGTAGAGTCACTGCTCAGTTTTAACAATAGTTCTCATCTCTTCAGCATTTACCCTTCCTCATGAGATGATGCCTTTATTTTATTTTCAGGTTTCCCATAGTTCATGGCATATTTTGAATAAGAACTGTTTAGTAAAAGACATGTGATCTGAGAGATTGGTTGAATTTTATTGCATTCTCCTGATATCTTCATTGTGCTTATGAGAATAGCTGGCAGAGCTCTAAGGATATGGCACCCTGGAATGATAAGTATTGAAGAGAAAAATGTATATAGAATGGGGAGCAATCAGGTGGGCGTACTGCAAGGGGTTCCCTTGACCATTGGAGATGACCTGGACATATTGGGCACTTGGAAGTAAGTCAGGGATGACCAAGAAGAATGGGACCATAAAGAGGCAAGACAAGACTACCAGAAACCTTTCTGAAAATGTGAGTTTTCTGATGTATTGTCCCAGCATTAAAAGTGAGCACAGAGAATCTGCACCAGTGGTCCCCTATCTCGTATGCCATCAAGAGTACTCTTTTGGGGCCTCCCTGGTGGCGCAGTGGTTGAGAGTCCGCCTGCCGATGCAGGGGATACGGGTTCGTGCCCCGGTCTGGGAGGATCCCATATGCCGCGGAGCGGCTGTGCCCGTGAGCCATGGCCGCTGAGCCTGCGCGTCCGGAGCCTGTGCTCCGCAACGGGAGAGGCCACAACAGTGAGAGGCCCGCATACCGAAAAAAAAAAAAAAAAAAAAAAAAAAAAGAGTACTCTTTTGTTACTTTTGCTCTGTAAATCACATCTTGAAAATTTTTATCTAGTAAGCACAGTACATTTAAGTAATATATTAGGTAATTTATTTTCTCATTTTTATTCATCTGAGATATATCCATCTGCCAAAGAGAATTTCTGGTCTTTCTCAGTTAAAAAGCAAAACACTTCTCCACAAATGCTCCCCTTTTCTCTTCCTTCCTACAGCACCCTCTCCCTCTCTTCCTTCTGAGTTTGCCTCCTTGATCCTCATCAAGCCTCTATTTACAAACACACTGTGCAAGTGACAGACATTAAATTCCACTGTCTTCTACTTGTCTGCCACTGGCAAGTGGTGTGTGTTCTGTATCCACAGTGCAATCAGTTGTGTTACTGCACCCATGAGGCTTGTGTTTTCTGTGGTGTCCAGGGACTGCTCACTGCTGGCTTCCCAATAAAAGCAATGTGTTCTACTTGCATTAAATAATTAGTGACACTGCCGTTGAAATGGCAATTTTATGCTGTGCCTCTGAGAAGAAAAATAGAGTATAGGGATTTGGAGAGCAGTGTGCCTTCTTTTAAATACGTCATTATGCTGGAAGATATATATATATATTTTTGGTAAACTGGAGTTGCAATTTAATCTGCAGCTCTCCATAAGAAGCTGTATGTCCTTCATCAAATTTGGAATATTGACCATTTCTTCAAATTTTTTTTCTACCCCATTTGTTGTCTGCTCTCCTTTGGGGACTCCAATTACACATATGTTAGACTGGTTTACATTACTTAATAGGTTCCTGAAGCTCTGCTCATTTTATTTTTCAGTCTTTTTTCTCTTTGCTCTTAACATTGGATAATTTTGATTAAACTTTCTTCAAGTTCACGTACTCTTTCTTGTGTCATTGGCATGCTGTTAAATCTATCTAGTGACTTTAAAATTTCAGACTTTGTACTTTTAATTTATAGACTTTCCATCTGGTTCTTTTTTATTATTTTTATTTGCCTATGGTCACTTCCTGTCTTTTTGTTCATCACCAGCATGTTTTCTTTTACTTCATTGAGGATAGTTATAATAGCTGTTTTAAAATTCATTTTGCTAATTCTTATACCTGAGTTATGTTGGGGTTGACTATAGGTCATTTTTTTCCCTTGTGTTTTCCATTTTCTTGTTTCTTTGTATTTCAGATAATTTTTAATTATATCCTAGAAATTCTGAATATTCAGTTTGGAGATTTTGGATTCTTTTTCTCTAGTGAGTGTTTTGTTGTGCAATTATCTTGGTTGGACTTGAATTGTAATCTCTGTGTCTTGGTTGTTAATTCTGATCTCAGTTCAGATCTGTAGTATTTAGTTGAGTTGCTTTGATTCTTTTCCCTGCATGCATGGTTTATGAGTTAGCCACAGTTATGGGAAGACAGAATTGTGGGATTTCTCTCTGGTATTTTGCCTCTCTCTCTGGTGGCTACTGTTGACCCAGATTCAGTGGTTTCCCTGGACAGAAAGCTGTGGTTTTTCCATTGGTACGCCCACTCCCTCATACTCCATGCTAACCATGTTTGATCTCAGGCTAAAAGTTTTGAAAATAACAAATAACTCCATACAACTCTCCTGTGGTCATGGACTCTCCAATGGAGTACACTTGTTTCTGTATACTCTTCAGTGCCTTCAGGTGACTATTTGTTTTGTATGATATCCACAGTTCATAGTTATTATCTGCAGGTGGGGTGGTCTGGTTCGATCTGATTAATTATGTTAATCAGCCATTATCTTCAATTAACATTTTTTTTACATCAGGTTTGTGCTTGACAAGGCTATACTCAATTCCTGATAATGACCTTTTAATGATGATATTTTCAAATTTTTGATAGTTACCATTGGCAAGAAAATTTATTCATACTGGTAGGTGATAAAAAATTTAAAACCATGTTTACAACTATTCAAAATTTGCAATAGTTAAAAGTGTATTTAAGGGAGCTAACAGCTTCTCTTTTTTTTGCACTGACAAATGTAATGTTGAAATTTCTTGTGATAATGCAAATGGGTTTCAAATCCAACAGGATGTTTTCATATCAAGTATTTCAAAATTATGATGATGCTCTAATTAGAAGAAAACACATGCATTGTTAGAGCACTCACCCTGCAGCTAGCCTGGATGGCACTAAAAGGGCATATTAGCTGCAAAAGCATCCAATATGTGTGAAGGCAGAGACTCAGGGCCCCCTGGAGCTACTCTGGCAGGAACACCTGCTGATCCCTCAGCCTCTTCAACTCTAACTCCTGTTCCTTTGCCTGTGCACCTGAGTGCTTAGATATTTGGATTCCAAACTACACTAGCATGTCTATGGGCCCCTTGTTTATGGTGGGTTGGGGTATACCATAGTGCTGGCTGCAACATAGTTGTCCAAGATATAGAGAAACTCCTTGGCAGCTCAGAATTGTGGCAAGCAACAGGTGTTGTGTGTCACTCATCAAACCCAATGCCTGCTGAGATATGAGGATCCATTATCAGACCCACCTCTGTTCAGCCCACCTTCTTAGGAACCCTAGGTTAAGCTATTCCACACCCACTCTGACTTTCCAGCTCTTCCCTGAGACATCTCCTTATCTCCCTCCTTCTGCATGATTATTACTAATACAATTTAAGTTAAATCTTTCAGTGTCTCTGAACTTTGATGTGCATACTAATCATTTAGAATCTTGTTAACCTGCAAGTTCTGATTGGGGGTAGGTGGGGGTGGGTGGAGAGCAGATTCTGCATTTTTATCAAGTTTCTTGTGATGCTGAAGCTGCTGGTCGGTGGACCACACTTCTAGGAAGAGGGACATATTTTGAATACCACCTCTGAATGTACTATAAGACATCAATGGGAAAGTTCTGAAATAGGCTAGTGGTTATGAATGTGAGATATGGGGCTTGACTGCATTAAGTATAAATCCTAGCTCATCTGTTAACTAGCTTTATAATAGTGGACGAGGTAGTAAAAGTCTCTGTGCCTCAATATCTTCATCAGTAAATAAAGATAATAGTACATCTCTCCTTAAGATGTTGTTGTGATGATTAATGATGTAATACATGTAAGTGTTTAGAACAGTACACAACACCTACTAAGGTTTCAATAAATATCAGCTATTGTTAGTGTGCATCCTCTCAAGTTGCTTACGTGTTTATTGTAGAGATACAATTTCACAATTAAGGAGGAACACAAATACACCATGTGATAAATTTAATATAATCAAATTTCAACATGTCTGGTGGAGCAAGTGAATGTTCTATTGGTCTCTAGGAAAATTTTCTTAAAAGATACAGCCCTTGGGCTTCCCTGGTGGCGCAGTGGTTGGGGGTCCGCCTGCCGATGCAGGGGACACGGGTTCGTGCCCCGATCCCGGAGGATCCCACATGCCGCGGAGCGGCTGGGCCCGCGAGCCATGGCCGCGGAGCCTGTGTGTCCGGAGCCTGTGCTCCGCAACGGGAGAGGCCACAGCAGTGAGAGGCCCGCGTACAGCAAAAAAAAAAAAAAAAAAGATACAGCCCTTGAAGGTTGAATAGGATTTAGATAGCTGAGAGATTCACCCACATGGACAGAACCTTGAATCTGGATGCTGTCTTTGAACTTGATCTAATTAGTCATAAGCAGTGTCTATGGACCCCCAGGCAGGGGAGAAATTAGATGATTCTTCTCGTTATGGATGTTTTGCTGGTAGGAAATGAGGTTCTCTCCAATTCTCATAAGAAAAAGAGGTTTATTTGCAGGATAAGGATTCAGGGAAGGGCAGGAATGGAGGCCACTCTCGACCACTGTCTGCCCTTCACCTCCACCTCATTCCCTTGGTTTCTTTGTTTCCCACTTTTCTCATTTACTCGTGTAATTAAATCAGCTAATATCTGTTGAGTTCCTGGCATGTACTGGCCACTCTTGTAGACAATGGCATTAGATAGATCTGTGAATGGAAAAAACAATATACCTGTCTTGTGGAACTTGTATTTTATCAGGGGGAGAAAGACAATAGCAATAAACATCATAAATAACTACACTGTACAACATACCAGAGGGGATATGAGAAAATAAGGTACAGGGAGAGAGCTATTTGAGGGAGTTGGCTATTGCGTTGCATTTGTAATTAGGGTGGTCAACATAGGCCTCATTGAAAAGGTAACACTTGAGCAAAGGCTTGAAGGAGGTGGGGTGGGGGGAGGTAATGAGCCAAACAGACATCAAGGGGAAGAGAATTCTAGATAGACAAAGGCCAGACAAAGGCAAGTTGAATGGCTTTCAGGCAGGAACATGTCAGGTATGTTCAAGAAAGAGAAAGGAGGCCTGTGTATGCAGATTGGAGTTAGGGATGGTAGAGCAATGGGAGAAAGAGCAGAGAGGTGGTGGTGCCTCAGATCAAGCAGACACTGGAGGGACTTTGGCTTCTCTTCTGATGAAATGGAAGCCATTGGAGAGTTTGAACCCAAGTCTGCACATGCTATGACATACATTTAAAAAGGACAATCCTGGGCTTCCCTGGTGGCGCAGTGGTTGAGAGTCCGCCTGCCGATGCAGGGGACACGGGTTCGTGCCCCCGTCTGGGAAGATCCCACATGCCGCGGAGCGGCTGGGCCCGTGAGCCATGGCCACTGAGCCTACGCATCCGGAGCCTGTGCTCCACAACGCGAGAGGCCACAACAGTGAGAGGCCCGCGTACCGCAAAAAAAAAAATAAAAAAAGGACAATCCTATTGGGATTGACGTATGCACACTACTATATATAAAATAGATAACTAATAAGGACCTACTGTATAGCACAGGGAACTCGACTCAATACGCTGTAATGACCTACATGGGAAAAGGATCTACAAAAGAGGGGATATATGTATATGCATAACTGATTCACTTTGCTGTACACCTGAAACTAACACAACATTGTAGATTAACTATACTCCAATAAAAATTTTAAAAAATAAAAATTAAAAGGACAATCCTAGATCTGTTTGGGAAATAAAATGAAGGAGCAAGGGTGGAAACAGGAAGAGTAGTTACAGTGCAGAGATGATGATGGCTCAGACCGGGTGGTGAGAAAGGGTCAGATTCTGGGTATGATGATGGGGTAGGTCCAGTGGGATTTGCAGGTGGGTTGGGAGAAATCTATTTGCAGGTGGATTTGCAGTGGGGGGAAAACTCAGATGTGTCTTCAAGGTTTTTATCAACGAAAATGGAGAAGGTTATAGGTAGGATGGTTGAGGCAGGAGAATCAGATGTCCAGAATAAAGGTATGAATATGTCCCATTAGAAATGTGTAACAGCTGTATGTACAAATATGGAGTTCTGGAGGGAAGGTTAGGCTAGAGGCATGGATTTGGGAATTGTTGGTATATAAATGGTGTTTGATGATCTGAGGTTGAGAAAAAGTGTAGGGAGAAGAGACGGAGGATTAAGATCTGGGACAGTCTAATCTGAAGAGTTTGGGAAGAAGAAGAACCAACAGGGGAAACTGAAAGGCAACGTGTGAGGAAACCTTGAGAGTCTGGGGTCTTGGAAGCCAAGTGAAGAAGGTGAATTGATGAGGAGGAGGTGAATAACTGTGATAAGTGCTGTTGACTCATGAGGTACCATGTAGAACTAGGATAGACCATTGGATTTAGCAATGGAAGTTGTCAGTGCTTTTGAAAAGAGCAGTTTCTTCAGAATAAGAGAGGGGAAAGCCTGATTGGAGTATGTATAGAGAGAGAACTGGAGGAGAGGAATTGGAGACATGGAGTGTGTGAAACTTCTTAGGGGCTGATGTGGGGAGAGAGATGCACAGCTGTGTTCAGAACCCTTGGGGGCCTACTTCTCTCTCTGCCTGTCCTGTGTCACACCTGGGTACATGGGCATCGTTCTGTCAGGTCCAAGGAAATTCTCTGTAGCTCACTAAGGCTCTGGCTGCCTGGAAAGATCTTGCAGCTGTTCCTTCTTTGAGGTCTTGCTGTCTATCTGTCTGTAATAAGAACTCTCTGAGGACTAAAAGAAATCATACTGCATAACAGGAGGCTTGCAAAATATGGCTGTCTGGAAAGCAAGAAGATAGCTCTCTAAGTAAATAGAAGCCTGCTATTTAAATTTCTGCCCTCATTCTATGTGGATGACTGATCTTGGACAAACCTATTAGTAATCAGTGTTGAGTCTACCATCAAATGTATCATAATCCTTTTGGAAACTTTTAATATATTTGTTCCGTATAGTTTCTTAGAGAAACAAGTTTGCATCTGTTTCTTATCAACTGTATAAAGAAATGCTGTATGGTTTTTTTGTCCTAAAATTATCTTGCTCATGTTTGAAAATGGAAAGAAAGGGCGGGAATAGCTGATTTTACACGTAAGTGAATACTTCAGCTCTCATTCTGTGAAGCAGAGATATAGAGATTGGAGGAAACACCCTGCTCTTTGTTCTCTGATGCATCATTGTGGAAAGTGTTTGTTTTCTTCAACCAGAACATGATTGGAACTTGATCTATTTCCACTCTGTCTTCAGAGACAGTTTGTACAAGAACTGGTTGCAAGACATCAATTTTTCTGATAGGACAAACAAGCTTTGTGACAAATGCTGAGATTGCTGAGGATTTGCTAAGATCAGTACTTCTAGTTTTGTCCTTTTCTTTTAGACTGTGAGATGATATCTTACCGACACCCATTCCTCCGCTGGTGAATTCAGTCTACAAAGAGTAAGCCACCTGATTCAGTTGTGATGCAGTCAGAGGTGGCTATTTCCCTGCCTCTGCTGTTTTCCTGTGTTTTAGAGTCTGGTTATACCTTAAAGAGACCATTGGTGAGTTGTCAGTCTCTCTTCTTCTTCTGCATACCCTCAGCTCATGGTCACTGGTCCACTGTGTGTCGACGCTTTGTTTTGGTGTCTGTCTCTAATCTCCAGACTGTGAACTCTGGGAGGTCAAGGTCAATGGCTTCATTTTTATTCTTAGAGTCCGGCATATTGTCCTTTCAAGGCTCTGTTCTTAAGCTATGTTGACAAATCTGTGATAATAGCAGCCACAACCTTATCAGGTGAGAGATTTTTTTTTAAAAGAATAAGATGGATGTCCATGGAAGCAAACTTAATGTCCATCAACAGAGGAGTGGATAAAGAAGATGTGGTACATATATGTAATGGAATATTAGTCAGCCATAAAAAAGAAGGAAATAATGTCATTTGCAGCAACATGGATGGCCCTAGAGATTGTCATACTGAGTGAAGTAAGAGAAAGACAAATATCATATGATATTGCTTATATGTGGAATCTGAAAAAATGGTACAAATGAACTTATTTACAAAACAGAAATAGAGTTACAGATGTAGAAAACAAACTTATGGTTACCATGGGGGAAAGGAGGGGGAAGGATAAGTTGGGAGATTGGGATTGACATGTACACACTACTATATATAAAATAGATAACTAATAAAGACCTACTGTATAGCACAGGGAACTCTTCTCAATACTCTTTAATGACCTATATGGGAAAAGAATCTAAAGAAGAGTGGATATATGTATATGAATAACTGATTCACTTTGCTGGACACCTGAAACTAACACAACATTGTAAATCAACTATACTCCAATAAAATTTTTTAAAAATAGATTTAAAAAACTAAAAAGAAAAAAGGAATAATATGGATGTCCAGATGGATATTTAGATTGTTCAGTTTAACATGAGTTTTTATCTTTTGTATGTCACATGCTGTCCAGTGATTCAGAAAATTTATGGTTATTTTGACACTGTCTAAATAGGGTTCAATCAAGAAGCAGTTTCTGAGAGGAGGGTTGAACATAATGGTTGGGCTTGCCACAAAGACCATAAAGTGCTAATTCACAAATGAGCATTCACTTTTTTTATCCTTTTTACTTTTAAGACAGATCTCTGTTAATGTAGGAAAATGCCCCTTGATATGTGAGATAATATATGTGAAAGCATCTTGAATGCATTTTATAAGCTATAAAGTGTGATACAAGTCTATTGTTATTATCGTTATTATAATTATTTTATTTTGATAGCTTGATTATAGTTATCAGCACTTGAGAGGGATAGTAGAATGCATTTCTGAGAATAAAAGTGAGATGAGAAATTTAAATACAATTCCAGTTACACATAATCAATAATTGTCCAAACCGAGGCCTTGATTGAATCCATTTAGAAATGAAAGCAGAAAGATCATTCATACATTTGTTGATTGTTTCTCCCTTGGGGAACAGCGGCTGCTGAGTGCTTTACCAGGGGCTTATATGTGTATAAACTATTTTAAATGGTGTGGTCATGGGGAGGAGGCTGTTAGATCTGAGTTGACCTCTAGCTCTTTTGTTTGCTTTAAAACTGATTGACACTGCTTTGCAGATTTAACCTTACTTGAACCAAAACGGGGGCTTCAAAGGTATTCTTTTGACTTATACTTAATGTTGATATGACTGCTGTCCAGGATCATGCCTTCTTTTTCTGACCCGGTCCCCTTGGATCAGACCATTCAGATAAACACTGTGGTTAGGATTTATTTATCTTACATCTGTGACATTTCGTGACTTAACCTGCTAGCCCATCTCTGGCAAGTTTCATTCTTCTCACTTAAATCAGTTTCCAAAGCTACCACCCCATCACCCTCTACTCATTCTCTCCTCTTCACTTGGAACTCCAGAATGCCTTTTGGCTGGAGCTACCCACCCATGACAGTCCTTACTTAAATAGGAGAAATGGCCAAGTGAAACAGAGGAAAGGGTGAATAGAAAAGCTATGTGGGTGATGGAATTATCAGGATTTGTGATTGATTGGCTGAGGTTTCAAGAGGGAGGTGCAAAGATGATGGATTAGGTGAATGTTGATGCTTTCCACTGAAATAAGACATATGAGGATAGAGCAGCTTGGAGCAAAAAGATACATAGGTACAGAGAGATTTTTTCTTATTGAGTGAAATGCAGCCAACAGCCGCTGTGGGTAAAACCAACCCTGACTGTTAAATTGTTGAAATAGATTGACAGCACAATTCTGGATGAGAGGTGATTATTTTCCCGGCCATCCTGCTAACAGAGCTTAAATTTAGTAACATTCAAATAACTAATACAGAAGATTTCCTATCGAAACATATCTAGAGTTTTAAGAAGATTCTCATTTGGTGAAAGGCACAGGGGAACCGTTTCATGGCTGTGAATCGACCCAATTCAATTAGAAAGAATAAAACCTCAGTGTACTTAACCAGAAAGATACCTGGAAGTGTTAGATTGGGTATAATCCAGCCCCCTTCCTAGAGCTGAGCCAGGAGACCTGGGGAAGGATGTCTGGTGGTGCTTGCTTTCTGTACTAACGGTACTGGTATAGCTGAGTCAATTAGATTTAATTTGATTTCTTGCTTGATCCTCTGGCTGGCTCATAACTGAAAACCTGAATATTTGCTCATATTACTATTGTCCTCAGACAAAGACCTCTTCAATTCACAGAGCAATCTATAATGTAACTATCCATTTCCCGTCCACTCTGTGTGTACCTTAACTGATAGCTATTCAGACATTTATTGTAGGTAGCAGTGCCTGTGATGAACTGAGAGTTTCTTTGAATCTGGGCTTTTGAGATCCAAATTGGTAGCCTTGGAAATTTATTCTTCGACAAAGGTCTGTTGAGAGCTCTTCTCATCTGGAAGAAGAAGAGGAAGAAAAAAGAAAGGCTCACAAAACCTTCACAATCCTCTTTCATCTACAGAATTACCAAAGATGTTCTTGAAGAATGGCCCATGCAGACTCACCCGACATTTCACTGGTATAAGTAATTTCTGATTATTTCTAGTTTCTCTTAATCTGTGTGTGACCCAACAGAATCATTTTCCGCTGAGTGGAGACAATATGATTTCAAGTGAGATAACAAAAGGGGAAAATGAATACATCATCTAAGTGCTTCAAAGAAGCATCAGTTCTGTCTTTGGAGGGTGCAGTCCAAGATGAGGGCATTGTCAGTGGAGAGACAATCTTTGGATATAAATGGTCAGAAAGCTCTATGCACCATAGCTTAGAGGTGAATAGCAGTGAATATTTACAGAGGCATTAGCTTGTGCTAGACACTGTTCTAAGTATCCTCTCTATATTATACCATTTAATGATTTATGTCTTATTATGCTAAATTTATAGACAGTGTATCTGTTGGGGTTCTCCAGAGAAACCGAACCTTACATATTATAAGGAATTGGCTCAGAAAAGGCTGAGAAGTCCCAAGATCTACATTTGGCAAGCTGGATACCCAGGAGAGCTGACTGTATAGTTTCAGTCTGAGTCTGAAGGCAGAAGACTAGTGTCTCAGCTTGAAGACAGTCAGACAGAGAAGAGTGAATTCTTTCTTCCTCTGCCTTTTGTTCTATTCAGGCAGGCCTTCAACTGGCTGGATGAGGCCCACACACATTGGAGAGGGCAATCTGCTTTACTCAGTCTGCTGGTTCAAATGTTAATTTCATTCAGAAACATCCTCATCAACACACCCAGAATAATTTTTAATCTGGGCACCCTGTGGCACAGTCGAGTTGACACATAAGATTAATCATCACAGATAGGGAAACGGGGGTATTAGGAATAATTGACTTGACTAAGGCCACACCCGAAGCACATAACTACAGATATGAACCCAGCTTGTCTGATTCCAGGCCCGGTGCTACAAGCACTAAGGGACATTGTTTCTCTGTGCTGTAGTCTAGAACACATGTCAGAGACATATCAGACAATTCAGTTTCCTCAGCCCTGTGAAGCGAAATTTGTTTAATGCAGGACATGGACTTGAATACAAAACCATTTAGAGAAAAAAGAAAGGGGGCTTTATTAATGCCACAAAAAATGGAAATGTAAGACAGGTAAAAACATTGATCTTCTAGTATTTAACCATGGTAAAGTATTTACTCAATGTTTGTTAAAGCAATTCTTTTGAGTGAGCGAGTTGATCTATTATGGGTAGTTTGTTATATTTTTATGATGAATATGCCCAACCTCCACAAATAGACCCGTGGATTAGCAACTTACCCAATACATGTCTGTATCTCCCACAGGGCTTTACATGGTTTATGGGATCATGTAAGGAACTCAATAAATATTGGCTGGTATGATTAGATTGGTGACTAAAGATGTTAATCAACTGATTAATCATTACATATGCTAATAAGTACATTTGCTTTCTTCAAGAATAGAAGGGGACAGAAGAGATATTGTGATTGACTCAAATTTAAATATTTTGCAATGGGAAATAATTATTTCATTTTCTAAGCAGAAAAATAAGGAGGAAAAAAAAAAGTTTTTCCTGTAGTCTCGTCCTGATGATGGAGATGGGGGTGGGCAGAGCCAAAGTGGATTGTAATGAGAATGACTTAAATGGTGGGACGTTCAGCTCTTGTCTACAGGTTTACAGAAACGAAATTAAACTTGGGCTTTCTATTGCAAAACAATAAGCAAATTGAAGGCCAATTATACCAGCTCAAAAAAAAAAAAAAAAAAGCTGGCGAACTGGAGAGGATTTTGCATTTCTGAGTAGAACGACTTTTCAGACGAATTTATTACAAGAAATTGAGAACATCTGGGCCATCAAAGGCAGAATGCGGTGAATAATTGGACAATCATAGACTGGCATCCATTTGAATAAGAGGCACTTCCTTGGTTCCTACTAGGGGATGTTTTTGAAATTCCTCATCTAGAAGGAAATGAAGCTCAGCATTTAAAACATGATTTTCCTACCTGGTTGTTACTTGGTTATGAAAGAAATCTATTTTGGGAACCTCAGTTCCATAAAGTTATTCTTGTGACCAAAATTCGGGGAGAATAGCAGAGAAGCGGTTGGTTCTATTCTCTGTTGGTTCTATTTTACCTACTGGCTTAAATCTTATCCACTATCACCATTTTTTTTTTTTTTTCAGTACGCGGGCCTCTCACTGCTGTGGCCTCTCCCATTGCGGAGCACAGGCTCCGGACGCGCAGGCTCAGCAGCCGTGGCTCATGGGCCCAGCCGCTCCGCGGCATGTGGGATCTTCCCGGACCGGGGCACGAACCCATGTCCCCTGCATCGGCAGGCAGACTCCCAACCACTGCGCCACCAGGGAAACCCCCACTATCGCCATTTTTGATTCTGGCAAACATCACACTCATAATAAGTCATAATAATTCTGCTTCTCCCCATTCTCTGCCTTCTCTCTTATGTCCTTCAGCCAGGAGCCACCCTGCTGGCATCCGACAAGTGCCAGAGAGGGTGCTAATGGGGGGGGGTCTCCAGTGGGTGAGCCTTTGGGCTGTCCACATGGGTAGGGCTGAGCTCACCTAGTCCCCATCCGCTCAGTGCCCTGTACTCTCCTTATCTGTAATAGTGAGAACATCCTACGTTATGATGCCCTATTTTGGCTTAAAACCTGAACAAGATATTTTACACACATATACTATTTCCAAAAGCTCTCATAGTCCCTTTGGGTAGTAATTATTACCCCATTTCATAGTCAGGGACACTGAAGTTCAAAGAGATGATATAGTCAGTTAGATAATATAATCCAGATAATACTGCATAATAGCTCAATACTCGGTGGCTTAAAACCACAAAGTTTTCTCACTCATGCTACATGTCCCCAGTGGAATAGAAGGGGGCTCTACTCATTGTAGTCACCCGGGGACTCATTATCTGAGCGACCACCATCTCAAATAATGCCAGTCTCAGTGCTTGAGGAACAAGAAAGCTCCAGAGGAGGGTCTTGCACCAGCTGTGAAATGCTTGCCCCAGAAATGACATTAGTTACCTCTGCTTGCCATTCACTGACCAGTACTGGTTACATGGCTCCAACCAACTATGTTGCAGGGGTGGCAGAAAGTATAATCCTATTCTGCACACCTAGGTATGGAGAGCTGGAAGTATTCACTGAACAGCGCTGGTGAGAGAAGTCTATAGCCTGGCGATTAAGACTGAGGGTTTAAATTGAGGTTCTACCACTTACTTAGTTGCGGAACCTTGGACAAATCACTTAATCTCACCAAGCTTCTGTTTCCTCACTTTTTTAAATGAGGAAATAATTATACCTTCATCAGGGAGTTTTAATAAGGATCCAATAAGATAATGCATGCACAGGACTTAGTATAAATAAACTTAGCATAGATCAACTTGAGGCCAACCCAAGTCGTACAAACCTGGGGACCATTTACCCATAGCTTTTGGAAATAAAAAAACAGAATTATGTCTGAGGAAGAATGCAGGAGATTCATATACAGATATGTCAAGAAGAAAGGGTTCAGAGAAGAGTCAAAATCTTGGCATGCATGGCCGTTGAGCCTGCGCGTCCGGAGCCTGTGCTCCGCAACGGGAGAGGCCACAACAGTGAGAGGCCCACATACCACAAAAAAAAAAAAAAAAAAAAAATCTTGGCATGAAGAGACAGGGCAAGAGAGAGATGCCCAAGAAGAGAAGAGTTGCAATTTAAAAACATGGCCACAAGTTCTTCCATACTCTCCTATGGAATCTGTGCAGGACTGTGACTGCTTTGACCTATAGAGTACAATGGAAGTGACACTGTGTCATTTCAGTGCTATGTCAGGTAGCTCTCATCTTGTTTGCTGAAACACTCATTCTTGGATCTCTGAGCCACCACTGACCAACCTGAGGTCACCATGCTACGAGGAAGCCCAAGACATGAGAGGCCACATTTGGAACAACATTTGCCACTGATGCCAGCCAGAGTCATTCCAGACCAGGTACCAGATATGTGAGTGAAGAGCTTCCAGATGATTCCAGCCTTCAGAGGTCATCCCCCTCCCGCCACCACCGCCATCTGAGTCATCCCAGCTGAGGCCCTAGGCATCATGGAGTAGACGCAAACCATTCCCACTGCACCCTGCTGTCTTCCTGACCCACAGGCTGAGCAAAATAAAATGGTCATTTTACATCACTCTATTTTGGCGTGGGTCATGATGCAGCAACAGATAACCAGAAACACGAGAGTAGGGGAATAGTGATTATAGGTGAATGGGCAATTGTGTGGATCAGTACAAGAGACAAAAGCCTGGATATTTTACTGGATCTAATAATACGCTTTCCTGGGAAAAAAATGTTTCCATTTAAACGGTTGAAGGTAAAGGGACTTCCCTGGTGGTCCAGTGGGTAAGACTCCACGCTCCCAGTGCAGGGGGCCTGGGTTGGATCCCTGGTCGGGGAACTAGATCCTGCATGCATGCCACAACTAAAGAGTTTGCATGCTGCAACTAACTAAAAAAAAAAAAAAAAAGAGTTGAAAGCAAAGTGTCAGTTTCTCTTTGACTTTGGATTTGGTCACCAGGACTGGGCTTACATAAGCATTGTGCTCTGATTTGGCACCTCCCATCTGGCCAGCTTCATTCATAAACCTGGCTATACGCTGCCACTTCTCTTCCTACAGAAACCTGATTTTGTTATATCTTCTGCTCACCCTGTGGTTTCAGCTTTCTGTAGTAGTCTCATCGTGCTGATTTGGCAAAGCTAACCTAACTGCTCTCTCCTCCTCCCCCTCTCCCTTCTCCCCACCTCCGTCTCCATCTTTTGGGTTTTGGTCAAAGAGTAGTACAGGCAGCTCACAAAGCTGTCACTGAACTTTCTCAAATCGGCCTCCTTGTCACAGTTACCGTCCCTTTGAGAAAACTCAGGCAATCAGGGACGTGTGTTTATCTACAGTAGCACTGCCCAAGGGCATCTCCTGAGCAGCTCAGAATCCTCCCTTCCAGGTTGACTCAAATCTTGAAAGAAGGGAAGAGAGTCTCCACTCCCTACCACCAAGCACATCTCTTCTCCCACACTTTCTGGAAGCCCCTCTCCCGACTCATGGGCCAGGAATGTGCAGCCTCTCAGGGAGGATGATGTAGCCCACCACAGAGGCATGGCACCCCTCTTATAAGTCATCCTCAGCAGGTGAAGGACAACTTTTCTAACACCCATTTTGTAGGTGAAAAGGTCCTAATCTTAATATTGCAGCACTGTATTGTTTTCCTCCAATTCTTTACCCCACATGGTTTTGTTGGCAAAAGACTCAGGATTTTTGTAAAAGCTAAGATTTCCAAAGTTGTGTCCATTTTGTACCTGTTTCTTAACAATTTTACAATTTTTACTGTGACACCCTACTTGCGAAAATTTCCCAGCTGCATTTCCTCTTTCCTGAAAGTCCACTTCCTGAAAGTCCTGTTTCCTGAAAGTCTCATGAGAGTTCACACTGCATCAGAAACCTTCGGTTTCCTTTCCTTTTTTTTTTTTTTTTTTGCGGTACGCGGGCCTCTCACTGTTGTGGCCTCTCTCGTTGCGGAGCACAGGCTCTGGACGCGCAGGCTCAGCGGCCATGGCTCACGGGCCCAGCCGCTCCGCGGCATGTGGGATTTTCCCGGACCGAGGCACGAACCCGCGTCCCCTGCATCGGCAGGCGGACTCTCAACCACTGCGCCACCAGGGAAGCCCCGGTCTCCTTTCCTTATTCCCTCTGAATAACGTGATAGATCTTTAGCAAATACCCGTGAAATGTTGCTAACCTCTACAGAAGTGTTTGCAAAATGTGATCTTACCTAGCAGGAAAGAAAGAAAAGAGAAAAACTTCACTGGCATTTTAAATCAGGTTCCAAAATGATCTGCACGTTCCTTTCTGGATGATATCAGCTGCTCTTGATTAAGTCAATTAAGAATCTGAGCATATATACATTTTAATCTCTCTCTAAGGCTCTGTTTCCTCAGCTGTAAACTAGTGACTCTGAGGGTAGATTTAAACAAGACGTCACATGTAAAGTACAACCATTGCATGGCATTTCTCAAGAAATGCTGCTTATTTTTCATTGCTCCCCTAACGACACCCCTACCCCTTCTCTGGAGGCCTTAAAATACCCTTGACTGTTTGGCATCATCTGAAACGTTCTAAAAGACTAAAACTTATATACTAAGCATTGAAGTTTCAGCTTTCACTTTGGGGAGGTTGACACCAGGGTGCGACATCAGGCTGAGTCTGTTTTCAAAGACTGATAGAAAAATGACCTGGGTTAGCTCCCAGAATGTAGGTCAGGAGACACCTTTCCATCTTCCTCCCTGTTGATGGGCTCCTGTTAACCTTGTGAGAGGCTCCGGTTTATGTGGTGTCAGCAGATTTATCAGGCGCGTGTTGGAGGCTCGTGAGAATCAGCAGTTTTGCTTCACTGGGGTTTCCATGAGAGCCTGCTTTTGCCTCATTTCATGTGAGTTCGAGTGAAATGTGAAATAATGGAATAATTTCAAGGAAACAGCAATTTAGACCCTTGAGTTTCTCATGGCCCTTGGACTAAATCATAAATCAACTCCCATTCACTTGAAGTGGAGCCCCCACCTGGATTTTCCAGAAACTTCTGAACAAGGTAGCAGACGTTTTGGATAAGACTGTGAAATCGCCAGACGGATTGTTGGCTTTCTGCCTCTCTTTTCTTATTTAATCCGTCCTAGTAAAGACTGAGAATAATGAAGCTTTTATATATTTTCATCTCAGAGGTCAGGAAGCTGAGGTTTAGGGAAAGGAAGTAACTTAACAAATAATCTGCTTGTGCAGCGGTGTGGACCACAACTCAGATCGCTCAATTTCCTATTCCAGCGTCTTTCCTCCTTGCCATGCTTCCATTCTCTTAGTAAAATATTTATTGTTGCATATTATATACCAGGTCCAAGGATGTGGAAAGTGATTTTTCAGAATGGAAAAACCAGACTTGAACACTGTATGTAGCCACATATAATGAAATAATCCATATTTGAGTAAAGAACTGAGTCTAAACAGGATGGAGATTTTCAGGTTCTCTGGTCAAGCTGGTTGTATTTAGGCGTGGGGTCTTCTGGACAGAGGACAGGAAGGGAATGGCACTGTGGGGTCGATCATGTACACCCAAATGGCACAACATGAATAATCTCATCATTAATGAATTATGAAAACTTTAGTGTCAGGGCATTATGATAATTTTAATGCTTCTGTCGGTAAGATGACAATCAGCCCACGTGATTGATAGTCGCTGCCCTTACCAAGTGCCTTTCTGTTACTATGATCCTCCCCTGCATCACCTACCAGCTGCCCTACCTCTAACAGCTAAAAAGGTTAATATCTGGGACAGGGGGAGACTTCCAGAACCCCCTTCTGTGCTAAGACTAGCGTCTTATCT
The DNA here is from genome assembly GCF_025265405.1 of Mesoplodon densirostris. Taxonomy (NCBI): domain Eukaryota; kingdom Metazoa; phylum Chordata; class Mammalia; order Artiodactyla; family Ziphiidae; genus Mesoplodon; species Mesoplodon densirostris. The sequence goes on along the minus strand of NC_082676.1, from coordinate 39,880,712 downwards.
GAATCTTATATTTTAGTTCACTATTTTAATGTGTATTCTAGTTACGCTTCTCCAAGTTCCTTGCAGAATGGGGCTGTGTGCTAATAATGAAATACAAAACATATTGTTTTTTCAGTTACTTCAAAGAAATATACATTAGATGCCTTAATGTAAACTATAGAAATATTAAAGCCTAGGATAGCCATCATCTTGCCAAAAGATGAAGAAAAAGATTCCCGTTACATAAGTTTGGCATTTAGTTACTCTTCCTTTAACAGTGATTAATAATGGAATAGCCAATCACCCTACCTTCTGTCCATTTTTCTCCATTTAACTAATAATAAGGATCCAAAGACTCGGAAGTATTCATTGTGTAGATTAGGCTCCAGATATCTTCTATGATTGAAATATAATGTAATTTAGGAAGAAAATATCAAACTCTTTTCATTTCAGACTCCATCTATCCATTATCAAAGGCAGAAGTCTTAGCACATTTTCTTCAGGGAATCTGTGATGTTTAGAAAGCTATAGCCATCAGCATTTTTTTCTTTTTCAATGAATCTCAAATTTGAATGGGCATCAAAATCACCTGGAGGACTTATTAGAACACAGATTGCTTCTCTCCACACCCAGAGTTTCTGATTCAGTGGATCTGGGATGGGGCCCAAGAATTTGTATTTCCAAGTAGAGATGCAGACACCGCTGGTCCTGGGATCACACTTTGAGAACCATGGACTTATGGTAATGTGACTGCTGGGCAAGTGCCTGGATGAGAAATAGGAAGATCAGTACTCCTTGGGAGGTAATGTCTTTATTGTGGAAGAATCTGAAGACTTCTTTACTAAGGGTTGAGCAGAGAACCCAAGCTCAAAGGAGAAGTAACAGACCTCAAACACATCAGGCCAATTCTGGCCCAAGGTAAGTGAAGTTGGATTTCAGTAAATGAAAATCTGGAGATCTAAACTGCTTTTGGGGGTGAGTGGTAGAAAATGGTTATGTGTGGAACTCAGCGGAGCTGTGGGCATTTGGCCCTCCTTGTTGGATACCACCACCTTCCTTGTAATCAATATATTCTGGTTTCTCCTTCTATACACCTGGGATGATACCTTCTCCATCTTGTTTTTGGGTTCATTCTTTTCTATCCATCCACTAAATAGGTATTTCCATGGTTTAAATCAGTAGTCTCTCTGGGTCATCTTGTTCTTTCATGCTTTCAGTTAACACCTACCAGTAACCTCTTTCTTAAACTTCGGAAATGCCTTTTCTAAATTCTTCAAACATATATCCTGTAGGCTCCAAATATTCCGCATATCCAATATTAAAAATGTTGAGCCCACGCTGAACCCACAATGCATCTCAGTTAATGATTCCATCCACCAAATTGCCCACGCAAAAACCCTAGAAATCCTCTGAATTCCCCCTTCTCCCTCATTCTGCCCCATCCACCAATTCTCCAGACGCTGATAACTCTATGACCTGACCATCTCTTGCCTCTGTCTCCTCTTCTCCATTTCCACAGCCACACCTGACATCCAGGCCCTTATCGGTGTCTTCCTAGACTACCGAAATAACCTCTCATCTACCTGAGTCAATCCGCCACTCTTTCTTCTGCCAAACAACTTCTATTCCTACCATAAAAACATAATTTTAATTTTTGCAGTTCAAAAATTTCAAATTGTTCCATATCTCCTCCATTATTTACCTCAAATGCCTCAGCAAGGCATCTAAGGCCTTGCATGACATAAACCCAAACTACTTTATCAGCCTCCTCCTCCTCTTCTTGCTCACGTGCCCCTAAATTTCCATCGTAAATGGACTAGCATTGTTGCTGAATTTGCCATGTTCTTTCACTCTACAGGCCTTGACTAGTTGCTTTTTCTGCATGGAATGTCTTTCCTACCCTTATCTGCTCTGTAAATCGTATTTGCCCTTTCATACCCAGCCAACTTATCATTGCCTCTGCAAGGTTTCCTCAGCTGTGCCAGGTTGAGTTGGTTACTCTCCCCTCTGTGGTTCCTTGGCAAATCAGAAGTGGCTTGATGATAGCACACAATACATTATAATCATTCCATATCTGTGTCCTTCATGAATACCTCTAGGGCAGTATCCACAGCTGTCCTGCCCCAGCATCTAGCATAGTGTCTGGCACAAAATGGATGTCAATATATGTTTGTTGAATGAATGCTCTCAATTTCATGCTCCAAGAAATACAACCCAAAGGGATGTCAATATTATGCCATGGTATTTCTTTTGTGAGTAAGAGACAATTCAATATATAATTTTCACATTTTTTCAGCAGCATAAAATAAGCATTGTTTGGGCATTACCTAGGAAATGTATTCAATTTTCCTCTTGTTTGGATCATTTACAACATGTATTCGTGTCAACTAGTCCTCTTGTCTATAATCCTTCTCTTGGAATAAGATGTTCATTTCATACTTCTATTGCATGCTTGTCAGGAGTTGTAAGCTCTATAAAAGAAGCTCCCTGCATTTATCATAAACTGGAAGCTGTAATTAGGAAATGCATAAATGTACTGGGACAGACTCCCGGCAGGTGACTACCACCAAAGAGACAAATCAAGAATATGAAAGGGAGGCAGACACCTCCATCTTATGGGTGGGCAGTGGGGAATCCTAGCAAAGGAGGCCCACTGTGAACAGCCATGGGTCTGGAAGCTCAGGTTTCTCTATTTATCCATAGGTAAATTTCCAAGTAACCCAACCTATTTTGCCCATGACCTCTAACAAGATAAAGACATTCTTCACACCACCAAAAAGTTGAACTCTCTCAGGCCTTAGATGCCTGTTACAAAATACTGAAAAGGTGAGCAAGTAAAAGAGGGAGTAAAGTCTTTTATGCCCAGAGGTCAAACATTAGAACAAAGGAGTGGAATTCATAGAGAAACAAGATTTTGTCTTAAATTAGGAAGGTTTTCCTGAAAACTAAATCAGTTCAACTCTGCTCAATGAGTTAGGATGCTCCCATGATTGAAAGATAGCCTGGATGGTGATATGCCCTGGGTAACATAAAGATGACTTACCTTGGGGGAGGAATATACAGGGGGTGACCTGGGATTCTAAGAGGCAGATCATTCTGTGCAAGCCTGATCTCCTTACTTCATCTCTTAGCCTCCAGAGAAAACGCCACCACCTAAAGACTTAGGATAGCAGCTGTGCATTCTTTGGATAACCGCCATCTTGAATCATGAACTTCATGGCAAGTCTTCCCCTCTCTCTCCTTGATACAAGGCTTTAAGTGGGTGTTACAAGGATGAGCCTCCTGTAAGAATTCTCCAGGCAGAGATTTGAGGGAGGCGGATTCAAATAACAGCAGAAATGTTCAGTTTTGTCCTGATTTTCATGGCTTGTTGCACAGCCATTCACATGTTTCTTTGTATGAGCTGTATAATAACCAGCTTTCAAAAGGACAGACAGCATAATGAATGGATTGTAAAACACGCTCATAAAAACAGTAGAGTGCGTCTAGAAGTGTTATCTGCTTTTGATTTACTGTGTACCCTGTTTTGCATTTTCACATCATTTGCAAGTTTTCTATTAAAAATAAGCATTTAACGGGCATGCAATTAAATTTAATTTTTCTTTTTCTTCCCCCCAAGGTGATTTTTAAAAAGTGTGTGTTTGGTGAGGGGGGAGGGGTGCATTTTACAGTCCTGACAGAACATGGATATTGTAGCCATAGAGTTCATTACAGGGTAATTAATGCATGTTAAGTATCTTGTAAATATTATGTGGCAATAGCTCTAAATAAATACACACTCCACTTGGAAAGATTTGCTCCACCCCTGCCGCAGGGAATGAGATGTTCCTAATTACTGCCTTTAGAAGGGGAGCCTGTGTCACCTTGGATAGTCTTGGGAAATTACAGCTTTAGTTGGTGGAAGGCAGCATGAATGGTTAATTACAGAACCTTGACATGCCCGGTGCCTGTCCCACCTGGGCTAAGTGGGTCGGACAGGCCCACCTGGCTCGCTCTCTTCCTCGGAAGACTTTGTTAAAAAGCAGGCTGTGCAGCTGTAGTTGTGCTGCTGGGAGCCATTCCAGCGCCAGGAAGAAAAGCTTTCCAGGAGGACCTGCTGGCAAGTGCTTGATCATCTTGGACTCTTTACTGAGCTCTTCAATCCAGGATGGGGGGCTCTGTCTGGTGAGTGAGAGGCACCGCTGCTGTTGATGTTATTTATGAGTATGGGTTTAAATGATATTTCCTGTTGACCTGCTGCTTGATTTACAGATGGCCTCTGCCAGGTGTTGGTGTGTGGGGCTTGGGATCCCGTCTTAGCACCTGGATGGAGTTATTGTCAGGACCCTGAGTGTCTCCACGGCCACTTTCCCAGAGACCTTCAGAGTACAGCAAAGTGACAGAAAGGCTCTTGCATCTCTGGGTCCATTTCTTTTTTCAAGTCAGCTGGGCCCAGGCTGATGTATCATGGACCAAGGTCATGGCATCAAAATAGTTATAGGGGTAAAAGTTTAACATAAATCAACTTTCATTCATACCTAAACACTTCTTCACAGTACTCAGTGATTATCCCTTTTCCAAAGAAGTTCACATATTGATTTGTCTGTCTATGACTTCTATGCTGTTCAGATGTCAGCATGTGGAGATGGGATTAACTGTCCAGAGCAAGCTTTCCTGTGCCCTGGCAAAGTCTTCCTCTCCTACCTTTGAAACAATACTGCCCCTAAACCTCTCATCTGGTACCTGGAATGCCTAAAGAAGAAAACCAAGCCTTAACACCCTCAGTGAGAGAGGTGTTTCAAATGCCAACCTCTGGAGTTGAGAGTCACACGTAGGTAAACGCAGATATAGAATAGATCCTTTAGTCAGAGTTTAACGGTAGTGAGTTCCTGAAGGCTTGGGATTCCTGTGGAGAATGATACCTAGAATAGGGCACCGGGGCCTGCTGGTATGGCTGAAGGAACCAAAGGCAAGCTTGATCCACTTCAAGATGAGAAAGTCCAAGTACTGAAACACCATGGACATGGATATTCACGTTGCTGGATATTCATGATGCCAGCAAGAAAATGTGGTGAATTCCCAGAGTATCAAGATCAATAGACAAACCAAATGAGGATATTGAGCTCATGGTGTCAGTTGCAGGCAGGGACTACTAAAAGTCTGGGCAGAAGTATGGGGCAAGGAGATAATCCTTGTAAAATACTCAAGACAGAGCCTGGCCAAAGTGAATATTCAATACATGCTGTGTTGTCATTATTAAGGAATGTGCCCTCTTCTCTCAGCATGGTAGTGATGCTAGAGAAAATCACACCTCTTGTTCTGATGGAGACATAAAGGGAACCTCACGAGGTAAGGGCAGACATTTTTTAGTACCGTTACAGAAAAATCATTCTGACACTTGTTTAAAATGCCAAGGAAGACTTTATTCAAAACTATCACAATGGGGGAGAGAGATTGAACTCAATTCCAAATACAACAGGGACAGTGGGGATGCATAGCCACTGGGCTCGGTGAGGGAGTGCGTGGAAAATTATTAAGAGGAACTTGGTTAGGTATGAAGGGTTTTGGAAGAGGAACTTGGTTGAGTATCAAGGGTAGGGGATTCTCAAAAAGCTGTCTTAGCAGGTTTCTTTGCTAAAAGTGGGCTTGGCTGGCAAGGACTAGGTCTAGTCAAGAAGCAAACTTAAGGGGCCCTGACTAGAGTTTGGTCAAGGAGGGAGACTTTGTTAATCCCTCTTCTCATTCAAGGAAAAAAGAGTCATTATGCTTTCCTCTGGACAGTATAAGTCAATTTCTGTTTGGTCAGCTTTTGTTCATTAAGTACCAACTGACCCATCTCTTGCGACTTGGTAGTAGAGGATATTTCCTGATTGGTGTGAGCCAGCAGACATTTAAAGAATACCTACTTTTTGGAAGATACTTGGTTCTACTTTGTGAAGATGGGAGTTTGCTCTTAGAAGAACAATGGATTTACATCACACAAAAGAAGTGTATCAGTCAGGATTCAACCAGAAAAACATAACCAGTAGGGAGGATATATTTTTATTAATTTATTACAAGAAATTGGCTTATGTGATTGTGGCGGCTGGCTAAGTCCAAAATCCACTGGACATGCATGCTATCAGGGAGGGAGGGTCATGGACAGTCTGAAGCTGTAGTTCACAGGAGGAACCGTTTCTCTCCCTGGGAAGCCCCAGTGCTGCTTTTATGGCTTTCCAATGGATTGAATCAGGCTCACCCAAATTATCCAAAATAACCTCCCTTACTTAAAGTCAGCTGATTAGCAACACCTAGATTAGTGTTTGATTGTAGCTGGGGACCATGGCTGAGTCAGGTTGTTACATTAAAAAAAAAAAAAGGGCTTCCCTGGTGGCGCAGTGGTTGAGAGTCCGCCTGCCGATGCAGGGGACACGGGTTCGTGCCCCGATCCCGGAAGATCCCACATGCCGCGGAGCGGCTGGGCCCGCGAGCCATGGCCGCGGAGCCTGTGTGTCCGGAGCCTGTGCTCCGCAACGGGAGAGGCCACAGCAGTGAGAGGCCCGCGTACAGCAAAAAAAAAAAAAAAAAAAAAAAAAAAAAAAAAAAAAAAAAAAAAAAACCACATATGGCAAACCTTTGTTCAAAAAAAAAAATGCAAAACTTGGAAATAAGGCCAAAAAGATAGTAACATGACCTTTTAGTGCCATATTAGAGCTTTTTTTTTTAAATTTTTTTAAGATGTTGGGGGTAGGAGTTTATTAATTAATTAATTTATTTTTGCTGTGTTTGGTCTTCATTTCTGTGTGAGGGCTTTCTCTAGTTGTGGCAAGCGGGGGCCACTCTTCATCGTAGTGCGCGGACCTCTCACTCTCGCGGCCTCTCTTGTTGCAGAGCACAGGCTCCAGACGCGCAGGCTCAGTAGTTGTGGCTCACGGGCCTAGTTGCTCCGTGGCATGTGGGATCCTCCCAGACCAGGGCTCGAACCTGTGTTCCCTGCATTAGCAGGCAGATTCCCAACCACTGCGCCACCAGGGAAGCCCTAGAGCTTTTTCTAATATGTCCACAGGAGGGTCATCTGACTCTGTTGGGTTTGTAACTGGCTTTGACCGAAAACTGATTTAGGCTCAGACATTTCACAGTCCTATACAGTTACAGGCCAATTTGCAGAAAACCGGTGAGGCATGATGATTTTCCTTTTTTTCTGCTTGGAAAAGAAGAAAAGCCCAAAGGTTTTATTACCCTGTAGGACATTAACTAGTTTTGTACCTACCTTGGCAGTCTTACTTCAGCCCTCTCTTCCCCATGGATTGTATAAATCCTGATTTCTCACATTCCATCAAATCAGTCCTGTCATTCTGCTGGTTTCCTCAGTAAAGAGTTAAATAAAATTCTGACATGTATTCATTATCTATTTGTATGAAAATGTTGTTTGCAATGATTTGAGAATTGTGCTCTGACGGGTTCAAAGGAGGGTGTAGGTAGGGATGGGGCTGGTAGGGGAGGAATGAGACTATGGGAAGAGAGGGAAGGGAGTGGGTGTCTGTGTATAAAGGGGTAAGTTTCAGTCCAAGAGGAGCAGAGCAGGTGTCACTGGCTGGATGGAGGCAGATCCTTGATTTAGTAGTTCGGAGGGAAAGACAAGGCCTGTTAAGACTGAGTTTGTTGAATTAACCAACAACAATTGCCCAGAAAAGTGCCCTTCCTACCAACCCAGAAACCTGAGAGAGAGAAAATACATTCTCACATAATTTCTGCATAAACCAAATAGTGAGCCTCTGCAGTGGTATAGTGACTGTGGCGTGATGGTGTAATTGAAGGTCAAAAACGAGAGATACTCTGAACTATCGATTCTAATACCTGTGAAATTCCTACTGCTAGTTGATCCTTTGGCTTCAGGCTTTGACAAAACTGATTAAAAGCATAGGATTATCAGCCACTCACAGCTAAACCCTAATTGTTTTAATCATGTAAACTAATCCCATGTTAGGACAAGCGTTTCGTTGTGGTGGTGATGGTAAAGCATGCATAACAATATTTACTATATTAACCATTTTAAAGTATATGATTCTGTAGCATTAAGTGCAATCACCATGTTATACAACCTTTGCCTCTGATTAGTTCCAGAACATTTTCATTATCCCAGAAGGAAACTGTACCCTTTAAGGAGTTCCTAATCCTTCCCCCAATCCCTAGTGACAACAAAATTGCTTTCTGTCTCTGTGTGTTGTGGATTGTTTTTTTGTGTCCTCCTAAAACTCATGTGCTGAAACCCTAACCCTCAATGGGATGATATTAGGAGGTGGGACCTTTAGGACGTAATTCATTTTGATTTATTTTATTTTTTTTGCTTTGTTTTTTGAATTTTATTTTGTTTTACTTTTATACAGCAGGTTCTTATTAGTTATCTATTTTATACATATTAGTGTATATATGTCAATCCCAATCTCCCAGTTCATCCCACCACCACCCCCAGCTTTCCCCTCTTGTTCTTAAGTTTGTTCTCCATGTCTGTGTAGGACGTAATTCAGTTTAGATGTGGTCGTGAGGGTGGGGCCCCCATGATGGAATTGGTGTCCTTATAAGAAGAGGAAGAGATGAGGGCTCTCTGATGTGTTGGCCATGTGAGGACACAGTGAGAAGGCAGCTAGTTATCTGCAAGCTAGGAAGTGAGTTCTCACTGGACATGGAACCTGTTGGCACTCTATTTTGAACTTCCCAGCCTCCAGAACTGGGAGAAATGTGTTTGTTGTTAAAGCCACCAAGTCTATGGTATTCTGTTATAGTAGGCTGAGCTGACTGAGACACTATGCATTTGTGTATTCTGATTATTTCACATGTGTGGCCCTTTGCATACCTCACGTTTTTGTTTTTGTTTTTAATTTTTTTTTTATTGAAGTGTAGCTGATTTACAATGTTGTGTTAATTTCTGCTATACAGAAATGTGATTCAGTTATATATATATATACATATATATGTATATATATATATACACACATATACATTCTTTTTTTAAAATATTCTTTTCCACTATGTTTTATCACAGGATATTGAACATAGTTCCCTGTGCTATACAGTAGGACCTTGTTGTTTATCCATCCTATATATAATAGTTTGCATCTGCTAACCCCAAACTCCCACTGCATCCCTCCCCTCCCCCTTGACAACCACAAGTCTGTTCTCTATGTCTGTGAGTCTGTTTCTGTTCCATAGAGAAGCTCATTTGTGTCATATTTTAGATTCCACATATAAGTGGTATCATATGGTTTTGTCTTTCTGACTTACATCACTTACTATGATAAGCTCTAGATCCATCCGTGTTGCTAAAAATGGCATTCTTTCATTTTTTATGGCTGAGTAGTATTCCATTGTATATATGTACCACATCTTTATTCGTTCATCTGTCAGTGGACACTTAGGTTGCTTCCATGTCTTGGCTATTGTGAATAGTGCTGCTCTGAACATAGGGGTAGCACACGTGTTTTGGATGGAAGGAAATGTAAGTGTTGGAGAGCAAGAGTCCATGTCAGAGGAAGAGCAAAGAGGGAGTGAATGAGCTGGAAGGAGAAGATGTGGTCAGAGGCAGCTTGCAGAGCCTGTCTGCAGGTCAGGAAGGAGAGGCATGGTGGTGAAAGCCTGGGTGACCTTAGCTTACTTCCCTAGTCTACCTCCATTTGTAATTTCTGAAGAGATACAAATGTCTAGAGGGAACAGCTTAGGCTGCAGGTGTGATTTTTCAGAATAATACAGAGTAAAAGGGACCATAGTCTCTGAGTCCACTGGAAAGGCATCATTCAGTGATCTGGGGAGGTACCTGCCAGCTGGGTCTGCACACAGGCTCTGCCCTCAAGGCCTCCTCTGCACTTGAGGCCTCCTTGACACCACGGATATCTTTTCCCTTTCTCTGACCCAAGTAAAGAAAGCATTCCATTTGATGGTGTGCATCTACATCCCCCAACCTGCAACTACTCAAACCTACAATTGAATTGCCAGGCAATGTGAAGCCCGGCTGATTCCCCACAATTCAGGCAAAGCACATGGGAGCCCTTTCAGGAGCCAGGCCTGCTCCAATCAAGCCACTCCACACACAAGTCTCTAATAGTACAGTAATCAGTGGTAATCACCCATACAGTTTATGTACAGGAGGGCCTAATAGGATTCATGCCTCTGTGGTGAATACATTTTCATTTATAGGACTAAATGCAGGCATACATTACTTGTTTAATTAGAGAGAAAATTCTCCAGCCAACAATTTGCTCCCTCTCCTGGATGCACACTACATATATTACTGATGTTTCTTTTAAATCCACTGGTTACCTATTCCTCTGGTCACTTGTCATTGTGTGTGACTGCCTACTGTTTGTGAAGGTAAACCTCTGCTCCTGGTTTCTCTTCACTGAGAAATCAGGGCCCCTGTGTGTTACTCACGTGCTGACACCGGTTCAGGTGTCCAGACAGGTGATGGTCCCTTGGAAGTGCAGGGTGTGAACATAGGATGCCAGAGGGCATTGGCTGCCAGGTCAAGCCAGGGGAACAATCACTTGCAGCTCATGATTTAAAGGAGTCTTTTGATAACTCTTGCTTTTTTTAAAAGAATGAAATAATGCCATTTGCAGCAACATGGATGGACCTGGAGATTATCATACTAAGTGAAGTAAGTCAGACAAAGAAAGACAAATATCATATGATATCACTTATATGTGGAATCTAAAAAAAATAGGATACAAATGAACTTATCTACAAAACAGGAACAGACTCACAGACATAGAGAATGAACTTATGGTTACCGGGGCGGGGGGGAGGGTTGGGGAGTGGGATAGTTAGGGAGTTTGGGATGGACACTGCTATATTTAAAATAGATAACCTACAAGGACCTACTGTATAGAACAGGGAACTCTGCTCAATATTCTGTAATAACCTAAATGGGAAAAGGATTTGAAATAGAATAGAAAAAGCAATAAATAAAATTTAAAAACTACAACTCTTGCTTTTTTTTCTTCTGGCTCTCCTCTCCTTAGCCCCTGTCCTGGATGCAGCCACCTGCTGATCAATGCACGTACATCTGGGGCACTTCTCTCATTTAAGAACAGACCTCTCAAATAAATGGATGACTTAATGGACAGTCTTGCTGAGCCCCACATATGAGAAGATGGACTGGGCTTGAAGGGACTAAATTGAACGCCAGGTCAGGTGGAGAAAGTGGCATCACCAGCTGTCACCCGGCCTTGACGATGTTCAGGTATGCTCTTCTGTGTTGACGACTCAGGTATGCTCTGAGTGCTCTCAGAGGTATTGTGTTTCTGATCTTGAAATGCTTTTCCTTTCACAGATGCTATTACTCATTTACTTAGGTTATGAGGATGAGCAAGGGGACATAACTCCCTTCCAGGAGCTCATGGGTGGTGGTGAAGGGGTCGGAAAGAACACTCAAGTAATTCAGTGCGTTTTCTATAGAAAAAGGTTGAAGGAGATTTGAAACAATGATTAAAGAACAAGTAATGGGGCTTCCCTGGTGGCGCAGTGGTTGAGAATCTGCCTGCTAATGCAGGGAACACGGGTTCAAGCCCTGGTCTGGGAAGATCCCACATGCCACGGAGCAACTAGGCCCGTGAGCCACAACTACTGAGCCTGCGCGTCTGGAACCTGTGCTCCACAACAAGAGAGGCCGCGATAGTGAGAGGCCCGCACACCGCGATGAAGAGTGGCCCCCACTTGCCACAACTAGAGAAAGCCTTCGCACAGAAATGAAGACCCAACACAGCCATAAATAAATAAATAAATAAATAAATAAATAAATAAATAAATAAATAAATAAATAAGCCAAGCATTTGAAGCCCTTTAAAAAAAAAAAAAAGAACAAGTAATGAAGTTGATGCAGGATGGGATATAAGGGTAAAAACAAGGTGAGGGACAGGAAATAGAGGCAGGAATGGTGAGCAGTTAGGAATTTTAAATATAAGCTTTACTGCTTTTTTGGTTGGTTGTTTTTAACAGTTCCTCTACTTCTCCTAGCTTCTATTGGCTTTTCCATAAACTGGGAGTAACAAATCTGTGGCAAAATAATATTTTGAAATATTAACTCAGGCTTATCCCCTGGTCTTCCTCTCAGCCTGCTTACAAGGTTGGCCCTTGGCCGTTGTCTGGTAACCTGCATTTTGGGAGGTTCCCACCACTTTCACTGAAAAGAGCGGCCTCACCGTGTCTAAACTATTTGCATGAACAATGTGGTTTATGCTGAACACCTGCTTTCCTTCTGGGAGTCTTGGATTTTGGTGCCTGTGAGGCAGAGGGTGCCTGCGTGACCAGCCCCCAACAAAATCCTTGGGCACTGACTCTCTAATGAGCTTCCCTGGTAGACGACACTTCACATGGGTATTCACGACCCATTGTTGGGGGAATTAAGCACAACCTGTGTGACTCCACTGGGAAAGGAGTCTTGGATGCTTGCACTTGATTTCCCACGCACCTTTTGCCCTGTATGTATTTTTCATTCTAACGCATCATAGCCATGAGTACAACTTTATGAAGATTCCTATCAGCGCTCCTTGCAAATAATTGAGCCTGGGAGTGGTCTTGGGGACCCCTCCCCCACCACACAGTCAGCTAAAATATTCTTATTGGCTCTGAGAAGGGATGGCACAATGAATATCAATCAGTTACTGGCTTTTGAGTCTCAAAAGCCTAGGCTGAGAGGGCCAGATGCATTGAATGATGAGCACCTCATGATCAGTCCCTCCCTCCCCTCCAAACCGAGACTCAAACATATTCCCAGGAAGAGGGAAGAGAAGAGGGAGGAGGGAAGAGTGGACACTGGAAGTGGAGACCTTGACATCGATCTCTGTCCTCCTCTCCCTCGAGCTGAGCCCTTGGCAGCAAGAAGAAAATACGTACAGTTCAAGGGGATCTGAAAGCAGAGGGACCTGTACCACCTTTGGTGGACTCTGAGGTTCCATGTCTCAGGGTAGACTTGGAAGAAGGGGGCTTAGGCAAACTGGCCTGACACAGCCTTGCATGTGGATTAGACAGAAAACCACGTAGAAACAAAAACTCTTTACCGGGATGCCGGTGAGGACAGGTAGAATCACGCAGGAGCAGAGGCCCCACCCCCAGCCCTGGCTGTCTGCTGATGCCTTGGTACCAAGTAAGCCCCTCACAGCATAGACACAGCTCTGGGGAAGCAGGAAAGACATAGTAATAAGGAACGTTGTATCTTGTGCACAGCTGAGTTTGTGACCTGCAGCTTGTAGGAAGCGATAGAGCTAGAATTCAAAACCAGGAAGGTAGGAGATTAAAGCCTATTAGATCCAAGTGTGAACCTCTTTACCCACAACCACACCTGGTCATGTCTAAAAATGTATTGCTTTCAACCTCAGCCGAGGTGTGAATGTCATTCCACGTCTTTCTCAATGTCTGTTCAGCTACCTCTCTCATCCCCCACAGCAGACACTCAACACCTGTACTTCTTTGTTCAAAAACATTTGCTGGCTTTCGGAGTGAGTGAATATAGGATGAAGGGATTAGAAGATGTTGTCAAGAGAGGGTTTAAATCAATGGCCCCTTGCATTTGGGCAGGATAGAGACAGCATTACAGCCATAGCATACAGAGGCAGTGCAGATTTCAGTTGCAGTCAAGCTGATCAAGGCTTCTTAGGGGGACAGGATTCACTTGAATCATGAAGTATAGGTAGGATGTTGCTGGAAGGTGATTAGGTAGCTCTTTGCACTGGAGGAGTTTTGAGCAGTGGTGCAAATTTTTTTAAACTTTAAATTGTTTATAAAACTATTTCAATAGCTCATATTCTATTTAAATTTCTCTAAAGCGCTCATCCATACATTATTTTGCTACCCCTCCATCTTTGTCATCTGCGATCTCTTTTTTATCCCTTATATGAGACCTGTGCCTTGTCTCCTACACCTCACCTAGCCCATCCATAGCTTTAAATATGAGGGAATTTCTATTTCTGCCCTCTACCTTCAATCAGAATCAGTAAGAATATCCCCAGGACTCCACTGGAATAGATGGTACAGGCTTGTCTCTTCATTTATCTCCTGCATCACATATGCAGATACAGCCTCTTTTCGTTTGGACTTTGTCTAAATACATCTTCCTTTATCCCAATAGGAAAAGACTGAAAAAACTTTCTTAGCCTAACCTGAAAGGGCAGCTATGTAATTTGTTTTCTTTTCTGACTTTGTTATTGTTTGTTTTAAATTAAAGCATTCTTAATTGATCAGTTTTAGAGAACATCTTTTGATTCCCCACCATAAAACATGAGGAAATCAGGGTACCAATATTACCTTTCAACTTATTTCTCCTTTTTGCTTTTATTTTGGCTAATTATATAATTTCTAAGTTGTCATTTATAACATGTTCAGTTGTTTTGTACTTAATTCTTTGGAAAATTGGATTCGATTCCAGTATTTTTGCCAACATCTCATCATTATTCACTTCTTGGCTGAAGTTTATTCTTTGGTAGCTTATTCAAGAAAGGCTCATGGGGAATGTATTACCTAAGCTCTTGTAGGACCAAAAGTGTTTGTGTTTTTATACTTGAGTGACAGTTAGGTTTGATATGAAATTCTTAAATTAGACTCTATTGATATTGCTCAAGTATTTTCTAGTGATGAACCTTGCTGTAGAGTAATGGGCAGCCAGTTGATTTCTCTCTTTTTATAAGAGAATTTTGGTATTTTTTAAAAACTCGGCTTTGCTTTTACCTCCTTTCTTTATATTTAAAGCCTAGTAACTTTATTGTCTTAGTAATATTGATTCTCTATCAAGCATTTCCAAGGACACAGTGTGTACTTTCAATGCATAAGTTCAAATCTTTTGTTTCTCAATGTTTTTCTTGAATTATTCCTTTAAATATATTTGATGTTATTTTGTTTAGTTCTCTTCTCCAGGGCACTAATTATATTTATGCTGAGAAACAATGTAGCTACTTAATGGCTACATGAACTTAGGCAAGTTGCCTCACCTCTCAAAGTTTGTTTCCTTTTCTAAAAATTGGAGTAATGACCCTCAGAAGGTTGTTGTGAAGATTAAATAAGCTAATATATGTAAAGTGTCCTGGACTGTGCCTGGCATGTATTATGCACTGTTAGCTCTTATTCTTTTTAATCTATTCTGCCTGACTTCCATACCTCTCATTTCCTCTCTTATCCAGTGGTAAACACTTCAGAGCTCAGTCCGAAGCTGAGGGTTAGTTAATAGAATGTCCTTTTTTGGTGGGCCCGGGGCTAGACCCTAATTCAGACAGATTAACTCTTTTTTTTTTGCCCAATATTTATTGCTAGAAATTTCTTTTTATATGGCCCCAAATATCCATCCTACAATTGCCAAATATTCCTCCTGGTTCAATTAGTCAAAAAATAATTTATTGAGTGTCTATTATGGGCCAACAATTATACTACGCACTCTTAAAAGATAACCTGAGGGATATTAAAAATTTTAAGAGTTTGTCTGAGCAAAAATTGATTTGAATTGGGCAGCATCCAATCTAGCAGATAGAAAGGAGCTCTGAGGGGCTATACAGAATTTATAGCCAGAAGGGAGCAGGAATAAGAAAGTTATGCTGGGCAAAAAAACAGGTAGATTGCTGAAAGTTAATTTCCTTTAGGTGATGGCCAGGGTTTATCAGGCAGATTACCAAAGTAGTGCTGACCAGGGGATTCCTGCTTGACTAGCTTAAGATTCCATTTCTTGGAGAGCCAAAACTGTAATTAAGTTAAGCCTCGGTTTGGTGACACAGGGCTTAGCATAAGTGACTCCATTATGGGCTTATTGTCTTGTTTTTGTTTTTAACAGTTTCCTCCTTTTGATCAGACTCTCAGCTTATCTGAGAGAGTTGATAAATTTTTTATTTTTTATTATTTTTTTTTGCGGTACGCAGGCCTCTCACTGCTGTGGCCTCTCCCACTGCGGAGCACAGGCTCCGGACGTGCAGGCTTAGCGGCCGTGGCTCACAGGCCCAGCTGCTCCGCGGCATGTGGGATCTTCCTGGACCGGGGCACGAACCCATGTCCCCTGCATCGGCAGGCAGACCCTCAACCAACTGCGCCACCAGGGAAGCCCCAAAAGTTAAGGTTTTAGTGCCACTCCCAGCTACCACTCTAGAGTTCTCACTGTTACTGCTGAATCTGTGTGGTGGTCATGTTAAGTTGGTCATTCTCTTTGCTCCAATGTTCTGTCCTTACACAGATCATTTGCTTGGTGATTAGTGCCTGCAAACATGCATTTAAAACTTTTGGGAGAATACAGAGCACCAGGGAAACTATTATGATTATTCTTAGAAGGATAATTCCTAACGTCTGGAGTGCAGTTTGTAGCTATGGTCCCCAAGAACCGAACCAATCAAAATCAAATAAGTCAAAGAAAGACCCCATTGAACGAGTCACTTTTTTTTTTTTTTTGAGGTATGCGGGGCTCTCACTGTTGTGGCCTCTCCCGTTGCGGAGCACTGGCTCCGGACGCGCAGGCTCAGCGGCCATGGCTCACGGGCCCAGCTGCTCCACGGCATGTGGGATCCTCCCAGACCAGGGCACGAACCCGTGTCCCCTGCATCGGCAGGCGGACTCTCAACCACTGCGCCACCAGGGAAGCCCAAACGAGTCACTATCTTAAGCCAACTGACCATATATAAACTTTGGTCAGAGAGTCTAAGGATTTTTGTTGGGCAGTTGTTGCTTTAGCAGCAGATTCAGGGATAGTTGCCAGAGTTAAGGAACACTCCCTTCCCCTACATTAACAGAGAGAAAAGCAATCAGCAGCAAAAAGGCAATAGAACAAAGGTTTCATATTGGAGATGAAGATCTTGATCTATGATCTTGGGAGAGCTGCCTACCCAAGCTGTCCTCTGCTTCTTGGGAGAAACCTCCCTAGTCAATTTTCATTTTAGATCTCCAGCTGGTGTACAGTTCCAAAAGTCTGAAGAAGGAGTCCTTTTTAATTGAGAGTTGGGGACCCAAGGTTCAAATCCCTGAAGTTTGGCTGCTGTCTAGGTAGTGAGGAGGACCTGGTATAGTACCTACTAAGGAGGTTCAAAGACAGACTTTGTTCTTAGTGATTCCAATCAAAAGGGCATGAGAAAATTGGAAATGTTAGCTTGGAGAGTGGTAGCCAGATATTTGAAGAAAATAGAAGAATTTGGAATTCAGTCCAATTTTCAGGTATATAACAAAACCTTAAGGACAAATAACAGGACTGGAATCTACAACCTACAAAGGTGTAAACATAATTTTTCTCCCTATAGTCACCCCTATTCTTACCAAATATAATCACAGTACAACTAATTTGTTTTCATTAAAAGTGGCCTGGGGGCTTCCCTGGTGGCGCAGTGGTTGGGAGTCCGCCTGCCGATGCAGGGGACACGGGTTCGTGCCCCTATCCCGGAAGATCCCACATGCCGCGGAGCGGCTGGGCCCGCGAGCCATGGCCGCGGAGCCTGTGTGTCCGGAGCCTGTGCTCCGCAACGGGAGAGGCCACAGCAGTGAGAGGCCCGCGTACAGCAAAAAAAAAAAAAAAAAAGTGGCCTGACAATTTTCATAAGTGCTGCAAGAATACTGACTGACCATATAGGCTCTTTCTGAGTCTGCTTTGCTGGAATATTTCATAATGATTCTCAGATTGAACTCTTAAAAGCCTCTCAAGGATAGGAAGCTAAGCCAAAGACTTGCCATCAGATTTTGCCAGCCATACCTGTAGTTTGGCTGAATTCCTCTCTTCTCAAGCTCCCCCAAATATCCTGGGGTTATTGAGCCTGACAGGAAGTGACCTTCCTTGCTCAGCTGGCAAAGCTGCCAGGAACACTGTACCAAGACGATTTTCCCAGGGGGATTTATTGGCTCCATAAAGTCAAACTTAGCTCTTTAAAGCTGCCTGGTCATATCTGAGTCTATGCACATCTCTCTCAAACATGACATTCCAGTCAAAGCCTTCATAATATAACCAGCCTCCATTTGTATCCTTTACGAGAACAGTTCCTTGTTGAATTTATGCAAATAACTGTACTGCTTGAAATAAGTATACTCACCAAGTTTCCAAATTCTAGAGGGTCCAGGTAGGGGGGAAAAGTAATTGTTTTATCTTAGTTCCAAAAGATATACTTTACCAAATTGCTTTTAAGTCATAGATAGATTAAGAGGAAAAGTTTCCTTAAATCTGGGAAAACTAAATCTTAAAGAACCAGCAGTTTTTCAAACAAAAAGTCATACAAATGATAACCATCCTCATCAGTTCATTCAGTCCTGTGTAATTAATTCTTGTTCTGCTTGAATCTACTTTTTCCACCAGTTCTGAGAATTCTTACCCAGTTCAGTTTTATGATCTGAAAGCCATCAGAAACCTGTACTTGTCAGAGTTCTTTTCTTTTTCTTTTTTTTTTTGTGGTACGCGGGCCTCTCACTGTTGTGGCCTCTCCCACTGCGGGGCACAGGCTCCAGACGTGCAGGCTCAGCGGCCATGGCTCACGGGCCCAGTCGCTCCACGGCATGTGGGATCCTCCCGGACCGGGGCACGAACCCATGTCCCCTGCATAGGCAGGCGGACTCCCAACCACTGCACCACCAGGGAAGCCCCAGAGTTCTTTTCATGAGTCTCCTTGAGGATACAAAAGCAGAGTGAAACAATATCTCTAAAACAAAACACATAAAAATGGCCATGGTTAAAGATCTGACGATAATTCATTATAATGCAATTGACAAGGAAATTTGCTTATTCCTGTGACATACAGCATTTCAAGATAATAACTAGAATTATAACTGAAAATGCTAAACCAGGACAATCAGAACTTTATACAATTTCTGGAACATATATTAATACCATGTATCCATACAAAGATAGCATAATTATTACTTCTTATTTGAAAATGCTTCCCATGTAATTTAACATACCAAATAAGCCTAGTTAGTTTAACATCTCTCTTTTTATAAGGAGAGAAAACAATTTTTTTGAGATGTTCCATGGGCCCTCTGTAAAATCCCCAAATTAGTTTGAGGTCAAAAAGACTTAATTTAGGGCCTCCCTGGTGGCGCAAGTGGTTGAGAGTCCGCCTGCCGATGCAGGGGATACGGGTTCGTGCCCCGGTCTGGGAGGATCCCATATGCCGCGGAGCGGCTGGGCCCGTGAGCCATGGCCGCTGAGCCTGTGCGTCCGGAGCCTGCGCGTCCGGAGCCTGTGCTGTGCAACGGGGGAGGCCACAACAGTGAGAGGCCCGCATACCGCAAAAAAAAAAAAAAAAAAGACTTAATTTAGAATTTTATTTTGGGACATTTGTCAAAAATATCAAAAGGCTTTGGACACTTGATTAAAAAGGATCACAGATCATCATGAAACAATACTTAATTAGCTGTTTAACCAAAGTGACAATAAAAGATTTTAAAGACAAATACAGAAGGTTACATAGTTGTGAGCAAAACTTAGCTCTTTTATTATTGAGAAGATTCAGTTTTCTTAAGTAATCAAAGACTTGATAAAGACAACATGAAGCAAAGTAAAACACAAAATCTTTGCTTTCTAAACAGATTACTTAAAAGTTAAAGAAAAACCTTTCAAAATCTCTTAATAGGAACAGAACAATACCTTAAAAAACTTTCATCCTTTTAACAGAAAAAAGAAAATTCTAGTTTTGCATCAGTGTACCTTTGATATTAAAACTCACTTTAAAAAAATTTAAATAAATCCATTCCAATCTTAGCCAGTTTGACCACACATAAAATTTCTTTCCCACGATTCCTTTTTCACAAACCTTCTACAACGTTTTAACATTCATGCAGGTTTTGATCTATTTTTTTTCCTCTTTCTCATTCTGGAATAATCAATCATCTTACTTTTCTTGCCTACTTTTCGTACAGTTGTTTCTTTTCACCCTTATTATTTCTAAGTAGTTTTAAATTACATATAATGATTAGTATTCTTAACCCTTAGAATGCTTAATTCCTAGTGAAAACTAAGAACTATTACACTAGCATCTGTGGACTGACAAATTTATAGATTTATTTATAATTTCTAGAAGTACATTCTTCCTTATAGTAAAATTTTCAATGTGGCACAAAATATATTTACTGAGAGACCCAGTCTTTAGTTTATTCTGTATAGGGAGCCATATGTTGATTAGTTAATGTTTCAGTATTTTACTTTAATTGGAAATGACCTAGATAGTCAATTAATTTCCACCATTTAACTTAAGTCAGCAAAACTCTAAGGTTTCAAGTTACCAAAGGATCCTAAAAACTGTATTTTATAAAACCTCATCACTGTTCAAAAGTTTATTTATAAACTTTTATTCTTCTTACATCTGTTTAATTTACTTGTTAAAAGCAATCATGTTTAGATTACCCACGAATATTTCACAAGACATTAAACATCTAACCATTGTTTTCAAAGTTATTTTTCTTGCTGACAAATTTTGTAACAGAGATAAGTTATTTGACTAGTAAATTCCAATAGAATAAAAGTTGCATGTCTGCACTAAATTTAATGCTGAAAGCCTTGAAGACATGCCTATTTTATTTAATTAAACCAACAAACTTACACTAGCTTTTATTTACTGAAGATTATCCTTGATCATGTAAATTTGAAAAACATTTGGGTTAATTTCTATTTTCTGAGAGAACAATTACTTCGATAAGCACTTATTTTTCTTTAAGCCAATTAAATAGAGCTTTTTTACAAATTAATTTTGGCAATACCATCTGGACATAGAAAAATGTCACACATTTATAATATACATACAAAAATATACATAAACATACAGACAGATGCAAACAGAGATATTATAGCTTTCATTTTCAAATTTTAGCCATGAGATAGGTATGATAATGTAAGACTCACTAGTTTATAAAAGATCAGTGGGTTCCAAATTGTGTTTCTGGCAGATGGAATAAGTTTATCTGCTCAGATGGCAGATGGCTCAAGCTTTTCACTAATATTTGTGGAAGAGACTTTTCAGATTTTTTGCAGGCCTAATTTTCAGAAAGAATGCAAGTTCCATGAAGAAAAAATTTTGTTCCCAAAGTCCAGATCTTTTACAATATCTACAAGCCTTTTGAGAAGACTAGGGGAGGTTTTGGGATTAGCAAAAAGGGTAAGTGGGATTTAAATTGTTCCTAGATCCTCATTTCTGTTCTTGTAAAGACTAAATTTGTAGGACAAGTATAGTTGTTTTTACTTCCTCAAAGAATTGGATTGTAACCTGAATGATACAGAGTGGCATACCCGTCCGACTATATTATCTTCAGCTTGCTTCTTTAGATCAGGGAGAATATCTTCATCTAAGATGAAAATCAAAAGATTCCTGTGTTCTAGATTTAGAGCTATGTGTCTTGGAATGCTTTTCTTTCAAAATGTTTTTCTTTCTTTCTGGGTACATAGTTTCATTTTAGCTTAGGGAAGAAGGCTTTAAAACAAGTTTCTATCAGGCTCCAATATCAGCTTCCAATCTGGCCAACTTCTGACCATAGAACTATTTAAAAAGTCAAATATCTTGTGAGATTTCAGCTGGGGCAAATGGTAAATGTTCCTGGCAGTACTGAACAAATCCCTTGGATGCAAGAGGCGTCCCCAGAGTGGGTGCCAAAGATATTACCCTCCCAAAGTCCAGAGCCCCCACAAAAGATAACCAAAAGAAAGAAAGACTTAGACAATTCTCTGGCAGCTGGTAACAGTGGTAAGACCCTAGCCACAAATGGAGTACAACCCACTTTTCTGTCCAGCCATATTTTGGAGGGCCCCCAACTTGACATTTGCCAAGCCAAGTTTCTAAGACACAAAATAAGACAAACAAGAAGGCGATATCTGTCCCTGGGAGGGAAAGGATCAGTAACCAATGACTACCCAAAAGCAGATTCATAAGTCATAATTCAAAGATCTGATTCTTAGGAAAAAAGATCTTTTTTTGACCTGCTAATCTGAAATTAGAAAGGAAGGGACAACGTGAAATTTTACCTTCCTCTCTCAACCAGGCACTTCAGCTAGAGATTTAAGAGAGCTGACTTTGGTAAGAATTCTCACCCTTTGCTGGCTTCTGTGAGTTTTCACAGAATTCCCTCTACAGGCTCTGGAGCGAGTGGGGTGTCCCATCCTTGTCACCAGAAACCGTACGGGAGGAAAAATACATTTCCCTCTATCCTTTATGATGAGTGCTTAGCTGAGACCCTTTTCTCTCTAGGACATCTCATAAATGGATAAGTTTATTAAGCTTAAAAAGTCTCCACTATGGCCACTGTAATTCAGAATTATCTTTGGTAAGGTTAGCATGCTTGTTCAGCCTTTTTTAAAATTTATTTATTTTTGGCTGCGTTGGGTCTTTGTTGCTGCGCGCGGGCTTTCTATAGTTGCGGCAAGCGGGGGCTACTCTCCGTTGCGGTGCGTGGGCTTCTCATTGCGGTGGCTTCTCTTGTTGCACAGTACACGGGCTCAGTAGTTGTGGCTCATGGGCTCTAGAGTGCAGGCTCAGTAGTTGTGGCCCATGGGCTTAGTTGCTCCAGGGCATGTGGGATCTTCCAGGACCAGGGCTCGAACCTGTGTCCCCTGCATTGGCAGGTGGATTCTTAACTACTGTGCCACAGGAAAGTCTTTGTTCAGCCTTAACACAAAATTTTATTTACCCGAGGCCTCACTCAGACCCAGTCCAGCTTAAATCAGACCCAGTTTGACCCTGGTCCCTGTCCAGTTTCAAAGTTAGACTTATTCCAACTCAGGTTGATTTCTGGACCCAGTCCAGAAAAAGAAATGCTCAAATAAAGTCTGAAAGTTCATAACACAAAAGCTGTGGAGGTAGAATCTGAGAGGGACTTACTCATGACCTCCAGAGGCAGCGAGAAAGCAGCAAGCTCAGGGGTTCAGACAGGTGTTTCTGCCTGATTACTTGTTGCTCCTGGGAGCCATTCCTTCATTTCCCTCTTCTGACACCAGAACTGTGAAAAGATAAACTAAGGCATATTAAAAACTTAAGAATTTATTTGAGGAAAAATTGACTTGAATCAGGCAGCATCCAGCCTAGTAGGTAGCAAGGAATTCCAAGGAGCTGTACAAAAAGAGACTTTAAGAGCCAGAAGGGAGCAGAAACAAGGAAGTTATACTGGGCAAAGAAGCAGGTTGGTTATTGCAAAGTTACTTTCCTTTAGGGGATGCAGGGGTCCATCAGGCAGATGACTTAACTAATGCTGATTAGGCAATTCCTGACTGACTGGTCTGGGAGATCTGAAACTATAAGTCTCAGTTTGGTGATGTGGGGCTTACCATAAGTGACTCCATTTGGGGTCTGTTGTCTTGTTTTTTAGCATCACTAAGAGGGATAAATGTTAATAAGGTGTAATCCCTCTGCTCAAGGAATTCCAAATCTTGTGTGAAGATATAAAGCAATTATCAATTATTATTTTAGATTTTGTTGCTACTTAAGACAATTAAAACAAGAGCTCAGTTAAGGAGAGAAAAGTGAGGGGAGCTTCACAGAAGTGGTAAATTTGAATCAGAACATGTGGTGTGGGTAACATTTGAGTAAAAGGAAAGAGAAAAAAATTTCCAGGTAAGTCATGGTGAGGAGAGTGAAAATACTTATTGTATTAATTCAGAATCTGCATATAGTAAGGACACTAACAGGACATTGGGTTGGCTCTAGGTGGACCAGGGCATAATACAGAAAACCTCAGAAACTACACAAACCAAGTAGGCAGTGGAAACTTGGTCTTTACTTGTGGACCAGGACAAGGCAAACCTTTTGGGAAGTTGCACATGAAAGAAATGAATAATAGAAAGTTCTAGATGTTGAATGAATCAGGTAGGAGTTGTTCCTCAAGCTGCTTCAGATAATGAGTGATAAGAATCCTGATCATAGCAAGAAAAAGTGAGCTAAGTGCTAAGTATTGAGGCCAGGATGGAAATGGGAAAAGAGAAAGTTTTGTAGCTGGATGGAACCAGAAGTCAAGCATGAGAAGTAGCTTGAGGAGAATGATGCAGAACTAGAGATAAATTTTGAGTTTCTTTTTTTAAAATAACTTAGGGTCAGTTTTGTAAAGGTTGACACAGCCTTACTGAAAAGGGTGACAGGGCTGGAAATACACAGCACAGCCAGCAGGGATCCACTTTATCTCTCTTGTGGGATCCCTAGGAAACTACAGGTTTTCACACTACCTGGTGTCTGAGCTCATTTGCAACCAGAGAATTGGTTCACCTGTTTGGAATGGTATAGGTAAGTTAATTGTATTTATTAATGAACCATTCCATTTGCTTTTATTTTTTCCCCCTTGCTTTCGTGCATGAGCATTCTTGGGTGTCTTACACTGAGAGATTTAAGGATGCTTTCTCTAACTCAACTCTCATGCTAAGATCCATTGAGGAGTCAGGAATGAGACAGGGTAGAGTTCAAGAACTTGAGTATTATCCTTGTCTTGCAGCAATTTGTTCAACAGACACTGAAGGGAAATTTCTGTGGACAGATGGAATGAAAGGGAACCAAGTGTAGAAATAAACAGCGTTTGTCATTTGAAGTCGGCATTAGTAAGGATTGTTTTTTGAGATGAGGAGCCTGAGCTGATGACTTCAAGTAATTGAGGCAATATTTCAAGTGATATACACATATTCCTACTTGATAGATCTTCCTCTCTAACTAGCCATCATCTTTATTTTATAATGTTATCATGTTTTTAATTATATTGTACATACTTGTTTATAGCTATTTGCTATATATCCACGGTGACATTACAGTAAATTAGTTTTTACCCATTGCCTCTGACTGTTCTTTGCTTCAAACTGAACCATAAATATTGCACCTGAGAAAGCTTGTTCAGATTATTTATCATGCTGGTGTGTGACCACAATAGCAATGCCCTAAGGCAGAATGTTCTGGAAGCTGACTTACAGGAACCCCTGGAGGGGAAATGTCTACATGCACACAGCAGGGTTCCCACATTAATATATGCTCAGGGAGTAATGCTGACTGCTTGTATGACTGAGTATTTGAAAGGAGTTTATGATACCAGTGCTCCTGTCCCTCCATTGGCTACCGTGGAGGTTGGGACGTGTAGAGTGAAAGGCAGTTGATAAACTAAGAGGAATGAAAATTAAAGGTAACTAGCATGGTGGCTGGTGTATAGGAAGTTTCAGGAAATGGTAGTGTCTCCCCTTCCTTCTGCCTTGACAGAGGGAAATGGATGAGAAACAGACACAGCCAGGTTATTGAAATGCCTCATCTTGGCTACATCTAGTTGCAGCCAGAGTCTCAATTTAACGCTCAGCTGGGCAGGAATCTAATCGTGTTTTCCTTATTTCTCCAACTGTAGCTTCACTGTGTTGGGAAACTGGGCTCCTTCCTGGTCCTTTGTGGCCAAGCTCCACTTACAGTATCAGCTATAATTACAACAGCTGTTTGAATTTACTGAGTATGTTTCATGGTCCAGATGATGTGCCAGGTGCTTTGTATAAAACGTATGTAATCCTCATGTGAGTCTATGAGGCTGAGATGCGGAGGTGTTGAGACTTGTGCTCCAGGTCACTCAATAGACTCACCTATGGAGCCTGGATTGGTAGGACTCCAAATCTCATGCCTCTAACTGCCTATTTCTCTTCCTTTTCTGGCTTTGTTTTCATATACTAGAGTATCAGCCTAAGAGCCCAGGTCCCGAGACTGTCTTTCCTATCCCTCAACAGTAGTATTTCACTTCTGTGTCACCAATGCCTGTGGATCATCCCACCACTTCCACTTGCTTTTCTTCCCAGGCCTTCAAATGCTACTCTATGACTGACCTTGGGGAAAGGGATGCAAGAAAAGGAGTGATTGGGCTTTACTGGTGCCAACCAACCATGTATCACTGAGAGATGATAGAAGGCTACATTGTGACAGCCAGCTACACTGGGATGATGTGACTAGAAAAAACATGAAAAAGAGACACAGAGATTAGAGCAAAAATGAAACTGGATTATAGAGATCATCATTGGAAAAGTGCAGGTATTAGTTTCTGTCTTGGAAGAAAGAGACAGAATTAAGGGGCAAAGCTATGTCTAAAAGCCACATAGTCATTGCTCTAAAATAGGATCAGTAACTGGGAAATCAGGAGATAGATCAGAGGCAAATGAGGGGCAGCCTATCTACTGCTGGTGAATATTGAGGCTCTGGCTTGGACTATATTTATGGGACTGAGAGTTTTCCTAATCATAAGCTTGACAATTTTAGGGACCCTCAGCACCTGAAAACTATGAGCACTTGAACTCATGTAACTAGAGGTCTGGATCATTGCTCCTTCTTGTCCAAAAGTTTAAGAACAAGGGTCATGTTCCATAGCCCTCCACAGAGCTTAAAACCACCCTAGGCACATAGTAGGTGTTTAATAAGTACCTCACTGACTTACATGGCTAAAGAATAGCACCAATTCTATGCCCTCCACCTCCCTCAGAGAAAAATTATAATGTTCCACATGGGAACAGCAGGGCATCACAGGGATGCTTGACATTTTAAGAGCTGATTTTAGATACTCAGAGAAATCTGGTAATGCATTACTTTTCTGACCCAGCCAGGTCTATGATATAGTCACAGCCTATAGCATCCTGCAAAACTCTGCCATCACATGGGGTGAGCTATTTGAGGGAGGCAGGTGGAAATTCCAGCAGAAGTTTTGGCAAAAGAGAAGTGTGGACAGAGGATCACTTGTTACTGAACCAAATCCCTGGGGACAGATAGGGAAAAATTGAAGGAAAACTCTGATCAAATATACCACCAACTAAGCTTGGAGAGGTAGAGAGCTGGAAAGAGCATTGCTCCCACCCTTACAAAAGAAAAAAGTCCAGACACATTGAAAATTAGTTGCTTTTCTTAAACCCATCAAACAAAACAAAACAAAACAAAACAAAAACAACGTAGCAGGGCAAAGAACTAACCGAAATCTGGAGAGAGATGGGTGTCTGTAGGAAGAAATAAGATCTGAGCATTTGCTTACTTATGCAGATGTCACTTGATGTCATATAAAATGGGTAAGAAAATTCAGTTAGAAATTGCTTACAAATTACTAAAATGTGTTAGTGTAGGCTAGACTGCTAATGGGATATCCTTGGGAACTGCAGATATAGGAAAGTTTACCCCAGGTTGCAGGATTTTCTCCAAGAATTCCACCAGGCACTTATAGGGGAAATGTGAGGTGTGGGATCCTGAGGATTCCTCCCGCATGGTTTTGGCTGAGGGAGGGAACAGCAGCCACTGTTGAAACTCCACCCAGACCTGTCTACCTCACCTTCTCTAAGGAACAAAAGTCTTAATCTGCATCAGAGTATAACAAGAAAAACTTCTTCAAGGCACTGGTAAAGAGCACTGATGGCAACCCATTGTCGCTGGGGGCAGGGAACAGAAAAATGAAAAAATGTCCCTGGGAGAAGGGCATGAATACCTTAGCACAAGTAGAGTCTTCACTCTTTACTGAGAAGAAGGCTGTTCTTAGTGCTACGTTGCAGTGACTAGGAAAGTTGAAACTTTGCCCAGAACTGTTAGGTCACAGTCTACATCTGGATCCTTACAGGTTCTCCGCTCCAAACATTGACCTAATATGCTTCTGTATGGCCAGATGAATTTAAGGGGCCTATTTGCTGGGAGAGCATGAAGCTCCTTTATTCCTGTAAATTCTTGGTCTTTTCTCCATTCCCTTTGCCCTCCTCATCATCTAGAGTTCCTCCTTCCTCCAGAAGGAAGGCAAGATAAGTAGGGGGAGCCTGGAGAATCTTCCCCACCTTAACCTCTCATGAACTTTCAAGCCAGAACAAGGATCGTGGCTTTTCCACGGATGACCCCTGGGACACCCATTAAAGTTTACTTATTGGGTTTCCAGGGTGGCTTTGGAAATACGAGGAGTCACAGGCATGTTTATAAGGCAGGATCCTGCTCAGGTGAATACAGAGGTGCTCACAGGTGAACAAACATAGCACAGGATAGTACCTAGCATCTAAATGATCTGTTTACACATTTTTCTTCCTCACTTGGAGGAAAAGGAGCCCATGAGAGCAGAATCAGTCCTTTGGTTCTTTCTTTCCTGTTCCAGCTCGTGCATAACGTTCTCTAAAGAACAAGTACATAACAAATGTCTGTGGAATGCGTGTTAAACATGCACATAAACATACTCACGCACACACAAAGACCACAGTTGCAAGGATTCTTCCTCCAATTTGTTCAGTCCTACAGAAGATGCATATGCCATTTGGCTGCTTCAGCCAAGTGCTCACGCTTGGTGAGCTCAGTGTCACTATGAAGATTTGTTTATGTTGCACCCATTTTACACATTATTTTATGCATAACTTTGCTATCAAAACAAAGAGCTGGAACAGCTCATTCCTCAGAGAACCAACTTTCTTCACTTCTTCCTACTTATTCAGGCAGGGTCCAAAATGTCCTCTCATTGTCAGTCTCAGACTCACCTGGAGTTGGCTTCTCTTTCCCTTGATGGAGATTATCTGCCAGGTGAAAAGGCTGAGGCTCTTTGTCACTGTTGGGCAATTGATGGAACCTCAGTCTGAAGCTTTAGTCTCGCCTACTTGGGGACAGATGAGCTGAAGTTGTCATTTAGCTCATAGACACGGTGGTTCATCAGTGTTCAAGATCTGAAGTTGAAACGTTGTTTAAAATATTAACTTCATAGAGTTGTTTCAGGAAGCCCCATTCATATTCCTAGTTTGTATTTGTGTGCAGTGCAACATTCTCGAAGAAGTCCACTTATTTTCACTACTGAATGCTACATTCTTTTTTCTTGTCACAGGGACCATATTCTTTATTCTTAATAAACTACCACATTGAGAACATTTCCTTGGGGACAGAGAGGCAGCTGCAGCAGCAGCAGCAACAACTTCCTAACTGAGTAGCAATGGTTGCTTCAAACCCATCCTTAATAATACTCATGCCTTGAGCTGTCCCCATAGAAACAAGGAGGGGCCACCTATACTGAAAGAGCCACTGTATTTGACCAATCACTCTTGTGGCCAAAGGCAGGAACCTGATAATAAGTGTGGCAGATTGCATTCGGGGGACACCTTCACTCTGCCCTATATGCATGCCCTTTGCCATGTGACTCTCTAGTTCCTCCCATAAAGTGGCAGAAGATATTCTTGGCTCCTTGATTCCTGGTTTAGGCTTTCAGGCCTTACTTTGGCCAATAGGATGTTAACATACATGACACAAGACGAAGCTTGACTAAAGTGTCTGCATGATTGTACTTGGACTAGGACACTTCTGCCATAGCTGTGAGAAGGACATTCCTGGTCTAGCCTGCTGGCCCCAGGAGGAAAGTGAGAGTCCTGGGAGCAGAGGCAAGCCACTCCATCTGAGCTCAGCTGGATTAGCCAGCCCTCCCCATCCCGAGCCACAGATGCCCAGAAGGCTCAGCCTGTATGAGCCAATCCCCAGATGCCCCACAGATTAGTGAGAATAGGTGACTGCTGTTTTAAGTCACTGTGTTTTTGCATAGTTGGTTACATAGTACCATGGTGACCTGCTATAGACTGCTGTGTCTCCCCGAAATTCATATGTTAAATCCTAGTCCCCATTGTGATGGTATTTGGAAGGGGGGCCTCTGGGAGGTGATTAGGTCATGAGGGTAGAACCCTTATAAAGGGGATAAAGGTTATAAGAGAGACCTCAGAGAGTTCCCTTGACTTTTCCACCACGTGAGCACACAGTGAGAAGACAGCCATCTGTGAACTAGAAAGCAGACTTTCACCAGACACCAGATCTGTTGTGGCCTTGATCTTAGATTTCCCAGGCTCCAGAACTGTGAGAAATAAATGTTTGTTGTTTATAAGCCACCCACTCTATGGTATTTTGTTATAGCAGCCCCAGTGGAGTAAGACATACCCTAGTTAACTGATACAATGGGGAATCTCAGAGGAAGGAAGTGGTCAGAGTAGGTCTGGAATTAGAGTGTCCAAGGATTGTGAATAGCCTTAGTGTAGATGTGACCAAGATTCTCTCAGTCTGGTTACTCTGTGCACAAGCTCCCATCTCTATTCCTTTTCCTGGTTCAAACCTTCCTCATCTCTCCCCTGGATTTCCACAAGAGCCTCTTACGAAACTAATTGCTTCCTCTTAAAATGTGCTTGCCACACAACTGCCAAAATAATCATTTAAAACAGAAAGCAGATCATGGTACTTCTCTGCTTAAAACCTATAATGAATGGATGAGATCCAAACTCGTGCATAATTTGGCCTCCACCTCCCTCTCCCAATGTTCACTTACCTGGTTGGCTCCCTTGGTTCCCTCTGCTGCAGGCCTTTGGCTTCCTACTTCCCACGTCCTTTCCTCACACACTCAAAGATGATTCCTTTCCTGGGACCTGCACCCTTCCTATTTCCTCTTCTAGAAATACTCTTCCCCTAGGTTCCTGCATTGGCAACCCCTGATCAACATCGGCTCTAAGTTCTCCTCCTCCGAATGTACTCCCTGAACTCCTTAACTCAGTGGTCCCCAACCTTTTCGGCACCAGGGACCGGTTTCGTGGAAGACAATTTTTCCACAGACCGGAAGGGTTGGGGGGATGGTTCAGGCAGTAATGGGAGTGATGGGGAGTGGTGGGGAGCGGTGGGGAGCGGCAGAGGAAGCTTCGTTAGCTCACCCACTGCCCACCTCCTGCTGTGCGGCCTGGTTCCTAACAGGCTGTGCACCACTAGCAGCCCGGGGCTTGGGGACCCCTGCCTTAACTAATACTTCCTTGACAACTAGTTACTCATTATCCTATAAGACTGCTTTGCTTATTTCATATCACTCATCAGTCTCCAAGTATTATACTTGTTTCTAATCTGTTTCCCCACCTAGACTATGTGTTTCTGGAAAGTAAGGATCTTTTCTAGCTTGTTTGTCATCACTGTATATCCAATGCCTAGAATAGCACTGATTGAATGAATCAATGAAAGAAAAAAGGAAGGAGGGAAGTGAGAGAGCAGAATAGAATTCGGATTTATTCTGAGGATCAAACTATGAACATTTGTAGCACAAACATCTCAGTGTCTGGAATTAGACCTGAATCTGTGCCCAGAGTTTAAACAAAAGATGAAGTCAGAGAGATAAATAAAAGTTAGGTGGTAGCAAGCAGTCCAAGCTACTTGAAGAAACTTGAGCTTTCTGTTTTAATTAAGGTAAAATTTACCGAAAATACAATGCACAGGTCTTAAAAGTTCAGTGTGATAAGTTCTGACGATTGTATGCCACCCAAAACAAGATGCTTAACATATTCATCATGGCAGAAAGTTCCCTTGATCCCCATTCTAGTCTGTTGCTTACCGCCCACTATACCCTTCCCCATCTGCTGACCCCCATCAGCAGATTTCGTTTCCCTGTTGCTGGACTTCACAGAAACAGAATCATACAATATGCTCTTCTGTGCCATCTTATACTCAACGTGATGTTGAGGTTCATCCTGGTCATTGCTTGTATCAGTTGTTCATTGCTTATTGCTAAGCAGCTTAGCAACCAAGTGGAGACTTGGTTTTTGTTTTTTGCAGTTTGGAGCTATTATGAATAATGAATAAATCGGCCAAGAACATTCTGGTATAAGTCCTTTTCGTGCTCATATGTTTCATTTCTCTTGGGTAGATACCTAGGAGTAGAACTGCTGAGTCATAGCAACTGAATGTCTAACTTTTGTATAAGAAACAGGCATACAGTTTCTCAGAGTGATTCTACTATTTTATGACAGTTCCAATTAACATTTCTGGTTGCTTGATTTCCTCACCAACACTGATATGGTCCATCCTTTTTAAATTTTAGCCACTCTAGCACATTTGAGGTAACTCTTTGTGTTTTTAGTTTTCCTGATAGACTTGGTCATTCATATATCTTCCTTTTTAAAGTACCTATTCAAGTCTTTTGCCCATCTTTTCCTTTTTTTTTTTTTTTTTTTTTTTTTTTTTTTTTTTTTTTGCTGTACGCGGGCCTCTCACTGCTGTGGCCTCTCCCGTTGCGGAGCACAGGCTCCGGACACACAGGCTCCGCGGCCATGGCTCGCGGGCCCAGCCGCTCCGCGGCACGTGGGATCTTCCGGGATCGGGGCACGAACCCGTGTCCCCTGCATCGGCAGGCGGACTCTCAACCACTGCGCCACCAGGGAAGCCCTGCCCATCTTTAATTGGATGGTATTCCAGTGTTGTTGATTTGTATTCTGGATAGGAGTAATTTGTCAGATATACGTCCCACAAATATTTTCTTCTAGCCTGTGGCTTTTTTCTTCATTTTCTTACTGTCTTTTGATGAGCTTAAATTTTTTATTCTGATGAACTGTAATTTATCAAGTTTTTCTATCGTTGTGTTTTTTATAGTCTAAGAAAGTTTTGCCTAGCTAGAATCATAAACATTTTCTCCTACTAAGCGGGCAGCAGCATTCCAGGCTCTGGTCCTCGAAGTGTGTGCACAAACCATTTTATAAAAGGAGTTGCCTTGGGAGTAGGCTCCTAAGGGAATTTTCTTCACTGTCTAAGGCCTCATTCAACAATAAATACTCTCTGTACCCAGTTCCACTGAAGCCTCAGAAGGTAAGAGATAAAGAAGATCCAGAGAGAAAAACAAGGGGAAACACAATCAAGTGTATAGGGGGCTGACTCATGTCTCCCCAAAATATACATCCAAGTTATAACCACCGGTACCTGAATGTGACCTTATGTGGAAATAGGTCTTTGCAGATGTAGCTGAGTTAAGATGAGGTGATTGGACCCTAAATCCAGTGACTGGTATCCTTATAAGAAGACAGGACACACAGAGACACAGACACAGAGGAGACAGTAAGAGAGAAGAAAGCCATGTGAAGATGAATGAGGAGAGATTGAGGTTATGCTGCTACAGCTATTGAAGTTATGTTCCTACAGCTAAGGACTGCTAAGGAGTACTGGGAACCACCAGGAACTAGGGAAGGGTGAGGAAGGATGCTTCCCTAGAGCCTGCAGAGGGAGCCCAGCACTGCTGACCCTTGATTTCAGGCTTCTAGCTTCCAGAACAATGAGAGGGTAAATTTCTATTGGTTTAAGCCACTAAGTTTGTGTCAATTTATTATTGCAGCCCAAGGAAATGAATACAAGGTGTTTCCTCCCAGAAAGCAGCACTAGAGTTGAAATTATAACTGCTTCTATTATTTATAGATGAATTTTTTTTAAAAAAAGAGATCTTGTTCTTTATGGGATCCCTCTCTCTTCTGTTCCCCAATTTTATCTGGACCTTCTTTTTCCTAGCCCCAGTTATCCCTGTCCTGCCCCAAATTAGGTTCTACTCCCAGAAATTTTCATTAGTAAGGAGTTTTTCCCAGGGAAGGGACTAGTTTTAAGAGTTTATGGGGCCCAGGTTGCTCCAGAAGCTGTAGACCTCATCTTAGGCTTCTTTTTTTTTTTTGGAGGTACGCGGGCCTCTCACTGCTGTGGCCTCTCCCGTTGCGGAGCACAGGCTCCAGACATGCAGGCTCAGCAGCCATGGCTCACGGGCCCAGCCACTCCGCGGCATGTGGGATCTTCCTGGACCGGGGCACGAACCCGTGTCCCCTGCATCGGCAGGCGTACTCTCAACCACTGCGCCACCAGGGAAGCCCTCATCTTAGGCTTCTTTCATGCATCTATGAATTGGATCTTACAAAACTCTTCCCAGTTATGGTGAAGCTCTGGCATTAGTCTGTAGTACCTTTCAACGAGTAGCTGTTTGATATTTTGAGTTTCTCCTTTTCTTGAAGCCATCAGAAGCTTTATTGCCCTACTTCTGCTTCATTCCACAAAGATGCTTAAATTATGCTTGCATTTGGGGATATAGGGGGTACCTTATCTGCGGGTCTTTGATTTCCCATCTTAGTTGATGTGTCTGTTTTTATGGGGGGGATTCAGGGAGATTAAAAACTATGTCATCACCACCACCATCTTCTGAGAATCCCATCCATTAACATTCCACAGAGAGTCACTCCCTGTCTCACCAACTCCAAAGGATAAGTATTCTTTCCTGCTCTGTTGATGTAGGGCTTGGCCATGTGCAATGTGAGTAAGGCCACAGTTTGGCAATTCTGAGTCTAAGCTTGCACTTAAGGCAGTTTAACAGGTATTGCATGTTTTTTGTCACCCCTTTGGGATCTTATGACCCATTAGAACTTGTCCCAAGTAGTCACTGCCCCTCTGCTTGGAACCCCAAAATGAGTCATGTGGATCAAAGGACCCCAACCACTCCACAGGCCTGTGAGCATGAAAACACTCCCTTAATTTTTGATGACTGATGTGTATCTTATGAAATAGAATAAGACTTGGCAAACTATAGCCCCTGAACCAAATCCAGTCTGCTGTCTGGTTTTGTAAGACCCTAAGACTAAGAATAGTTTTCATAATTTTAAATGTTATTTTAAAAGGTGGACAGGTATTGTATATGGCTCACAAAGTCTAAACCATTTGCTATCTGGTCCTTTAAAGAAAGTTGCTTACCCCTGAAGCAGAGGAAAGAACACACAACCCATAGCACGAGACCTTGGATCTATGTATACTGACTTATGTTTATTGTAGTCTAAGTTACCCCACATGTAAAATGAGCTGGTTGAACTGCAACATCCCTGAGTTCCCTTCTGTTCTAAGATTTTACAGGAAATATAAAAGACTTCCCTGGCAGTCCAGTGGTTAAGACTCCATGATTCCAATGCCGGGGACAAGGGTTTGATCCCTGGTCAGGGAACTAAGATCCCACGTGCCTCATGGCCAAGAAATAAAAAATAAATAAAAATTAAAAAATAAAAATTGCTAAAAAAAAAGATAGTTATATTTAAAATATGTTTTGATGATAACAGAACCCTCACAGTTGTGTAAACTATGACAAATAATAATTCCAAAGATGAGATACACAAGGTTTCCTGTAACAAAGGCAAAATTCCCTGGAGAAGAGACAATTTGAGCTGTGAGCTGGGAGGTAGGGTGGAGGGAAGCAACCTAAGCCTGGATAGGACAAGGGCTACTGGCTACATACCCTGTATTTATTAGTGCTGTTCCCTGCCTTAGGGAGCTTTGTGATTCAGACTACAAATTTCTAATCTATGACTAACTGGCACAAGAAAGAAAAAAACCCATGGTGTGTGTGTGTATGTGCATGTAACATCTGATTTGACTATAGCAGCAAGAAATTGATCTTTTGTGAATTGATGTGATTTAGAGATGCCTGCAAAATAAAAGTATGGTATTTCAGAAAGAGATGAATAAAATACCAGTGTTTTATTGGAATGATGCTGTGCCACTGAAACATTTTTTGAGTTTTGGAAATGGGGAAATTGCGTCTTTCAGAGTGCCAGCCTGCGAGAGTGTACCCTGGAAGTATGCTATTTGGCTGCACTTCAGCTCATATGAAGCATACCTAATATTTTTCTGTCTGCTCTACCCTGCTATGCCGACTTGGAAAGGTAGCTGAGGAGGGTGTTCACCAGCAAAGTCGGTGACTTGGCTCTTGGAATGGAGCACATCCCATTCTATCCTTGATGTGATTCCAGACATGTGACTCAATGTCCTCTCTTCCATGGAGGGAAACTCAATGCATTTAATATTGTGGAAATGTAAAACATTGTGGAAAATGTTGAATGATTAAAATGTTAACGCAAATCTTCCCCAACCAACACTTTATATGAGAAACATCTGCTTGGAATTCTTTTGCTCAAGGTGTTGAAGGGAATAAATGCTGCATTCCCAGATAATAGCAGTTTCTCTTTTGTAGAAGGTGAATCAATATAGAGATTATTAATGAGGCCAAGGTATTCCTGACTTCCTGAGTCTATAACTTAGAGTAAAATCCTTTCCTTCTCTTGTTTTATTGGCACTTTTACATTTGTATTTGAAATAGCCAAAGTGTAATGTTTCATATCAAATCAGTATGCCAACTAAATTTTGAATGTAGAAATGATTTCTCTAAAGACTCAATTTTTAGTAAAGGACCTCTTTTCCAGCTAATTTTCTAATCAGGTCCATATCCTTTTTGCAGCTGAGTAAGACTCAATCTCTTGTGAGGGAAAAACATGTCAGAGTTCCCTAATTTTCCAATTTTTGTTTGGGAATGACGTGGCCCTTTAGAGTTTCGAAGTTCCTACGGAAACTCTTCTTTCCAGTTCAGTGGGTTCCTTCAGGAAGAGAGGAGCATGGATGACTTTTTACAAAAAGTTTTCACTAGCACTAGACAGCCCATAGGCCATTTCCTTAGTGACTTTTTGGTAATTTATGGTGAACAAAGAGAGAAGTTGGGAAGAGAATAAAAGTTGAGAAGAAATGTAATTTCAACCTATGTCCCATGGAGAGGATTGGGTGAAAAAGGGCTTTACCAAGTCCCAGTCCCTTGCACAGCCCTTTGAAGAATGTCACATCATTTAGTCTGGCCTCTGGGTCAGTCCTACACTGCAATCTTCAGTGAGCTTGGCACAGCTCCACAAACAGGACTCAGAAAATACAGATGAGGGCTTCCCTGGTGGCACAGTGGTTAGGAATCCGCCTGCCAATGCAGGGGACACGGGTTCGAGCCCTGGTCCGGGAAGATCCCACATGGCGCAGAGCAGCTAAGCCTGTGCGCCACAACTGCTGAGCCTGCACTCTAGAGCCTGTGAGCCACAACCACTGAAGCCTGTGAGCCACAACTACTGAAGCCCGCGCACCTAGAGCCCATGCTCCACAACAAGAGAAGCCACCGCAGTGGAAAGTCCGTGCACCACAACGATGAGTAACACCCACTTGCCGCAACTAGAGAAAGCCCGCGCGCAGCAACGAAGATGCACTGCAGCCCAAAATAAATAAATTGATACATTTTTTTAAAAAAAGAAAAGAAAGATAATACAGGCTCAAGGGACATGTCTTTGAAATCTCAGTGTGGAAAGCTTAGGACCACAGAAAGAAGTTCCACTTCACAGAGTGAAGAACTCCACTCAAAGAGGTAGAACTGGGAGAAATACTTACACATGTTCCTTTTATGCTTGGCTCAGGGCACTTTGCTGAGCTGGGGGCAAATTTTAAAGTGATTGAGCCTGGCTGGACAACTTCAGTGGTTGGATCATCACTCTTAAGCCTGGAAAGCAAGACATGGTTTCACGTTCTTGCTAGCATAATGCCACCTAAGGTGTGTTGATTGAATTGATTCAGGGATTGTGTAAGTTTATGTATATATAAGGCAAAATCCTTGCCTGTAAGAGTATCTCAAACAATTAGGGAGGAAGATAGAGATTTTGCCCAGCCTGGAACTGTGAGTCCTGGGAAAGTCACACAAAGACACAGAGACTGGTTATTGTTTACAGAGGATGAGGGAGCAGAATTGAGAGCGTTCTGTTGGTTGTGGCACTTACCTGGAGGTGGTGATACCAGTAGTGGTGGTAGTGAGTGTCCACTGACACAGATAACAGTGTAGACAGCTGTATTCTTTCCAACAGGATCTTGGTAGACCTTGATCAAACTCAAGACTGCTGGCCTTCCTTTATCTTTGTTAATTTCCCCAAGCCTAGCTCTCCAGCCTTCTCATAATTTTCCAAGCTATCCAACACCTGTTTACAATTTTTCTCTTTCTTCTTGGGTTATCCAGAGTCGGTTTCTGTCCCCTGCAGTCAAGAATCCTGACTGAGATGATACTGATTTTCAAGAATAAGAATTTGGCTCTTTGTGGCATGCAGTGGCAAGACACAATGATCACTTCTGGTCATCTAACCTAGGATCTTTGGATGACTAAGAGACTGCTACAATGGATCAGTATGAAGAACCTTATAAATTCAATGTCTTTGAGGAGGATGGCTGCTTGTAACAAAAACTTGTTCCTAAAAGAGGATGACAAGCCCAAGTCCCTAAATTCTTGGTTCAAGGACAGACTAAACAAAGCTTCCATGATGGCTGGGTTAACTAAAAAACAAAACAAAACCTCTTAACTCCTGCAGCTGCAGATCTGAGATAGTCAAAAACTAGATAAAGAAATTAATTCTTTGGTTGCTGAATGTTGGTGACATTTGAATTAATAGTCTCATTAGGTTTCTTACATGAAAGTGGAGGCATGGCTCAAATGGACCCGCCAAAAACAAGAATGTGGATTTAGGAGAGGATTCAGAGTATTCTGAGAATATGCAAACTCCAAACCCATGCTTCCTATCCTCTGCCAGCCAGAGAGGTCCCTTCCCCTCTGTTTGAAGAGGCTGTTTATCCTTTTATTGATGACCCTGTAATTCCTTCAACTATCAGAGTTTCCAGAGCTGTGGAGTCAGATCCCACCATGCCCCAAGGTACCAATTACAATGTCAGAACTGTGAGGAGAACGGTGATATAACAAAAGAATGACAGAAATGTGTTGCTTTATAAAAAATAAATAAAACTGAGGAAAATATGTGCAAATGGATTCTAAGTGAGCTTGACCTAGGAAGGAATCCCACAAGATTAGATCAATTTGAATTCACTGACATGAATAAACTTATCAGAGATCCTGGATTCAATTTATTACTTCAGAAACTAGTCCTAGTTCTAATTTTTCGTTCTTGTTGTTGTTGGTTGATTGAAATGTTGACTCAATATTTGCCCACTCTGGGTTAGGTTTAGATGTGTGAAACTGCTTGATATAATGTAGAGGACTTCAAGGCATAGGAATTTTGCAGTGAATTTATCATAT
This sequence comes from Mesoplodon densirostris, assembly GCF_025265405.1. Classification (NCBI taxonomy): domain Eukaryota; kingdom Metazoa; phylum Chordata; class Mammalia; order Artiodactyla; family Ziphiidae; genus Mesoplodon; species Mesoplodon densirostris. The sequence goes on along the minus strand of NC_082676.1, from coordinate 39,842,210 downwards.
AGCTTCCAACTAATTCCCTAACGATATCACACACAAGAGAAATCTTACCCCTCGCCTTCCACAAAGGAACCTGTAACCATTTACCAGGATAAATATTCTGGCTGTCTGGGTATTATTAAACAGTGGCTCTGAGTTAGTACTAATCCTGGGGACATAGAATGTCATTGCCTTCCAGCAGTTAGAGTAGAGTTTTAATGCAAGTCCATCTCACAAATGCTCCCTGGGCTCTTAAAACCTTACTGAAGTTATTTTGTGTTAAAATAATTGTCCATATGTGTTGAAATAATTAGATTTGGCAATTAGAAGAATGGGCTGAACAGATGTCCCTGAAGTTCCTTTTTTTTTTTTTTTTTTTTGCAGTATGCGGGCCTCTCACTGCTGTGGCCTCTCCCGTTGCGGAGCACAGGCTCCGGACGCGCAGGCCCAGCGGCCATGGCCCACGGGCCCAGCCGCCCCACGGCATGTGGGATCCTCCTAGACCGGGGCACGAACCCGCGTCCCCCGCATCGGCAGGCGGATCCCCAACCACTGCGCCACCAGGGAAGCCCTGAAGTTCCTTTTATTTAAACCAAAAAGCAAACCATTTCTGAAAAATCAAAAAGAATAGTGCCACTATCAATACATAAAACAGCAGAGGTTTGGCACATGCCAGAGATGGATGGGTTTCAAAGAATGGCAATAGATTATTGTAAACTGCACCAGATGGGCATTCCAATTGCAGTTGCTGGTCCTGATGTAGTTTTCTTAATGGACTCGTTATGTGTCTGGCAAATGTTTTATCTAGATCTCATTAAGAACACCAGAAGTACTGTTCTTCCTTCTGCTAGGGTTATCAGTACATCTTCATAATCTTCCCCCAAGTTTAGGTCATCTATCTGAGTCTGTGCTACACAATTTATTCTTCAGAGATATTAATTATCTTACCCATTGTTTCATGACTTTGATGAGTTAAGGTTGATAAAAACTGAGGACAAGAACATTTTATTCATGAAAGCAGCACAAAGTTCATTGGTAGGGGGTTCTAGTGTCTGTGAGAGGCTTGATAGGGACTGTCCGCTGTAGACCAGGGTTGATGGTAGGGGAACTTGACTCCCCAGCATTAAAGGGGATGATGGGATTATGGGAAAGCAGAAAGAATGGCTGCACTTAACCATCAGAGGCAAGGTTTATATGATTGCTGTTTGGGCAGGAAGGCTAAACTAGAAATTAAGGTCCCTTGATCTGCAGACTTCTATTATGATGGTTAGTCATGGAGTTGCTAAGGTTGAAACAGATGGGCAGCTGGCTAAGGTGTTGCATGATTTGTATAATCAGGGAAAACTATATTTGGTGAATAGAAGACTCACAATAATTTCCAGATCTAAGTCAATTTATAGAACCAGAGCCCACTGACTGAAGGGAAATCTGGGTGCCTTTAAGAAAACAAAAACAAAGAAACAAAAAAAGGACCTACAACATCACTAGATAGATAGATAGATAGATAGATAATTAATAGATAAATATAGATAGATAGGGCTTCCCTGGTGGTGCAGTGGTTGAGAATCTGCCTGCTAATGCAGGGGACACGGGTTCGAGCCCTGGTCTGGGAAGAGCCCACATGCCGCGGAGCAATTAGGCCCATGAGCCACAACTACTGAGCCTGCGCGTCTGGAGCCTGTGCTCCGCAACAGGAGAGGCCGCGATAGTGAGAGGCCCACGCACCGCGATGAAGAGTGGCCCCCACTTGCCACAACTAGAGAAAGCCCTCGCACAGAAATGAAGACCAACACAGCCCTAAATAACTAAATTAAATATATATATATATAGATAGATAGATATGCATACATATACATATAAATATATATGTGGATATGTCCTCAAATCCTTCCTGCAATGAATCTTTATATCTTTGCCAAGGTAACTGTACACTAAAAAATGAATAATGCCTAGATTTGGGGGGTGGGGTTCTGTTAAACAAAAAGTAAAATTGATATGAGGGGATCTGATAAGCCATCCGAGTCCCAGAGGTAGAGTGGGAGCTTATGGAGGTCAAGTGATAAATGGAGTTTTGGCACAAACCAAATTTGGTTCATTAGGCCCTCAGATCTACACATGGTTATTTCACTAGTTCTTTAACGTGTAACTGCGATTGATACATTTAGCAACTGGTAGAAGTCTCAATTTTATTTTCTTATGTGTACATTAAGGGTCCTTATGTTACGAAGGGCCAGATGGAGCCCCAGTGACATGTTCAGAACAAATAATTCCTGGGGGAATTTCAGAAATCAGTGCCAACATCACATATGTGAATGGTGCAGGGGTGGTAGTCCTTATTATATCCCATTTCAACAAGCCTTTCTTGCCTCTGAAAACAAGAAGGATGTTGACAGATGATAACAGACTCTTTAAAGTTAACAAGAAGATAACCCCCAGTACAGCAGCTGTGCCAGATGTGGTATGTTTACTGAACAGATCAACACAGCCTCTGGACTTGGTATGTGGCTGTCAATTTAGTGGATGCTTTCTTCTTGATATGCATTATTAAGAAGATTAAATGTAATCTGCATTTACATAGCAAGGACAGCAGTACACTTTCTCCTGTGTATCTCAGGCCTATAAAAGCCTTTCTGTTTTCTGTCATACTACAACCTGTAGAAATTTGAATTATCTTGATATTCCATAAGATATTACACTGGCCTGAGATATTTTTGACATCATACTGTTAACCCAGTTAGCAGTGTCAAGTACTAGGATATTCTGACAAGACATATGCATGCCAGAGTGCAGAAATAATCTCCATAAAGATGAAGGTGTCTGTAACATTGATGCAGCTGTAGATGTTCAGTAATTTAGAGCAGAGATTATTTCTAAGATAAAAGGCAAGCTGCTGTAGCTTCTCCATCCTATCATTAAGAAAGAGGCACGGTGCACGCTGGGCCTCGGGATTTCGGAGGCAGCATATACCATTGTTCATATACTTGTGAATAATGTTCTAACCCACATATCATGTGACCTAAAACACCGTCTGTTTTGAGTGGGACACAGGAGAAGTTCAGGATTGCCGTCCAAACTGACATACTACTTGGATATTTTGATCCAATGGATCCAGTGGTGTTGGAGATACCTGGGATGATTAAGGATCCTGGAAGGAGCCTTTGGAAAGACCCAAAAGTGTCAGCTCAGACCCTTAGAATTCTAGAAGAAAACCATGACTTTCAGAGCAGGGAACCACCTTCATCTGAGCTACCTCCTGAGATGGGGGAGAGGGGCGATATAGGGGTGGGGGAGTGGCAGGCACAAACTATTGGTTGTAAGGTAGGCTCAAGGATGTATTGTACAACACGGGGAATACAGCCAGTATTTGTAATAACTGGAAATGGAAAGCAGCCTTTAAAAGTTGTGTGTGTGTGTATATATATATATATATTTTTTCTTAAGTCTCTAAATATTATATGGCTTTAGCTATTTTCTTTGCCACCACAGTGACCAACTTCAGTAGGGGTCACAAGATCCCATGACCTGAAACAATGCCTGAGTCTATGGGTCCTCCCTCCACTTTTGGTGGAGAAGGGAGATCTCCCCTAAAGGGTACAACATCAAGCAGTATTTCTTACTATCCAATTTGGAAAATGATTTGTGAAGGTGATTTAGGACTGGATGAAAACAAGTTTAGAATATTGATGTCAAGGAGTTTAGGGGAAGTCATATGAATGGGTTTCCCAGAAAGGACCCAGAATGTAGAGAATAACTGTGTTCCATGTCAAAGCCCACCAAAGGCCTTTACTGCAAAGCTCTCAATAATTAGGAATATGTCAGTCATCTCATTCCTCAGTTCTTGCTTAATAAGCTCAAGAGCAAAATGTTTACAGAGGCAGCAATATAGTGTATGCATTACTTAAGAACTTGGACTTCTCCTCCTCAAGTTTGATTTGGCTTCTGCCACTGCCAAGTTAATCAGTGACCAGCACTGAGTCCAGTACAGCAACATACCTAGTGATGGACAGCAGCTGATAACGTGCTGGTTTGCTGATTTTATTACTTCTTTTCATCCTGAAGTGGAGTACAATCTCTCTTCACTAAATAGACACTTATTTTAGATTTAGAATTTTTCTCCTTGTCCATTATACTGTTGCCACTAATAGCATCTGTGGGCTTCCTCAATGTCTTATACGCTGACACAGCTGCTCTGTCAATGTTCACTCCTGAGCAAGTAACTCCCTTTACAGTGAAACAAGCAAGGTAATGGTCTGATACCCATGGTATTCATCGGTCTTATACTCTGAAGTAGCAAGCCATGTGGAACAGTGGAATGGCCTTCCAAAGATTCACTTATCACACTCTCTGGGAGACAACTCCTTGCAATAGTAAGGTGATTGAACCTAATTATCCAGGAGAAATAGGATTGTTGCTGGGGACAGGGAAGAATACGGATTAAACCTTGAAGGCTTCTCACACCTTTGTCTACTGCATCTCCATCTGGGTGAGATCACACCAAGGAGCAAGGTTTTAGATCCACCCAAAGAAAAGAAAATTACAATTTTCCAATTTCATTTGTTTTCCAGAAGTGATTAATTCTGAGTGTTACAGTGACTGACAGTGATGCTTTTGCCTATAAAGGGAAATTTGACTTCAGATCTTCCATAACAAAGCTGGATGATATAAACTGATGAGACTCTGGTTCCTCTTCATTTGTGAGGTTACAGAGCAAATATAGATGTATTCTGAATGCATGACAGATACTTACAATTATTAAATAGAACAATTTTTAAATTTATAATAATCAGAATAATGATAAATGCTATATAAGTGTTATATAATCAAGGCAGTGGCCTCCAGTAGTATTTCCGGCTATTCAGTTCCAAATTTTCTTCTTTTAGGTTTTGTCTCACTCTGAAAATTAAAAGAGGTATATATTTCCTCTCCCCACTTACCAGAAACTAGGGCATAGTATATGCCCTATGCTAGAACAAATCAGGTGATATAGCCCAGTTCTTTAAATTTTGAAGGACTGATGTGAATACATACCTAGGAATAAAAGAGAATTTTCCTGGTGCCAGTGGCAGGCCAGAGTAAAGCTGTAGGTGTAAGTATCCAGCAGTGGAGACGCCAGCATCACTCTAATTGAACTGCTGGGTTGTGCTGTGACCTTGACAATACGTGTTCTCACCTCCTGTTTTCTGCGCTTGATATCCCATCATATCCTTTCCTGCTGAAGTTATCCAGTTGGTTTCTGCTGTTTATAACCAAGAACGCTGATAAAGAATTAGGCAGTTCCAAGTCTGTGTCATTAAGGCTACACCAGGCATAAAGTCAGGAGGAAATAGAACTAGTTTTATTGATATGAGTCAGAGGCTTCTTCTCATAGGTTGTGACAGGTAAGTTAGGTAATGGAAGATTACACACTGGGTTAGATTTGGAACCCCAGTCCCTCTTTAGTGGTTTTATTCCTGAACTCCTGGATCAAATGGTTGGAGGAGAGGGAAAATAGTCAAATTAGCTATGTAGCTCTCATATACATTTTAATTTAAATCTTAAGTGGTTGTTTGTATATTTAATTTATTTTTGGTTTTGTGTAAAGCCTAAGCTTTAAGACATGAAAAAAAACTTTTGACTTAAAGGATCTAAAACAAAAGAGTGGCTCTCTTATAAAAGTCACTGAGACATTAAATTTATGCTAATTGTTAGTATATAATGTGTACAAGTGTTCATTACAGTGCTACGTATAAGAAAAAATCGAATAGAAACTCAATGTCAAGCAACAGAGGAAAGATGAGGTAAATATGATGGAATACTATGCATGTATTAAACATTTATTTACAGAGAGATTTTAGCCTGAGGAAAATATTTGGAATACTTGGGACCCCAATATTTGGGATATAATGTTAATTGAGAAAGATAAAATTGTACACAGTATGATTTCAAGTTTGCAAATGCATACGCCTGTGCATACACATATACAATTCTAGAAGAAATTACATGATTGCAATTGCTATTTTATTTTTTAATTATTTTTTGTGATTTCCAAGAATTCTACAAAAGGTGTGTATAATTTCTACAGTGAGGTAAGTATCGTCTATGACAGTCAATGCAGTTGTGAATGCTGCAAATAATTGCTATAAAAGATATTAATGGGACAATAGGCAACATCTGAGTAGTATCTGTAGATTGTGTAATAGTATTTCATCAATGTTAAACTTCCTGATTTCGATTACTGCACTGTGGTTATGTAAGCAAATGTCCTTGTTCTTAGGAAATACGCACACTGTTGTTTTTAGGAGTAAAAACACATGATGTCCTACAGTTTATTTCAAATGAGAGAGGGAGGGAAAGGGAGAGAGAGAAGTAAAGCAAATGTGGCAAAGTGTTAACAGTTGGTGAATCCAGGTAAAAGGTATTGCAGGTATTCATTCTACTACTCTTACAACTTTTCTGTAAGCTTGAAATTATTTTTTTTAATTCAAAACATATGTCCTATGATGATACTATAAGTCATTTGCCACTAGATTTATTAAGGGGGAGTATTTTCTGTTCTAAGACAGATCAGCTTGTTGAAAAGATTATGGGCTTTGGGGTGAGACACATCTGGTAGAATCCTAGGTCTGCTATTTACTAACTGCATGACCACAGGCAGTTTAATCTCTAGAGACTCAATTTCCTCATCAGGAAAATGGGGATAGTATTCTTTCCATTGTGAAGATCAAAATGTTTGTAAATTCCCTAACACCCCTTCTCATCACAGGTGCTCAAAATTTGCAAATTGCTTTTAGCAATAAGTAATACATTCTCTGAAAGTGGACTGGGTGGAAATCAGCATCAGCCTGATTATTTATTAAGCTCAGAATCTTTAATTCATCTTTGCTCTTTGAATAGGCAAATAGCACTGTAGGAATCCCTCAAGCACAAAGCAGAGAGAAGAGCTCTGAATATTTGAGCGATGAAAATAATAATAATATGTATTTAATACTCACTGATCATTTACTGTACCAGGGTCTTTTGTTTGTTTTTAAGTGGATTACTCATTTAATCTTTACTCCAATGCTAGGAAGTAGAAAATTCTATTAGAGTGATTTTATAAATGAAAGAAAGTGATTTTATAAGTGAATGATTTTATTAACAAAGAGGTTAGAAACTTGCTTGTGATCACACAGCTGGTGGTGCCAGGTGTGAACCCAGATACTTAGACTCTTGAGCCTATGCCTGTCATTCACTATAACTGTACTTTGCTTCTCAAACTTAATATGATGGAGAATTACCTGGGGATCTTGTTAAAGTCACGATTTTGATTTTGTTGTTTGTTAAAATGTAGACCTGTGTGTGTGTGTGTGTGTGTGTGTGTGTGCTTGCTGAGATTCTGAATTTCTAACAAACTTCTGCATGATGTTGACAGTGCTGGCCTGTGGATCACAATTACTTGTAGAAGGAACCTGGAAGATGAAATCCAAACCAGATCATATTTGTACACATGGATCCAGGTGATCCCAGTCACCTTCCAGCTCCTACCACTTCCTGCCTGCCATTCCTGCCCTCATTCCAAGCCACCCACCGACCCCGGTGTGTTGTAATTCATCCACACTTCAAATGGCCTGTGCTCGTGTGCTGTTATCCCGTCATGTCACGTGCTCTCATGCATCTGTGCCTTCATCCTGGCTCCTTCTGCTTGAAAGAACCTCATCCTCAAGATGTCACTGCGATAACTTACTTTCCTGATCTTGTTCAATTCAACATTAGTTGTTCCTTCCTCTTTGCTCAGAGAGCACCATGTACAGACTCTTGTTTTTAGCACTTATCATTTTGCACTGTACTTATGTGTTTGAATTTCTACCTCTTACACCAGATGATAAGCTATCCAAGGGTGGATATGGTGCTCTGTCTATCTACATATACTTAGCACTCAGCAAGGGCTTGTCACATACAAGGTACTTACTAAATATTTGTAAAGTAAATGAATAAGGGAAAGAATGATTGGATATATGAGTGAAAGAATAAGCAAAAATGTGAGGCCACAGCTTTTGGGCTGTGATGGTAATCTATAAATGCTTTGGATTATATACACCTTCTTAAACAGTTGAGCAAGTATATACATATATATGATATATGTACACACATACACACATGTTATATTAATATCTTACATACATTTTATTTATTTATTTATTTATGGCTGTGTTGGGTCTTTGTTGCTTTATGCAGGCTCTCTCTAGTTGTAGCAGTCGGGAGCTACTCTTCCTTGCAGTGCACGGGCTTCTCATTGCAGTGGCTTCTCTTGTTGCGGAGCACAAGCTCTAGGCCCGCGGGCTTCAGTAGCTGTGGTGCATGGGCTCAGTAGCTGTGGCTCACAGGCTCTAGAGCACAGGCTCAGTAGTTGTGGCGCACGGGCTTAGCTGCTCCGTGGCATGTGGGATCTTCCTGGACCAGGGCTTGAACCTGTGTCCCACGCACTGGCAGGTGGATTCTTTTTATTTTAATAAATTTATTTATTTATTTTTATTTTTGGCTGCGTTGGGTCTTCGTTGCTGCACACGGGCTTCCTCTAGTTGTGAGCGGGGGCTACTCTTTGTTGCAGCGTGTGGGCTTCTCATTGCGGTGGCTTCTCTTGTTGCGGAGCATGGGCTCTAGGCGCGTGGGCTTCAGTAGTTGTGGCACACGGGCTCTAGAGTGCAGGCTCAGTAGTTGTGGCGCACGGGCTTCATTGCTCCACGACATGTGGGATCTTCCCAGACCAGGGCTCAAACCTGTGTCCCCTGCATTGGCAGGCAGATTCTTAACCACTGTACCACCAGGGAAGTTCTGGCAAGTGGATTCTTAACCACTGCTCCACCAGGGAAGTCCCTTACCTACATTTTAAAACAAACATATAGATTAAGAAAGAGTGGTCCCAAAATAAAATAAATACAAAATTTAATATTTTATTAGCAGACCCCAATGGAACATCTTGTATGCCCTGTTGTGAGGAATATGCACCCACCTTAGAGGCCCCTGGGCTAGAACAGCAAATAAATGTAGTAAATTTACAAAGGGGTAGAATTCATTTTAATGGCACTCGAGTGAATATGAATCAGAAGAAATAAATAGGGAGAGAAGAAATAGGTCCAGGTGAGTATAGGATTTCCAGCTCCTGAGCCTTTAGATTTACCTGAAAGAGTCAAAAATTATACAGAGTGACCTAAAACCCAACGCCAGAAACCTCTGAGGCTAGATAGCAAAGTGCCTTCTCCTCTGAGGACTGGTGACTAGATAGTGACACTAAAAGTGGAGAGAAGTCAGGCCCCAGGGGCCCAAGAAGATAATTCAAGACTCATACCCCATGCGCTCTGGCTGAAAATTAAAACACTTAAAAGACTTTAAGAGACTTATGTCCTTGCTGGATGAATAGAAAAGCCTCTCCAGGACAAGGTCCAGGACAAGGTCCAAGCCAAGAGCGGAAGCAGGAACATTTGATTCAGCTGTTAAGGATGTGAGGCTAGGGTGTGCAGACCCCAGTCCTTTTCTGGCTCCCAGGCAAGGGGTTCACAGTGTAAGTGAATAAAGCAGATGCTCCCCAACATAACCTTACGTGCTCATACACATTCAAACTGCAGAACTAGGCGGCACCCCTTGGTAATCCACTGCTCTGCCTTAATCCTTTCCTCCTTCTCCATGTCCATCAGGAACACCCCAGGGCAGCCTGCCCCCTGGAAAACTCACAGTTCCCTCCAGGATTGTGCATATTTAACCCCTGGTAAACCACAGCTCTGGGCATTGCAGTAATTCTCAGGGTCTGTGGGTCCTGAGAACGGGTAACAATGGCCTCTGAGAAGCTATATGATGTAGACACCATAGGTGGGAATCCAGCTTCAACATTTACACCTTTATTTGAGTGTGGGTCACTGATGGAGGCTTCCCAAAGGTGCCCAGGGATTAGTCTCCACTCACTGCCCCATTCTGTCCTGTAGGCTTATTAATCCTTAGCCCTCTCCCGATGAGGCATACATATATACATATATTTTTTCCCCTCAATGTGCGTCTTTACTCTGTCTTCTAGACTCTACAGAGAAGTATTGAGTTATAATTAGACATAGTTCTTCACTCCAGTTAACGCTTGCTGGTTTTCCCCTGTCACACTCATTTTGACATCCCATCTCTAGTTTAGATGCCCCACTTCTGAGCTCCTGCAGCTCCTCAACATACCATGTTCCTAACAGCTGCGTGTGGTGATTAAGAGAATGACGTCTGGAGCCAGTTGGTTTGGGTTCAAATTCTGCCCAAGCTGTGCAACTTTGAGCAAGGTACTCCACCTCCCTTTTTTTTGGCCTCAGTACTTTCACCTGTAAAATGGAGATAATAAAAATGCCTTTGACAAAAAAAAATACAACACATGATGCTGGACTGGATCCTTTTACTATAAATAGCAATTTGGGGACAAGGGACAAAATTTGGGTGGAGTCTTATGGCTTAGATGGTAGCAGGGCATCAGTGTTAATTTACCAATTTTGATCTTTTTTGGGGGGTTTAAGTGGGAAATGTCTTTGTTTATAGGAATTCTGTACTAAAGTATTTGGAGGTTTGGGGGCACCATGTAGACAACTTACTCTCAATGGTTCAGTTTTTAAAAAGTTAAGAAAGAGGGGGCTTCCCTGGTGGCGCAGTGGTTGAGAGTCCGCCTGCTAATGCAGGGGACACGGGTTCGTGCCCCGGTCTGGGAAGATCCCACATGCCGCGGAGCGGCTAGGCTCGTGAGCCATGGCCGCCGAGCCTGCGCGTCCGAAGCCTGTGCTCCGCAACGGGAGAGGCCACAACAGTGAGAGGTCCGCGTACTGCAAAAAAAAAAAAAAAAAAAAAAAAAAAAAATTAAGAAAGAAAAGAAAAAAATATATAGAAAAGAGAAATAATGGTAGGGAAGTTCTGGTCCTGCAAGATAATAAAGAACAGGGACCTCCCAGTTAAGTCAATAAGTTGTTGTTCTTGATAATCAGACTTACTGCCCAGAAAGTGCTGACTGAGAGCCTATTTCCTGCTATTTTTTTTTTTTTTTTTTGCGGTATGCGGGCCTCTCACTGTTGTGGCCTCCCCCGTTGCGGAGCACAGGCTCCGGACGCGCAGGCTCAGCAGCCATGGCTCACGGGCCCAGCCGCTCCGCGGCATATGGGATCCTCCCAGACCGGGGCACGAACCCGTATCCCCTGCATCGGCAGGCGGACTCTCAACCACTTGCGCCACCAGGGAGGCCCTTTCCTGCTATTTTAATGGGAAAAATTATATGGTTAGTACATTAGCATAAAATACCCAACTAATTTCCCTAACGTAAAACCAAAACAAAGTGGGCCTCCCTGGTGGCGCAGTGGTTGAGAGTCCGCCTGCCGATGCAGGGGATACGGGTTCGTGCCCCGATCTGGGAGGATCCCATATGCCGCGGAGCGGCTGGGCCCGTGAGCCATGGCTGCTGGGCCTGCATGTCCGGAGCCTGTGCTCCGCAACGGGAGAGGCCACGACAGTGAGAGGCCCGCATACCGCAAAAAGAAAAAAAAAATAAAATAAAATAAAACCAAAACAAAGTAAAACACCTGTATATCAGATACATTAGGTTAGTATAGAATATGTTTAAAACATCACTTTCTCACCAAACTGTATGGTTATTAACAAACTTTTGCTTTGTATGCAATATCCCAGATGTAATCCCTGTTGCTGTCACTTAGTGTGCTTTTCAAAATGTTCTACACATTATTATGTCAATATGACTCTATTCTACTAATTTTATTTCACTCAAGATTTATTATGTATTTTTATTATTATTTATTAACTCAAGACTTATTCTATCCATAGTTTTGCTTAAAATGTGGTATTGAGTTTATGGAAAAACATCAAATTTTCCTATGTAACCAGTGGTGAAAAAAATATTGTACCCAAAGTAAGTATGTTCAATGATGTTTGTGTAGTACAGTCCAAGAGGCATTCTTTTTTTCTTTTTTTAAATATGCCATGCTGTGGACTAATCCACTTTTCTTTTTAATTAATTAATTATGTTTGGCTGCGTTGTGTCTTTGTTGCTGCGCGCGGGCTTTCTCTAGCTGCGGCAAGGGGGGCTACTCTCTGTTGTGGTGCACGGCCTTCTCATTGCAGTGGCTTCTCTTTGTTGCGGAACATGGGCTCTAGGCACATGGGCTTCAGTAGTTGTGGCTCAAACGCTCAGTAGTTGTGGCCCATGGGCTCTAGAGTGCAGGCAGGCTTCAGTAGTTGTGGTGCACAGGCTTAGTCGCTTTGTGGCATGTAGGATCTTCCTGGACCAGGGCTCGAACCAGTGTCCCCTGCATTGGCAAGTGGATTCTTAACCACTGCACCACCAGGAAAGTCCCCAAGAGGCATTCTAATGAAAGAAAATGTTACCTCTGGAGACATATGGGTTGTACCTCTATATTATAAAGCTGTAAGTCTTAAACTGATAGTTCAATAAAACAGAACAGATTGACCCTCAAAAAAATAAAAAATAAAAATAAAAATGCCTTCCTTCTAGAACTATGGTGAGGATTCAGTGAGGTGTGTATTTAAAGTGTTTAGAACATGTACCTGATAAAAGTAAGCACTATAGCAAATATTTGCTAATATTATCATGCTTGACACGATGTCCATTAGGCCCTGATTTGCTCAGATGCCTCTCTGATCAGCCCAGACTATCATTTCTTTAAGGCAGAGACTATATCTTCTGTATCTTTGCATTTCCAGTCTGTGCAGAGTGACTGGCATAGGATAGATTTTTCAATAAATATTTGTGAAATGGGTCAATGAAACCACAGATTGTTTAGAAAAAGGGCCTTAAACAAAAGTTCACTTTTTTCCCAAAAGTAAAATACACTCTCTAAGAAAATCTTATGTATTTATCTGCCACCCCCAATCATGATACAATTCTGATCGATAATCAATATTGCTCATACCTATATTTCTAGCATCTATCTTTTTATACATATAATCCCACTTTGCCTACTAGGCATCAATAAACACCCTGTAAATTACAGAACATTTAACCTAAATTGGAAGGAAATCTAGAAAAGAGTGGATATATGTATACATATATAACTGATTCACTTTGCTGTACAGCAGAAACTAACACAACATTGTAAAGTAACTATACTCCAATAAAAATTTTAAAAATAAATAAATAAATAAATAAATGGTAACCCCAGCTAGTGATTCTGAAAGCAAAACCAAAATGACTGCCCTCCCCACTCTCCTGCAGCTCCATATCCTGACCTTTATATTGTAGGTAGGTTCAATCCTTCAGATTCCTGTAGGCTCTTATCCTGCTGAAGGGTTGGGAGTCCATGGCTATAAAGTAGGAGCTGGTGACCTCTCCCATCGAAACCAGGGCAGACTGGAAGGAGGAATAAGGTACCCAACAACCAGGTCAACTCCGTAAGCTAGAGCAGCCTCAGCCGCATTTCACAGGAAGATTATACACGTAATGCTTCAGAGGCCATAAAAGTCTGCTACAAAATGGGAAAACCCTTCGATTCATGCAGAGTCAATTCCAAAGAAAAATATTTAATGCTTAGAATTTATTTTTTTGTTGTTGTTGTAAAAAGTTTGGTGACAATGATGTTTTGTATCAATTAACTCTGAGTTAAATTACTTACGAACCAATCTACCAAATGGAAAAGTTCATCATCTGAATGAAAAAGTCAGTTTGTTGTGATTATCCATTTCTGCTTAAAGAACATGATTAGGTACATTTTAATAGCAGGATCCAGAGGCCTGACTCTACGCTTATATTTCTCATTAACAAAACTTCATGCTTGGCTAGCAGGCCTTGACCTATGATCAGTTGCAGTAAGAAAACATTGCTTTTGGATCTGTTAAATCATCAAGACACCACAATCTTAATTAGACATTTTAGCTAAAATGAGTGTTTAAACATTGAGGCTTCCGTTAACTCTTTCTTCTTAATTTTTTTCCCTATAAAACACAGACGTGCCATTTCCTGCCTGAGTCTTTGGAGAGAGAGCTGAGGGCGAGGTAATTTAACTGTCAACCTGCCTGCTATCTGCAAAACCACTGACTGAATTCAGACAAATTGATTATTAGCTTGTTGATTGAGAGGTTTCCATTCTGTTGATCCATCAACTGACCATAGCCCTTTTCTATCTGGTTCTGCAGACATAGTCCACTGATGAAGACACCCTTAAAGATGGTCCAGGCATTGTCTTAAAGGCAAAAAAAACCCAGACCCAGTGGACTGCATAAACCATCTAACCTTTTCACACATTCAGTGGATGTCTTTTGTCTTCACAATACTTATAGGTTTAATAGCAAGCCACCTCTCCTTTTAATTTTGCTCTGATAGAAAAAAAGTGGCACAAATATTGGGAGAAATTCCAAACTTAGATTTATTTTCTCAGTATTTCAGATAGGGTTTAATGATTAATGATTAGTGTTCCCAAACCTGTTAAAGTGTATGGGCATGCATCTTTGCAAAACATCTCCAAACTCAAAGTCCTTTTCTCATCTCAAATCTCATAGTCTTGGTTAATCAATTTAACTAATCTCTTAGCCAAATACTTAAATAGTCTGTCTCTACACAATTAATTGTGTGTATGGATGGGAAACATGCTAGAGAGGGCATAAAGATACATGGTTCTCTGATCACAATATATAAAGATGTAAAAGCAGAGGGTGGAAGGGTGATGAGCAGCATGTTCTCGAAGAAGGGAACAACTGTGAGGATGGAGATGCGAGACCTATGAAAGCAAGCCAGGGACTTTCCTGGTGGTCCAGTGGTTCAGACTCTGCTCTCTCAGTGCAGGGGATGCAGGTTTGATTCCTGGTCAGGGAACTAAGATCCCGCATGCCGTGCAGTGTGTCCAAAAAACAAAAAAAAGAAAGAAAGCCAGTTCTTTCTGATGAACCCCACAGAGACTTGGCATTTGAAGTCACAGGTCCCTGATGAGCCCCATCCCGTGTGCTGAATCATGCCACCCACACCCACAGGACAGGAGAACCATATTGTTTGGAGAAACTGAACTATAGACGCTGCAGGATTGGAAGCATCTGTTACAGAGGAGGACATCTGGAGAATTAAGTAAACCTCTCTAAATAAATCCAATCATTATCTCTCAACAATCTGCAGGATGCTAGCAGTCAGGCATGTAACCCCTAAATAGTAGAAGAGAGGCTCTTTCACCAGAGAAATTGAATTTCCTTAGAGAAAAGATATACAAATACCAAGATGGGGGTTGGGGACTTTTCCAACAAAAGTATCAGCTGGCCACTCAATAGTAAAGTCAATCTGTTGAAAAGCTTCATCCATGCTCACAGAACTTCCAATCTGTTTTTCAATGTCTTGTCCTTAAATCAGAACAGATGGTCAAGGATCAGTAGGCTTTTAGGGAAAATTTTCTATATGCAAAACAGCAAACTGGGAGAAAAAAGAATTAGAAAAAATGCAGGGAGCAGAAGTTAACTTTAAGATGACAATACTTAGTATCATCAATGAGATGAGAAGAAATGGTATCCTTGAAATACAGGAATGATCTAAAAAGGAACAGTTAGAGAACCAAGAAAGAGCTCTTGGAAATTGAAAATATAAGCACTTAAAAAAACAGAAAAAAATGTTGGACAGTACAACCTAGAGAATTCCAGAAAGGAGAAGAGAAAGATAAAGAGACGGAACATAGGAAACAAAATATAAGAAAATTAGAGAATCAATTAGAACAAAGAAAACAGTACAGAGGAAATGATCAAAGAGAAGATGTAGAAAAACCTCCAGAATGAAAGGACATGTAAGACAATCATCATGAAAATTCAGAAAAAAGGAATTAAAAGAAATATTTTAAAAAGCTTCCAGAAAGCAAATCAAAGGACTAAGAATTCTAAAAAAGCATCAGACTTCTAAAACGGAACATTAGAAAGTAAAAGACAATGGAACCATGCCTTCAGAAACTGGATAGAAAATAATATCTAGCCTGGAACTTTATATGTAGCCAAATTATTATTATTCAGCTATGGTAGCAGAGAGGTAAAAGGATTGCCAGGAGGACAGACAAGGTTAAGTCCACAGTGACAGTGGTGTAGAAGATCTAAAGAGAAATCATTTCAGACTGTAGTGGAGGGGGCTCCAGAGAGGATAGCCCAGAAAACAAATGAAACTGAGAGGTTATCAGAAAGTTGTAAAAACGTGTTTTGAGAGACATATCTCAGAGGTGTGATAGAGTGTGGGAAGACGTGGCCTTAGGCTCAAGGAAAACCAGACCAATGGAAAAACAATTATTAAATACAGGGGGCAGAAAATTGTTACAAGGAAAAAAGGAGGTCACAGTATACTACTCAGCTCAGCAGTGATAATTATAGCCATAATAATAAAAACATGGAATATGGATTTAATAAAACTTGTAATATAAGTGTATTGGAAAGATAAGCTGAGAGAAAGGAGAACTAGATCTTTATCTTTCAAAATCAGAAGTTACTACATTATGCTTTAAAATGAATTACCAGAGAGTAGTAGATATATCTTATTTAGGAAAAAAAATAGAATTAATGGGAAAAATAGCTAAACATGCTAGAAAATTATTGTTTCCATGGAATGGGAGAGGGGAATTTGGGGGCAGGACTCTGCTGTTTTTAACACAGGTCTTTTGGTTTTATATGACTTTTAAGAACACGCTTTACTTAATACTTTAGAACATTTAAAAATATGTACAATGAATTAATAGTAAATGAGTGTTTATCTAAATTTTCAGGTAAAACTGGTGCTCCATGAGCACTTGCCATATTTCTCCTGCACCTTCCTCTTCCTCCCTGGTCCATGACCAGGTATGCTTGGGGTCTACATACCCCAATTTAAGAAGCTTTGGCCTAGGCTCTTTCATGATGGGTAAATATTCAGTTTCCATTAGATTTTTGGAAACAGTGACAATAGCTGGAGGACGTCACTCTTGCCCTTTCAGAACCTTCTTCACTGCTAAGATGTTTCCATGTCTCCTCTATTAACGATTCCATGTGTGACCAGGAAGAACCTGGAGACCCCAGAACGGATACCATTACCCCTGTTTGTACTGACCATGACAGCAAGTCTCATGGATGGTTAGAGATTGGCTATGTCACCCAGCTAGTTCATTACCGTTTCCAAGCTGGCCATTACAGTGCTGGTTGCTAGGAGGATTTATTATAATCCAAGCCAGGTATGTCTATTTATACGTACTTAAAAATTTTTCTCAGCTAGAGGCTGAGCCGATGGAGAGGACATTGAGCACCAGCTGTCTACGGTTTTCTATTGTTAATTCATTACACTTCATGCTTTATCCTCTCTGGAAATCACTGCCATCCTGCTTCCCGGGAAACAATAACACTGGGGTACTTGCTGCTGTAATTGCCGACAATATCAATTATTTAGTTTTCTGCCAATTCCTATTAGACTTTTTCTAACCGGAGAATTTACACTGTGTTATTGAATTAAAAACAGTGGAAAGCTTCGGGGAATTGAAACTAATTAGCCAGCATTTGTAAACCCCTTTGTTGGAGATAATTTGTTTACATGACTAATTCAACCTTTTAATGATGGAGGCCTACATGGGCCACGGGAGGTGCCACGGCAGCCATCCTTGGCTGGGCGCGGGGATGCCAACATGGTAAAATTCATTTTCCTTTGTCATGAGGTATGATGCCCCAGCTCACTGGCACCTAACCTTGCCTATTAGCATGTTTATCATTACACTTGGGAGAAGCTTTGAGCTTCCCAGGCTTCCCGTGGTGCTTTTTTCTGAGCCGTTTTTTTTCTCATGCACATCAGCAGGGCAGCTCCTAATAACTGCTTCATCAGTTCTGCGCATTTTCATAGCTCCTGCTGCTTCCACCCCACCTCCATGTATTCCTTTTACATCTCTTTGTCTTTCAGAGGTCATGATTGGATTCTTCAGTGCTTAGATGTTTTCATTTCCCCTCTATTAATGATTCTATGTATGACCCATAATTGTTGATTACCCAGTCTGTGTGTTTGCATCATGATAACTGCATGGCTTGGGGTAAATACAGCTGAATTTGGTCTGCTAAAGAGGAATAGAGATAACTGACATCCATTTTGCCTATGGTGAACCTGATGGTGTGGTTCTATATAAAGAATTAGAAAAGAACTAGGTTAATAAAGGTTGTGTTTCCTTGTGGTCTTTTGATGCCGGGCTACTTAAATGCAACTTTCTTGATGAGAATGGTTGGAACACGGACATCTATTTGCTGAGAGTGATGCTGAGAAATAATATCAACCCTTGTGATCGCTGGACATATTTTAATTAACTAAGTACTTTTGTTAGGATTTAAGGACCATTTTAACAAATAACTTTAGCAAGAGCATTCCAAGAATAACTGCAGTTCCTGTGTATCCTGCATGAATTTCCTGCCTTAGCTGCTGTCTACTAAGATGTTCTAAATTTTGAAAAGGTGGGTTGATAAATAATTGAATGTGTGGATGCAATGGTTAAGGTCTTCCCATTTGCTAGGTCTGGTGAGTAAACAATTCCCTTCAAGATATAAATTAATATCCATGGCAAGTATTTGAAAGCCTTTTACTCACTTTCACAGGTATGTTTTAGCCTTTCTTAAACTCGAACCCACTTTGGTGTTGCTCTGCCGTAGTATCTCCTAGGCATCTTACTGCAATAAAAGAAGCCATCTCTATTTTGTGGTATTTATACCACAAATTCTTTGTTCTGTGTGGGAGGTAATTAAGGTCTCTTTTGTCACTCTGTAAAACAGTGGGGCTGGCAGTATGTGGAGGTCTTTACTTAAAATTCAAGGAAGGTTCTGTTCTCACTTCCCCCTGATTGTATCCAGTGAGAATAGTTTTCACTTAATTTCCACATATTTGTGCTGATGTACAAAGGAACGCTATCACTGTTAGCTAGCCTACGTGGCCTGCTTTATAGGCATTCCATCATGTAATTCCACAACATGCCTAATGGGCAGGATTTCTTTCTGCTGAAAGGGACAAAAACCAACTCAAAGTGATTTGAGTAAAAAGGCATCTGTGGCTCCCAGAGTGGAAAAGTCTAGGGATAGATTTGGCTTTAGACTTGCTGGAATCAGGTGCTCAGAGTTACTTGCCACACTGCAGATTTCAGCTGGACTTTCTTATACGTTGATCCAATTTCAGGTAGGTTTTCCTCTAAGGGGAAAAATAACCCACATATACACATGAAGACTTTTATTAATTCTCTTATTATTTTTTTCTATGCAAAAAAATGGTATTGTAACTGCCCTCCAGCCAAAGGCCCAACAGAACAGACCTGTAGTGGAACAAGTTGGGTGGATTGCTCTTTGAAACAAGGGCGAAAACACACCATGCGGAACCCCTGGGTGTCTGAGTAAGAGGGTGTTAGAAAGGATTTATTATATGATTTAGGTTTAGATTAAATAACTTTGGAGAGAGTTGATGGAAACTCGGCTTTACTCTGGCTTGGGTGCTGTTGGGAAGTGGGGACAATTTTATGATTGTCCCCACTGATATGGGGACATATCAGTGACTGATTTCCACTTCATCAGTCTTAAGTGGAAGGAGTAAAGACAGAGCAGAGTGAAAGCTGTCATGGTGGAGAACCAGCAGTCACTCGCAGTAGCTGGGGTGGGGCGGGGCGGGGCTGGGCATTGTATTTTTGTCGTTTGCACAGTGATGTTCTTCCTATGCTTGGACAAAGTTATGATGTGATCTTGGTCATTATTTTACTTCATCATGATCACAGATAACACAATCTGATATTCATGTGTTGTGAGATTGTTGATAGCCATAGGGGAACACCATAGTCTAGCTGTGAGCATGAGTCAGTACCTAACAGCTCCAAGGTTTAGGTGTAAGTGGCAGGCTTGTCAATACATATCAGGGGTTGCTTTTCTCTTTCTTGGTTTCCCCTTTTAGGCAATATGAAGTCAGACTACAGGATATTCATCCATCATGTCTAGATTGCTGAGATTTGGCTGATTAAGGTCAGGAGGGGGTCCCCTGAACCTAGTCTGTGGTCAGGTTAGGGTCAATCTCTCCTTCTCCTTCTGGTATAGAGCAAGGTGTTGGTTCGTCTGATGTGACAATGGGCTGCACAGAAGCATTTAATGCTCTGGACCGGCTACATTGGCAACTGTAGCACAGGCAGTTATCAGAAACCACATGATTATTAGTCCCTGTAACAGGTCTCAAACAAGAGACCTAGACTGTAAAACCTAGGCAATGAAAACATACCCCAGAGTCCAGCAGGACCTGTTTTAGAGACCCAGAAGTCTCGGAATTTTTTACTTGCCCTGTAGTATTTACATAGGGGCCACAATCTTGGAAGAAATCAAGCACTGTATGATTGCCCATGGCAACTCTGGCTAATGAATTTAGAGTCATTGATTGGGCGTCCAGAGCAGATATTGTATTAGACATGACATCTGCGAGGGTCCACAACAAGGTTCGGATCACTGTGGAGATTACAGCTAAGGAAGTCTGAATGAAGAGGGCATCTGTTCTCTCACCTGCAGTCTGCCATGCTTGCTTCATTCCAGAGCTTCCTGGGAGGTGTGGTAGTTTTAAATATCTAGAAATCTTTAATAATTACCCCCCAAACACACAGGGTAAGTTAATGTGAAGTGGACAGGTACAAGCAGGCAGATCCTCACGGAAGAAGTAGAATCTTGGTGGGGCATGGGCTCTACGGGGAATATAAGGATTTTTGCCATGACAGGAGTGAGCCAATTTTCTGTCCATTTTATGGGGGTCCCTGAAGTGGTCAGGAAATCTTCTTTGTTTTTAAATCATTTTAAACATCATGGATCAACCTCCAAACATTTACCTCTTATAGTATACATATTTGTTCTTTTTTTTTTTTTTTTTTTTTGCGGTACGTGGGCCTCTCACTGTTGTGGCCTCTCCTGTTGTGGAGCACAGGCTCCGGACGCGCAGGCTCAGTGGCCATGGCTCATGGGCCCAGCCGCTCCGCGGCATGTGGGATCTTCTCGGACCGGGGCTCGAACCCGTGTCCCCTGCATTGGCAGGCGGATTCTCAACCACTGTGCCACCAGGGAAGTCCCTTTTCAGATATTATTGAGTGCTTATTTGGGTTAGATATTCATTCATAGAGTTCTGACATAACAACTGAATGATTTTTTTTTTAATCTTTTACTCTTTAACCTTTCTTTCCCCAAGAGAGGGACAGAGAGAGCTTTGAGAGGCAGCCGGCTTTAGGCAAATCTGAAATCATCACTCTAAAAGGCTAATTATGTTTTCTCTACAAAGAGAGGACAGAAGGTTTAGATGTAGGAAAACAGATTTTGACATATCGGCTCACAAAAGAGAGAGGCATGCAGCTGGTTTTGATACAACTTGTACACACTTGACAGTTTCATCAGCCCAAACAATTAAAAAGTCAGCAATTATTTAATTCCCAAATACTAAAACGAAGGAGAGGACAACTCCTGGGTTAAACAAAGTGCTCCCTCTCATAGACAGACAAGACAGGGAATCTCCTCTTGAGGATTTCTTCACTTTTTTATTCAAAGGTACCTTTCAAATGAATACTCTCAGTCCTGTCAAAAGCTCCCCAAAGTGGCCACTGCGTTTCTGAATTATTCCTGGTGAAATAGTGCTAGTTAATGAGATAAGCACACAAGTTAGCATGATAGTGAGAAAACAGGAGGATGGCGGAGTTTGGCCTGGGAGAGGCCCAGTGTAGACGGAGAGCCTGGGAGCGCTGCTGGTGTACTTTAGGAGCTACTTGTGTCACTTCATGGCTCTGGGTCCCAGCCTAAGGTCACTCATCACCCAGACATCATCAGGGAGCAGACAAAACCTCCTGATTTCAGGCAGACAAAGATAAAAAGTTCTCAGGAACACCAAGAGAGGACTCAGGAAACATCCTTCTAAGGTTTTAAAATGATGACCCAAGTCAAAGTTGGTCCCCCAGAAAAGAGACCAGTTTCAGGAGACACAATGAATTCCGCAGCCCTTGGGCCTGGCTTGAGGACGAATTTATCAGACCCAGTCCCGTATTCTGTCTGTGATGGTCCATGTTATATGTCAACTTGGCTAGGCTATAATTCAGTCCCTCTGTTATTCAGTCTAAGGCTAAACTAGATATTGCTGTGAAGATGTTTTGTAGACATGGTTAAAGTCTGTAATCTGTTGTTTTCAGTAAAAGAGGTTATCCTAGATAATCTGGGTGGGCCTGATCTGAGCAGTTGAAAGGTCTCAAAAGCAGAGCCAAGGCTTCCCTGAGGAAGAAATTCTGCTTGTGGATAGAAGCTTCAGCACATCCCCCAGTGCTTCAGCCATTCTAATGGCCTGCACTCTGGATTTTGGTCTTGCCTGGCCAGCCCCACAATTGCAGAAGCCAGTACATTGCCAGAAACCTCTTAATATAGATAGCTCCTACTTGTTCTGTTTCTCTGGTTGAACCCTCATGGATACCTCTCACTACGGACGTTTCCTGTTATAGACAAAGAACACTCAAGACCCTAGACAAGCAGACAAACTGCAGGAGCAGGTATTAGAAGATTAGAAAGCAATTTCACCAAAGAACAATACAGATCAGATGAGATAAACAAAAATGTTGGAAGGGAAC
Source organism: Mesoplodon densirostris (assembly GCF_025265405.1). Classification (NCBI taxonomy): domain Eukaryota; kingdom Metazoa; phylum Chordata; class Mammalia; order Artiodactyla; family Ziphiidae; genus Mesoplodon; species Mesoplodon densirostris. The sequence goes on along the minus strand of NC_082676.1, from coordinate 39,819,687 downwards.
ACATTCCCAGGAAAACAAGGTAAACCTAATGCTGAAGTATTTAACAAAATATTGGAGCTCAGTTTAGCATGCACTTATCTTTCAGCCATGGGCAGAGGGTAGCTCAAACAGGTAGAGCCACAGAGGATCTCGGGGGTAAACACCAGCACTGGGTCCTGGGTTTCTGTCCAGGGAGGTGAGGTTTTCAGCTGAATTTTGGTGGCACATCCCTTTAGCCGATGCTTTCCAGCCAAACACCACAGAAGCACAGCTGTAACGGAGTAAGTTGGGCTTATCACTCACTGCAGCCCAGGAGAATGTACACCGTGGGGAAGTGTTGGGCATCTCAGTAAAAGGATGTTAAAAAGGATTTGTTGGGCTCCCCTGGTGGCGCAGTGGTTGAGCATCCGCCTGCCGATGCAGGGGACATGGGTTTGTGCCCCGGTCCGGGAAGATCCCACATGCCGCGGAGCGGCTGGGCCCGTGAGCCATGGCTGTTGAGCCTACGCGTCCGGAGCCTGTGCTCCGCAACGGGAGAGGCCACAACAGTGAGAGGCCCGCGTACCGCAAAAAAAAAAAAAAAAAGGATTTGTCATAGGTTTTAGACTTTGGCTAGGTAATTGGGGACGGCTACTCCAAGTGGAATTTACTGTGGATTGAATGCTGTCAGGAAGTGGGGACAAGTCTATGATTGGTTGTCTTAATAAATCTTATCTGGAAGGAGAGGAGAGCATGGTTTAAAGGTGTAATTGGTAAAGAATCAACAGTCATGCATATTAACTGGGAGAAGGTGATATTTGGTACTTATGTGGTTTCCACAATAACTTTGTGCTATAGACAAAGTTTGCCGCCGCCCCCCACAAACAAAATCTTGAATCCCCAGTGTGATGGTATTAGGAGGTGGGGCCTTTGGGAGGTGATTAGGTCATGAGGGTGGAGCCCTCATGAATGAGATTTGTGCCTGGTATGAAAGAGACCCCAGAGGGCTCCCTTACCTCTCTGCCATATGAGGCTGCAACAAGAAAATGCCATCTAGGAACCAGGAAGTGGGTGCTCACCAGACAGCGAATCTGCTAGTACCTTGATCTTGGACTTCCCAGACTCCAGAACTGTGAAAATTAAATTTTGCTGTTTAAACCACCTGGATATTTTTGTTATAGCAGCCGGAGCGAAGACATTTTTGGTTTTGCCTGTGCTTATAAAAGATCCTGAAATGGTTTTGTTTCCTTGTTTTTGTTTTGTCTCACAACATGTCATAGTAACAGACTGTGTGTATTGTAGTCACAGAGTGCAGAGCATCAGCCCCCTGGTCTGATGTTGGTGTTGGTGAGATTGTTGCTACCCAACAGGAGAGCAGCATGGCCTGGCTCTGAGCACCAGGCCAGCTCCTGGATGTCAGAAGCTGCTCTTCTCTTTCTTGGTCTATAAGTTGAAATGGATTTTAATCTTCTATGGTCTGAGATTTATCTTTTAAAAATGTGGAATGAACTACAAACAGTATAATTATTATATCTAATTTACCAAAACAAGAGGAATATATTACATAGTGTGATCATTACTAAACATAATAATTTTATTAGAAATCACATCTTTTGATAAGGTAAAAGGAAAATTTTTATGTAGGTCATTGATCTATGAATAACTATTACTTATTACTTAAATGAAAATAGTTGGTATAAATTTTATTCCCATTTTGAATTTTTATTTATTTAAGTGCTGAGACAACTCATGTCCTTAAATGAGTAGATGGGAACAGAATTTAAAAACAAAACAAAAAATGACATTAATTTTTTTGGTTACCTGCAAAAGACTCCTTTTGATTTACCACTAAAAACTAGTTTTAATGATCTGCCTGTTTGCAATGCAACTGAGTTCCTCAAATTGAAAGTAGAGAATCAGAAACTACCTGACTTGCAAAAGGACTTGCTTTGCAGTTATTAGAGATCATATTTCCCCAACCCCAGGAGCAACATTTTAAATTCTCTTTTGTTCAACACCTCAGAAGTTGTTTTCTTTTGTTTTTTTTAATAGTATGAATGGGGATGGATGAGAAATTTGTCTGTCTTTTGTAAAATGTGAGAGATGTGATTGTTTAAAGCAAAGTAGGGACTGAGAATCCAAGTCACTTCAACTGGAGCTGACTTCTCAGTTAAAATAGTTTTAGCAAAGAATATAAATGCACAATGAGAACCTGGAAACTGGTTTTCTGAAGCTGAATATCTCGGGTATCCTCAGAATTCCCTGCACTTTGAAGACTCACCAAGCGACCTGCAGATTGTTTTCCTGGGAGTAGCTGGTGCATCAGTATAATAGGCTCATTACGCATCATGGTTGTTTTGCTTATGGTTTAGCGATGTTACCTTTAAGTTTCCTATGGTGCCTGAAACAGTGACTCTGCACATAGGAATTTCTCTGCAAATATTGGTTGTAGTGGAAGAATCCATTGTATTGCTTTAGGTGAGAAAACACAATTACAAATGGCAGCAATCCTGTGCCATGGAGTACCAGTGCCTGACATAGTTCCTGCCAATTAAGAGGTAGCCAGTCATTACCTATTGGTAGATTAATATCAGTTATCATTTATGAAACAACTCTAGGGGCCTGAGTTAATATACATGTATGTATGGGTGTACACACACACATACACACACACACAAATGCACACAAGTTGATGGCTCAACAAGTTATATATTGTTATCCTCATTTTATAAATAAACAGTTCAGAAAGGTTATGTAACTTGCCCAAGCCCTAGAGCTAATACACAGTTGTGTAAACATTCTAATACAGTTCCAAAACACCTGTTGTTTTCATCACAACACATTGCCTCTGAGTCACACCTGAACTTACATCCTGGTTACCCTGGGGAACAGGAATAGTTTCTTAAAAAAAAAAGTGCATCTCCATTTTCTTACACTTCAGAGGAGGAAGAGCAGTTCTGTCTTGTACTTGTGAGATAAAATACATAAAATACCAACACGGTGCATGGAATGCTTTAGATATGTAATAAATGCTGCTTCCCTGTCTCATTTGAAAGGAAAGAAATAAAAATAAATCTGTAGAAATCAAAATGTATACATTTGGCTTTTAACTTGTTTGGTGACATTTTTGGTGAAACAAAGCATTTTCCAATTGCCCAAGTCTCAAATCATCCAGACCAGCTACTTGGCTATTTTGAAAGCCCTTCTTAACGTAAACCCACTTGGAAACAATTCAGGGAAGATGGATTCAATCCGAACTGCGAAGATTAGAAACACTCCACAATTTTCTTTCATTTTAAGAAGTAGAACACAACCTGAAAATGGAATATAATTGGGGCACAGGAGCATCTCTGGGCTGCCTATTTTATTCTCATTTCCTCAGGAAGTGTTCATATTTGATCTATTGGTGTACACATGGGAATTAGAGTTACTCACAGTCTGTCTTTGAAACAGGCAGAGGGTATCAGCCAGGATGACATGCACGCTGTTGAACCACATCAAACCGATAATCTCATCTTTACCAGTGAACAGCCCCCTATCTTTTTAAAGGCAGAAGAAATTCTATAACAGGAAGACAAAAATGAAGCCCAGCCAGTTCCATCCTTTGAAGAATGTCTTGCCTATAGATTTAGCCAAGGGATTCTCAAGGATCTGTCTACTTTTATTGACTTATATGTTTTGTGATGAGATAGGCTTGAAACTTTGGGAATTTATATATGCCAACATAGAAAAACAAATCTTTAACCGAAAGAAAACATAGAGCTTAAGAGGCAGCAGGCATCCAATGAGGCAAGTGGGCATTTCATAAAAGTCTGGACATCAGAAGGGTGTTGAAAGGCCTTTTTCCTTCTCCCTTCCTGCCAAAGTGTTGAGTGACTGTTGGGAGAATAAGTGAAAGGATTGGGACCCTCTAAACATTCCCTCTGTTAGCTTAGCCACACCTGCAAATGGTTAAAGAGGCAGCCACGGTGATGGGGAGAACTAGAAGAGATATTTCACCTCACATACTTGGCTGAGGTTCAACTCAAAGTCCCTCTTTGGATGCCGCCTGTGGGCCCTGGGATGTGTTCCAAGAGGGCAAGCTATTGGGAATGACGTGCCCTGAGCAGCAGAAAGCATCCTGTTTTCAAACACTTAGATACTCTCCTGGATGTGGCCCCGCCCTGGCCCCCACCCTCCACCCAGCTTTGAGATTTCCTAACCTCTTTCCGCTGGACAACATTGTGAATGCTGATGTCACAGCAGCTGTCTCTCAGTCACACAAAATCACAATTCTCAATCTGCCTGATGACTCACAGATAATAACAGGTGACCAAATATTTTGGCCATCAGCAGTCATGGGGCTCATCAGCTGCATTCATTTTCTACTGCTGCTGTAAACAAATTATCACAAACTTGGTGGGTTAACGCCACACACATTTATTCTCTTAGAGTTCTGGAGGTCAGAAAGTTAAAATGGGTCAGCAGGGCTCTAGGGGAGAATATGTTTCCTTGCCTTTCTCAGCTTCTAGAAGCTGCCCACGTTCCTCGGCTGGTGGCCTAGCATGACTGTCTCCATCATCACATCTCACATTCTCTGAGCCCTCCTGCCCCCCTCTTATAAGGATCCTTGTGATGATATTGGACCCACTGAGATAATCCAAGATAATCTCCCCATCCCGAGATCCTTAACTTAGTCCCATCTGCAACATCCCTTTTACCAAGTAAGGTAACATATTTATAGGATCCAAGGATTATCACTTATGGAACACCTGCAGGGGCCTGGCAGTTAACATCATGATACATGTGGGTATAGATACATACCCTCCCCAACACACACACAAACTACAATGGCCATACTCAATGGCCGTGGGCATCTTTGGGGACCATTATTCAGCTTAGAACATATGCCAAGTCATTGTCTCAGAGCACAGACTCTAAAATCAAGCTGATCTTCTCCATGGTCCAAACAGGGTTAAGTATAAATGTCTGGTGTACTCTTTATTACTGGGTATTATAAACCACTTATTTGCAGCATAGCTGCTAAAATCATCTCCTTTTATAGACTGAGAAGCCCTTGAGTGCAGGTAATGGCATCAGATGACACTCATCTTGGTAGACCCAGTGCCTACCACATACTGGGTGTCCAATAACTACTTCTTAAGACTATAGGGTCCTTTCTCTATGCAAGGAAGTGGTGATGGTGAGGGAACCTGGTAGAAACCTAGAAAATAAACTCACATTTTATCTTTCACAACATGATTTACTTTTTACTTATTTATTTTTTTGATATGTGCTTTTGATGTTTTAGTGTTCCTTGATGAAATGTAGGGCATGTGGGAAGTGGTTGCTTATAGGGCTACAGCAGGCAAAACGCAAGATGGCCCCAACCAATCAATCAACCAGGCAACCAACCAACCAGCCAAACTAACCAACAAACAGAAAGAAACAAAGATGGAACATGTTGAAAGCACACAGAAACCAGTGCTGAAGGAGCTCCTAGTGACCAAAGCTAGTGTTGAATTAAAACCCAAAGTATAAAATAAATATCCAAGATTTCATGCTGATATTTGTGATGACCTAGATTGGTGGGATAGGGAGGGTGGGAGGGAGGCTCAAGAGGGAGGGGATATGGGGATATATGTCTGCATATGGCTGATTCACTTTGTTGTGCAACAGAAACTAACACAGCTTCGTGAAGCAATTATACTCCAATAAAGATGTATCAAAAAACCCCAGAAGACTTCGTACTCTAAACACATACACAAAATAAGTAAATAAATAAATGCATAGTGGAAGAAAGAAAGAAAGGAAGGAAGGAAGGAGAGAGAGAATTCTTCAATGCAGAAGAATTTGGTCACATGTCAATAAAATGCCACGTGGGATCCTGGACCAGAAAAAGGACATTAGTGCAAGAACTGGGAAACTGAATAAAATCTGTAGTTTAGTTGGTATATTGTCTTAATGTTAACTTCTTAGTTTTGATAATTTTACTATGGTTATGCCAAATGTTTACCTTGGGGTGTCACTGCAGGAAGAGTTCGCGGAACAGTTCCCTAAGTTTAAAATTATCCTATGATAAAAAGTCAAAGCTAAATTATGGCAGGAAGGTTGTGCTGGCAATTTTTCTCCATGATTCTAAATACTTAAGTTGCTCTTGTCCCGAGGATGAAGGCATGATCTCCTTTTAAAGAGTAAGAAGTCCCTACCTTTGCTTGGCACTTAGAGTTTTCCACGTGTTTTCACAATGATTTTCCCATTAATTATGTGAGCGATAGATATGGAGTGATACTAATTTTTTTACATCAAGAAACAGATGTTTGTGGAAAGTAAATGACTTGGATTAATAACCAGGTTTTCTGATTTCAAGACCAGCACTCTTCCTATTCCAGGCAGCTTGCCAGTATTCCTCTTCATCTGCTTTGTAGCCATTAAGAAATTACCATCTTGGATTTGAAATCTGGCTCTTACTCTTTATTCTCTAAATAGATACCAAAGCATCTGGCTTTAACCAGATATGCCATTGGTTAGATATGCCACAATTCCAACCAGACTTACCGGCAGAGTTTCTTTCCCTAATAACTTTTCAGTCTTCACAAAGGGTGCAGGTATAAGCCTTTTCTTACTCTGATACCACATTTTAAAGAACTTGCAAAGTTCTGCATGTACCTAAAACGCTGTGGCTCACCCTTTTAACTCTGCTTGATCATCCAGCATAGCCACAGCATAACAGGATTGATTCAAGTTTTGAATTTATGGATGGTTTAGGGTTTCCAAGTTTCAAAAGCGCCTTTGATGATGGCAATATTGTGGGCAAGGGATGTGGGCACTGGGAGAGAGAAGAGTTTCTGTGGGCTGGAGCTCAAACAGTTATATTCATGCCTGTGTTTTGCTGTGGTAACTTCACTTGCTGCTGCCATCTACATCTAAATTGGGGCTGTAGGAATCTATTGGCAGCCTGGGTGAAAAAAATAAATGAAACGAAAGTACATTCTACGGTGCTGAACAGACCTTTCTTACCTTTCTCAGACATACCTGAGTGATGGAGGAGACCAGAGCCTGAATTAGTCTGCTAGGGCTGCCATAACAAAGTACCATGGACCGGGTATTTGCTTTCTCACAGCTCTGGAGGCTAGAAGTTCAAAATCAGGGTGTTGGTAGGGTTGGTTTCTTGTTTTTTCTGAGGCTTCTCTCCTTGACTTGTAGATAGCTGTCTTCCCCTGTGTATTCACATCACCTTCCCTCTGTTTTTGTCTATGCCCAGATTTTCTCTTCTTAAAAGAACGCCAGTCATATTGGATTAAAATGCACCCTGATGACTTCATTTTAACTTAATTAATTCTTTAAAGACGATCTCAAATGCAGTCATCATCTGAGGTGCTGGGGGTTAGGACTTCATTGTTTGAATTTTAGGAGGACACCATTCAACCCATGCCAGCAGCTTTGTTACAAACCAGAATGCAATCAATCAAATACATTCAACAAGGCTCCATATACTTCATGGTGGCCATTAGCATTCTTCAGCTTTGGTTTAGTTCTTCATAACACCTTGGGGGTTGGGGGCGCAGGGATTCTGCACACAGAATCTACAACCAGACCCAGGCTCCACCATAACGGTGCCCATATGGGGTGACCTTGCTGCCATTGGATTGTCCGTAACATTCCTCTCTTTGCACTCCTGTGCTCTATCATATTGCTGTGGAGGGAAATTACTGTCCCCCAACCACATAAGCCACACATCTGCACCCAGGAAATATTTTCTCACTCTGTTTCCTTGTAATGCATCTGATGCTCCAGCTCATTATTCAACTCATGCTGTCAATTTCTGAGAGTTCACTTTTTTCAAGAAGGGCAGAATAGATTTTCTGGGGCTTGGATCAGAGGACAATATGAGTGCCTGTTTCATTATTATTCAGGTATGGTGAGCCCAGCAAATCAGGAGATGCTTTCCAGTGAAAAGGTAGTTTGTTACTCAGAGTTTTCAAGAGGAGGCGGCATGCCACACCATGCAGGGCCAAATGGGGAAGCACCAGAGTCAGTCTGGGGGCAGAGGGAACAAGGGGGGAAATGTGGGCAAGAGCCTTTATTGTGTTTTCTGTGAGTAGAAACAGGTGAGTCAGGGTAAGGAGGCTTATGTTTGTCTGGTTTTCATAATTTCAGCCGGCTCTGGAGTGTAGGGACTGCCCTAAATTGTCTGGTACCTGGCCCTGGGCGATTAGGAGAGGGGAATACTGGCCTGGAATTTAAGAGCTCAATAGAGGAGAAGGTTGGGTGTGGGCTTTGGACTGGTTAGTTTGCATGTAAAAGATGCACTTGTAGGACAGTCGCTTACTCTAAGAATTGGCTAGTCCTAGGAGGGGCAGTCTTCCCAAGGTTGGTAAGACCCCAGAGGCTAAACATCAGAATAAAAAGGCATGCATAATACAGTAGCACCCACAACTGTGCCATTCTGAGTACCATTGGTTGGTGTCCTGGACTGGACTGAGATACCTATAGCCTCTCTCTCCCCAGTGGACTGAGATACTATGTCCAGAGAACAGGGGAGACAGGCAGTTAGCCTGTGATTGATGTGTCTTACTTAGTTCACCAAGTAGGAAATTGTAGATTCTGTCAAAAGTCATGGGGGATGCCAGGTCACTCTTCAGAAAGAGGACTGTCTACCCTTGCTCAGTTCCCATTTCTGGGGAGCCCTGCATTTGGTTTGTGGACACTGCCACATGGTAGTAAGGAGCTCTGAAACTGGCAGAGATGTGGAGCAATGAAATCATAGTTAAAGCTGGACCGAGCACAAGGAAATGGGCAGACAGCAAGCAAGGCAGGGAGTTGGAGCAATCCCATCTCAAACCTTGGCACGGGCACGGCAAGTATTGAACTTCCAGGACCCAGACACTGCTGAGATTTAAGAGGTCTGCACTTCCTGATAAGAGCAAAGCAGCAGCAATGCATGAACTGTTTGATACTGTCAACTCCCAAACTCATCTGAAAATTAGACAAAGGAAGTGTGGAGTGAGGTGGAATTCTAGAACTCTGGGGCATGGGGCTGTCAGGAAAAGGCCCTAGCTGATAAGGTCCTGAGGCAGGATTCCTCTGGATACCAATAATCTGGGAGGATGGAGAAAGCCCAGGAACACAAGTGACCTGTGCAAAAGAGAGGAAACCTGAGCATCACAGGAACTTTCCAGAGGTGCTGATGCCAAATGGTGGTCGTACAGTTGTTCATTGTTCATCCGTAAATATCCATGAACACTTACTATATTCTGGGTACTAGGCACTGGGAATATAATGATGAGCCAAACACACATGGTCCCCATCTGGTGCTCAGAAGGCTTTCACTGCAGAGCCCTGGTCTGTAACCCTCAGGCAGAGCCTCCTGGCATCCTCAAATACCACCAGCTTGCGAGTGACCACCTGTGGTATCCTAGGACCCTTACCTGTAGAAAACCAGATGCTTATTCCTTGTAGCTGGGCCAGAGCTGGGGCCAGAGCAATGTTCTTCATGACTCATAAGATACCTACCCTGAACCAGTCACCATACTTCATGCCCTTTAATGCCTCCCAACAACCCTGTGAAGTAAGATTATAATCCCGTTTTATGGATAAAGGATTGATTCCAGAATAGGTGAGCAAGTGGCCAAAGGTCACTCAGAAGAAAAGTAATCAAAACCCAGCTCCATCTGACCCTAAGGCCAGTGCTCTTTCTAAGTTATCAGGCATCTGGAGTCAGGTTCTCAATACAAATGGAAGATGAATCTGAATTGTTACTCTGATTAAATCACTCCATTTGCTAATAATTGTCACATCTATTTCTAGGTGTGGAGACACATACTTCTTAGTAACATTTTGACTCATGATTAATTAAATGATATGGATACACCCAAAAGATTAGTGTATAATTTCCAGTTTTAAAAATTTTAATGAATAAATAACAACTCTATTCTTTATTTATCTAGTTTAAAATGTTAATGAATAGCTCCCCTTCTAATTGCCAAGCTGAGTATTTAAGGGAACCTGACCCTTCATAAATATCGAACTCTGAGGTTTCATGTGTTGGTTTTCTATAAACATAGGAATTGCGTAATTACCACCCCTGCTATTCATTGAAATTCAAAATTAGATAAACAATAAGCAGGAATGTTTTAGTTCATTATTATTCATATCAAGTACTTTGCTTATGATATCCCCTGCCTCTTTTCATGGTTTCTTTTGTGTTCTGTCCTTTCTCTTTTGAGCACAAAATATGGTCCATTCAGTGGAAAGCTCTTTCTCTGATTGTCTTTTGGCTTGTTTTCTTTTTTCTTTTTCTTTTTTCCAACTGAGTCATCATTTTATTTGGAAGGAAAGGCGGCATCAGAGAAAGAGTTCCGGGCTTGGGGTTGTAAGACCCTTAGTCCTGGTCTCAACCCTGTAACTAACTTGCAATAGGTTCTCTAAGGCACGTCACTTACATCACTGGGCTTGGCTTTCCTCGTCTTCAAGATGGGGAATTTGCACTAGATGATCATTCATTCATTCATCTTTTTTTCCTTAAACAAATATTTTTGTGTATATATGTGCCAGGATTATGCTAGATACTGAGGTTCTCGAGGTAAATAAGATATGATTGAAGTTTCTGCCCTTATGGAACTCATCAGACAACCACACAAACCATTATAAGGTCACAATTATGATTATTACAAAGGGGATACATAGTGTGTGAACCATTATAATGGAGGTTTGGACACAGAGAGATCACAGGAAGCCGCTCTGGAAGAAGGGATGCTTACATTGGTATCTCAAGGAGGAATAGAAATTAACTAGGTGAAGAAGGAAAAGAGAAGAATCCCAGGAGTCGGGAAGAGCTTGGGCAAAGGTCCTGTGGCAGGACAGGCTAAAAGGCCCATTTGCATGAGGAGGAGAGAGGGAGAGAACGAGAATATGAGATGAGGCTGGAGCCGTAGTTGGGGCCTGTTCAGACAGGTCATGGAAAGAAGTCTTCTTCACCATGAGAGCAATAATGATATGCATCAGCATGTGTTGTAATCATATTTCCTTTGAAAGTGGTCTTGTTAGATAGCTGGAGGCTAGATCCCTTTAGTCTTGGTGTCTCTCTTCCTTTTCCCAGGTCTTCAGAGTTTGCAACACTCTCTAAGGGATGTAGGTTCTAAAGACAGTTTGTAAGTGTATTGGTTAGTACCAGGTCACAGGTGGGTGATGATGGCAGACCCTAGGGCTGAGATGTTCACGTTCCTTCCCTTGCTTGTTGCCACATTCCTTCTACTGCTTCCCATGCAGGAAAACTTGGGGAGACACAGCTCTGCACAATCAAAGAATTATCATGGTGCACTCTTCATAAAATGACTTCATGAACCTGAACTTAGAGCTTCAACAACAATCCTCCAGGTCTGTAATTTCACATACGCTAAGCTGATTCTCCCAGAAATTGATAAAGGCTCAAAGAATACACAATTTCTTCCTTTTATGTATTACAATCTATGATTCATATTTCAAATACTTTGCTTGACATAATCTACTTGTAATTTTTATTTTATTTCTTAAAAGGAAAGAGGGAGATAGCCGAAGATTGTATCCTGGCAATCTCCCTGGGGGAAATACTCCTTCCTTCTGGGAACAGGCTGTGCCATGAGTCTTCATCACCAGTCTTTGACTACAGAGGCTACTTTTCATATGATGGGGAGTGGGGTCATGGCTTAAAGGGAGACTTGAGGGCTGGCTCAATTCCAGGCCTTGTTTAGAAGTTGGTCATAGAAAACTCCCCAGGCTCAAATGTTACTGCAATTAGTTGGAAAATTGAGACCATCTTTAAGGCAATGCATCTCTGCAGGAAATGTAGCTGAGCTGGGAGGAAACGTGGCATCAGATCAGAGTGGTCCCCAAACTATCAGAATCTCCTGGAAGCTTTTTAAGAATGCAGATGCCTAAGCCTCATTTCTGTGGATCTGTTTTGGTGGATTGGGAGTGAGGTCAGGGAATCGATATTTTTAAAAAGCTCCCCCAGGGGATTCCATCTGATAACGATTTCAGCTTCTGAGATGCAAACTGTTTTATTCATCCCTGTAAGAGGAAAGGGCTGCTCGGAGACGTAAGGATAAGTGGACACATTCAGAGTGCTCGTCACAGTTGAGAAGTCGGGAACACTTTTCCTGAGTACTCTCTGTTGTCTGAAAGCCCTTCTCCCTTCTCCCCAGAGCCCAGCACCCCCAAACTCCCGTTCGCTTCTAATTCCATCCCGAATAAGTAGATAATAGGCCGCCCCTCAGGGAGATGCTATCCCCATGCAGGCCTTTGGGGGGCGGCCAAATTAGAAGTTTCAGAATCAGACTGACTTGTGCTGAAATTCCATGCTGGCTTCATCCTCCCAAATTATTATTATTATTATTATTTTGTGGTACGCGGGCCTCTCACTATTGTAGCCTCTCCTGTTGCGGAGCACAGGCTCCGGACGCGCAGGCTCAGCGGCCATGGCTCATGGGCCTAGCTGCTCTGCGGCACGTGGGATCTTCCCGGACTGGGGCACGAACCCATGTCCCCTGCATCAGCAGGCGGACTCTCAACCACTGCGCCACCAGGGAAGCCCCCAAATTATTTTTTTAATCAACTTTATTGAGGTACAATTTATAAACAATAACATGCAGCCATATTAAGGATAATTTCATGAGTTTTGAGAAAATTTATAGCGTGTCACCACCATCACAATCATGGAGAACATTTCCGCATCACCCCAAAGTACCCCCATGACCTTTGCAGTGACCCCTACTCCTCATCGCCAGACCCCAGGCCAATACTGATCTGCCTTCTGTCATCGTAGATGAGTTTGCTATTCTAGAACTTGATATAAATGGAATCACTCAGTATATATTATTTTGTTTCTGGCTTTTTTTTCTTTTCCTCCTAATACATGTTTTTTAAAATTCATCCACGTTTTACATGCATCAGTACTCTGTTCTTTATTATTACTGAGTAGCATTCTATTGGACGGCTACAGCACAATTGGTTTATTTATTCACGTGTCAATGAATATTTAGATTGACTTATGGCTATTAAGCGTCTATGAACATTTGAATAGAAATCTTTGGGCAGACATATGTTTTTTATTTCTTTTGGGCAAATATCCAGGAGTGGAATTCTGGGTCCTATGATAAGTATGTGTTTCACGCTATGAGAAACAACCACAATGTGCTCTGGAGCGGCCAGACCATTTTGCATTCCCCATAGCAGTGAATGAAAGTTCCATTTGCTTTGCCTTCTCACCAATACTTGGTATTGTCACTATTTTTCCTTTTTAGCCATTCTAGTGGGTGCAGAGTTGTATGGGCAAATTACTTTTAACTTCCCTAAACTTTAGTTTTTTCACTCTTCCAAAAGGGAAGACCTCACTAATAGCTGTTTTACAGATGAAGAGAGAACGTTTTTAGTACACAGGGCCTGGCATGTAATAGCGCTCAGTAACTATAGCCGTGCTACTCAGGGCGGGAGTGCTCAACCTGGCTGCACGTTTTCTCAAGTAGGGAGATTTTAAAAATCCAGCTTCCAGGGGTTCATGCCAGATCAATGAAATTAGAATGGCTGGGGATGCTTGAGAGGTGCTGCTTTGTGGAGACCAAGCCTTATCTGTCTCTGCATAGGGTCCAGCCTGGGTCTGGCCAGTATAAAGCAGCAGCAAGTAACTATTTTGACCTTGAGCGTGTAAGATTTGTATGTGTGCGCAGGGCTGAAATGGCAGTGAGGGATCAGTTGCTGCTGCAGTGACCTTTCCAGGCAGGCGGGCCAAAGACAGACACGTTTGCAGTTTCTGAGGACTGTGTGGGATGGAAGGGGAGTTTGCAGTCATGAGGTCTCCAACACAACGGGCTGTGTCTGCAGGCGTGCCGGCCGCGGGCTGAGTGGGGATCACAGGCAATTAGGCGCAGCCCGCTCACCAGGCAGCTGCAACCCACTTTGTCTCTTCTTAGGCCGGCTTTGTGTGGTTTCAGGAGCTTTTAGGAGGCTTTTGCAGGCTCTCCTCTGCAGCCAGCTGGCAAAGCGGTGGGATCAGCCAGAGGGTGTTGCCTAGGTTCTCTTTGGAGGACCACATGTATGCTCAGAGCCCCTCCTCTCTTCTTGGAACATGATACACAGGGAGGGGACAGCCTCACCCTCCCCTCCAAAGTAAGAGACCCCTGTAACTGGCAAAACGGTAAAGCAGAACGTGCCTTGGCCTTCCTGTGGCTGCAGTTTCTGGAAAGGCTTTTCTATATGTAATCCTAAGTAGCTTAGTAATTTTCCAGAGAGACAGTATACCCAGGACAGAGAAGGATTTCCCCTGACTTGAAATTATAGCATCTTCTCCATCTATTTCTTCACAAACCTGGCCTCCTGTTTAGTAGATGCTGGGTACTTGTTAGGTGACTAGAACTGAGTTGAAATCAGAATTTCTAGAAGATTTGGATATTTTATGCCCAGGAGTTGCTTGGAGCCAGATGTATCAGGGTGATGATCTTGACCTTGGCTCTATGGCATGTCCCTCCTGTGATCAGCCCAGCTTTGTCCCTCTGAACCCACAGCTCACGCCCAGGCCTTCCACTGTGATACCAGCTGCCGGGTCCCTCCCCTGCGATGCTACATGTGATCTACACCCCTGGGGGTCTGCAAGCCTCCTCTCCACCCAGCCCCTCACTGAAATGTATCTGCCCCGAGTCCCTTGGCTTCACCCCGCCCTGCCAATTGAGAAAACAAGCTGAGCAAGAAGATCTCAGGGCTTTTTTCCTGCTGAATCCTTGGGGGAGGCAGGCAAAGTTTTCAGGCACCCGCAAGATGGGTAGAAGATATGTTTGGAAGAGGATGGGGAGTAATTTCGCCCTCTCCCTCCATTCCAGCTAACTGCTGCTGTGCAGTTAACTACCCCAAGTTCAGTGGCCTCAAATCACAAGCTTTTATTATGCTCACAGGTGCTGTGGGGCAGAAATGTGGACAGATACAGTCAGAATGGTTTGTTTCTGTTCTGTTCCATGACATCTAGGACCTCAGCTGAGAAGTTTCCAGTGGCTGAGGGTGAGTCCAATGGCTGGGGGCTGGAATTATCTGGATGCTTCTGTATCTGAGTGCCCTGGATAGGATGACTTAGAGGCTGAGCTCAGTGAGACTGTCAACCAGATCATCTGCATATGGCCTCTCTGTGTGGCTTGGGTTTCCTTAGGACCCAGTGGCCTCATGGTGGTCAGACTTCTTACACAGAGCCAGGAGCTCTAAGAGAAAGTCAAGGGCATCTGAAGACACCTAAGGTCACTTTTGCCATACACTGTTAGTAAAAGCAGTCATAAGGGCCTCCTAGATTCAAAATGTGAGGACACGGACCCCACCTCTCAATAGGGGTGTCGTATAATCTGGGTGTTAGAATAACTTGTGCTTTAGGACCTCCACTCCACAAGTCTTTGGTTGGAAAGCTGTCAGAGGAAGAGAGCGGTGGGGTGAGGCGCACCAGCCCCTTATGACCCTTATGTTCCCTTCTCGACACTTTCCTGGGATCCCTCCGCGGCAGCTCTTGCAAACTCTGCTGCTGGATTTCAAGGAGAGACACAGTGTTTGGTCCTCAAATCCCACCCTGAGACATTGCGATTTGATTCTCTCCTTGGTGATGAGGCTCGTGCAGTGACAGCTTTGAGAAGAACACTATCCTGGGAGGATCAGAGGGTGGCAGCTAGCTGGGTGGAAGAGGGAGGGGCCGCCGTGGGCAGGGAGGTTGAAGAGATGACCACGTGAAGGCTCAGAACCAGGGAGGGACCTGCGTCCACAGAGAGAAGAGAAGGACCGTATCTCAGAGGCCAAAGAACAAGATGTGGGAGGGACAGCAGTTTTCAAGAAAGAGGTCATCTGATATAGATCACTTCTTCTGTCAGGCGCTGGGACCAGGGTAATGAGGGTGTGTAGACATCCTTACTCCACCCCATTGAATGGCTTTGAGTGAATAACTGCAGCATCTCAGCCCCATAGAAATGACATCAGAAACTAGTCTGCTGTTCCAAGTCTCTTCTTGCTAAGGAGCCCCAAGTGTGGGGATCCTTGCCCCTCCACCTCCATTGTACTTATGATTTTTTTTTTTTTTTTTTTTTTTTGCGGTACGCGGGCCTCTCACTGCTGTGGCCTCTCCCGTTGCGGAGCACAGGCTCCGGACGCACAGGCTCAGCGGCCATGGCTCACGGGCTCAGCCGCTCCGCAGCATGTGGGATCTTCCTGAACCGGGGCACGAACCCGTGTCCCCTGCATCGGCAGGCGGACTCTCAACCACTGCGCCACCAGGGAAGCCCTGTACTTATGATTTTTTAAACATATAGAAAGCACGTTGTTTGCGATTACATTGGACCTTCCAAAGGAAGCATGAACATAAATTCTGAGATGAACAGCCTAGTGCTGGAAGCCTCTCGGCCTCACTTCACTAACTTATTTCAATGAATCCCCAGCCGAAAGCATCTTACATACTTCAGTTCTTGAGAAGATGAGACATGAATGCTGGGGAATTATAAGACAGAGGGGCTTTATTGCAACAGTGAACAAGCTGGAAATTACAAGGTAATGGAATCTCAGTGGGAGGGCCTCATACCCTGCCATTAGCTAACTCAGACAGTGATTGCTGCAGGATCGGCTGGGGTTATACAAGCACCGCACAGGTTTCTGCACTTTGCATCCTCATCTGGCGAAGCCCAGACATAATCACACTTGAAGGCAGAGGGTACACCTGGCTGCCGGGAGCTTTGACCTCACAGGAAAAGTCTACAGAATTACCTCCTCTGGGAATCCTTTATCCTACAGGAGATGATTTCCTTCTGAGCCCTCGTGGTGCACAGATGCTAAATAGTGTTTGGAAAAGGTGAAGTAGTAGGTCAGGCCTGGGAGTGGACACTAATCTCCCAGGATACACCTGTGCAGGTGCTGCCTCTTGCCCTTCTGTGGGATCACTGAACCAAAGGACGGCCCGAGCAGGGACCCCAGTCAAGAGCATCTTTCCTGTGTTCCTTGCCATGTAGCCATGAAGGCTCCAGGCTGTGCAGGAAACACAGAGGCAAAAGTGCAGCCCTGATTATGGGCTATGCAACCATCACCACAAAGACAGCAGCACACAAATGCCAGGTACAACGTGTATACCAGGTACTGGGCTACTGTTCCACATACCTTTCTACGACCTTTCCAATAACCTCCCCAGGTAGGTGATGATAGCCCCGTTATACAGAAGAAGAGAGAGAATTTAACCTTAGTGCACACGAAATTAGGATTACATCATCCTATCAAATATTGTTTTCTAAAATACGGTTCTTTGAGAATCATGTTTATGACTTCTGCCCTCTCCATGTGCTGTGTATTTTCTTCATTATTTACTTATATATCTTTGAATCAGTTTGCCCATCTTGCCCAGGCTTTACTTAGTTAAATACAGCAACGGGGTGAGGTGCAGCCTAGGAGGTGCTGGGCACTGGACCAGGTCCCGTCCCACTTGAGTCAGGCTGACCCAGGTAGGAAGTAGAGTTTATCAGGAAAAGCCTTGAACCTCAGTCTTGGCATGCTTCAGCATCTCAGAATCCAAGATGAGGCACGGAAGAGGTGGCAGACCTCACTAAAGGAAAACGAAGGATGGATAAAGCCTTGGCACTAGGTGATTCTGTGGGCAGCCTGCAGGGAGAAGGCAGTAATGTGCATCAATTGACAACCTCAGTGGTGACCTTGAATGTGGGGTTTTGGTCCCTGGGAGGAGCTGACCCGAGCAGAGCCTGGGCATAGTGACTGGGTGCTGGAACATTCACCACGTTGGGGGCAGCCTGAGGGGTAGACTCTGTTTCTAGAACTGAAACCAAGGCAGGAAATGAGGCTGGAACTCTCCACAAAAGCCCACGTGCCTGGGCCTTGAGGGCAGGACTTGACATTGGAGCCAGAGGGCCCACCGACTCCCTGTGCCTCGGCCTTCCTTAATGCAGGGGAGTAACTGCAGGTGGGCAGAATCAGCAGGTGGACCTGTGAGGCCCCAGCTGCAGGGAGAGGAAGGCTGGGCAGCAGGGAAGCAGGCCTGGCAACTCTGGCTCCGGTGGAAGCAGCCTGTGTTTTCTGCTAAGATAACAAAGGTTTGCTTTCCCTCCCTGATGGGAGAAGAATGCAGGTCAAGTGCTTGCACACATGAGCCCACAGTGCAGCTGACTGCCCTCAGGCTCACCTTCCTCTGAGCCTTCCAGGGCATGTGAATGAGAAGTGTTTCCAGTTTGTGTTTATAAACACAAGCAAACGAGAGCTGGGCTGTCATCCCAAGTCAGAGGTAAAAATGCAGCCAATTATGTAAAATGGGATGAAGCGCTAAATCCAGAAACATTTCAGAGGGAAGAAAAGAAGAATGGAGGCGTGTGGGAGGGGGGAGCATTGGAAGGAGTCAGAGTCTTCTCTGCCACTTGGAGCCTTTGGTGCCTGCTCTGTGCCCCCTTTTCACTTTGTTCTGAAAACAGCAGGATAAGCTAATGTCCGAGGTATGAACTTCAGTTCAGTTTATCCATCATTTTCTAGGAGCTTATTATGCACAGAAAGGAAGGGAGGGAGGGAGGGAGGGAAAAAATTACTCAGACAAGCAAATCCCCCAAGCCGAACTCTAACTATTTTGCATGTAATGGTTTGATGTATTTTCTGATGTGTAATTTGTTTTCCTGAGTGCACCTACTCATCAAGATAGAGTGACCTGTGTTCAGATGTGTGCTGTGAGTCACCTAGAGTGTTCCTCCTCCCCATTTTAGAAAAGGAAGAATTAACATCTCTGGAATACCTACTATGCGCCAGAAACTGTAATGACATTTGATGTTCGTTATCTCATTTGACTCGAATCACACAGGTCAAGCCAAGCTGTGCTGCAGTAACAACCTCTAAACCTCAGTGGCTTAAACATTGCACATTTATTTCTTGTTCACATTGCATGTCCATTGCAGGTGGGCTCTGCTTCTTATGGGACCTGGGCTGAGGAAATAGCCTTTATCTTGGGTGGCACAGGGGGCCATTCTCGATAGAAAGGTAGCCCTGGCGAGTACACACCAGCAACAAAACTCTCCTGCCCCAAAGTGACATATGCTCAGCTTCATTCATAACTCATTACATGGTAGTCACATGGCCCCATTCTGCCCCAGGGGATCCAGGACACATAATCCTACCTTGTGACCAGAAGGCAGAGGTTGGGAAATATTTGCCAAAAAGCACCAGTGGCTTCCACAGTTTCTTAAAATAATCCCTAGCTCACAGGGTTACTGTATTATTCACATTTTACAGATGAGGTTTCTGAAGCTAGGAGAACTTGACTAACTTAATCAAAATCCTAAGAGTTTTTATGCCTTCATACAATTTCTTTTGCTTTTAGTATTTGTGAATCTGTTTCCTAGAAAAAGCTAACATGTGAGTAAACTGATGAAATCAGATGTCTCAGCCACAAAACTGGTTGCCAGACTCTCTCAAATGGCAGGCATCTTGCAAGGTCTTGCCCAGGCGGCCGGCCATGTCACTGGCCTCTTGCCTGTGAATACCTTTTTAACTATAAAATTTAAACTAGGGTGAGATTCTCCAGACAGAGTCCCATAGAATGTTAGTGACATTGCATACGAAAAAGTGTTCCATTAAATGTACTTAGGAAACCTATATTTTGGAATATGCTGGTATACACAATGTTAAACAGATTTTATCACTGCAGGTATTCTTTTAAAGGATTGACTTTGCTTATATGACTTGTGACTCTTCAAAAGGGAGACTCTAGCATGTGATGTATCCCAAACACATTTGCTTAAGTTTTCTGGAAAATCTATTAACATGGAAATGCTGGACCAAGATGTTAATGTGTGACAGTGATACTCATTGCATTGTAAGAGGTATAGAGTCTGAACTCCTTTCATGCAGTGGTTCTGGAATAGGAAACTTCAGGACAGGAGCATCAGTGACCACACAAACAGAGCCTGTATTATCCCAGGTGCTGCAGATAGAGAATCAAACATGTATGGTCTATGCCTTCAAGGACTACATGATTTAAACAAATGATTATCAGTTATTGGCAATTATCATTTGCTAGGCTTGGTAGGAATGCAATTTTAAAAATCTTCACTCTAGCCCAGCCAGGTAATTTTCATCTTCATCTTTAAAATGAAGACAGATGACTAAGTTTATACATAACTAAGACTCAGATGAACTTGCTTGGCCAAAATCACAGTGTCAGTTAGACCCTGAACCCGGCTCCCCACCTGGGGTCTTTCACTCTGATACTTGGTGACTCTCTGCCAGGTCTCCTGCAGGGACAGGAACAGAGCTGAGGGTAGTGTCATGGGCACAAGCTCACAGAGCTCAGAGGAGGGTTGTTTTCACTCTTAAATGAGACTTCCACAACCTTCTCTCAATGCATGTGGTGCATGGAACTCGGAGATCCTCAACCTTGGCAGTCTATGAGCCTCACTGCAGGAGTTTTACAAAATGCCCACATCCAGGCTGTCCGCCATCCCAGCGAACTCAGAACCTCCAGGGGTGAGAGCTGCCACTGCTATTTTTTTGAAGCTCCCCAGTGATTCCAGCGTTCAGCCAAGATTGAGAACCAGTGGCGTGACCCCCGCTTGACCTGTGGGAAGCACCAGCCTCCCTCTTAGCTCCTGTACCTCTCACCTCCCAGTCGGAGAGTGAGCTCACACTTGAGAGGTAGAAATCAGTCTGTTCCAAGAAGAATTATTTTGGGTGTTAGAATAAACCCCTTCTCTTGGAAGGAGCAAAGACTTTGGATTTGGACCATCCAGGGTTCTGCCCCTGCTGTGGTCCATGCTCGGGAATGCCTTCATCTCTCTGGGCCTCAGCGTTTTGGTTTTTTTTTTTTTTTCACATTTCTAAAACTGGAACTTAAAAAAAAAATTTATTGGAGTGTAGTTGATTTACAATGCTGTGTTAGTTTCAGTTGTACAGCAAAGCGAATCAGTTGTACATATACATATATCCACTCTTTTTTTTTGGATTCTCCTCCCATATAGGCCATTACAGAGTATTGAATAGAGTTCCCTGTGCTATGCAGCAGGTTCTTATTAGTTATTGATTTTACATATAGCAGTGTGTATATGTCAACCCCAATCTCCCAATTTATCCCTCCCCCCCATACCCTGGTAACCATAAGTTTGTTTTCTACATCTGTGACTCTACTTCTGTTTTGTAAATAAGTTCATTTGTACCCTTTTTTTTAGATTCCGCATATACGTGATATCATATGATATTTGTCTTTCTGTGTCTGACTTACTCCACTCAGTAAGGTTTTTTAGTGCATCTGTAATAACACCCTTGGCACATACAGGTGCAAGGAGGAAAGGAGGTGATGTTCAGTACTTGACACAGAGCAGGTGTCAAACATGACCGTCCCCTTCCTCTCCCTTTGCTGTTCCCTCTTCTCCCTGTGCTTTAATTTAAACTGAGTCTATCATCTTAAGAATCTTAAGAATGTCATGGCTTGTCCTAAAACTAAGATTGGTGACGTTGCCATGAAGTCCTGCCATGGGACCTGGGAGGACGTGGAGTAAGTGATGGCTTTTATCATTTTCTATTGGTTCCAGCTACATTATTATTAGTGCTCCCATTATGAGGGCCTTTGTTTAGCTTGAGGAAGCTGAGTCAAGTGATCATTTAAAGCAGTGAAGCTCAACACAGACAAATATGTGTATACAGTCTCCATTCTTAGATGCACTAATTGCTCACCCGACGCTCTAAATTCTAATTAAAACCATTCCACCAGATGATTTTATTTTATTCCTTTCAACTTGTAATTAAAGCATTTACTGGCCAACTATCCGAAAGAAATGAAGAGATTCCACTTGGGTGTTTGAAGAAGAAAATGGGATGAAGGCCCCTGAGGGGGTGATTTGGTTGTGGTTTAACAAGATCAACTCCTTGTTGACTGGAGATCATTTTGGGGGAAACATTGACTCTGCTTTTGGACATTCGATTTAGCTAGATTACAGCTAAATTCAAGAATTCAGTTCTTCATGCATTTATTGAACGCCAGTGCATGTCCAGGGACAGAATCATTACGTGAATCTAGTGGTCACCAGTCAGGAATTTGTAAGTGGCAAACCAAGCCACAGGTAATGATCCACACTTTCAGAACTTCTTCAGAATGCCCTGCTTAGGCCTTCTTTTCCTTGCTCTCATCTTCCTGATTTTGGTTGGTTGTTTCAGTGACCACCAGTTAATGACTATAATCAAATGGGTCCCCACAGCTCTCTCAGATTTTTCTTGCTCCTCCCTCACTGGTCCCACCTTCTACCCTGCTGATCACAGGCAGTTTTCTCGGGGGGAGGGGCTATGTACTGGACGGACCCCACCTACCTAGCTCTAGGCTAGTTGTAATACGTACGGAGTTTACTATCCTTAATGTAAATATAGTCTTTACAAACTTATAAGAAAATCTGAGGCCGCAGTAGATAAATAAAGACCCAAATCATTAACAAAATAAACATATGAATAGCCAAATATAATGCATTTTAAAACAAGCACGAGACAGTGTTTTTCATCCACCAAATTAACAAAGGATGATCATAAGCTGTAATGCTGGTGGGCAGGCACATGCCAAGGTGCTGGTAAGACCAGAAATGGTATCAGTTCCTCCCCTAACAAGCTCAGGGCCCAGGACAAGAGGATAACTGGGGGCCCACGTACCATGTGCCTACAGATTTAAAAGTTACACACAAAGCTAAGAAGTGTTAAGGATTTTCAGTCTTCCTACCTTGACAAATACACCTTCCTAATGACTTGGGTGACTTTATAATTCTTGGACCCTCAGGAATTCTTTGGTAGAACTTGGCGGTCCTGGCCCCTAGCAGCTCCCACTCCTCTTCCCTCCCCAGCTCCACCTGTGCCAGGAGGGACTCTGTACACAGGCGTGTGGGCCCCCCAACTGCACATCCAAGATCCTTCCAGGTGCCCACCCACCACACACAGCCTGGGGCATGCAGAGTGCAGTTGAGGTCTTCTCTTGAGAAAACAGCCCCAGGGAAGAAACTCTGAAGCTGTGGAATCAGGTGTGGTACCAGAGGAAGGCAATTCCAAGACCCCAGGCACTGGGAGCAAGATCTAGAAAGTCAGAGGTTATGGGCTCCCAGTGGGTTATCCCCTTGACCCATAGGAAGTGCCATGGCCCGAGGGAGGCCAGAGAGGGGCCCAGGAAAGTGTGGGACCAGATCAGGGACCCTTCTTGCCAAGGTCAGTAGTAATTGGTGTTATCTCTCTGGGAAACAGTTGGACAAGTTTAAAATGTTGGTGACGCATTGTCCAATTGTTTCCTCGAAACAATGTCCCAGACATCCAGTCTCTGAGAATCAAAATACAGAAGACTCGACAAAAAAGTAAAATAATAATTACATATAAAATATTATCTAATAATATGACTTATCATATCCCTCTCAGAAAAGCCACAGCCTAAATGTCTAACAATAAGTCAATGACTAAATCAGTTATAGTACTATCCAAATATGGCTTATAATGTTCAGAGTCAAAAATAAGAAATAATGTAATATGTGATGTTAAGTGAAGTATTTAATACATAGTAGCAGGTGGTTAAAAAAAAAGATTTAAACATTATGACTTAAACCATAGAAAAATATTTAAATGTAAATGTGCCAGAATAGAATATTAACTGCTATTGATGAAGTGGCTGGGCATGAGGGAATGAATTCTAGGTAATATTTTTCTCTTTATGTAAGCCTTTATTTGGAAAATTTCCTGAAGAACAGCTTATTAATTTTACTCTCAAGAAAAGAAAGTACAAATTATTTTAGATGTTTTGAAATAGTGAGTGAATGCACAATGTAAATTATTGTTGTGGATCTAGTTTTTGCTTTGGGAGTGCATTCATAGTTGCTTATTACGTTGTTAAAAATAAATGAACTAAGGTACAAACAAGCAAACAAACAAATAAACAAACAAGCACTATAGTGTGCAGGGAGTAATGATCAAGGTGTGTGGTTGAGCCAGAATTATGATTAGTTCTGTACAACTGAGGTCCAAATATAAAAATAAACAGTAAATTCATGCTAAATATATTAAAATAAAGATATAAACAGAAATGAGGGCCAAAAGGAAAAGTAAGAACAAAGCTTTGCTCACCATAAATGTAAACACAGTTGATGGTGATGTGATTTTTTTTCCTGAGCTTCCTGGCAGGTAGAACAAAGAAAGGCCCCTGTCGATCCCCCTTTCTGTTTGTAATCAGCACCTAGAGGGGCACGTAATTTACCGCATTGCAGTCTTGGTCTGTCTCTTCCATGTGCACTACCTGTCTGTTACCGAACACAAGACCAAGTGCCCGACGCACAGTGAGGCCAAACAATACCAAAACGTTGGACTTTGGAGCAGAGAAAGGTTTACTGCACGGCCATGCAAGGAGATGGGTGGCTCATGCCTTAAAAACCCCGAACTCCCTAAAAGCTTTCAGCACAGCCCTTTCATAGGAAAGGTGAAGGAGGGGCGTGGTTAGCTGTTGCAAACTTCTTGGTGTCAGATCCTTTGTTCTTGAGGTCAGGTCATGGTCATGTCGCCCTGTCCCTGTAAGCCTCCACCACAACAAACGTTATTCCCTGTTCTGACAAGAAAGGGCAGGGTCCCAAGGCTCAAGTTCTGCCCTCTGAGGTCCAGGCCCTGGCTAAGAGGAGGGGGTCCCTGAGGGGGCCAGTTACCCCGCCCAGGAGCGTTCGTCCAGCACCCAGTCTGGGTCCTCCTGCCAGTGTCCAGGTCCAGCTGAGGAGGCAGAGCTCAGCTGGCGGCGCCCCCAGGTCCAGGTCTCCAGACCCTGCCCAGCCATCGTCACTGAGGGAGCCAGGCGCCCAGGACCCAGCCGGCCCTCAGGCTCCTCAGGCCACCCAAGGCAGGGAGGGGGAGAGGTTCGCTGCTGCTTCAAGGCCTGGGCCCGGCCAATGGGCGGCCGTGGCGAGGGCTCTGGAGCCCTGCAGGACACAGCCCTCAGCCTGTCCCTGGGCCCCCCAGCTCACCCGGCAGCCCAAGGCCAGCAGGTCTGAAGGGCCCTGGGGAGAAAGCCACAAGCTGCCTCTCACCACACTCTCTGCTGCGAGGACCATGCACTAATGGCTGCATGCCCGCCCCACCCCATTACATCTCTGGAGGGGGTCTTTCCCGTCTTTGTATTTCCGGTGTATGAGAATGGCAACAACAACAAAAAAGAGGTTGAACGGAGCCGTTTCTGACATCTAATGTGCTTTGAGCCTCAGTTGTTGAATCAAGACATTTCTCTGCCCTCCCAGGTCCCAAGAAGATTCCATAATGACTTAGCATTGCCCTGGGTTGGATCTTTGCAGCAGCCAGAGAGGGAAATACCTGTCTCTAATTTAAAGGTGGCTACAGAGAAGAGCCGATCAGGCAATCAGAATGGAAAAAATAAAGAAGACATAGAAGTCCTGCTGGGAAAAGTTTGGGGGAGGAAATTTCCTAAATACTGTGCATTAAACAGAGCAGAGTTTGGGGGTCTCCGAGAGCACCATCACTTGTGACACTAACTGCAAGTTCAGGGTCCCCAAGACCACCCTTAGGTTTGATAATTTGCTAGAAGAACTCACAGACTCACTGAAAACCATTAGACTCAATGTTACAATTTATTATGGCAGAATAAAACTAATTAAAATTAACAAAGGGGAAAGACACATGGGGCAGAAGCCAGGAGAGTTTCACATGTAGAGCTTCTAGTTGACCTCTCTGGCTGGAGTTATGGACAGCACTGTCTTCTCCTAGCAACAATGTACAACAATACTCATGGAGTACTGCCACCCAGAGAAGCTCACCCAAGTCTTGGTGTCCCGAGTTTTTATTGGGGCTTCGACATCTAGACATACTTGCCCACCCACATGGCTTGCCTCAGTCTTGAGCTCCTCCAAAGTTTTAGCTCATACCACATGGCCCAAGCCCTCCATTATAAATCATCTAGACTGTAGGGGCTGGCCCAAGGCTTCCAAGTAAACAAAGATACTCTTATCAGGCAGGTCATTCTAAGAGCTTAGTGATGACCTTCTAGGAATCAAGGGCAAAGGCCAGACCTATTCTTGAGTAAAATTATTTCTTTAATACACAGACAGACATACATGGATTTGCTAAAGCCAACCCTACATGATGTCATTGGTTATGAAGGTTTTTTATTTGGATGGTTGTGTGCTTTGGGTAATCTATATGGCTATTCCTCTTTCTCACCCCTTGTTAGCAAGAACAATACAGAGCTGAAATAAGACAGGCTGTGGAAGTAGTGTTTCTAGATAGTAGTGTTGCAGGTTGGGTTCCCCAGAAAACAATCTCTGAGATGGAGTCATATGTGCACCATATTTTAAGGAATAGCTGCAAGAAGCAGAAGAATAGCCATCCAGATGTCTGCCTCTTAATCCCTGGAACCTGTGAATATGTTCCCTTGCATGGTACAAGGGACTTTGCTGATGTGAATAAGTTAAGGATCTTGAGGTGGGGAGATGATCCTGGATTATCTGGATGAGTCCAGTACCATCTCAAGAGTTTTTACAGCAGGGAGCATCAGAGGTCAGGAGGGTCAGAGTAAAAGAAGGTGTGACAACAAAAGCAGAGGGCTTAGAGAGAGATTTGAAGATGCCTGTACTGCTGGCTTTAAAGATGGAGGAGGGGGCCATAAGCCAACGAAGACGCCAGTCTCGAGAAGCTGGAAAAAGCAAAGAAAGAAATTCTGCCATAGAGCCTTCAGAAGAAACACAGCCCTGCCAACATCTTAATTTAGCCCAGTGAAACTTATGACCTTCCAGAACTATAGGAGAATACATTTGTGTTGTTTGAAGCCACGAAGTTTGTGGTAATTGGTTACAGCCATCACAGGAAACCAATGCAGTGCCTCTGGGAGTGAGAGGGAGAAGGGGCGGGGAGAGAGAAATCTAGGGTGATACTCAAGGCTCAAGGTCAGCCTTGACCAATGGCCTGGGGACCTCTAGAGAGAGAGAGCCCTCCAGAGTTGCCTGTGATTGGGCTGAGGTGGCCTGGCCTTCATGAGCCTGCTTTTGTTGAACCCAAGTTTGTGTGCTTGATGCACAGCGGCCAAACGAACTGAAATATCAGAGTTTGGATCAGAGAAAGGTTTATTTATTGCAGGGTCATGCAAGGAGAGAAGGGTGGCTCACACTCAAAAGACCCCAACTCCCCGATGGGTTTCAGGGAAGAAGTTTTTATAGGCAAAGTTTTGCAGGGAGGGCTGCAGGGTGTGTAACTGTCCTCTGATTGGTTAGAGGTGGTGTTCCAGGAATCTCAGTCATCAGCCTTCTGGTTCCAACAAGCCTGGGGTCCACGAGCTTGTGCACAGCCTGAATTTACCATCCTCCACCTGGGTGGGGGCCTTAGTTCCTGTAGAAGAACTCAGAGATCTGTATCAGATCAGTTTGCACATCACCCTTCCCACTCCAAGGAGGAGCCAGGCCCAGGCCTCACGCTGCACTGATGTTTCTTTCTGCATTCCCTCACTCCCCTAACTAGTAGCAACTGTTTGAATCTGCCTTTTGGAACTCAGGGAAGGTCTAGGAGACTGAAACCTTTTTCCTACAAACAAGAAATGGGGGACACGAAAAGGCTTTTGTCCCCAGAAGGGCCCCCCAGGGTCCTGCTCAGTTTCACTGCATCTACCCATCCTCACTGCAGCGGAGGTAACCCTGAGGTGGCTGATGCCGAGGTCTACCTGCCAACGCACCCCCAGCTTCTGGGACAACTGGTCCTTCCTTGTAAGGGATCTGGGCGTTGTATCCTAGTGCCCACCCACGTTGGCCTGTGGACACGGTCACTCCATTCCCCCTAGACTTCTTGCTTGAGTCAGAGGGAGAAGAAAGCAGATAAGTCCCCTTGCTTTGTTCTTGGGGGACGAAGGCATTTTCATGAAGGTTCCAGCAGAAGTTAATCCTCCATTGGTTCAGTTAATTAATTCATGCAGACAGCAGAGAAAGAAGGCTGTTCACAGAGGTAGCCCATTCATGCTTCCTCCAAATTGCATGTTTGCATACTAGAAATAAGCTAAGGGTTCTCAGGGGCTGAGGTGGCTGTCAGGATGCAACCCTCAAAAAAAGTCACGAGGGCTTCCCTGGTGGCGCAGTGGTTGAGAGTCCGCCTGCCGATGCAGGGGACACGGGTTCGTGCCCTGGTCTGGGAGGATCCCACATGCCGCGGAGCGGCTGGGCCTGTGAGCCATGGCCGCTGAGCCTGCGCATCTGGAGCCTGTGCTCCGCAACGGGAGGGGCCACAGCAGTGAGAGGCCCGCGTACCGCAAAAAAAAAAAAAAAAAAAAAAAAAGTAGAAAATGCATGTGAAGCACTTAGCAATCAGTGTTCATTTCTGTTATGATCACTGTTATTTTTATCATCATCATTGTCATTCTTATTATCATCATCATTGCTATCATCATCCTCATCATTGTCACCATCAGGTGGAGGTTGCCAGGATGAGGACCCAGGGTCAGGGGGCTCAGGAGCTGCCAGAACTCAGCAAGAAGTCCTGAGGGTGAAGTTCAGGATTGGTCCTGACAGCTGACCCTGTGGCTCAACCACAGTCCCAGTTTCTTCGACCTCCCTCAGCCCCAGTGCGGTTTGTGACTCATATTCTGTGCTCTTTCTGCCCATGCAGAATTGATAGCCCTGACTAAATATCTTCCTGGGATAGATAACTTGAAGGCAGCCTTCTCCCCAAGTTGTGGTTGCTGTGGAAACAGGTGTCCCTCAGGACCAGAAAAATGCTGGCAGAGACTTGGCTTCTCGACTCCTGGAAAATAATTGTTCACTTTCCCCTGTGCTTGTTATTCCCAAGCAACGTTTATTAAAAGAGCACACGTTGTGTGGCGCCCATCCTGACTCTCACCTCTGCTTTGTGTCTGTTGGAAGGAGTGTGCCTTCTGGCTTGTATCTGTGTGTTTGCAGTTGGTGCTGGTGGGCTGGCTTAGAACTGGTGTTGACTCTTCAAGATCTAGCCTTGTGTTTTCTTTCAGTGCCTTGAAAACATCCTCTTATTTTCTGGGACTCCTTGTACAAGCACTGCCTCCCTTGTTTAAAAGAAGGCCAGAGTCTTCAAGGCTTCCCCCCGAGGTTTGTCTTCCTTTCAGGTTAAGCGGTTCTATTTGGAATCCCACTGCAGTCACCACACTTCCTTCATGAGGAATTGCATCCCCTTTAATCTGTTGGGGTGTGTGTGTATGCGTTCATGTGGACACAAATAACTTTCTCTTGTTTTCCTTAGCACAGCTGATAGATGCTGAAATGTTAAAAATAAACAAAGAACCTAACTAAATAGAAAGGAAAAGCAAAAATAAAAACAATAACCAGAAAAAAAAATAGAGGCATAAAAACAGTCCCGAACTCCTAGACCGAAGGCTACACTCAGTCCCAGAGTTCTGGTCCTGCTGTGCAGGCTCCTTCCCTTCCCTGGTCCCTTTTTACCTCCCAGGGCCAGGCTTCCTCCATCTCTGAACCTGCCCTGAATCCATCACAAGGGGAGCTGGTTACCTGGACACCTCTTGAAGCAAAGACCTAGAAGAAAGATTTTAGCTCTGCTATCTGCCCCTCCCCTCCCAAAGAGAAAGAAAATATTCTAGAATAGAACAGGACGTGGAGAAAATATTGGGTCTAAGCTATCCTGGACCCTGAATCACACTTCTCCCTCTTCATTATTTCTTTAGAAGGGGACTTAACTCTTTGTGTTTAGTCAAGATAAAAGCAGAGGAATTTTGGGACTTCCCTGGTGGCACAATGGTTAAGTATCCGCCTGCCAATGCAGGGGACACAGGTTTGAGCCCCGGTCTGGGAAGATCCCACATGCCATGGAGCAACTAAGCCCGTGTGCCACAACTACTGAGCCTGTGCTCTAAAGCCCGTGAGCCACAACTACTGAGCCCGCATGCCACAACTACTGAAACCCATGCACCTAGAGGCCGTGCTCCACAACAAAGACAAGCCACCACAATGAGAAGCCCATGCACTGCAACGAAGAGTAGCCCCAGCTCGCCGCAACGAAGACCTAACGCAGCCATAAATAAATAAATAAAAAGAAGAGGAATTTGACTTAAAGATCATCCTCACCTCATCTTGAATCTTTTCTGCTTTGAAATTATTGGGACTTCCTACCTCTCTCCCTCCCTCCCTCTCTCTCTCCTTTTCTTCCTTCCTTGCCCTCATTTATCCCATACAATAAATATTGAGTTTCAACTATGTGCAAAGTGCATTGAGTGGAACATTGATTTGAAAATCTCTATTTAAACACATTTTTCGTTTCTAAAATTCTTAAGCTGAATATAACTGAACTTTGCAAATAACGAAACCTCTGTATAATTTCACTCTCCTCTTTTTGAACACACGGTCTTCTGCAACTCCCTACATGTCTGTGTTCTCTGTGTGTGTATATACGTGTTTGGTTAGACACATGTGCCAGGATGTGTGCGCCTGTCTTTGGAATCCAGGTCTTCCTTCACGTTTCTTTTATGTCCGCAGACCCAGAGACTTTTTGGAGGTGGACTTTCCAAGCCATTAGCATCGCAGCAGCCCATCCCACCGTCACCCACCCCCCCGGACACATGCCACACCATCACCGCGCATGGCAGGTTGCACAGGTTCTGGTGGCCTAGGGAAAGTAGCTGACCGATGCCTAAGGAGGTATAGCACAGCTGCTTCTCACGATTCACGTTCCAGAACAGGCCGGGCACCATGGGGAGCCCTTTCTCAGCTAGGTAACAGCAGGGAGGCCGTAGATGGCACCCACACACACACACCCTGCCCCCACTTTTCTGCTGAAGCTCCCCCCACGCGAAGCACCACTTAAGCCGGCTTCTCACCTCCTCTCACTGTTCTGGGAACTGTGTTCACGTGAAACAAAGCTTCTGCCAGCTTTTCCTTCCGAGAAGGAGGGGCTCTCCATTAAGCGGCCCCCCGAAAATTGCCATTCTGCTCTCTCTCTGCTCCCCAGCGGCCCAACTCGCTTCCCTACGTCCTTCTCCTTAACCGCCCCGTCGGGCGCATCCATCTCTGACAGGTGCGGCGCGAGCTGCGTGAATGCCGGGAACAAAGACCCCAAAGGATGATGAGAACCGTTTGCTTTCGTGGAGTGCCTTTCTTCCACGGATCTCCGAGTACCTTTCGGACAATTAAATGGTATTGTTGTAAATGGGGAAACTGAGGACTAAATAAGCTCCTTCCTCAGAGACGCATGGCTGATGACTCAAAAGAATGCAGCCCACCTGTTTTTCTCATTTTCAGTCTCTCCAAAGGAGTGTAATTTACAACCTGAAAAGTGATGCTAATGCAAACTTATGGAGCCCCTTTTCTCCTTTGAGCAGGTCTCCTTCTTTGACTGCCCTTCTTACCTCACCAGCCCATCATCCCCTTCCCAAGGGTCTGCCTGCCCTAAGTCTCGGAGGGTCCTTCTCTGATGCAATTCCAGTTGCAGAGCTGTGCTCTGGAAAAACAGGTCCAGAAAGGTCATTAGAACATGTGGAGGCCAGGATACCTCCCTCCCTGGAAATTTCTCCTCCCTTAGCTCAATTCATTCATCTTATGTGTGTGCACGTGTTTATATGGCCACCTATGACATCTTCCATGGCTGTGTTCCTGCAGATACAATAGAAGACAATATCTCATTTGGGACATAGATGACCCATTACAATGTTGATAGATTTATTTATTCCTCATAAGGAAGTCTACTTAATAATAGTAATAAATATTGGAAAAATAGCGTATATACACACACACACACACACACACACATATATGGTTTAAGTACTACATGTTGAGCTTCATTTTAAGAGCTGTATACACATTATCTCTCTACATATATCAATTTTCTGAGCCAGGAACTCTTATTATCCTCTTATGTAGAAGAGGAAACTGAGGCACAGAAATGTTATAAAGTTTTCCCAACAGCTAATAAGCACCAGGTATTGAACTTGGAACTTTAAATATAAAATCACAAATGCATTCTGCAAATCTGAGAAGAACTCAGCTTTCCACGAAGAAAGGGAGGTTTGGGAGATTAAGTCCATTGCTTAGGGCACACAGCCTGTGAGGTGAGAACAGGCCTGGGGCCAAGACTGGCCCTTCCCATGGTTATCACTCTTCCTGCCACTGTCTGCCCTGTAGTTCCAGCTCCTTCTACAGTCTACACAGTGCCCAGCAGAGGGTTGACCCACAACAGACATCCCATAAACAAGTGCTCCTTCTTTTCATTGAGCTCATGGATTCAAATTTAAATATTGATATTAAATTCTGTTACCCATACTCCTGGGAGTAATGGCATGGGTGATTCAAAGGAGTGAATCATTACTCAATCATGGATGCTTTGTTTAAACATGTATTTATGTTTGAATACAGGTT
Organism: Mesoplodon densirostris; assembly: GCF_025265405.1. Lineage (NCBI taxonomy): Eukaryota > Metazoa > Chordata > Mammalia > Artiodactyla > Ziphiidae > Mesoplodon > Mesoplodon densirostris. Next base: position 39,787,408 of record NC_082676.1, on the reverse strand, counting down.
TGCTATTTATGGGATTCATGTTACTTCTCACAAAATAATGAGGATGTGGTGTGATGGTCTGACTCAGGAGAAATTGGGAGTAACCATACCTCTCGTTGCTCAGTGTCCTGCTGTGTCTAGCCCTGCCACAGGGTAAAGGAGCTATCGCATACATGGAGACCACACACTGGCCATCCCGGCCATCCTTGCCTTATGAATGGCTTTTGTTTGACTAACTCACAGAGTGGACCTGCAAAGTGGTATCCTTTCTCCCACCCTCCCTCCCTCTCTTTCTTTCTTGTAGTAGAATTTATTATCCTTGTCAACATTAAGAGATTAGGAGATTTTGTCGAGATTTCCAGTTTCTCTGAAAAAATTGTGTCTGACAACATAAGCCCCACATTGGCACTTGGCAGTTAGCTAGAGTCAATTACTGAAAGGCCCCTCTTCTAGAAGGGATGTGAACTCAATCTTCATCATCCTCTGTCATCTCTTTTATACCAAGGCTGAGTGTCAGTTGCCACCGAACCTCAAGCTTATGTAAACATTTTCCTGACTCCCAGTCAGTGCCACTCATTCCTGTTATAGATCTAGCAGCTGAAGGCATTTGAGGTCGTGGGCCTCATCTTAGGTGATGCTAATCACCTAGGATGAATAGAAGAACACGCAAAATGTCACTCTGGCTCATCCCTGTGGTCCACCTTCCTCGTATCTTCTCTCTGGACAGGGCACCAAATGAATGTAGCATGAGATACAATGGCTCTGCCCCTAGTGTCAAGCCCATAGAACTTTCTAACTCTCTCAAGGAACCTAGAAAGAGATAGTCAAACATTAATCTTGAAAATTAACTGCCAAAGAAGTCCAACCCTTTCATTTTAAACTTTTCAATTTAAAAATGCCCTTTCTATGAAACCACTTAATAGTGAGTGGGTAGTCTCCATCCCAAATAATTTATTTTAGCCTAAGGAATGCTGATTTTTCTACCCTGATATACTTGCTGTCTGACATATGCCTTTTTGTGGCAAAAGTTGTAACTGATGTTTTGTTTAAGAAGAGGAAAATCCATGCCTTATTCCATACTCATGGTGTGTAAATAGAAACATTGGTGCTGCTGCCAAAGGGGCTAAATGATAAGGCTGTCAAGAACTTGAGAGCACTCTTTGCCTTACTGGAAAGTCACGGGTCAGCACATTTGACATTGACACACATTTCTGCCAATTTTGGCTCTTTTCACGGTTATTGTGGGAGGCTGAATAAGTGTTCCCAAATCTTTTTCAGAAGAGAATTTATATCTCCATTCCCTTTTCTCTCTGACTTTGCAGATCCTTCCACTGGAGTTTATAGATTATACATCTGTATCCATTTTTGGACTTTACCATGCACTTTGCTTTGATAAGTGGAATATGGGTAATGAGTGACACTGTGCCAGTTCCCAGCTGAGGATTGAAGAAGTTAACGAATTTCTACCAGCCCTATTAAGTATCCACTCCCTGTAATGAGAAAAATATGCCCCAGGTAGCTGTCGCCCCTTGGGTCTTGGAATGAAAATACAGGGAACAGACCTGGATGCAACATAACCCAGCTGAGCCCAGCTACAATCAGCCAAACCGCAGCCAAACATCAACCCACAGCTTAAAACAAATATTTGTTGCTGCAAATCACTGAGATTTGGTTGTTTGTTATGCCACACTAAAAAAAAATCTGGCTAATACAGCTAGTGAATGGGAGAAAAAGGAGATTCTTTGTTGTAGTTTGCCAATTATTGAGAATTTTGATTATGCCATACTATGTTACTATGATTTTATCTGTTCAGTCTGCAAATGCACTTTTACTAAGATCTTTTGGTTTTGTTTCGCCATGTTCAGTATGTTTCTGTGATGGTACAAGCGAGTAAGCTTCACTGTACCACTCCACTAGACTGACATTTGTACGCATCTTTTGTATTAAGTGAAGCCATCCACCTCAATGGAATCATTTGATGGGAACCACAAGTTTACCAGATATTGTGAAGAAATAAGAGGAAGGCTGGTCCCCCCAAAAAAGAGTGGGTTGAAGAGATATCTTGTAATTTGTCAAGAGCTAAGATAAGCACCTTATTTTTCTAAATAAAAAAAAACTAGGTGTTTCAATCTACCTGGCTCCACCAGCTTCTACTTTTCAGTAGAAAACTGAAAAACCAACTCCACTGGCTTCTGTTATCTTGATTCTGTGGGCAGCCTTGAGAACTAGTCCCATTGGTCTTCTTATCTGTTCATTTACAGTCATCTTGTCGGGGTCACAGATAAGTACCCAACTCATTAGGCGTTGACCCCTAGTGGAGCAATCATCATAAACCACCATGAGCTCTTCACAGTTCAATTGATGTGTAAACTATTTAAGGACAAGATGAAATGAACAGGAAAGATTTTCTGGTTTAGTTTAATTGCTTCTCAGGTGGCCTCTCATTTACCAAGCTCTGCTACAAGTAAAGAACCAGAACTACCCTAATGAAACTAATATAAAAGACCCAAGTACTTTGGGGAATACAGCTTGATTCAACAGATCCCAGGGAACCTGCATCGCCAGATTGAAAGAAAGACTGTTTGAGTCTACTTGGTGTGCTTGGTGAGTCTTCTCTCGTTTGCATACCAATAACTTCAAATTGCATTCTCTTTAGATTTAATGAGCAGATTGTGTTGTCCACAAATTCCTTGCTCTTTAAAGTATAAAAAATGATGGCTACCTCAGGACTTCCCTGGTGGCTCAGTGGTTAAGAATCCACCTGCCAATGCAGGAGGCATGGGTTCATTCCCTCGTCCAGGAAGATCCCACATGCTGCGGAGCAACTCAGCCTGTACCCCACAACTAGTGAGCCCACCTGTACTGAAGCCCACAGCCTAGAGCCCGTGCTCCGCAACAAGAGAAGCCACCACAGTGAGAAGCCCGTGCACCACAACAAAGAGTAGCCCCCTCTCGCCGCAACTAGAGAAAGCCTGCGCAACAGCAACGAAGACCCGACGCAGCCAAAAATAAATAAATAAATTTTAAAAAGTGGGGCCTCCCTGGTGGCGCAGTGGTTAAGAGTCCGCCTGCCGATGCAGGGGATACGGGTTCGTGCCCCGGTCTGGGAGGATCCCATATGCCGCGGAGTGGCTGGGCCCGTGAGCCATGGCCGCTGGGCCTGCGCATCCGGAGCCTGTGCTCCGCAACGGGAGAGGCCACAACAGTGAGAGGCCCACATACCGCAAAAAGAAAAAAAAAAAAAAAAAAAAAAGTGATGGCTACCTTAAACATGAGTCAAGTTGTCTCTATTGGGATGTCTTTATTGAGATGCATTTTTGAGGGCATCGAGGAAAAGATGGCTTAAAAATTGCTATAAAAATACAGTGGGGTAGATGAAATAAGATTGGCAGAAACATGTTTGCTGAGGCAACATGGTGCTTCATTGTACTAATTTCTCTACTTTTGTGTGTATTTGAAATTTTTCATAATAAAAATGGAAAAAAAATTTAAGTCTACAGTCATATCAACTCAGATTTGGGCACTTGCTTTATGTCTCTCTTTTTTTTAATGAAAGAATGGCAGTCAGGAGACCCCATTTCACAAAGCATGTTGGATCCTGGTGTTCTTAAGCTTTCACTACTTTGTCAAGTCATGGAAACAACTGGATTTTCAAAGTCTGACTATCAAATTGATGATTGGTGGTTACAGGGTGGGGTGGAGAGTGAGTGAAGGGGGTCAAAAGCTACAAACTTCCAGTTATAAAATAAATAAGTCACAAGGATGTAATTATAGCATGGTGACTATAGTTAATAATACTATAATACACATTTGAAAATTGCTAAGAGATTAGATCTTAAAAGTTCGCATCGCAAGAAAAAAAGGAAAAAATTGTAGCTATATATGGTGACAGATGTTAATTAGGCTTAATATGGTGATCATTTGTCAATATATATAAATATAGAATCATTACGTTGTACACCTGAAACTAACATAATCTTATATGTGACTTAAACCTCAGTTTAAAAATAAAATGAAAAAAGTGAAAAATAGGTATGACAATACTTACCTGGTAAGGTTGACATGAGGATTAGATCAATTATACATAAAATGCATCACCTAGTGCCTGGCAGACTATCTAACCTCACTGAGTGATGGCTGTTATTTCTCTTTTTACCTCTCAGATCCAGAAAGGCCCCAGACATTCAGATCAAGTAGGTAAAACAATGGATGATCCAAATTGTTGATGACCTCACACCATTCAGGTGCCCATCCACATAGAAGAAAGGGTCCAGAGCCAAAGAGCCTTGCTCCTCCAATAATGGTAAGTGTCAAGGGCTATTTCTTCACGAGAAAATAGCCTAAGCTTTTGTGAATCACAGGTAAGCCTCCGGGGATTACTGAACCTGAAAATGCCATGCACGGTGTTATCCATGTGCCTCTGTGCATTTTTCTGGAAAGATAGTCTGTAGCTTTTATCAGATACTCAAATGAGTCTCTTTTCTTTCATTCACTCATTCAGAAAACACTTTTTAAAAAAAGTTTATTGAAATATAGTTTATTTATAATATTGTGTCAATTTCTGCTGTACAACAAAATAATTCAGTTATGCATATATATATACATTATTTTTCATGTTCTTTCCCATTATGGTTTATCACAGGATATTGAATATAGTTCCCTGTGCTATACAGTAAGACCTTGTTGTTTATCCATTCTCTATATAATAGTTTGCATCTGCTAAACCAAACTCCCAATCCTTCCCTCCTCCACCGCCCCCACCCCGTACCCCCTTGGCAACCACAAGTCTGTTCTCTACGTCTGTGAGTCTGTTTCTGTTTTGTAGATAAGTTAATTAGTGTCATATTTTAGATTCCACATATAAGTGATATCACATGGTATTTGTCTTTCTCTTTCTGACTTACTTCACTTAGTACGATAATCTCTATGTCCATCCATGTTGCTATAAATGGCATTATTTCATGTTTTTAAGGCTGAATAGTATTCCATTGTATATATGTGCCACATTTCTTTATCCATTCATCTGTTGGTGGACGTTTAGGTTGTTTTGAATAGTGCTGCTATGAACATAGGGGTGCATGTATCTTTTCAAATTAGTTTTGTCTGGATATAAGCCCAGAAATGGGATTGCTGGATCCTATGGTAATTCTCTTTTTACTTTTCTGAGGAACCTCCACACTGTTTTCTATAGTGGCTGCACCAATTTACATTCCCATCAACAGTGTAGGTGTCCCTTTTCTCCACACCCTCTCCAGCATTTGTTATTTATAGACTTTTTAATGATGGCCATTCTGACCGGTGTGAGGTGGAACCTCATTGTAGTTTTGATTTGCATTTCTCTAATAATTAGCGATGTTGAGCATCTTTTCATGTGCCTGTTGGCCATCTGTATTCTTCTTTAGAAAAACGTCTATTTAGGTCTTCTGCCCATTCTTCGATTGGGTTGTCTTTTTGTTATGGAGTTGTATGAGCTGTTTGTATATTTTGGAAATTAAGCCCTTGTCAGTCACATCATTTGCAAACATTATCTCCCATTCCTTAGATTGTCTTTTCATTTTGTTTATGGTTTCCTTTGCTGTGCAAAAGCTTGTAAGTTTGATTAGGTCTCATTTGTTTATTTTTGCTCTTATTTCTGTTGCCTTGGGAGACTGACCTAAGAAAACATTGGTACAATTTATGTCAGAGAATGTTTTGCCTATGTTCTCTTCTAGGGGTTTTATGGTATTATGTCTTATATTTAAGTCTTTAAGCCATTTTGAGTTTATTTTTTTGTATGATGTGGAAAACACTTTTTGAGTATTTATTATGGCCTAGGTTGTAGAAAGTACAGCAGTGAACAAAACAGGAAAAAATGCACTGCCTTTATGGAATTTAATTTCCAGTGGACCTAAAAATCCCTAAGAATCACTGATCCAAGGAAACCAAGAAGCAAATGGAATGTGGTTTAAATCTTCCAATAGCTCTCTTTTGGTTGCATTGAGTTATGGACTCCAAAAATCTGTCCAATTGGGTCAAACATGTTTTCTGCAGACACAGGTATTTGATACTGTGGGCACCAATGGAAAGAATTAATGAAATTTACTGATTAATTCAAAGCCAGCAAATTTCCTCCGAGTACCCCACTATGGAACTATAGGAATAAAAGGAAGCTATTAAACAATGTGGTAAAGTGAAAAACAAACATCAAAACGAACAAAAAGTCCTGATATTTTGGCATCAGAGGGACTTTGGTTCAAATCTCCAGCTACCTAACTGTGAAAGATTAGACAAGATACACAAATTCTTTGAGCAACAACATTATCTTGAGTTAGATATATTTATCTTGCAGGGTTGTCTTGAGTATTAAAAGGTAGAACTGGCCCTCAGTGAATGTTAGTTCTCTGTGGCTAAGGCAGTGATTCTTATAATGTTGGGACCATGGACCCATAAATGTAAAGCGCACACACACACACACACACACACACACACACATATAAAAACACGTGTGCAAATGTTTGTGATACTGACAAAGACTTGTCAAATTTTAAATTTTGTCCAAGTCAAAGGATTTATAAAACACAGACGAGCTACAATAAAACCAGGCATACAGTCACATACACACACACACACGCAGCTATCGGTTACCTTCTTCGATTAATAAAGGATATTTGAAAAAGACAATACAGTAAAAGAGGTTTAATTTCAGCATAAAAGACAGTCCTTTAAATAGAATAGATTTTGCTTAAAAACTAATGTATTGAAAACTCAATACATTAAAACTCAACATAAACATATAAATATATAACAATATATTATAGGATATATAACAATACATAACAATGTAAACTTATAAAGTTAAAGCTGAGTATGTTTTCTTTATTTCCTCATCTCAGTTGCAAGGGTATTGTAATCCATTTGCTGCATCTCTTGATTCTCAGAACCCTGTAATAAAATGGGCAGGATGATGACTTTCAGTTGCATTCAAGAACAAAGACTCAGGGGTGAAGTGGCTCCAGGTCCCCTCTCTATTCCTGGCTTTGCCAGTGGGTCCCTTAGCACAGAGACCTGCAGTTGTTGGTCCAGACACTAGTCATTCTTTTAGGGCAAGGGGAGGGGAGCTTCAGCTTGATGTGAAGCAGTACTTTGAGGACAGACAAAACTGAGTTACCTCACAACTGCAGGAGCCTCGTGGCGGAAGCTGGACAGCCAACTGAGAGTATCTGCTCCCCTTTCCAACAGCATCTTCAAAGATGTGAGGTTCACACCTTCCAGGTCTTCCTTTGACCCTGGAAGAAGATTCCCAGGCCCTTCAGTTGAATTCACAGTCCATGGTGAGGTAGGAGAGAGGTTGGATATAACCAGATAGACTTGGGCTAGAATCCCATCAACCAGCATTCCTGTGAACACAGTGTTTCACGTCTCCCAGCCATCCATATTTGTAAAATCAGGACAGTAATTTAAACCTCCTCATGTGGTAAACATTAAGGAAGGTCATATGTGTATGTAAAATTCCTGATGTCATCCTCCTGGGGCCGCTGTATACAGTTGTGCAGGTTGCATCTTGCTTAAGGGCACCAGTTCCAGGGAGCAAATGGGGGCAGAAATCCAGCCAGCGCTCAGATCTGCTGCAGCCTGGAATGAAGAAAGGCCTTGTAGTCATTTGTGCACCCAGACTGGACACTTTCTCCTAAGTCTGAGAAAGGCTCTGGATGTTGTGGGTAGGTCCTGCCTTCTTTTCCATCCCCTCCCTTTCATCACTTGCCCTTCAATGAACCTGGGTTGTGAAATCTACTACTCTGAACCGTTCACAATTCGCCATGGTCTGCTCAGCCCCCGTGGAACGGACTGCAACTGCTTCCAAGCAAATGAGAAGAGGAAAATTTCTTGTTACCTCCAGGGCCTTGACAAGGATTGGTTCCCTCTCTAAATGAAATACCCTTTAAATTGCACTGAAATTGCATCGCTTGTCTCAGTTAAGTGGAATCCTATGCACTATAAATCTGACTTGAAAGGGCTGTTTAATTTAACTAAGATGTTACAAAGGGTTTACCAAAATTTAAAGCATTTGTCTATGGAAAATCAATTATGGCCCAATCCATCTCACTGATGACGGGAGTGTTCTCATTTTCGGATGGCGCATGTGCACAGGCACGCACGCGCACACACAGACGTTTGGGGTGCAGTGGCTGGAGTCTTGTGTTGCAGGAATTCCATATAGATTAAGTAGGGCTTATCGACTAATGATAAGCAAGTTATCAATTGCAGTAATTTGAGCACATTGCTCATTGTTTCTAGAATGCTCGGTCCTTACCCTCCAGCCACAGACCAGGTTTCAGCTTGTTATTCGCACTTAGAGGAAAGAAAGAAAAGTGCTCTCCATTCCAGGTCCCTCGGTTTCTATTTCCCTCCAGTGACATGGGTACAAGTCCACTCAACTGGGTCACATAAAGCTCTGGTCCCAGTACTGAAGGCAAATTATCAATGCACCAAAAGTTCCACGTGCTAAACCAGGGGTCCCCAACCCCCAGGCCACCAGACTGGTACCCATCCGCCGCCTGTTAGGAACCGGGCTGCACAACAGGAGGTGAGCGGTGGGTGAGCGCGTGAAGCTTCCTCTGCCGCTCCCCATGGCTCGCCATCGCTGGCATTACCGCCTGAACCATCCCCCCGCCCCCCTCCATCCCTGAAAAAATTGTCTGTCACAAAACCAGTCCCTGATGCCAAAAGTTTGGGAACTGCTGGCTTACATGCATCCCTTCCTCTGGGGTCACAGCCTCACCCCACCCTTCAGAGGGTCAATGGAGGGTCCTTAAGACTATAGAGAAGCAGAGGCAAAATTCTGGAAATACATACCACAGTTGTCACTCATTTCAAAGAAACAGGCAGGAAACCAGAAGGTTAGTTTCCCAGTTCTGTACTTCCCAGCGCCATCTGGCAGCCAGGACTCAGGCTGCACAAGAGTCAAGAATTAGACAGGATCTGTTTGAGAGGAGACACATGCGAAGGCTCTTTGCATTCAGCTCAGTACCTGCTTTCCCATCATTCCCCAAACCCTCCACACCACCTCCTAAGAGGCCCCCCCCGACCCCCTGCCAGCCCTCTGAAAGGATCAAGGGGAGTAACCGAGGAGAGGGCAGTCCTCACCTAGGCTGCTTTGGGCATTTGACTGACATAGCGTTTGTAACATTAGAAGAGAAGGTTTTTAATGGCATGAAAATGTCTTTAATCACAGGAGCTAAACTGCGTGCAGCTCAGGTTCAAGGTGATGGAGATGCTCTTGTTCTACATCTGCATTTCCATCTCACTTAGATTAATTCATATTTTAATTGCTTCTCTCCCTGATTGAAGTACCAGAAAGGAGCACTTTCCTTCCTTTGATCTCACATTCTCCCAGTCATGGCCAAGGTCAGGCGCTGGGGACACAAGCCTCCTGGGAGGATTTCCAGGAAGGGCATGGGGAGGCAGGAGCCCCCTTATGGGCAACGGCGCTCTTCAGAGGGAGGAAAGGCTAGTGAGGATGCAGGGAAGGCACAGCCGGTCTTGCCGGCCATAGCCGGAGCACAGTGGCTTTGAAACTCATCAAAATAAACAGTCGCTCAACTCATTGTCCCAAGCCCTGTGTTTGGATTCCTGCTTCAGCCATGACGTTACTAAGAATGTAGCCCATTCTGTCCTACAACTGGTGGGGTCCCTAAGTCTTCAGGCCCTGACTTGTCACTTTGCTCTTTAGTAGGAAAATCACAGCAGTCCTCTTGGCAAAAACCTCTGGGATTCTGAAGGGACTTCATGTCTGAGTTTTGTGGCCTCCTCTTGTCCCAATTTCCTGTCCCTTTGTAGGTCTCACACCAGTGGGTATTTTCTTCTCTCTACCCAGAGGCAGCAAATAATGCATACTCGATTCCCCAACAGATAAATCCAAGGGTGTTCATGTGAAACAGAAGATTCACTGAAGGTCAGTGTCACAGCAAACCCTCTAGAAATGAGCATTAGACAATATGTTTCCTAAAAGTTCCTGGGCCATTCTCCCCAGCAGGGATGCTCTCCTGGTTTGACAACTGCATGCCTGTTTCTGCAAGCGTTTCTTATCCTCTTGACTCAGGTCCATGTATTAGTCTCTTAGGGCTGCAGTAACAAACTACCACAAACTTGGTGGCTTAAACAATAGAAATCGATTGTCTGTAGAAGTCTGAGATCAGCTGTTGGCAAGGCCATGCTCCCTCTGAAATCCTTTCTTGCCGTTTGGTCATGGCCATCAATCCTTGGTCTTGCTTGGCTTGCAGCTGTATCGGTCCAGTCTCTGCCTCTGTCATCACAAGGTGTTCTGCTAGGTGGTTCCTCTGGCTCACGTAGCCATCTTCCTCTGTGTGTGTCTGTGCGCCCCAGTTTTCCTTGTCTTCTAAGGACACCAGTCATTGGAGGAGGGCCACCCTAATCCAACCTGACTTCATCTGGCCCTGATTACATCTGCAAAGACCCTATTTCCAAATAAGGGCACATTCCTAAGTATTGGGGATTAGTACCTAAACACGTCTTTTTGGGGACACAACATTTCCTCATTTCTGGGAACTTCAAATTCCTCCTTCCTTATTAGGCTGAGAAGTTCAGTTTTCTATGTCTGTGCTCTACCCCATTGGAGCGTGTGGAGTATGGGATGGGGGTGGGTAAGAGAAAAGAGGATGGGGGCAGAAAACAGGAGGTATCCTCCCCATCGATATCCAAAGAAGGCATCAAGGTATTTTCCCAAACAAAATCACATCTCTCCCTAATATGGATTCTCCCTAATATGGGTTCTGCCTCTAGTCTTTTAAAATAAGTTTGGTTTTTTATGTTAAATTTCCCCGCATCAGTAGTCATTACTTTTTAATGAGCATCCTCCACATAGGAGATGGTTTTCTTTTTTCTTTTTTTTTTTTTAACTCTTGTATTTCTCACCACAACCCTGAAAATCAGATATTATTATGTTCTTTTCAAAGATTTCAGACTGAGGCTAAACATCGTGCAGCTGGTAGGTGACAAAGCCAAGGATGGAAGTCACAGCTACCTAATCCCAAAGTCAATCTTCCTAACATCTAGTTGATTCCAGCTCCATCACTCCTTGGCTGACCAGTCCTCCCCCACCACTACCACCCCCTGACTCTAGGTCAGCCCCTTCTGGTTTTACATCTTGGGTACTGCAGGAACTGCCTGCCTTAGTTTCCTGTGCTGCTGTAACTAATCACCATCAAATGGGTGACTTAAGGCAATGCATAATCATTTTCATGCAGTTCTGGAGGCCAAAATCTGAAATCAGTTTCACTGTGTCAGAATCAAGGTCTCAGCAGGGCCATGCTCCCACTGGAGGCTCTAGAGGAGGATTCATTCCTTGCCTCCCCCAGCTTCTAGCTGCTAGAATTCCTTGGCTTGTGGCCTCATCACTCCAGTCTCTGCCTCTCTGGTCACTTTGTCTTCTTCTGTGTGTGTGTGTGTGTGTGTGTGTGTGTGTGTGTGTGTGTGTAAAATCTCTCTCTGCTTCCCTCTTATAAGAATACATATGATTGCAGTTAGGGCCCACCTAGATAATCCAAGATAATCTCCCCATTTCAAGCTCCTTAGCATACTCACATCTGCAAAGATTCTTCTGCCTTGTAAGAAAACACTTGTGGGTTCTGAAGATTAGGACATGGACCTATCTTTGGGGGCCATGATTTAGTCTAGCACCCTGCGCTTTATTGCTGTCTTCTGAATGCCCTTCCTTTGGCTTGTGTCTTGCAGTCTCTGGGTTTCTTGCCCTCCTGGCTCCTTCCATGAGTAGGGGCAGATGGGGAGGGGAAAAGGAGACGTTCCCACGTGTGGCCTGCTAAGAAGACTGCCACACTAGACCACTCCTAAGAGGCACCGGGGAGCTCTCTCTGTCTCGGTTTTATAAAATGGTTGTAATAATGCTTGTTTGCAAAGGAGCTGGAGATCCTCTGCTGAAGATGAACACAGACGCTGTTTTGGATGGTAGATAGCTGCTTTGAGCCTCCGAGATCTCATAAAATGGAGGTCTTGCAGAGCCAAGATGAGGAAGTTATCGTCCTATTGGGGAAAAGAATTATTCAGAGTGAGAAGGAGGAGGGAGGAAGCCTGTTCATTGACCAATGACAAGACTGAATATCATGGCTGCTACTGCCAGGCGGGGGGTGGGGGGAGTCGGTGCCTTCCATTTGCAACCTTACATATGAGAGTCATCATGGGAGATTGGCCACAAGTGCCTGGGTTAAGAAACCCCAAACATTCATCAAGCTTTTCTGCGACAATACCTGACATGGAAACCTTTCTGTCACTTTCGGTTTTAAGGATTTCTATCCTAAGCTGATTTCATCCCTATTGGTCTCAAAGCATAAAGCTCTTTTGCCTTACACATTTTAGGACAGGTGGTACCCCGAGGCCAATAGCCAAAGGTCAAGGTCAGCTCTCTAATTATGAGTCTCTGGCTGCAAGAATGCATGTGGGGAGTCTTGATTTGGGATGATGGCTGCTTTACATGTGTGTATTTTAGTCAAATGAAATAAGCTGGATTTGATTGGCTTCAGCTAAGACAGAAAAAAAAAAAAAGAAAGAAAGAAAGCCTGAGTGGCAGAGGCAGGAGGGTGCCAGTTCTTCTGAGTCCTTGGGAAACATTCACTATGAGTGGATGAGCATATAATTTTTTTTTTTTTTTCTTTTTGCGGTATGTGAGCCTCTCACTGTTGTGGCCTCTCCCGTTGCGGAGCACAGGCTCCGGATGCGCAGGCCCAGCGGCCATGGCTCACGGGCCCAGCCGCTCCGCGGCATATGGGATCCTCCCAGACCGGGGCACGAACCCGTATCCCCTGCATCGGCAGGCGGACTCTTAACCACTTGCACCACCAGGGAGGCCCGAGCATATAATTTTTGATCTGTGCTGTGATGCTTTTCAAAGTGAAGGGGACATTACTAATAATTAAGTTGGAATCCCAGGCATAAGCCTGGACTGTCTCAATTTACTGTCTAACCATGAGTGACTTGCACTCCTACTTGGCTGGCCGTGGGCAAAACAGTAAAGTAGATCTGCTTCCATTAGTCTCTTTCCTTTTGCTTCTGTTCCCCTCTGTCTCATAAAGCCATCATTCCGGAACTTGACGGGAACCTTTTCCCACATCTGATGTTATAATTGTGGACGCTAAGAACTCAGAAGATGGTGACTTTGGGTTACACAGTAACGTAGAGATGGGTTCAGAGCTTGTCTCCTCTCTCCAGAAGAGAGGGCGGATGTTTTCATAGCTGGGACTAGCCAGGGTCCAACACCTCTCACCCCTCTGAGCCCAGCTCAGTTCATAAATGCCTCTTCTCTCCTCTGCCTTCCAATGCTTTGGTGCTCGGTGAGATGCCTCATGGACGTCTGATGAATTAGCAAATACTAGTATACCATTGCCCTTTGGGGGATGACTCACATTGCTATAAAAGACGTCTGTAGAGAGTGTCTCTATGCAAAGGAGTGGATTTGGAATATTGGCGTCTCACCTACTGGTAGCAGATTTAGCAAGGAAAATTCTAGATATAGGAAAAATGAGGGGGTGAGGCACACATGTGGGTAATTTCTATTATTCCTGTGCAGAAGGTGAGACCAAAAGAGAGCCTAAGAGTGTATCTGTGCTGGAGGGAAGGGCGGAAGAGAAGGGCACAGGAATGAAAAGAAAGGAAGGGAAGGGAGGAGAAGAAGAGAAGAGAAGGGGAGGAGAGGAGAGGGAGGGGGAGGGAGGGGGCAGGAAAGGCAGGAGGTTGCGTTCTCCAGTAGCCGTGTTGAGTATAGTTCATGGTGAGGTTGATATGCTCTGGAGAAAAAGGATGTGTTTGAAACGGAGTAGAATCCCAGCTCTATGTTTGTTGTCAGCTCTGGAAGCTACCTGGGAGCCTGTGAAGCTAATTCCCTTGTCAAGAGGGGCCTGAGTTACATAGTTAATGACTTGCCATGTCCCCAAGCGAGGTCTCTGGACCCCCGGCTCAGAGTGCTTCCTACTCTGCTTCACCATCTCTTTTTTCAGAACAAGAATGTAGGAAAGGAGCAAACAAAGCAGACACTTCCTGTACCAGTAGGAGTTATCATCATGCATCTCAAGTATCCACATCAGAAAACAAAGCCAAGGCAATCAAACACCAAACCAGAACCCAAGAGAACCAAAAATAACAAGGTTACCTTTGCACCCTTCCTGTATGTTCCACACTCACAACAAAACAAACTTACCTCTGACTTTCACATTTCAGATGTCTAAGGATATGACATGTTTGTGAATATGAAAATCATGTCCAAAAACGCTTTTCCATCATGAATGGACTAACTGTAAGATTAGTAATTTTGTGGGGTTTTACTTTAAAGAACTGTTATGTTTCTTATTTGATAAAGCAGGTGTTCTTTGCAAATTCACTTCTTAATTCTTGTCTCTGATTCCACATCCACATAGAAGATATATTCCTGGTGATTTTTCTCTAAAACTCTCCCAAAGACAAAAGATCAGAAGGTCAAAAATCCTGAATCATCGTCCATCACTTGTTTCTTTGCAGGTAATTTAGGTAATTTGTCATTCAGCCCTATTGATCTTTTTTTTTTTTAATCATTTCCCAGATTCAGCCTTACTCTCCTGTTTCCCCTGCCCTCTCTCTGCTCCGCGTCTTTTTATAATCCTCCCATTTTTTACTGAGTAATAACCTTCCTTCTAGTCTCCCTTGTGATGACTCCAGTCTTCCCTGCAATTTGCTGCCAAAATAACATTCCTGCGGCATTATTCTCATTCTGTCATCACTTCCACTCTCAAAAATTATTGCCTGAGACTCCCCTGGTGGCTCAGTGGTTAAGAATCCGCCTTCCAATGCAGGGGACACGGGTTCAAACCCTGGTCCGGGAAGATCCCACGGCAACTAAGCCCGTGCACCACAACTACTGAAGCCCATGTGCCTAGAGCCCGTGCTCCGCAACAAGAGAAGCCACCCCAGTGAGAAGCCCATGAACCACAATGAAGACCCAATGCAGCCAAAAGTAAATAATAAATAAACAAATAAATTTATTAAAAAAAATGATTGCCTGAAGGAAGCAGTCCAAATTAATCACCATGGTATAGCAGGCCTTCACGATCCAGCCTTACCTTGAGTTCTGAAAGGTTGGCTACTGTCCCACAAAGAACAACATCACAAATGGTGAAGGCCCTGAAAATTATCTTCAGCCTATCTCTCTCCTTGGTGTGTCTTTTGGCCGCCTATGTTCCTGATTCCTCTTTTCTTTTTCCTCGTCATTTTCTCCTTTACCAGTGTTACTCAGAGTGTGGTCCAGGGTTTAGCAGCATCTGCATCCCCTGGGAGCTGTTTAGAAATGCAATACATGGGCACTGTTCCTGACACACAAAATCAGAGTCACCAGGCCCAGAAGCCTGTACTTTAAGAAGCTTGCCAGGTAATTCTTTTGCACACTAATGTTTGAAATATAATACACTGTTCTAGATCATAACGTCTCCCAACGTTGTTTGGCAGTGATTGGCTCTCCCAAAGTTAAATTATTATTGAATTAGTTAATTATTTTGTGGCAGAGCTGGGTCTAGAACCCAGTGTTCCTAATTGCCCTTACTTTGCTTCATCACCTTGACTATCTCATTGCCCTGTAAATACTGAGTTAGGAGAAGTGGAGCATGTAGTCTGTTTCTCACTTGAATCCGCAGAAATGGCCACTATCCTACCAGCCACATAGCCCAGTGTAGCCCTGCCCAGTGGTCACTGACCTGGGTTGACCCACTATCTTCTGTTCCACCGTATTGTTCACCACCCATGGGACCATGACACCTTACTGCTGTTAAAAGACACACTGTGTGCCTTTGAGACCCAAGTGCAGAGACACCTAAGTATGGAAATGGCTGGGACACTAGCGAATTCAGAGGACCACCTGGGCCTTTGTGCATTGACACGTCTACACATGGACATGTCCACACCACATGCTCCTTCTATACCCTCTGATTTCTACTCACTTCCAGCTTCACATGCTCTGCTCTGAATGCACTTTTGATTCCCATTTGGTACCAGTTTCTTGCCCTCAGATTTATGTCATAATTCCTGGTTCGACTTATTTTGATTTCTATAACACATTCTTAGTGGAGGTCAATCAAAGTTGACTCTTTAGGGTTTCCTGCATTAGCCAGTGACTTCCTAGGACTCCATTTGTCCTGGTCCCAACCCTTATCCTCAACAAGCCCTAGTACATGGACAAGATAATGACTGGCCTCAGGGTCACCAACAAGATACAAGAAGACTTCCACCTGCAGAGGATAACCATCACCAAGGCAACCATTACCATGGTTCCCGCTCACTTTCTCTCATACCCCTATTTTGATGCCATCGGGTCCTCCAGTTCACGACATTGCCACTTTTCTGTCCCGCCTCTTGTGTGTTCACTTCCTACCTGGTCCAGCTTGGATTCCACACTCCATCCTTATCATCCCTCCCTTGCACTCATCCTCATACCCCACTCCTCCCTCCCACCATCCTAACTTCCTCCAACTCAAATTTCAACCTCTCCCCTCTGCCCAGCGCTGAACATGGCCACGGAAGATCACCCTACAGAGCTGACGGCTCTCCCTTTAAATTCATGACTACAATTCTCACGTGGAACCTCAGCGCTGCCCAGGTGTCCCATTACATCTCCAGAGTGGATTCTCCCACATCCTCCAACCTCTCACTCCCTCCTCCTCAGGCTTGTCTGACATCATAGTTCACTGAGAAAATAAAAGAAGTGGGAGAGTGACCCGAATTTGCCGCCATGTTATCTACTCGCCTGGCTGCAGTTTACACACATTCTCTGCCTTCCCTCCTTACAGAATGGATGACATGGTCTGGCTCTGATGTAAGACTAATGTCACCACTCAAACACATGCCTTTCCTGCGATTATCATGTTCTCTTCAACACTGGTTTTCTCCCTCTTTCCAGAGCCATTTCCATCAGCTTATGAAGGTATTGCCAAAGCTCACATCCTTTTAAAAATGCCCTCACTGGGGCCTGCCTTCTCCTTCAGCTACTGCCCCAGGTTTCTGCTCCCTTTTAGAGCCCAACTCCTCTTCCTGAGTCTCATGGTCTCTCTTCAACTCACAATGATCAGGTATTTGTCTTCACCACCCATGGAAACACTCTTGCCAAGGTCAGCAACCATCTTCCTTCTGCCAGATCCGATGGTCACTTCTCTTTGCTCACTTGACTCAGGATTCAGCAGCATATGGCACAATTACTCACCCCTTCTGTCTGGAATGACTGTCTTCACAGGAATTCTAGGTTACTGCGCTCTCCTGGTTCTCCTCCAACCTCAGCGTGGCTCCTGGGTTCTTTAAGTTTCAGCTTTGCAACCACGCTCCCGCCAGAACCCAAAGACTTTGCTTTCCTGGAAGCTGCCCAGGGGGTCATGGGAATAACACTGCCATGTTGTCAGTTGGCATCACTTATATTTTTCACTGAGGTGTAATTGACAGATAACATTGTATTAGGTTCAGGTGTACAACTAATGACTCGATATTCGTAAATATTATGAAATAATCAGCACAATAATCTAGTTAACACCCATCACCATACATGGTTACACATTTTTTTTCTTGTGATGAGGACTTTTAAGATCTTTTAAGATTTATTCTCTTAACAACTTTCAAATATAAAATACAGTATTATTAAATATAGTCACCATGCTGTACATTACATCCCCATGATTTACTTATTTTATAATCGGAATTTTGTACCTTTTGACCTCCTTCGTCCATCTGGCCCACCTGCCAGCTCTCACCTCTGACAACCACCAATCTGTTGCCACTCATGACTAATTCTGTATCTATGAGGTTTTTTTTTTTCTTTTAGATTCCACATGTAAGTGAGATCATATGGTATTTGTCTTTCTCTGTCTGACTCATTTCACTTAGCTTAATGCCCTCAAAGTTCATACACACAAATGGCTAGGGCAGGAGGGTATGGAGGGGTTGGTGGTTAAAGACCTAAAGCCAGGCTGCCTTTGCTCTGCTTCTTCCCTCAAGATATGAGAATCTTTCTGCAGATCTTTGCATGGCTCTCAGATCTTGTGGTTCAGTCCTCCAGCTGATTATGGCCTCTGCTCAAAGGTGGCTTTCTCAGACCTTTCCTGATCACCCTAAAGAGATCAGCACCTGCAGAGCTCCACACCTCTCTCTCTCCATCTCATTACCCTGCTTTCTTGTCTTTGCTAACTTACAGTGTGTAGCTGGTCTCCCCCATCCCCTAGAATGTAAGCTACCTGAGGCCCGGGACATTGGTTTGTTCACGGCTGTACCTCTAGCATCCACAATGGTCCTGGCTCCTGGCACTTGCTCAATGAATGAGGGAATGAGTGAATGAATGAATGAATGAATGTATGGTGGGTTGGCTGTGGTGGCATTCAGAGGTGGGCATGTATATGGTCCCAGCTGCCTTCATGTTGACGGACACAGAATTCAGAATGCCTTCCCTGTGTCTTTCTTCTTCTTCTGCCTCCCCGAGGTCTGGAACAGGAGCTCCATCAATATTAATTGTATAAATAAACAAATGCATGGATTTCAGAGAGTCCATTGCTCATGACTCTCTATTGCTTTTAGGAATAGTGACAAGATTTGACAAGCCCTGTATCCACATGGATGTTCTAATCAATAAAAATGTCTTCACAGGGAAAACAAGGCAAGATACTTGATGGCCCTGTACACTGAGGAAGCGAGACTGTAGTTTTAAAGATAGTCTTTTCTGCTGTGAGCCTCCCCCTCAGCCCACCCCACAGGAGCATGTCCGGCTTAAGATACATTTGCACATCCTGCCTTAATTTGCTTAGTGACAGATGCTGTTATCAGAGGAAATCTAAATCGCCTCTTCCTGTGCTAATGAACCACTTCACCAAGTGTGTGGGGATTTGAGAACAAGATAGATTTATTAATGAGCGTCTAATTAAAGGGACAGTGACAGAGCTCTTTGACGGGGTGTTGGCAGTGGGGGGGATATTTCTATTTCTTGTAAAGGCTGACACTTTTTTATGACAAAATGAAAATGTTTTACATTGGTGTAAAATTTTAAATGTCACAATTTTGAAATGGAATGTAGAGTTAAGTTTAATTAAATGCAATCGAATGTGACACCCTTGTCCTGGATGAAGTTGAGTGAGGTCTGCAGATCTGCTGTCACAGCTCTCCCCCTATCTCGCCAACAGCTGGCCCTTCTGCTATTTTTTTTTTCCATCTAACACTACCCTGAAAACCCAACTCTGAAAAAAATGACTTTCTTTGCTACTAAAGAGGATACTCCAGGAGTTGCTTGGCTGCATGATGGACACTCAGCACGTGTTAATGACACCCTACCCTGACCCTCGACTCTCAGTGCACAGCACATGCCACACAGCAGGGAGCACAGTGAAGAGGGATTCCATAATTGATCCTCCATTTTCCCCCATTCTACTCCTTAATGTGGGAATGCAAAGTGGGCTGGAAGTTGCTGTGTTTTGTCTTTGAAAGACATTAGGGCTTGTTGGCCATGTTCAGAAATGGGACTCAATGGCTTGGCTTGCAAATCCAAGCCAATCTAACCATCATCGCACATCCACGAAGGAAGGCTTGATTTCGCTGGATGAAGAACTATCTACTGGGACGTAGGCAGGAATAGGGGAGCTCTGGTGCTGGAGAAGGGAAGAGGGAGAAGGGGAGAGGTGCTCTGGAAATGGGTTGGGTACGGCAGCAGAATCAGAACGGAACTCAGTATAGGTTCTACTATATAGAAGCTGTATATATACAGCTTGATTTTCTAGCAGCTCTGGGAGACTCTACACCTGCTCTTGCCAGCCAACATCCCTGGGGAGCCCACCATGGTGACCATCATAGGCCCATGATGACACAGTGGAAGGAGGGCTGCTTTTTGATCCATCTGAGAGGGAAACTGAAGCTGCAGAGGCTTGACTCCATTGAGGTCACTACAGTGATACAAAGAAGGATCCTAGCAAAAAGGTCTGTTAGCCTGGGGCAGTGGGCTACAGTAGAGAAACAACCAAATGCGGCCAGAAAAAGACCATTTCTTCAATGAAAGAAATCCATTTCTTTTAAAAAGATATTCCCTAAATTATCATTAGTATCCCATTACCTTCAATTGAGAGTAAAAAGGGTTTGCATTTTCTTTGTACTCCAGCCATGTGAAGGACAAGGAGGCTGGGAGAAAGAAGAAGCTATTCCTTTACTTTTGTTATAACCAAAGATACTGTTTAAAGTGATTGGTTCACTTGCAGAGACTCTGGAGTTAAATGTCCCTAGAATCATTTCCTTATTCTTTTTTTTTTTTTTTTTTTTTTTGCGGTACGCGGGCCTCTCACTGCTGTGGCCTCTCCCGTTGCAGAGCACAGGCTCCGGACGCGCAGGCCCTCACGGAGGGCCTAGCCGCTCCGTGGCATGTGGGATCTTCCCAGACCAGGGCACGAACCTGTGTCCCCTGCATCGACAGGCGGACTCTCAACGACTGCGCCTCCAGGGAAGCCCATTTCCTTATTCTTGAAGACTCACTCAAGGATTTCCCAGACACTATTGTGACTTGGAGTACAATTTTTGTAACAGACCCAGAGAATGGAAGAGACGTTGTCCAGCCATACGCATGAAAATAACTTTATCCCTTTACATAAAGAATAATGATCATTCTATGAGAGTTCCTCAATTGGTCCACTATGTCTTGTTTGATAAAATAGAGGTGATCCTTCATGCTGCACCCGATGGAGGTTTAAAATTGGTCTCCCCTTGGTAAGGAATTATGGTTCCCTCTTGGGCTGCTATGCTGGGAAAGTGACACAGCCTAGGGATGCCATATTTCTGCTGGGCTTGCAAGTAGTGGATACAACTTCAGCAGTCTGGGTTTGAAGAGGAGGGAGAAAGATTCAGCCAAATCTGGGGGACCAACAGTCCACATAAATGCTTGAAGAGCTGGGGTCAGCTCAGGCTTGCAGCAAACAGTGTTCATAGTGATATCAGTTCTGCTGTAGGCCCTTGAGACAGAGTCCTTCTGACCTTGCATGTACTTGGGGTGCTGTCAGGCAAGAGGTGGTTTCTGGTTTGGGCCAGTAGACACAGCTGGGCATACATGCAATAGGCTCAGGCCTCCTGGGGAGAAGGCCTGGTAAGAGGTGTGATGTCTGGATCCAAGCAGAGCATTGAAGTTCAGGTCTGGGCTCATCCCAGTGGGGAACCACCACCAACCCTACCAGAAGGACGGACCCAGACTGGGTACCTACTTCTCCATGGACTAGGGTCTGGGACCCAAGCCTGGGTGGGTGAGAGCATCTGGCCTGCAGGTTCCAGAGTAGGGTCAGGGGAGAGTTCACAGGTAGTGTCTGAAGGTGAACCTGGAGTTGAGATGCAACCGGACTAAATCAACTGAAGTGTTGGTTAGAGAAGAAAAAACAGTACGTGGAAGGCAATGGTAAAACCTTGACAGGTACCGCGAGGGGGCATGAAAGCCCTGTTTGATGGGTAAGCGGTAGGACTTAAAAATAGTCCCTGAAATGCCTGGACTTAGACCTAATGATTATTACACCTCTCATGCATTAAGTACCTACTATGTGCACCTTTTAAGAACCATTACTGATGCTTATAACAACTGCTCCAGAAAATTATCATCCCAATCTCTCATACTGAGAAACCAAGACCAAGAAATACCTAGTAACTTGCCCAACACCTTAGAGCTAAGAATGTTGTAGCTGGAATTGAACCAAATGCATCGGATTCCAAAGGTTCTGTTCTTTGTCATACTTTCTGTCCATCATATAAAATTCTGTAGCTTTGCCCACAGTTGAGTGACACTCTGGTTGTGAGAAAATGGAGTAATCATCCAGGGAAGAAATTGGGGTGTAAGAATGCAGTGAGCACACGAAAGGCCTCCTGCAGCTGGGGGTCCACCATCTGCCTCCGCCTTCCACCCGCCTGCTCTCAGCCAGGCTCCTGTTGGCTCAAAGATGACGTATGCCAAGGTAGTGCTTTTCAAGTCTTTGGTATGAGTTTGGGTGGGGCTGGAGCCACCAGGGATGTGATTTTCACCCCTCTAAGTTGAGAGGGAGGTGCTCCTTGGGTCTTGATATGCCATCACATCGTGGATTCAAGGGGGTTGAGTACCACTGCAGAGTGACATGCCAAGTGATGAGAAATTCATGCCTTGGAGGACAATTTCCTGCCATACCTGGCAACAGAGTCTGTGCTGTCCTTTGAGTCAGGCCCTTTGCTCGAGGGTGATGAGGTGTGAAGCTGAAAGCACAGTAAAGGTTTCTTCCCATGGATTCCTAAACTTCAGTGGGGCCAGTGCAGAGCCCTATTGTCCGAAGAGATGGAATCTATCAAGCATTCATTTGAGAACAACTGGCAACGGTGCTGCTAGTTGTGCAGAAGAGCTTGGGGATGCAGCCAGGGGTGCTTTGAGGGATTTTGAGGTGGTATTGGATGGCTTCTCCAGAAACCACAGATGTCAGGCAATCCTCCATGCCAACATCCCACCCATGGCAGAGCGCCGAGGTATAACATCTCCCTGCTGCAAAAGCTGTGGGTTTTTTTTTTTTTTGCTAAGCTGCTGATTATAGTTAAGAAACATAAATCTCTCACCATTTACGGGAGGTCCTGGTGTGCAGAGCCAGATCTTAGAATTAAAATCTGCCAGGACTGGAGCCTTTAACTCCTAATTTAGCAAAAGTGAAGCCAGAGAGAGAAAATGACTTTCCTAGGAGGACACAGCACTGAGTGGAGGGCTTACATTGGAACTTAATCTCTTAACTCCCTGAATATCAGTGATTTTTTTTTTCTGCAGAAGCGATAGGGTCTCCTATATCACGCTGCATCCCATCAAGAACCCTATACAGTCACCAAGTGAGGAAGGGGACACAGGGGTGCGGAGTCCCCGCATATGGGTGCCCATAGTCTGTCATGTATCCAGGATCCTAGATTTCACTTTCTTTGCTTCTAGATGGAACAATTGCCTCTCTGCTTAGGCATCCCAAGAAGGAGATTTTCTGGTCTTACTTTTTAAATGTAAGCTATGCATAGGGTCCTCTGAAATGTCAGGCCACAGTCAAGTTCCAGTGCCTGAAAAGGGGACTCGTATGGATGGACTCTGCATGCTCTAGACCAGCTTTCGCTTTCTGCACAGATGCCTTCCTTGTCATTGGAGGATGCGCTGAGGGGATAATAAGAAACAGAGAGGACGGTCCCTCCTTCCCAGCTGCCCTCTCTTGTCATGCTCTACTCCTGGATCAGATAAGTACAAGGACATAAAAGCAGAAACAAAAAACAAATTCAAACAGAAATCCAAAGGAAGGGGGACTAACACCCCCACTACCACCTGCCCCAGCCCACGTGACACTACGTACATCACAGATCGAAAGACAGAAAATTCTAAAAAGTGGAAAGGGTAGACGTGTCTTCATAGATGCCTTTCCCCGACGCTGGCATGTAGAAGGGGTGTCCCTTAATAACTAGTTTTACAACTCTTTTGGGGACTTCCCTGGCGGTCCAGTGGTTAAAACTTCACCTTCCAATGCAGGGGGTGCGGGTTTGATCCCCGGTTGGGGAGCTAAGATCCCACATGCCTCGCAGCCAAAAACCGAAACATAAAGCAGAAGCAATATTGTAAAAATTCAGTAAAGACTTTAAAAAAATGGTCCACATCAAAAAAAATCTTTAAAACTCTTGTCATAAAGGTGGAAGAGAAGACTTCAGCCAGGCTCTGCAATCTCACCTAACTGGACAGCTGCCTCCCCGCCCCTTTTGAAGGTTGATCTTATTCCAGGGGAGAATATGAATAGCAAATGGTTCAGGAAGAGTATCCTTCCCATACAGGTCATGGGTCACCATGACCCAGGTCACTTCTGCCCCGACAGTGTGTGTCTTCCATGGACTGGACTCCACCCAGCCTGTTAGTAAGAGCTGAGAGGACAGATGAGCAGAAGGTAAAGCAGAACAGATGGGCTTTGTGAAGAACGTGGACCCTTCCTGACCCAAAGTTCTGGGTTATTCTTTTATAAGGCCAGATAGGCTGGAGTTTTAGCGGTTTGGGTTGGAGGGCAATTGTGATGGCAGTGGAAGTGTTAATCTCATCCAAAAACACCTTCACAGAAACATCCAGAATAATGTTTGACCACATATCTGGGTCCATGGCCCAGCCACACGGACACAAAAAATTAATAAAAACAACATTCTTCAAATAAGCTTAAATTTGGTGTGAAGAGGGAAACGTCGAAGGGCTCTGTAGCGTTTGGAGGGGACAGGAGTGAAGCTGAGTGTGATGAGGTTAGAAGGAGCTGAAGAGGCAAATAGCCAATACAGAATCTCGAGAAGGCGGTGGATCTGGGAACTCGTTTCCCAGTATTTCCCAAATCAAGAACATTTGGCTTTGTGACTAAGAGATGCTCACCATTGCTCCGACTTACCAAGAACCCTAACCCTGGGGAAAACATGGATGCACGAGGGTGTATAGTTCCCTGGAATTTTCCTTACTGGCCCGCTCCAGTCTCAGGAACCTTTAAAAGTTCTTTGTGAGTCGTATAATAAATACAGTAACTCCCCTACATATGAACCATCAAGTTGCAAACTTTCAAAGATGTGAACGTGCCCCTGTATGCCAGCTGTTGTACTGTACTACTGTACTTTTCAGGGTACTGTACTGTAAGATTAAAAATGTTTTCTTTATTTTGTGTGTTTGTTTTTTATGTATTATTTGTGTGAAAAGTATTATAAACCTGTTACAGTACAGTACTATATAGCCGATTATGTTAGTTGGGTACCTAGGGTCACTTTGTTGGCCTATGAACAAACTGGACTTATGAACGCTCTCTTGGAATGGAACTCGTTCGTATGTAGAGGACTCACTGTAGTGAGAAACAGCGTTCCTGGCTCAGAGCTCCCATATCTGCCAATACTTTGTGAAAAATCGTTAACACTTGTCAAGAGCGTGTTCTAATTTTCTGTTTGCCAATCTTGTAACACACATTAGTGGGTTTATTCCTCAAGGCAAAAACCTCACCTTATTTATGTGATGGAATTAGCATGCCCCCTAAAGAAGAAGAGAGGGACCAAAAGACAGGTGATAACCCCCCCAAACCCCCAGACTTAGTTCCTTTGTGAAAACTAGATCATTCCCCATTTCTCCGAGTCCAGCCCTGATAGCATCCCACACTTTTCTCCCCCTCCTCAGCCCAACTCCTACCAGCTACAATAGTACATATTGTGTAGATTAATATTGAATTTCTTACCTTTTCGTGGCTCGCTTTCTTTTTCTAGCCCTGTGTCAACAGGGGAATTCTCCCTTATTTAATGCTATAAAACACAGCAACTCTGTTTCAGCTTGCCAACTGAAGAGACTCTTGCAAATGGGTATATTTCCACAGGCCTACACAATAGGACTAATTGCATGGGTTTGCAGTGTAAGCGGAGGTCGTTTGATTACTAGCTGTTTTGTACCATGAAAGTGCACATTAATTATTTAAGAGATGGACTTATAATTATTGTAAGCCTGAAGTAATTACCTATAATTTTGGCAAGGGTTAGAAAAACTGATAGTCTAGCAAATTCAGGTTTTAGTCATTAGTAAGATCGTAATTACATTTAAATTGCAAAATGAAAATGATGCAATTTATCTCCCCAATAATGCATAAACATTACAGTGATTGTAGGTTTTAATGGACTATAAAAATGAGAGCAGCAATGGGCAGTCAGGGGCAGTTTCAGCCCCTTGCTATTATTTTATATTTTAACTGCTTCTTGCACACCATTGCTCTGTCTGCTGCTCCTTGGGTGAGCAGTGGGGCTGCTGTTTATCCTTCAGCATGAAAGCAATGAGGTCTTTGAAGGAGAGGAATAAAGGGAGACTGCAGCAGTGGATCCTGAGAAACCTTAAATACCAGCAGAGTATTTGCACTAGAGCAGAGCAAAGAAAGAACTTCCTCTGGGGACTATCGCAGAGTTTCATACTTGAGTTTTCACTTGACTAGGGTTGTCATATCTGTTTTACAGATGAGGAAACTAAGTCTCAGAGAGGGGATGAGACTTCCTTGCAGTTGTACTGCTGGCCCGGAACCCAGCATCTGATGCTTTGTAGCTGGCTATCTCCACTCCGTCATGCTATGTTCGGAGTCGAGACCCATTCAGTAGCACGTAAGGCATTATATGGGTTGGTTTTGCCAGGCAAACACAGCCATGCTGTTTTTAGGCATGAAATTGTGACACTTTCACCGACGACCATCAGCCTGAAGTCTTTTCTCCTCTGGGTGGCCAGCGTACTTGCAAAATGAAGCTCAAATATCCCTTCCTCTGGAAAGCACTTCCTGGGGCAGAATTCATCACCCCTTGCTTTGTTCCCATATGGACCTGATTAATGTTTCCATTGTGATTCAAATTCATAAACAACAATCTGTAATAAAACACAATATCTCCAACTGGACTGAAACGTCCTGGTTCATATATCTTTGGCAGTCAGTGAAAGCTGAGGAAATGTTTATTAACTGAGTCAATCAACTAATCATTTATTACCTGTCCACTCTGCTCATTATCTTACATTAGATACAGTGAAGGTTGTAAAGGAAGGTAATAGTTTCTATCTGCTCCAGGATTTTGCAGTCCAGCAAAGAGGAGCAAACAGCAGATGAAGACGAAGTTACAGTACAAACATATTTATCATCACTGAACAAACTCCACCGGTGTAAGAAGTGTTTGCTGAGATAAGTTATGAATTTTTCCTCCGTTGGAATGCCAGAGGAGTTGCCCAGACTCCTATCTGCCTTGCTTAATCAGGTTCAGTTCTACCTAGATGCAAGAAGATAAATATTTCCTGTTGTCATCATCTAATTAGAGGATGATGCCTGCAATAAATATTGACTGAGCACCTAATTTGTGCCAGGCTTCATGCTGAGAAATAGGACTCCAAAAGAACAAACTTCAGCCAGTACAGTGTTCGGGAAGACAGACAAGGGCAGTACAAATATAAAGAAAAGAAGGATGTATGCTCTTAACCAACAAGAGCTACGAGGGGGGGAAGGAGGGCACTGAGGAGGAACAGAAGAGGGTGAAAATGCCCCCAGTGGTGGGGGCAGAGGGAGTGCTTAAGGGAGACTTGAGTTTTGAGAAACACCCCAAAAGATAAGAAAGATTTCAATAGTCAGGGAAGAAGGGTTGGAATGGGTGCCATCCCAAGAGTAACAACATGAGTAAAAGCATAGGATACATTTAATTTTAATTTGGACTATTGATCTTTCAGGCTGCATGTTTTTTTTTTTTTTTTTTTTTTTTTTTTTTTTTTTTGCAGTACGCGGGCCTCTCACTGTTGTGGCCTCTCCCGCTGCGGAACACAGGCTCCGGACACTCAGGCTCAGCGGCCATGGCTCACGGGGCCCAGCCACTCCGCGGCATAGTGGGATCTTCCCGGACCGGGGCACGAACTCGTGTCCCCTGCATCGGCAGGCGGACTCCCAGCCACTGCGCCACCAGGGAAGCCCTGTAGGCTGCATGATTTTGATGATTCTTAGGGTAGCAACTTCCATAGATTGTGGATTCTTGTTAGTTTCCTGGTCCCGGCCCCAACTTCAGTGAGGGGTACCATTTGGATGACCCGCCAGCGACGTCATTCCATAACCTCATAGTGGCTCAGAATGATGGGACCTCCCCCTGGGTGATGCTGCTCTGCAGAAATGATGTGCTTGCATACTTGTTTTGAGCAAGAATTTAAAAGAGGGGCTGTATGTCAAGCAGCCTTGCCATGGGTAGAGAGTCTATTCCAGGAGCCTAAATCTGAATGCTTAGAGCACAGTGTTGTCAGATGGAATTTGATTGATTGGGAAACTTAACTACTTCCAAAACTCTGCTACCATGACTTGGAGGAATTGGATGGAGATACAATTCAAGAGAAAGCTAAAAGAATATTTCTTCTCATATCATAGTCCACTGCTGGATCTTACGGTGAAGAGCAAACCAACGATCACTCCATCTCTGCCCTTAGGACACTTAACAATTAATGGAGGATATGAGGCAAGATCCGACACATGCATATATAGAGCTTTATTATAAGAGAGAACATTACTGCCATAAAGAAGTAGTGAGTGCCATAGCACAGAAGCGAGCATCACCACTTCAGCTGGGAACACGGGCTGCCATTTTCAATGAAGGCTTTGGCATTTAAACTCAGTCTTGAAAGAAAGATAGGACTCTGTGAGTTAGAGATGAGAGAATGAATTCTTAGAGAGGAAGCAGCAACTACTAAGGCAGGCAAATGGGTGGAAAAGCACACACCACATGTGTTCATTGGAATTACCATGGTTGCAAATGACTGAAAAATCAACTTTCCATAGTGTAGGTTAAAATGGAAATTTATAGTAAGGCTCATAAAATTGTGGGATGGGCAGAGGTATAGCTGGTCACAGCGACAAAGGGGATAAGTGGCTTGAAATCACCAGCACTTACTCTCACCACTGAATCGCTCAGCTTGTCACTTTCACTGTCTTTCTCCTTTTGGTGGGAACCATGGTGCTGGGCTCTCCTATTAGCATACTCCCAGGACTCAGACTCTGGTTCAAGATCTAAAATCCCATGCAAGTGCCCAGTTCAGGTTGTACCAACTTCCGTGGGCAGAGAAGGGGAATCTTGTGAAAACACAGAACTTGTAAGAATATGAATGTCACTTCTAAAAACCACATATTTGGACTTGGGAAGGAACATTTGGGAGAAGCAATGGTGGGAGGGAAAAAATACGAAGCATATTTCCTAGAAGAAAATAAGAAGCATGTGGGCCAATAAAATAACAGATGTCTTAAAATGTAAAATACAAGTTTTGGAAGATGTGGTTGGAAACCTTGGTCGAGTCAGATCATGGAACGCGCAGAACGCTGGCCCAGGAGTTAGGATCTTTGTGCTTGAGACAATATTTAGCACTGGTGAGTTTTGAGTAGGTGCTTTCCATCGTATTATTTCACCCGGCATTTCACTAAGTATTAAATCAAACCACTGTGAATTAGACTCAAGGGGACCTATTAGAAATAAAGATTGAGATTTATCACAAAGATGAGGCAGATAAACTGGGTAGGATAGAAATGATAATAATATAAAGCATTCACTTTGAATGCATTTGACTTACTAGATAATGGCTAGTTTTAATTGTGGGTGCATGTGTGTGTAGGCATAGAAGAAGCTGAGATGGTGATGTTTACTGGCCCCTGCTTCTCTGAAATATATTCTGCTGGTCTCCTGATCCCACAGGGCTGGCTCATCAGCCCCATCTTGGTGAATTGGAGCTTCCAAGCCTGTATACTAACTCAGCCGACAGCCAAGTTTCAGTTTCTTTCTAATAAAATATGCTTGCTGCAGAGACGGTGAAAAATGTGGACTCCACCACTACTTTCATTGTAGTTTTCCTTTGGGGAATGAACACAATCTCTCCTCGGAATGTCCTCACATTTGGCCATCTAAACTGTCTCATCTAAAGAGAAGGCATTATTTAGAGGATCTCCCAGTGACGAAGGGTTTCCAAGCTTTGCCCTGCCCTTCTTTTCATTACTTTTCTTGAAGCTGGATGGTACTTACTAGGGGGCCAAGGGACTCTGGTTCTTGAATTGAGGAATAGCTTCATTTCTTGTGAATTTCCATGAATCCCATTTCATGGTATATCCTGCATACGGGGAATGGTAAAAGTTTTGTCCTGAAATGCTGGCTTGTCAAGAAATGACTGCAGGTGGTTTGAGTCAGGAGTTCGATAGCAACAAATGAGCTAGAAAGAACTATCCTTCCCTGTCAAAAGCCTCAAACAATTGTGGGTTTCTGATGTCCCGGCTGGAGAGTGAATAATTCCTGTTCCAGTCACAGTGAAGGCTGCATCTTTTCTTGGGTGGAGATTAGGACTAGAATTGCTGAGAAAGGAGCCAGCCCTTCACACAGCCGTTCAATGACTGCTGCCTCTGTGCACATCCATGGAACATGAGATACATTGAATGCCAGGGCCTGGGGTCAATACTGTACCGTGGCTGACCAGGCCAGATCCAATTTTGTCTGCACGTATCTGAAAAGCTCCATATGTGTGTGAGGCACACTGGGAACAGATGGCCACTCGGGGTCAGTGGGGAGGAGGACCAGCCAAGACTGACCACTAAGCTGTAGGCAGAAGTCACCAAGACTGAGCCAGTGTCAGAGGTCTGCCCCAGACGCTGAGACACAGTATTTAAAGGTGATCGTAGGCTCAGGTGTGGTTGAGCAGATGCCTGTACCAGCAGCATCTGTACCAGCTTCAGTGAGAAGAGTGGAGTTGGTACAGATTAGGTGAGTTCTCTCCATCCTTGCAAGATCCAGCAAGCTTCCAGGAATGGACCAGGGTTGAGCCCTGCAAAGACTCCAAGAGCTAAGTAGGTATGGATAGGCTGGCATTCCACGGAGGGCTCCAAGCCCAGAAAAAGCTTGGAGCATGAGGCAGGGTAACTGAACAAATAAAGTAGTATTCGAGCAGAGGCCAGTCTGCTGCTGCGACGCAGGCTAGGTGTGTAGGAAGAGCTATAACTGACAGGTACACGGGGGTCAGGGCTCACCCATCCGAGGTCTAGATCAAGGTTCTTTTGTCACAAGTGCCACTAGACACTGAAGCCAACGCTGCTGGGCAGCATCCTGACTCGATCAGACCTGGGGTTCTTTGGCTCCCCTGTGGGCCCCTCAGCATACCAGGCAGTGGCGGTTAGGGAAGACCAACGCAGGGAAACATCCTTGTGCCTGACCCTGCCCTGTCATGGAGACATTTCTAATTAGATCCAGAAAACTAGTAATGGCAAATGAACTCTCCTGACCCTAACCACTAGAGTGTCCCTCAAAAGGACACTCATCTATCACTGTTGTTCCAGAAGGATTCCTTTCTTAAATTTTTATTTACTTATTTTTTCTGGGGTCGGGGGCTGTGCCTTGCGGCTTGCAGGATCTCAGTTTCCCAACCAGGGATCGAACCCAGGCCCCCTGCTGTGGAAGTGCGGAGTCCTAACCACTGGACCGCCAGGGAGTTCCCATGGAAGGATTCTTTTTTTTTTTTTTTTTTTTTTTTTGTGGTACACGGGCCTCTCACTGTTGTGGCCTCTCCCGTTGCGGAGCACGGGCTCTGGACCCGCAGGCCCAGCAGCCATGGCTCACGGGACCAGCTGCTCCACGGCATGTGGGATCTTCCCGGACCGGGGCACGAACCCGTGTCCCCTGCATCGGCAGGCAGACTCTCAACCACTGCGCCACCAGGGAAGCCTCATGGAAGGATTCTTGATGACCTAAAATATCACTTCCAAGTCCAATATAATTTTATTTTTATTATCCCATTCCACATAGCTGAGGCCTATGGTACGTGATTAAAATAGCTTATTGTTTTATTTGATTATAAATGTAATACATGTTATCATAGAACATATAGAAAAATGTTCATAAAAAGTCAGCAGTCTTTTATTAGGATGACTTCTGGCTCTGAAGGATACATAGCTAAAATTGATGAGAGAAATAAGACTTTAAATATTTCAGAATAATTTTTCCCTGGGATTTTGGTGCTCTGTTTGGCCATTGATGGTGGATGTACAGAGGCAGTCTTTCCATTAACAAATGCAAGGCAGGCAAACAAGGACATGGAGGCTACAAAACGGGAGACAGCCAAAGAAAGCTCTTCTTTTTGATTTTAACATGCATTTTCATACTTCCATTTGAGCAGAGATAAGTCTGGTGTATTTGAAAATTCACTTCAAAGGAAATAATAAAATCTTGGTGCAAGAGAAATTGAGATGCTTTCCATTTTCCCAACATCAATAAAATGCTCTCCAGCACATCTCGGAAAGTCACTCTGGACAGGAAATTGACAGCGATGGTTCATTTCCAAGGTGGTGAGGGAGGGGACATTGAGGGTGGCAGCGAGCTGCGGCCAGCAGAGCGCAGGGACAGGGAGAAACTGGTCTCGTAGCAGTGGGTGCCAACATTCCAGAGCTCTGTGTTGCAAAGACCATGGCTAATTGTGGTCTTGGTGCGGTTTTAAAATCTCTGAGCAGGGAGTTGCAGCTTCTGAAGCTTCTGGCAGCATGATCCTTACTGTTGGAGGACTGTGGAAATCATAGACTCAGGAAAGCCGCTCAGATGGAAACAATAGGTGTTACAGTGTCTCCTAAATGGATCCAGATTATCCATGTGACAGGGTGGAAAAAAGCAACAAGGTCAGCCAAGAACTGCTTCTGCCTCTGGCATGTATTCTCATTACCCTCCCATGAACCCACTGTCCTGGTCATCTGCTAACTCCTTCTCCTCAGATCTCTGAGCCCTTCAGTCATTCTTTGGCTTCTGATGCCCACCTCGGGCTTACTTTGCTTTCATGATAGTCTAGATGTCTCAGGTGTCAGGATATTTGTCTGCCCAGCCTGACTTTTCTGGCATAGACTTTTGACGCTTCATCTGCATTCACCCTGACATTTTGGAACGCTCCCAAGAAAGTGAATGAATTCCAATAAAGAACAGCAGTCAAGAATTCATTCTATGTTGATTGGCTGGAAAAGCCTTATAGGAATTAGGACAAAAGGACAAGACCATATCCACTAGAGTGGATTCAGGGCTGAGAGTTCTGTGCGTTGGGGAAACGACGGGTAAATCAGATCCAGAGGGAAAGGCAAGCCAACCAAATGCTTCACACGTGGACCATGGTCCATAGGTTCCAGACTGAGTCTCACCCAAGTGTCAACAATCATTTTCCAGTTGCAGGTTGAGAGACTGGTGCGAAATGCCTAAAGCTGGAAGTTGCAGACCTGGTATATGGTCCCAGGCGCTATCATTATCCTCATTACCCCGGAGACCTGAGGTCCGTAACCCCAGAAGGAAGCAGGAAGAAGGGGGGATGGGTACAGAAGAGCCAAAAACTAATAACTGTCCACAGCCACGCTTCTTCCCTTACATGTATTTCTCGAAGTACCGTCACTGAACAATTCAATATTCCTGTACAACTGAAAATACTCCCACCGCTTTACCAAAAAAGAGCAAATTAAACTCCTATCACTCATGCCTCCAGTTCCACGTTCAGAATCTCTGCTTGATATTTACTTCGCCTCCACTTCTGCATGAGCCCGTCTGGATCTTCGGCAGTCTACGAAGTAGATGGCTAATTTAACTACCACCCACCCAGCCTCCACTGCGTGTGAGGCAAAAGGAAGAGGAAAGAAGAGGGAAATTAATCAAAATACAAAAAGGCATATTTGTTATTGACCACAGGCATTGTTTATATCTACCCACCCGTCTCTGTCTCCACTTGTATATCTATTGGTCCAGGTCCAAGGTGGGCTCCTGGTCTCTTCCCCTAAAACCTGTGCAACCTTCCCATCTCTGTGGCTTAGACCAGAAACCTTAGGGCATCCTTGACATCCTCTCTTTCTTATGCTGTATCAAATCTGTCAGCAAGTCTCAGTGATTTTACTTTCAAATTCCATCCAGAATCCAGCCACTATAACCCCTTCCCGGTTATAACCCAGTTATAACCCTGATGCAGACACCACCCGCTCCTGCCAGGATTGCTGCATAGCATCCTAGTGTGCCTGCCTGCACCTCCCCTTGCTCACTATACACGATTCTCAACACAGCAGACACAGGTAACCTGTGAAAAGGATGTCATGTCAGTAGACACCATCCTGCCCTAACCCCCAGGGGCTTCCAGCGGTCTCCACTAGAAACCAAACTCCCCAAAATGCCTGGAGGGTATCCGTGATCTGGCATCTGTGACTTCCTGCCTGTGACCCTGTCCCTCTCACTCTGCTCCAGCCCGCCTGCCTCTGCACTGTTCTTCCAGCAGGGCTGGCTTATCCCCACCAGGTGCTGTGCGCACTGGCTAGTCCTTCCACTTGGAAATAGCCACATGGCTTGTTCCTTCATGTCCTTATTCAAATGACACCTTCTCAGGGATGTCTGCTCTGACCTCTTGGTTTAAGATCGTAACCCTGCTTTTCCAACACCCAGTTTCCCTTCTCTGCCTTTATTTTCCCCTGTGCTCCTTACCACCTTCTACCGTAATATATATTTTACTTATTTATGTGGTTTATTATCTGCAAAAACTCCATGAAGAAAGGGAATTTTGTTGTATTTATTACTTTGCCCCTTATCCCAGACAGTGCTTGGTATATGGGAGGCATTCGGTAAATATTTGTTGAATGAATGAATGAAAGCTTAAACTACTTATGGGACAAGAGCTGGTGTTCCACCAGTCTGTAATGCTTCTCTCTTCCGGTACCTGTTCCACTTTCCCTCAGCATTTCCCAGCACCACAGCCAATGGAGGGCTCTTGGACAGGTTAGGATGACCCGCATCTGCATCCTGAGCCCTTGGTGGACCTGCCCAAGCAGAGTTGCTGTCATCTCCCATCACCCTTCATTGCAGATCAGAGTGGTGTGACTGTCCCAGGGATTCCCTGAGTTCCATCTGTTTCCTACTCCCCATTGTGTAATAGCAGCCCAGTTCTCCTTGGTACTTCAGTCAGTTTTCCCAGACAATGGGGTAACCACATTTGTCCCAGATAAATGATTGGCGGGAAATATCTAGGTGTAGGTCTCAGCTTCCAATTCCACTCTCTCTCCTAAAAGAGTCAAAATCATGGGTACAGGAAGTAAAACATTTATAAATGGGTCATTAGGTATCTTCATGAGAATTGCTTCTCTCACATTTTCTTCCTTGGTAAGGGATTCATCATGTGTTCTAGCTCTGGAGGCCAGAGCACCATATGCTGAACCCTGGTGCACAACTTTCAGAAAGAACCTTGAAGGTCTTGTCTTCCACCTGGCACTGTGATTGAGCCATCAGTAATCCCTTCCACACATCTGTAAAGTCAGATGCTCCTGGGTGATGGAATTCATGATGAGAGTGAATTGCATGGGCATCAGCTCATTGCCTTTCTTCTCTGCCGGGGGAGAACATTCTTTGGTCAGAAGCAATGTAGTGTGAGACAGTGAATAACATATTCAGTAACTTGACAGATGACAATGCTAGCAGAGAGGCCTGGTAGGCCAAGAAGCAGAAGCAAAATCAAATCCATAAAAAAGGGCTGCTCCAACAGAATAAATTGCACAGCCCTTTATTATAGGAGGCGTTCCATGTAGGCAACCTGCCACCAGGTAGCTGAATGCCCTCCTACAGGTATGTTATCCTGTCGGTGCTCCTTCATGTCCAAGGTTGATTACTGATGTCAGCATACTGGTCAGTCAAGAGTGACAGCTGGTGACAGAAGGGACTTAGTGAGAGGAAGTCCATATTGCTGAGCCTGCTGTTAGCCTGCATCTTTACAATAATAGTTGCCATTTGTTCACGGGGTCCTTTCATTGGGTATTTGCAGAGGAGGGTGACTGATATTGAAGAAATGGCCAATGTCTCCATCTAATTATTAAGCACCCTTAATAGCGGGGGGGCCTTTTGCTGAGCATTTGCATCAGATACAAATATTCTCATACTCTGGCCAAGTGTAAAACTATATTCTGCCCCATATAATTCTTCCCCCAGCTGCCTTGTCATCAGTATCCTGGTCTTGCTCCTTCCAAGTCCCTGCCATTGTAACCACTTTACCTGCTTTCCTGGAATTCTTCATTTGCTTTGTGTTGTCTGTATTAGCAGCAGACTGATTGATCTACAGGAATTCTAGGTGATCATGGGCAATAACGTAATTAGCTGCTTTTGCCATTGTTTATGATGATTTGGAGGAGGAAGAGCTCTGAGGAATGACAGGAATGCTGAAGAATGAGGCTTAAAAGAACAAGGACTAAGGAATCTCAAGGGTCTAGGTAGCATGAATTTTTTTTTTTTTAACGCGGTATGCGGACCTCTCACTGTTGTGGCCGCTCCCGTTGCGGAGCACAGGCTCCGGACGCGCAGGCTCAGCGGCCATGGCTCATGGGCCCAGCCGCTCCGCGGCATGTGGGATCTTCCTGGACCGGGGCACGAACCCGTGTCCCCTGCATCGGCAGGCGGACTCTCCACCACTGCGCCACCAGGGAAGCCCGGTAGCATGAATTTTGATGGTCCCACCAGAGGGACCATTCCACCTGCTGGAATAGGTAAGTATTGCCATCTTCATGGTCATCATCACAGCTCAAGCTTCACATTCTGGTGCAGAATGTCTAATCAATCCTGCCTGGGTGCCGTATCTCTACTTCTTGGCTCTTCCAGACTCTGTCTCATGGGAGAGGAGCAATTTCCCAGAAGGACATCAATGTGCCAGTATCAAAGGTGAAATGGACACTGAGCAGCCACAGGCTCTACAGATTTCTGCTGTGCTGGACTCCTTGGTCTAAAGATCTTCACGGTGTTCAAAGGTCTTTTGATGGGGATGGTTTTACTGGCTGGGTGGGGATGGAGTGATCATTACTCATGAATTTACTTAGAGAGTTGGTGCATAGTAAATGCAGGATCCGTCCTGCCACCCGCCTCTCCCTTTTCCCACTTCGTCTCCCTGTCCACAGCCTGAGCTGTTGATCCCACTGTTTGATAATCACATATTATCCCACATGGTAACCCCTCACATGCATCTCAAAGGTGACCTTTGCCCCCGTGACCTGTACTCTCTCTTTTTTTTTTTTTTTTTTTTTTTTGTGGTACACGGGCCTCTCACTGTTGTGGCCTCTCCCGCTGCGGAGCACAGGCTCCGGACACGCAGGCTCAGCGGCCATGGCTCACGGGCCCGGCCGCTCCGCGGCATGTGGGATCCTCCCGGACCGGGGCACGAACCCGCGTCCCCTGCATCGGCAGGCGGACTCCCAACCACTGCGCCACCAGGGAAGCCCCTGTACTCTCTCTTTTTAAGGACCATCCTGACACACATGAGAGCACGCTGCCTGTTTTGGGGTTGGGAAGGGATGGCTGTAATTTTCCCAGGCTGCCGGCCCAGCCTCTGTTTCTGGTTACATTCACTGTCTTCTTTCCAGACATGAAACCCTATAAAAGGCCGCCACAAAGGAAAGAGAAGAAAGCTCATAGCACCGGTGCTCCGCCTCCTGGCGGGGTGTCATTAGGTCTTAATGAAGCTTGGGTCTGCAACCCCTGAGGCCCTTTTTAATTTCCTCTTGATCTGACTCAGCCCCCTCCTTAGCCCTGAGAACCCCCAGAAGGGCTGGGTGATTCTTGTGCTCAGGTGTCACGCAGAACTAAAGCTGGGGACAAGGAAAGAGGGAGTGGAAGGAACTGGAAAGAGGCTTTCTATGGCTTCCAAGAGCATCATCGCTGTGTCTCTACGACATTGTCCCTGTGTGGCTGTCTGCTGAGTCCCAGCTTCTTGAGAGGGGCCTGGAGAGGGAACACAGGCTGGGATGTCAGAGAACCTTGGCTCCAGCTGCTGCTCTGGCAGTTGGCTAGCTCTGTCCCTTGCATATTTCCCCTCCAGCCTTGGCCTTCTCTTCTGTGGAGTATTGTAAAGAACAGTGTCTGAGTAAAAACGGTTGTGCACATGCATGCATGTTTATCATTCACGCAAGTAGTCACACACTCTGCCATGCATTTTATCTACATTATTGTATTTAATAGCCACATCTAGCTTTGGGGATGAAATAGTAGTAAACCTATTTTATCGATGAGAAAACTGAGTAGTTAACACACGTTTTAGCTGACATCAGAACCCTGTCCGACTCGAACGCTTGCGTGGACACGGTTGGACTCTGCTGCCCCTGTCCTGCATTACGAATGCCGAGTCAGGGGTAGAGCGGCCACTTCGTCATCGTTGCTGTTCTATTTGAACATATGCTTAGTTTCCAGGCCTGCGAGTCTCGCTGACTCCACGTGGGCTGAGTTGCCGTGAGCAATATTTCGTCAGTGCTTGTCACCGAGAGCATTTTTATATGCTAATAAGTATTAATAATTCATGCTCAGTAATCTGCCTGGTGTTGGTCCCACCCCCGTTTCTCGCTGGGGGACAAAGTGGATGAGAAATAATGCTCCCTGGAGGCCAGGCCAGGCCATCTGCATAGCTGTCTCTGAGAAGGGCTTGGTGGGCTGAGTCTCTGCTGTTGAAGGGGGGATGGGGATGACACAGGCGAGGTGACAAGGCAATGACAGCCTTGTTTGGGGGCACACAGCCTTCATGCTCTGTGCTGGGAGCTGGGGGGCTGCCTCTGTCTGCACTGGGGTGGCGCTCTGCTGCCTACCATTTCTTTCTTATCTGACTTTCCGCAGCAATTGTTTCAAATCAGTTGCCTTGTGATTTTCTGGACTTTGTTGAGCCTGAGTAAACTCTCCCTGGGAAGCAGGCCTAGCAGGTCATGAGGGCTTTTCCTATTTAGGCTAATGTCTGTGTTACCCTTGAGCTTGGAGGAATTTTCCAAGCCACTAATTTGTCCTTTGCCAGGAGACAAGTGTGATGAGTGAGTGGTATTATTTTAGGCTTTCTAAATTGGAGCATCGCTTTTGGGTACTAGATGTTCTCAATTTCTCATTTCTTTCAACTCAGAGATCTGGCAGTTTTGTTGTGTTCTTCAAAAGGGAAGTTAGGTTTTTCAGAGAAGTCTTTTGGGCCCCTCTCCTCAACATGCTAAATGATGACTTTGGGTCTGCAATTTAATTCAACAAATATTTATCATGTGCCTATTAGTTGTCAGGCTCTGAGCTAAGTGCTGCAGGGGGTATAACGATTGATTTATTCATTCCGGCACCCATCTAATTATTCATGCATTTTTGAGCACTGCTATTGACCAGTTACTGGCAGGTGCTAGAGCCGGAGCTATTTGTCAGTTAGGACTGTCTCCTGCTTCAAGTAACAGAAAACTGAACAGAAGTGCCTTAAAAAAAATAAGGGTTTCCTGACATTAGTTAATAGGCTCTGTGATGTTTAGGACGATATTTCTGCTTTCACTGAGCCTCTTCCTCACAATCTCAAGATGGCTGCTGCAGATCCAGACGTAACTCTCGATTCAAGGCAAGAGAGACGAAGTAGAGGGTGGAGAAGAAGAGGCATTTTTGTAACTGAGCCTTTTGACAAATATAGGGGCCTTGTTGCTGTTTTGTAGGGGAGTCAGTAGGTAAGGAGAACTGGGGGCCATCAGCCAGCATATCCTGCAGAATGTCCAGGTGTTGCCTGGGCAGAGCTGAAGGTACAGGAACACCAGATACTAGGAAGGAGGCTACAGTCATTTCCCCACCATCCAGATTAGCTCAACTATCCACTAAGCTAAGGCAGTTAATAAAGGTTACCTAGACTCTTTCCTGTCTCAGGCATTCTAGCGACTTTCTCCTGTATGAATGCCCTATGGACTCTGAGATGACTTTCCCCAGAAACCCAAGGCTGGGGTTGCCATGGAAGAAGAATAGAAAGTGTCCTCCATGCTCTCACCCTGTCAGGGAGCAGGTCACAAATCCAATCTAATCAGGGCCCCATCCTTATGACCCCATTTAATCTTAATTACTTCAGAGGCCCCATCTCCAAAGACAACCACACTGGGGGTTAGGACTTCAGCATGTGAATTTTCAAGGGCCACAAACATTCAGTCCATAACAATAGCCTTCTCATTCGTTCTCAGAAGAGAAGAACTCAAGGCATTATTCACCATCTGCCCCATAAAGGGGCAGATCACATGGCATAAAAGCGGTGTTCATGCCCGTCCATGAAAAAGGTCTTTTCCCCAACTCCAAGGACACTTCTAGTTACAGGCATCATGCCCGTCCCATAGTAGGTGCTCATAAATGTTTAATAAATGAATATGTGGCATACAGCTCATAACGTTGTTCGGACTGTTAGGGCTCAAATGAAGTGATGAACACACTAAGATCTGTGTAGTGGTAGACTTCACAGCCTGGTGAGACTTGAGAGTCAGCAGAGAAGTGATCCAAATTATGGACCTTGTAAAGGTTTATCCAGGGGAGAGATTCTCCATACCCACATGCACTTTGCAAATCTGAAAAAGGAGCAGTCATTTTCTGACTAATTTAGGTGGATGTACAGGCAGGGCTGTTGTCTCAAGGATGTGTTGATTTCATAACCGCGTCAGTGATGGAGAAAATGGGTCCTCTGTCATTAATTATTAGCTTCAAACAAAATGTAACATACACAAATTATTCTTTCCTAGGATCAAAACCTGACTTTGTCTCCCCCTAAATTATTAAAGGCGAATGAGAGATTGAGGTGGTGGGAGGGAAAGAGGGGATATGGAATCATCTGGAAGGATTCAGCTAGGGGAAGCAGCAACAGGGCCATTGTGGGAAAATTTGTATTGAATCACTGTTCTGCCCTTTACTATTTTCATGACCTTGGTCCAGGAATTAAACGTCTATGATACTCATTTTGTAAAAGCTAATATTGCCTTCCCCACTAGGTCATGGTAAGGATCTAACCATATCATTTTTCTACAGTACTTAGCATCATGCCTGGGACTTCACCAGTAACCTATAAATGTTAGTTCTATCTGAATATGTGATAACACAAATCATCTGATATCCTTTCCAGAACCTGGACGTGGACATGGTGCAAGTTAGGATGTGGAGAGGGCAATTTGCTCGTTAGATGAGGCCGTTTATCTTCCAAATGTATGAGTTTGAAATAAATCCGTTAAGTTTCAGTCTCTCTAAGTGATATGGTTAGATACAGGTTTGCTGTTGTGACTTTAGTCAGAGACACAGCAACCACTCTAGATGTTGTTATCAGAAAGGGATTTAACCCAGGGAATTGGGTGCTGAATAGGAAAAACCTCAGTCTTTCCTCCTGGGTCTCTCCTTTACTCCCATGCTACCATCAGACTCACAGCAATTCTGATACCAGATGTGTGGGGGTCTTCCCCCACCAAGCAATTCTCTGTGACATCAGCTTGGTAGGCAACAGTTTAACTCAATTCTGACGCTATCGACCTGGAGATATAGTCAGATCCCACAGGTTAAGGCAGAGTCACATCCCACAGGTTAAGGCTTAGTCCTACAACACTCCCCCCACCGCCCCCTCCTTCAAAATGTCAATTGCAAATCCAGGTTGTCATTTGTGCCTCTGACTGATGGGGCTCTAAATTGCATGTTCCCATGACTCCCTCTTCATGTTCAATTAATTGGCTAGAGCAGCTCACAGAACTCATGAAAACAGTTACTTACATTTATCATTTTATTAAAGGATATGATAAAGGATACAGATGAACAGCCAGATGGAGAGATACATAGGACGAGGTCTGGGAAAGTCCCAAATGCAGGAGCTTCTGTCCCCATGGAGTTGGGGTGCATCACCCTCCTGGAACAGAGATGTCTTCACCAACCCAGAAACTCTCTGAACCCCATACTATTGGGATTTTGTGGAGGCTTCCTCCTGTAGGCAAGGTCAATGATTAACTCCATTTCCAGCCCCTTTAACCTCTTTGGAGAATGGGGGCTGAGGCTGAAAATTCCAAGCTTCTAATCGTGGCTTGGTCTTTCTGGTCACCAGCCCTCATCCAAGAGCCAACCAGGAGCCCACGCAGGAGCCACCCAGGAGCCACCCAGGAGCCCAACCAGGTGCCCACCCAGAGTCACTTATTAGAGCAAAAGATGCTCCTACTGCTCTTGTTATTTAGGAAGTTTTAAGGGTTTTAGGCACAGTGTTTCATAAATCGGGACAAAACAAGTATATATTTCCTATCATAAATCACAGCATCATAGGTGCTGCATGGAACTTTGGCAAAGCTGGGGATGCCAACACCAGGGGAAATCAGCAATGATCCCAGGAAATCAGGCGGTTGCAGGAGTTGCAAGAAAAAGCCACAAAGCCACCCAACGAAGCAGGTGATTCACAGGAGAAAGCTTGGAAAAAACCATGAAACATCACACCACCTTCTGCTGAAATCTGTGCACCTGCCCACCTCTGTCCAAGGCTTATAATTGTTTCTGCTTCTCTCCCACCTGCCACATATGATGTGAGTTCCTGTCATTGGCAGAACCTAAATAAGAATCCAAATGACAAGGGAGCCTGTAAAATGTAGTTTTCTGGATCCTAGCAGTGGCCATACAGGGAGAGCTTAGAAGGGAGGGATGCTGCTGAGTACCAAGGGATGGTTAACCCTCATTATTCATGGATTCTGTATTTACAGATTCACCCACTGGCTCACTGAAATTCATTTGTAACCCCAAATCGATAAATATTCATAGTACTTTTGCAGCCATTCACAGCCATAAGAAGAGTGGTGAAAAATTTGTGTTGCCAACATACACTTTCCCAGCTGAGGCTGAACAAGAGGCAATCTGCTTTCTTGTTGCAGCTCTCAAGCCGTGAACAAGTGTCCTTTCCATGGTCTGTTTAATGCCGTGTGTCTGTGTGTGTGTGTGTGTGTGTGTGTGTGTGCGCTTTTTCTATTGGTGATTTTGCTGTTTAAAATGGCCCCCAACCAGTGTTGAAATGCTATCTAGTGTTCCTATGTGCAAGAAGGCTGTGATGTATTAGATAAACTAGGTTCAGGCATGAGTTATTGTGCTGTTCTATGGTAATGGATCAACAGTATATATTAACTAAAGTGTCTTTAAACATAAACACATATAAAACAAGTTTCTGTATTGATCAGTTAATGGATGTGTGACCAGAGGCTTCCAGGAACTTAATTCTATATGTATGCTAGGGGCAGTGATTCAGTATTCACTAATTCAGCACTTGCTGTGACTTTTTAGCAAGTACCTACTACGAATAGCTGGTGAGAATCAAGTGTAATATTTAGTGCATAATGAGAGATGC
This sequence comes from Mesoplodon densirostris, assembly GCF_025265405.1. Taxonomy (NCBI): domain Eukaryota; kingdom Metazoa; phylum Chordata; class Mammalia; order Artiodactyla; family Ziphiidae; genus Mesoplodon; species Mesoplodon densirostris. The sequence goes on along the minus strand of NC_082676.1, from coordinate 39,744,795 downwards.
GACAAGTGCATCTTTGATACATTTCTGAGCTTGTAGTTTTCTTTGTGGTGGTGAGGACAAGAGGCTCACTGAGGCTCATCCTTTGATGTCTTAGGACGTCCTTGTGAGTACATCCAGTTAAGAAGGGAATTGATTCAACATGCTTTGACATACTCAAGATCATCCCAAATTCACATGCAGGAGCTGGCTTTGAAATTGAGACTAGAATTTCCAGCATGGTTTTCCCAAGTCTGTGCACCTTCTCTGGTAGATTCTTTTTTTTTTTTTTTTTTTTTTTACCACTTATAAGATTAAACAACTGCCTGAACCTCCAATGTTTTTCAAACTTCAAAAGGAGAAAGATATAAGAATTCATGCTGTCACCTTGGTGGAGGGAGGGAGATACCAGGTTTAGCCCACAGTCCTCTGGCAGTAAGTTTGCCCTTGTTTTACATATGAAACACCCAAAGCCCACAAAGGTTAAGAGGTTTGCCTGAGGCCACCATGAGGTCAGAAAACCTGCCTACCTCAGTGTCTTTCCTTTTTGCTTGGTTGCTTTAAAATACAATTCAATTGCTTGTAAAATAAGGAAGTTAAACTAGCAAGACTCTGAGGTCTCTTAGAAATCTAAAATTCCATGACTTTGTGACTCTGGCATTTATTGAAGGTTTAAAGCTGTTTAACACTATGTTTGGAGCTGGGGCTGACCTGGTGAGGGAAGATATAAGAACAGAACACACTGAATATGCTACAGAGCGTGTGCAAACAGGTTACAGAGACATAAAAATTTAAATAATAGTACACTGCATTCTTTATGCCTTTGATCAAGTAACACCCCCTCCAGGAAGCCAGCCTTGATTTCTACCATCTTCTCAGTTGTAAATTATTTTATGCTCTTAACTGCTATAGCATTAACCCGGATGTCTCATTAATACTAATGACTAAAATTATTGATTGCATATTACAACCATTGCATTTTAGATAAAGGTAAAATTAATCTTCAAAACAGCCCTGTTAGAGATCTGTCCATTTTATACATGAGGGTATTATCTTTCCTCTTCTGACAGAGTCTCTTGTCAGCATTACAGCTTCTGACCACTCTCTCCTCTGAGATACTATCTTTCCTTTGATTTTTATCATTCAGCATCTCCTGGTCCTTCCCTGCACTCTCTGACCATTACTTTTTCCACTTTCAAATTTTTAAAAATTTATTTTGATTATCTTTATTTAGGTTTAATTGACATATAAGAAACTGCTGATGTTAAAAATACACAATTTTATAAATTTTTATTTATGAATATACCTGTGAAACTGAAACCATAAAACTCAGATGGGGACTTGAACCCATGCACCAGGACTTGAACCCGGCCTAAACCCAGATTGGGACTTGAACCCACGGTCTTTTAATTGAGATCACACACCTGGTCTCAGGACTTAATGAAGCTCGGGTTCTTTATGTCTCATCGCAGAAAGAATTCAGTGAGAGACAAAGTGATAGGTAAGAAGTGGATTTATTTAGAGAGAAACACACTCCACAGACAGCGCGTGCGCCATGTCAGAAGGTGAGAGGCCCTGAAACATGGCATGGTTAGTTTTTATGGGCTGGGTAATTTCATAGGCTAATGAGTGGGAGGATTATCCCAACTATTTCAGGGAAGGGGCAGGGATTTCAAGGAACTGGGCCACTGCCCACTCTTTGGCCTTTTATAGTTAGCCTCAGAACTGTTACGGTGCTGGTGGGTGTGTTATTTAGATGCTAATGTATTACAGTGAGCGTATAATGAGGCTTCAAGGTCCACTGGAAGTTGAATCTTCTGCCATCTTGGACCTAGTTGGTTCTAACTGTTGCAGGAAGGGGTACCCCCTTCCAGGGCCCAAGAGTGGGCTCTTGTCTAACACTTGGAAATGAATTGTCCAAGGGGACAGGACACACGTGCTGACAAAGCAAGAGACTTTATTGGGAAGGGGGCCCGGGCGGAGAGCAGCGGGGTCCTCACAGCCACAGCCACGTGGCTCCCAGTCTCGGGTTTTATGGTAATGGGGTTAGTTTATGGGTTGTCTCTGGCCAATCATTCTGACTCAGGGTCCTTCCTGGTGGTGCATGCATCACTCAGCCAAGATGATTCCAGCGAGAAGGATTCTGGGAGGCTGGTAGGACATATGGACTGGCATCTCCTCTCTCCTTTTGATCTTTCCCAAATTCTTCCAATTGGTGGTAACCTGTTAGTTCTTCATTCCTTACCAGGACCTCCTATTGTAAGATAACTCATACAAGTGGTTACTATCTTGCCTGGCCAGGGTGGGCCGTTTTGGTCAGTGGTTCCCCTAACATAACCAGTTTCTGTCATGTCCTATGGCTATGTCGTTCTTTTAAAAGTTGTGCCCTGCCCCCCTTCCCTCCTGTTTCAAAACTGTCACCACAATCAAGATAATGAATGTACCCATCACCCCTGAGAGTTTCTTTGTGTCCCTCTGTGTCCCTTTGTATTCTCCACCTATCTCCCCCCTTACCCCAGGCAACCACTGATCTGCTTTCAGTCAGAGTTGAGGCAGTACTTTATATTCTCTAGAGTTTTATATAAATGGAATTTCATATAATATGTACTCTTTTTTTGGTCTGACTTCTTTCAATCAGCAGAATTATTCCGTGGTTCGTTCTTGTGTCTATTGTTAGTGAATTTTTTTTTTTTTTTTTTTTTTTTTTTTTGCAGTATGCAGGCCTCTCACTGTTGTGGCCTCTCCCGTTGCGGAGCACAGGCTCCGGACGCACAGGCTCAGCGGCCATGGCTCACGGGCCCAGCCACTCCGTGGCATGTGGGATCTTCCCGGACCGGGGCACAAACCCGTGTCCCCTGCATCAGCAGGCGGACTCCCAACCACTGTGCCACCAGGGAAGCCCTATTGTTAGTGAATTTTTTTATATGGCTAAGTAGTATTCTATTGAGTACCAGTTTTACCACGTCCTTGTCCACACTTGGCATGGTCAGTCGTTTTAATTTTAGCCACTGTATTAGGTATGTAGTAGTATCACATTGTGGTTTTAATTTCTGTTTCTCTGATGACTAATAATGTTGAACATATTTCCATGTGCTTATTTGCCAACCTCACATACTCCTTGATTATTGTCTATTCAGATCTTTTGCCAATTTAAAAATAAGTGTTTTCTTTTAATTATATGTTGAGAGTTCTTTCTACATTCTAGATGCAAGCACTTTATCAGATACACGTTTGACAAATAATTTCTCCCAGTCTGTGGCTTTTCTTAATAGTGACTTTTGAAGAACAAAAGTTTTCAATTTTTATAAAAAAGCCAATTCGTTAACTTGTTCTTTCATAGGAAGTGCTTTTGGTGTCACATCTAAGAAGTCTTTAGGTAACAAAAGTTCAGAATGAATTTCTTCTAAGTTTTCTTTTAGATGTTTTACAGTTTGATATTCAGTTGTATGATCCATTTTGAGTTAATTTTTCTATATGCTGTGAGGTATAGATAGACATTTTGGGGGGAGGGGGAGGAGAAATTACCCACTTATTCCAATATCATTTGTTGAAAAGACTATCATTTCTCAACTGAATTGCCTTTGTACCTTTGTGGAAAACCAGTTTTCCATATATATGTGGATTTAGTAAGTCTTAAAATCAAGTAATGTTAGTCCCCCAGCTTTCTAGTTCTTTTTCACAGTTGTTTGGCTATCCTAGGTGCTTTGCATATCCATATGAATGTTAGAATCTATATGTCAATCTCTTAGTAAAAAGTATTTTTAATTTAATTTCAAGTTTCCACTGTTCATTTATAGTAATAAAATTATGATGATTTTTGCCTTATAATCTTCAACCAAGCTAATCTCACTTATTAGGTTTTTATAGGTTTCATCCTATTTTCTACATCATCAATTCCTCTACCTTCCTAGGTTCTGTGCCTGGGGCCTGTGAATTAAACTGATAAAAGAAAGATTAATAGGAGAAAAAGGAATAGTAATTTAATTAATATTTTAAATTTTACATGCATGCGGGATACAGAGAAAAGACATGAAAACCCAAAGAAGTGGTTAGACTTGGAAGCTTATATACCATTTTAAAAGTTGAGAATTATGTTGTGTTTTTTTTAACATTTAATATTTATTTATTTGGTTGTGCTGGGTCTTAGTTGTGGCAGGTGGGCTTCTTAGTTGTGGCATGCGTGTGGGATCTACTTCCCTGACCAGGGATCGAACCCAGGCCCCCTGCATTGGGAGCATGGAGTCTTAACCACTGCACCATCAGGGAAGTTCCTGATATACCATTTTAACGAAGTGTGATAAGGAAAAGTAACTAGACAAAGGAAAGGGGAATTGGGGCTTCTAGGGGTAGTAAATTGTGGGAAGATAAATATATGGGGAAATGAATGGAAGATAAGGGTTATTTTAGTAAGGTTTGTTTATACAGACTCTTCTTGATGCTGACTTTCTGTCTTCTTCATAGCCATAAAACTCCCCTGGAGAAGGAATTTATAGCAACCTCCTTTCTCAGAATTTTCTGTTTTTAGTCAGATAAGAGAGGCTCCAAGAAGTTGTCTTCCTGCATCTGTTGATTCTCAATTGCCTTCCTCTTGAAACAATCCATATGCCAAGGTGGCATACTTTGGGGTGGCATATTATGATCCCCTTCACAATCATGTCATCTGTAATAAAGACAGTTTTACTTCATTATTTCCAATATGAATGTCTTTTATTTCTTTCTGTTTATTACCTAACTGCACTGCTAGAACCTCTGGTGAGAGCTGATATCTCTGTCTTGTTCCTGATCTTAAGAGGAAAGCACTCAGCCTTTCACCGTTAAGAATGATGTTAGCTATAGGTTTTGTTTAGATGTGCTTACCAACTTTAGAAGATTCCCCTCTCTTCCTAAGCTGCTGAGAGTTTTTAATCTGCCATGGATGTTGGATTTTTTTCAGTAGAACCTAAGAAGTCTTTGAGTGACAAAAGTTCACAATGAATTTCTTCTAAGTTTTCTTTAAGATGTTTCACAGTCTGATATTCAGTTTCATGATCCATTTTGAGTTAATTTTACTATATACTGTGAGGTATGGATAGACATTCTTGGTGGGGAGGGCAGGGGACATTATCCAGTTGTTCCAACATCATTTGTTGAAAAGAATTTTTCTGCATCTATTGAGCTGCTCTTGTGATTTTTCTTTTAAGTTCGTTAAAATGGTGAATCACATTGATTTCCTAATGTGAAGCCTTCCCTCGGGAGTCTTTTTGTGTTTCCATGATAAGTCATCATCCCTGATTCTCCATTTCCTGAGGAATGTTGGGCTGTGAGCCAGAACAAGTGTGGGTAGGAGGAAGAAACTTTCAAGTCTCAAGGGTGAAAAACAAGTCTTATTTGTCAATCAGTCCTAGGATTCTGCACTGAACCAATTCAAAGAAGTTGATGAATGGAGTTTGGCTGGAGAGGGAGAGTCCTGGGGACAGCTCATGGCTTTTGGAGAAGAACTAGAAGATGTCCCTTAGGGACAGACAGAGGTGGGGCTCTGGGCACCTTCATGACACTGTTCACAGGTCATTGTCATTTTATTTATCTGTGGAAGGGAAGATGCAGCTAAAAATTGAGAACTTCCCTCCTATTACTAGGATTCCACTGGTCCTTGGTACATAATCTGTCACCTTCTTTCAGTTCTTCCCTGAAGCTGTTAATCAAATGATTAGCTTAAAATCCCAATCCAATCATGTTACTGTCTACCCTGTAACTCAGCTGCCTAGGAAATAAAGTGTCTATCCCTTTAGCATGACCCACAAGGCCCTTTATGTTCTACACCCAACCTACCTGTCCAAGTCCTTCTTCCGTTGCTTTCCAAGAACACCCAGTGACCCCGAAGGACCAACATTTCTGACGTTCAGAAAACAATACACCTTCTCTCCCAAGCCTCATTGCCTTTGTCTGCAGTGCCTTCCCCCCATTTTCAATCTCTTTCTGTCTCTCTCCTTTTATAGTCTCAGGTTTAGAGTTATGTTAATCTCAGTTTTAATTCATTACACACTATCGTCTGTTGCCTCCAACTCCCCAGAACCCCAAATGATGCTACAATGGATTTGTATGAAAATTTCCCTGGGAGGTAGATGCTCAGAAGTTGAATTGCTGGCCAGAGAGCATTAGTGTACCTAATTTGACTAAATATTGACAGATTGTTCTACAGAATGGCTGCTCCAATATCTACATCCTCTGCATCTCAGAAACACTTGGCATTATCCAGCTTTCTAGATTTCCCAGTCTGATAGGAATTAATTGCTGTGATTTTGAATGTATCATGTTATGCTCCTTGGCTTTTAAAATTTGCTCTGTCAATTTCCTGTTGATATCTTTTGCCCTCTTTTTTCTTGCCTTTGCCTTTTTCTTCACCTAATATTCCCTTCTGTCTTCTCACATAGGACTCAGTTCAAGCGCCACTACCTCTCTGAAACCTTCCTTGATTACCTCTTCTGAGTGTCTGTGACATTTTGCTTATACATATTATATGTATCATAATACACTGCTATTCATTTCCTTTTTTATCTCTTATGTTAGAATACGAGACAGAAATAGATAATAACCCCATTTCTTTATCAAAGTACATAACACAGGGCTTGGCACAAAGCTAGATCTCAGTTATATTTTATGAGAGGAAAAGAAGAATTGTGCAACGAGATTAAAAATATTCTTAGGATAACAATCTATGAAACCAGAGAGAATGCCACAGAGAAATGTAGATTATCCAACAGCATTAGACATGCTGGCAACAGAAGACAAGTATATTTAGAGGACAACCCTATGTCCAATTCTTAAAGCAAACATCTGTTCCTTTTGATCTACATCTAACCATGCTGGGTAAACTCCCTGCTCTATAACCATACACGTTCACAGTGTTTGTTGACATTGGGCCAAAAGGCATCAAACTGAATTCAGATGATTGGAAGGATGGATCTGTGAATCAGCATCTCAAGACACTGCCAAGTACATTCACATCAATTTGCAAAGCCACCATTCCAGTTAGAGGTGTCATCTTGAGGGGCTATACTTGGAGTTAAAACAAGACAAGCACAGGGTTTAAATGTCATAGTATGAAAAGCCAAATAGACCTTTACTGGCAAAGAAGAAGGATGTTTCTATTCCCAATGCTCAGTGAATGTGGTCAAGGTTGGCCTTAGAGCTGCATAATTAAGGATAAAAACTGGCCTCTGTTCTTATGAGCAAGGTCCTGTGAGAGTTGCTACGGTGGGAAAGGCCTGACCAAAGGAATTAAAATCCAGTCATCTGTTCTGCAGCCCTGCAGTGGTGCGTGCTCTAGACTCTGAGATTGGCCAGGCCTTCCAAGAGTGAGTCTGAGGATTGGTCAGCTCACCAGGGCTGGAATGTGGTATTTGGGGTACCCATATCCCACTGCTGCCTTGGGGTGTGGGGAGGTGACATTTGAATGAGCAGGAGGTCACCACTGACCTGAGTGGGCAGTGTTTCCTCATGGCTTCCTGGAACTTCTACTGATGATGAGACATGCCAGGACTTGGGATGGAGACCCAAGGAGAGAAAATTGGGGTTGAAGGGGGTCAGGTCTTGGTCTGGCCTGTAGGAATTACTCAGTCTTAATAACTGATCTTCAAACAGACATGGAATACCTGGAGCAGGCATCAGTTTCCAGCTTGTCTGTTATGGATGAACAGTTTGGGATGAGAATGACCATAAATTGCAGGCCGGTAGGAACACCTTGGTCTTTGGCTGAGTGTGGAATTCCAGTTTTTCATACAGCATTACCCTAAGAAGACAAGGATGATTGTAATGGGATATTCATTTTACAGAATGGGTAACTGAGACCCTGAGAGGATAATTGTTCTTGCCAAACATATTCATCATTCGTTCATTCACTCATTCACTCATCCAGTGAACACTAAGTAAGGATTTATCATGCACCAATACCTTTGCCATCTTTGGAGACACAGTGGAGAACAGGACAAATAGGATCCCTGCATTCGTGAAGGGCACAGACCTAGTTACTCAAGATGGCATGTGATTATAACCATGATAAAAATCCTCTGAAGGAAATGAACAACAGACTGGGAGAGTGTAAAACAGGGAACTCCAACTAGTCTGGGAGAGGCCTGCAGTGGCAGTGAGCTCACCCTGGAGGGAATAGTCTCCCTGGGCAAGAAACAGTTAAGCTGTTTCTGAGGTGCACAGTTTCACTGCCATGGAGACTGGTAGAAAGGAGGCTGTACTCTGGGGACGGCACTGGGAGGGAACCAGCCAGAGAGACAGCAGGAGCAGCACAGACCTGGTTGGAGGGTGCAGCTGCTGACCAGCATCCCTCCTGAGCGGCAGAACTTGACTTCAAAGTCACCTTGTAATAGACAAACAAATGTCCACTCCCCAGGCCACTGTGAACAAGGTGATGCCAAAAGCTCAGCCTCTCTGTGCACCGGGGCCAAATCAAATCTCGGAGACAGAGTTTTGGGTGAAGTAGAAAAGAATAGCTTTATTACTTTGCCAGGCAAAGGGGGACACAGAGGGCTCCTACCCTCGAAAACTATGTCCCGATCTGGGAGGACTTGATGAGGGTTTTTTTTTTTTTGCCGTACACAGGCCTCTCACTGTTGTGGCCTCTCCCATTGTGGAGCACAGGCTCCGGACGCACAGGCTCAGCGGCCATGGCTCATCGGCCATGGCTCATCGGCCCAGCCGCTCCACAGCATGTGGGATCTTCCCGGACCGGGGCACGAACCTGTGTCCCCTGCATCGGCAAGCGGACTCTCAACCACTGAGCCACCAGGGAAGCCCTGATGAGGGGTTTTATAAGCAATAGTTCAAGGGTGGGGTTACTGACAAGATGAGGGTGTGTGCAGGGTCTCAGGTGGTCTCCTAATCTTGATGAGCTTCTCTGGTCCCTTTCATCTCGCCTCAGCTGGTTTCTTGACTGCCCCTCCCTTGATTAGCAACTGTTCCAATCTGTCCTTTGGAACTCAGGGAAGGTCATGGAGGCTGGAATATTGCCTACAAGAAATGGGGGACAAAAAAAAAAAAAGAAGGAAAAACTTCCGTGCCCAGGAGCCCCACAGGGTCCTTCTAGGTTTCAAAGGGCGCTGCTCCTCTGAGGAGAGAAGGGGAGAAGCAGGGAAAATCTACAGCCCTTTTCACATCCCAGGAGCAGGGTCTACCGCCTTTTCCCGTGTTTGGAGGCCTTCGTTTATAAAATTCAAGTGTAGAGAAGGATTTCCTTTGCTCCTACCAAAATAATGATCGAAATCATCATTGTTCCCACTCTGAGTCAAGAATATCCATCACAATCTCATTCTTGGAAAGTTAACAAAAACACGTATATGCGTTTATTTAGCGCTCACATACCGCTGGGGTCCTATCTATTTCATCTTCCCAATTATGTGAGGAACAGCATTTTTCAGATTAGAACTTTAAGACTCAAGGAGGTTTATATCATCTGCCTCAAAGTCATTTAACAAATAATTTGGCAGGGCCAAGATGTATACCCAGGTCTCCTAAATCAAGCCAGTTTACTAGCTGACTGTCCTCTGACCCTAAATTCCTTGAGTCTCAGACCTTTACCTCTGTGATCCTGTGACCACAGCCTCTGGTGTGGGCTGGGTCCTGAGCTGAGGACAGGGCTGGGAGCTTGGTGGGTGCCTGGTGCCCACGGCTCCTGGCTCTTACCCTCTCACACTTCCAGGGACTAGGGTCTGGAAAGCCTCCTCTTCCTTTTTTTTTTTTTTTTGCTGAGGTTCCAGATGATGCTTCCCAGAGAGGGGGCGGAACTTCTGGGCTGCACACCCTGTTGTCCACACAGGTACGGAGGAATGACAAGGCGTAGCGGTCCCTTCTCCACTGCTCTGATCCAGGTGAATACACATCTTTAAGAACGTTGGGTACTGGCAGTGGTTCCTTGCAAAACAACCCTCCAGTCATTGCTCGGTGCATGTGCAGCCTTTGGTCTGTCCAGTGAAGCTGTGCAGGCTTCAGAGCTGCCGTGCCCTCACTGGGACTCTGGGACCTCAGACCTGCCTTGCCTTCCCGGCCTGCCCCCGGGGCCTGGCCTGCAGACTGCGTTTCCCAGACTTTGTCTGGGTTCAGCCAATGGAGGCATCTGTGGGAAACTGGAGGCAGTAAATTGGAAGGAGCCAGAGTACCGCTCTGTTTCTACCCCGCCTTCAGCAGCATTTCCAGCATCTACTGTATCTCCCTCTAGGCTCTCAATCTCTCTCCTCCCCATCTCTGTCTCTGTCTCATCTTTCTGTGTCCCTCTTTCTTTTTTTTTTTTTTTTTTTTTTTTTGCGGTACACGGGCCTCTCACTGTTGTGGCCTCTCCAGTTGCGGAGCACAGGCTCCGGACGCGCAGGCTCAGTGGCCATGACTCACGGGCCCAGCCGCTCCGCGGCATGTGGGATCCTCCCGGACCGGGACACGAACCCGTGTCCCCTGCATCGGCAGGCGGACTCTCAACCACTGCGCCACCAGGGAAGCCCTTCTGTGTCCCTCTTTCCCCCAATTCCCTTTTTCTCTAATTCCCTTCCCTCATGTCTGTTTGACCTAAAGGACCACCAACAAAGTGCTGCCGGGTAATACAAGACTTATTGGCTGTTTATATCACCAGTGATCCCATACCTATTTTTGCAAGATATCTTAAAAATCACAGACTACTCAACACTCTGTCCTATTCTGGTGATGGTGCTGGCCTGTGCCGGACCTTCTTAGGCATATGAAATCTCATAGGTTAATTAATAATATCTAATACTTAGGGCATTTGGCTGGTAACACGATGGTCCACTTCATAAATTCAGGACACTAGATAGCCCAATGTAACCCTTGGCTATGAAAAGACCACAGATTTTGAACTACTGGTTTGTCCTTAAGGCCTTGACATTACCATGGATTCCTAATTGTACCCCTAAATATCCTCAGGAAGTGGGGATTTTTGTTTGTTTGTCTGTTTTCCTTCTAGGAACCAACACCTGTAGACTTCTGCCCAAGGTTACAGGTTATTCTCCAATAATGCAGACTGTGGTGTGGGGTCCACCTTAAAGGCAAGTGCACTACAGGGACCTATTCATAAAGAGTCACTTGTTAGTGACAAAAGGAAACAACAGAAAATCCATGGGCATTAGTCAAAACCTATAGGGGAAATATTGTATTTATCCCTGAACAATCTGTGGTTTTGAATAGTGGGATTTCATAGACAGTGTGGGATTCTGAACAACACTTTCTCGCTGCCCTCGTCCTATGCATGAGTCTGCATGATGAATGCTGGAAATCTAGACCTAAATCTAGGCTAGGTTGTTCCTCAAGCATCCCACGATGGAGAGGGGGAGTGAAAGTAGCAAATGCATAATTGAAATGAATGTGAAATGTGCTGGCTGAGTCATTAACTCAGACTTAGCAAGTCGAGGAAGATCTTCATCACAGGGAGTGAAGCATGAGATAGATCTGGACCATGGAAGGTACTTGGCCATGTTTGTTGACTGAATACACGAGCACGTGAATGCCAGACAAAGTAGATTTTTTAATCAACTAGAAACATGGGGGTCAACCAGAGGAAATAACATAGTCGGTGCAATAGGAGAGAACGTGTCTTTTTAAACCAGAGCATCCGAGTGTCTTTTTGTAATCATTTTCCTGGATGTTTCTGAATTGGAATTTGCGATCCTGGAGCTTATGGGCTTCAAGGTAAATAATGTGACAGCTGTGGAGAGAGAACACCTTTCTCATGTCCAGGTCCCAAGTTGCAGGGGGCCTCCTTGGAATGCCCTGGGCAGAAGAAGAGGGAAGGTCCTCCGAGGTGAGCCAGACAGTCAGAGCTAGGGGTTCATTCACCTATAAACCCACAGCCTGGGCTCTAGGTGAGCCTCACAAGGCACCCCTCACCCCCACCTACTACCCTGCAAGCCTGTCACCATGGAAGGTGATAAGGACCAGGGAGGGCAAGGCCTTTATTGTACAGAGAGAACAGCATAGGGGAGAAGTCTTGCTCTGGCAACACTGCTATTCAGAGGCAGAACATTTTATTCAATACCATGAGTACCTGATCATCTATCATCCATTCATGTAATCAGCAGGCATTTACGGAGCACATACCTGTGCTTTCTGCTGTCCTAGACCATGATGGTAATATAGTTTGGGTCTCTGCACTAACACAGATCCCATTCTCGTGGGGAAGCAGGAGAGGAAATGGACAATTACGGAGCATATGCTGAGAGCTGCAGCAGGCACAAGGGCTGCGCACACAGACTCTGCCCAGGGTGTGAGGGCTGGAGAAATTCCGCTGGGGAGGTGCTGTAGTGAAGGTAAAAAGGTATCTCTTGTCATGTTCACAGTTGAATGAAATCTGTGTGTGTGCGTGTGCATGTGTGCGTGTGTGTGTGTATTTTCTGCTAGCAAGAGGTGGAATGAAAAAAATATTCAGGTTTTAGCCTATAGCTTTTGAAATCAACCCTGAGCCATGCTATGCCTTCATCTACATCTGGAGATCCAGGAGATGTGAAAAAATAATAACAATATGGGAATTTCTTTTGGGGGTGCCGAGGGAGGAGGAGATGAAAGGTTAATTTTAGAAAACAGGCAGTAGGAGAATTTGACATTTGACTAATATGCTGGAGTAGTATGCATCGTGTGTGTCTGCTTTTGTTCTAAGATATATCAACTTTTCCTCAGCAGAGGCCTAAGGGATCAGAAACAATGAGTTGATTTAAAATAAAGGTTATGAAAAATGGTAAGGCCCTGGAGACAATTTACATGAATTTCCAAAGCCAAGAGATTGTCAGCTGGGGCCATGAAGTCAGGACTGGGCTTCCAGGGACAAGCTTGCTTATTTTTTTCCAAGTAAAACTGGGAATTGCTTTTTTAAAAAAATATTTCCTGAGCTAAAGTGGGTCAAGTCACTGGTGAGATCTCATTTGCCCATCAAGTCCTAGTGACCAGCTGTGAAAATGTGAAAAATGGATTAAAGGCAGCTCTGCTGGCTGTGTTTACAGAGTGCCAAAGAACGGAATCCAGTTTTCTTGCCAATGAAATCAAAAAGTTATCCAAGTGTCGATGGACTGAATGTTTTTGCAGTCCCCAAATTCCTACGTTGAAACCCTAACTCCCATTATGACGGTTTGTGGGGACAGGGGCCTTTGGGAGATAATAATGAAGTCATGAGGGTGGAGCCCATGATGGGATTAGTACCCTTATAAGAAGAAACCAGAGAGCTTGTACCAAGGAAAGGAAATGTCATGTAAGGACACAGCAAGAAGGAGACTGTCTGCAAGTTAGGAAGAGAGCCCTCGCTGGGCAGTGAAACTGCCAGCACCGTGATCTTGAGCTTCCCAGCTCCCAGAACTATGAGAAATAAATTTCTGTTGTTTAAGACACCCAACCTATGGTATTGTTGTTGCAGCAGCCCAAGCTGACGAAGATACAAGCTAACTTATTCAAATTTTTTTTTTATTCAAATGTTTTAAACCATGCCCCAAACTCAGAATTACCAGCTTCCTCCCTTAATCAGCTCTTGTTCTTATCTTTCTTAGTTGATCGAATTGCCCACTTTCCCAGCCTAGAGATCATCGAGTTACATGTGTCCTGTTCTCATCAGACACATTCAGTGACCAAGTCCAGCTGAAGTCTGCTCCCTGCCCCTCCAAGACATCTGTTTTTTTTCTTCCACGGAGAGCCTCCTACCAGATTTATTCTAGCTTTAGTGTTTCTCTTCCAAACCATGTTTCCACACCATTTTATCACAGTGATCCTTTAAAAACAACCTAGAACTTAAGGCTATTCGTTCCCCCTTTGTCTACGATAAAGAGGCAAAAATCCTCACACTGCGTATAAGGCCATTTCCAATTTGGCCACAGCCCACCCTTCTAGTTTCATCTTATGCCCCCCTCCCCTTCCATTCCCTTCCACCCCTGCATCCTTCTCTGCAATTAAAAGGGCTTACTTCTTCCTCCTTCTCTACCTGCACCTGCGTCCATGTCTCTGATTCTTTGCACACATTGTTTTCTGTGCTTAGAATGCTGCCTCCATCCTTCTTTGCCTGTAACCCGTACCCCACACTCAGGGCCAGACTAGGGCAAGGAGAGTGAGGCCCCCACGGCACAACTGTAAGGTGCTGGCTCTCAGGATCATGTGGGTGCCTGAAAGCTAGTGTCGCCTTTGGTTTGCTCCCTAAGCCCTCGATGGCCTCACTCAAGTCCCAGCCCCATCCCCTCTCCTTATTCCTCACCAGCTGAATGCTTCCTCCTTAGAAACCCTGCTTCTTCTCTCCAAGGCAGAGGTAGCAATGCTCTGCTTTTCAGCTTCCTGAGCTACAGAAAATAATCTCCTCAGATGTATTCCTTTGCATTCTGTTCACAAATCTGTTCCAACATAGATTCAATTCAATCCATTGGGCATTTAATGAGAATTTGCCATATTGTGTGAATAAACAAATAGCAGTGTAGCCATTTTGCTCTTACTTGCAAAGCTTCCCAAGATTGATTCTTGAATTGAGTGCAGAGTGAGTGCTGATCAATATATCATATCCACATTGGTGTACACTTAAGCAGTTGACATCGGACTTGTTTTCTGTATCTGTGACAGTAGACATTTGTAGAGGAAGATTCTAAAACACAGGCAAACTCATTTTGCAAGTCCCCAAAAGATCATTCTTTCATTACAGAGCAAATAGATATGAGAAAGTCAACTATTTAGGAGGTAATTTATGAAGATTAGAAGGTAATATCCTTTTTCAGTCATACGAGGTATTGATTATGTCAAATCCTCCAAAGCATCAAGTGTAGGCAAATAAACATCTACTTGCAATCCATCTAGCTTTAGTTCCTGTGTATATAAATAGTGTTTCTGTGATGCGGGAAGAAGCAGTTAATATTGCCACATATAGACCCACGGCCAGTGACAATGAGTAAATAGTTTGGGGAAAAGGTAAAGAAGCTTCTAAGGGGAACGGCCAGGAGGGAAGTGCTGTTGGTTGAGAGCACACCCTCGAGGGCCTCCTAATATGTCATGTGGAAATTAGAGGGCACAATGTATCATGAACACTATCCATCAATTGCAAAGAGTTAAAGGCAGCTCTCTATATCATTTCTGGTTTATGAGTTTGCAAGGATTTCTCATGGTTGAAGAAAATGGTCAGAAATTACAAACAAGCTCATTTAATGGATACATTTTATTTCAGCTGATACTATGAATTTTTTTGGAAAATAATTGGTTTGCAACTTGTGTTAGCCAGGTCTCTTTTGGTTGACAGTGATAGAAACCAAAAGAGGGCTTTTTTTTTTTTTTCTTAAATAACTGCTAAGACAGGGTATATATAACTTCAGGCATTCCTGGATCCAGTGGTTAGAAGGATAACATCAGAAATATGTGTATATCTTTTTAGCTCTGCTTTATCTGTGTTGTCTTCATCAACAAGCAGGCAAGATTGCCACCAGAAGATCCAGTTTTATCAGCTTATAAACTTGTGAGAAAAGAGCTTCTAGTATTGCAACAAAACTGTTGGTTGTGCCTCATATAGGTGTAGTTTGGTTCATGTGCCTGCTTCTTAATCAATCACCATGGATAGAGAGAAACTGCTCTGAACGCCCAGATCTGGGTTTCCTGGAGCCAGGAGTGGGCTTAGACCTGCCGTTACATTGTGTGAGCTGAGAATAGGGGGTAATAGTTCCCTAAATGGTTACCAGTAGTGACAAAATATCCACTAACCCCATCTGATCCAGTTTTCCAAGATTGTTCATTCATTTGTTTATTCATTCATTTATCCTGCTTTTTATCCAGTCTGACATTCTTTGCTTTTCAATCTGTTTTATTTACATTTAATGTATTCATTGATCTATGGTTGTATTGAAGCCAACCATTTTGCTATTTGTTTTATATTTGTCCCATCCGTCTTCTGTTCCTCTGTTTTTTCTCTTCTGAACTCTTTGAATTAATCAGATATTTTTCATGTTCCATTTTAACTCACTAAATAGCCTTTTAAACTATAATTTTTCATATTAATTTGTAGTGGTTGCTCAAGGGATTAAAATATACACCCTTATAACCTACTTTGATTTAATACTGTACCACTTCACATAAAATATAAGAATCCTGAAACAGTACAATATAACTCCACTTACTGTTCCCCTCAGACTTGTGTTGTTCTTGTACTTATTTTACATGTATGTACCTTATAAACCCACAAAACATTATTAACATTTTTAAACTAAATATTCCTGTGCCTTCAAAGAACTTAATAAGGAACAATTGACTTCCTTATCTGCTGATATACAGTTGATACTCCATTATTAATGGTAATGTTCTATTAAGTCTCTGTGAACACTGAGTAAGTGAATATTAAACTGTTGTCCCTAGGGAGATATAGGGTTAGGTTCCTGCAGGACTCTGGTCACATTTTCATCAACTAATTAACAATGAGTCTTGTTTTATGTGTGTTTATGTTTAAAGACACCTTAGTAATATATAGTGTTGACTCATTAACATTGGACTCATGGCCAACAGAGCTGTAACTCATGCCTGAATTAAGCTTACCTACACACATATTTTCTCATAAGGCACACATCACAGCCGACCACACTTCAGTATTACATTTAGGGGACATTTTAAACAGCAAAATCCCAACAAAAGTACAGAAGTGTGAAAACCATGGCACTAAATAAAATACAAAAAGGTCACTAGTTTATAGCATGAGCGCTGAAACAAGAAGGCAGCATGTCGCTTCAGGTGGGAACAGTGCACATCAGGCAACTCAAAATTTTGTTTCCACACTCAGCACATGTCTGTGAAGGACTGCAAAATAGTTACAAATATTCATTTTCGGTTACACATTTAGTGAATAGGTAAATTCACCAATACAGAATCCATGAATAATGAGGATTGACTGGATGTATCATTTCTGGCATCCTTCATTCCTTACAGAACTTAACTGCTGTCTGGTTTTATTTACTTTCAGCCTGAAGAAATTTCTTTAGCATTTCTTAAAATTCAGGTCTGCTGACAATACATTCTCTCAAATTTTGTTTCATTGAAATGTTTGTATTTTCCTTTCTCGTTTGAAGAATATTTTTACTTGATATAGAATTCTAGGTAGAGAGTTCCATTGTCTCTTCATCTCCATTGTTCCAAAAGAGAAGTTATATATACTACCATTGTTCCCCCTGTATATAATATGTCATTTCTCTCTGGCTGCTTTGAAGACATTTTCTTTATCTTTGGTTTCCAGCAGTGTAACTATGATGACCTACTTATGGTTTTCTTTATATATATCCTGCTTAGTGTTCTCTGAGTTTCTTGGAAGTGTAGGTTAATGGTTTTCACCAAATTCTTGGAAGTTAATACTTCTTTATATATTATTTCTGGTATTTTTCTCTCCTTTAGGGACTTCAATTACACATATATTAGAGTATTTTATATTGTTCCACGTTCTGAGAACTTCAATTTTTTTCAGACTTTTGTTTTCTTTTAAGTTCACAATGACTTTTTTTTTTTAAAGTATCTCATCTGTTGTTAAGCCCACCCAGTGAAATTTTCATTTCAAATGTTATATTTTAAAGTGCTAGATTTAATTTTGGTTCTTTTTTAAATACAGTTCCTCTTTCTCTGTTGGTATTCATCTTCTGTTCACTAATTAGAACCGTCTTTTACTTTATGTCCTTGATCATGTATTTAATTACTGCTCACAACTCCTTGTTTGTTAATTACAATGTTGAGTTATCATATGGTCTTAGTCTATTGACTGATTTTTCTCTTGACTATGGACCACATTTGATTGTTCTTACCATGTCCAATGATTATTTTGTACTAGACATTGTGGATGCTGCATAAACTCTGGATTATTTTATCTTCCTTGGATGAGTTGCTTTTTGCTCTAGCAAGTGATCTAACTACTGGCTAATTACCTTGAACTTGTGAATGTTCTGTTTTATCCTTTGTTAGGGTGGGTCAGTTTCAGTTTTTCTCTTAGAATGAACCCTTAGTCCTGGGAAATTGTCTTTACATGTAAGGCATGACCCTTCTTAGAAATCAACAGCCCAAGGTGTTTATAAACACTTTATAACTTAAGATTCAAACTCTGAACTCTATCTCTCCTCAAGCAGGTCACAGCTGAAATCTCACCTCAAGTTTTTCAATTTTCCTGCTGTTGCTCTCTGCTGGGTGACTTGGCATCTCCCTTACATATGTATAATTCAGATGTCAGTCAAGGATTTAAGGAGAGTTTACATGCAGATTTAGGGATTTCTCCTTTTGTAGATCCCTCCTTTGAACCATTTTCCACTCCTTAAATTTTCAGCTATTCTGGAAGCCCCAAATTCTTCCTTCTGACACCCCAAGATAAAAGACTGTATATTTTTGTTTGAGTTCTAGGCAACCTACACTGAGCATACTGGGATAGTTCTCAGAGGAAAAGCTAAATAAACATAGTTGTCACCAATGAATTTTCTCTCATTCAAGCATTGAATCCATTCCAATTTCTGCTTGCTTTGATTGTTCTCCAGTGCCAAAAGAAAAGTTGTTCTTTGTTTTGTTTTGTTTATCACAATTGTATCATTGTTATCTGCATGAAGCTTAATCAGATATAAATTATTTCACAATTACTGGAATTGGAACTTTCATTTATTCTATCTTTAATCCATTTATTCAATGAGATACTTCCAACCTGTGATTTGAATCTGTCAGTGGTGGTATAGGCAGCCCCATGGGGAAATGAGAAAGTGGATATTTGCAGAGACCCTCTTTAGATGGCTGGAAAAGACATCTTCCTGGCAGAAAAGCAAACTGAGTAGAAAACATTTGAGGAGAGAACAAAGATTTTCTCTTGGTGAAGTGGGAAAAGGTTACACAGTATGTAAGCAATTGTTCTTAGAGAGAGCAAAACGATTCCCTACAACTCTGAGATAACCAGTGAGTGCTGGTAAGGTTTAAGTTTGGTGAACTTTTATACATGTGTTTGTTTACTCTGTTTTGTTTTGTTTTTGAGCAGCTTTGATATGGAGAAAATTAGGGGTTTATAATAACAAAACCAAGCTTAGTTCAGTGATCTGGTTTTCTCAGAAAATCTTTTTTATTCCTTTTGGTTTCCCATCTTTTCCATTTAAAATAATAATAATTTATTATGTATATATAATTTATTATATCAATTTTATAAATTAAATAAATGATATAGTTGAAGGTATACATATATAATATTATATATATGTATTATTTGGTTAGATACATACTTTCCTTCCTTTCTTTCAGTGCTTCTGCCAGAGCTGAAACCCATGGACTTATTGAATGTCTTATTCTCCATGTCTATATTCTATACAACATTGCTTCTGATGAAGGAAACTATTTTACAGCAAAATAAGTGTGCAATGGACTCATACCCATGGAATTTACTAGTCTTACCATGTATCACATTACACATAGGCAGCTGGGCAGAGAGACAGGAAATGGTTTCATTAAGAGCTGATTGTAGTACCAGTTGGGAGAAAGCATGCTGAAAATCTGATGTTGAATATACTTTCAATAAGTGACCGACATACAGTGCTGTTTCTCATAGCCTGAATACACAGGTCTGGGAATCAAAGGACACGATAACCAACTCACAGATAATTGGCTTCCCACCCTTGCCATTTTAGGTTTAATTTCCACAGGCGGACTGCTTCCAACAGAGTACACAGGTAGGGTAAATAGGAAGTTTAGCATACCACCTGGTCATTTTGGGGCTGTTTATGCCATTAAACCAACAGGCAAATAAGGTTGCTATTCTGCTGGCTGAAGTGATAGGTCTTGATTATTTAGGGTAAATTGGGTTGCTGCTACATAATGCTGGCATCCCAGATCACTTCAAACTTGAGATTCTCTGGAGAAGCCATTTCTTAGTTCTATGTTCAATAAGAAACCATACCAATCATATGAAGGCAGGGCCACCCAATATTCAAACCCTTCACGAATGAAGTTTCATATCACCACACAAGGTCAAGAACCCTGACCAGCTTGGGACCTGATTGAAAACAAAGGGAACATGAAATGGCAGTGGGAGAGGACAGTTATAAATATCAACAGTGACTAGTTACAGAAATGTAACAGTTTTCCCACATGACCTCTGAATAATACATTGAAGAAGGGTAAGCTGTGACAAAGTGAGAGAGTGGCATGGACATATATACACTACCAAACGTAAAATAGATAGCTAGTGGGAAGCAGCCGCATAGCACAGGGAGATCAGCTCGTTGCTTTGTGACCACCTAGAGGGGTGGGATAGGGAGGGTGGGAGGGAGGGAGACGCAAGAAGGAAGAAATATGGGAACATATGTATATGCATAACTGATTCACTTTTTTATAAAGCAGAAACTAACACACCATTGTAAAGCAATTATACTCCAATAAAGATGTAAAAAAAAGAAGAAGAAAAGGATACTGATTTTGGTGAACTTCTAGCAATCTCTACCACACTGCAGCAGTGATAATTGGTCTTATTTTGATTAATGATCATGTTAGAAGTGAATCGGGGCATGGTTTATTCCAAAATCAGAGTCACTTGTCTTTAAATGTGTTTTGAAAAAAGTTGAAAATTAGGTTTTTACAAAATTTTCCAGCTAGAATGCAGATAGCCTGAAAATGAAGTGCCAGTGGAAAGGGATAGAGCGAAGTCAGGCGGCAGGTAATAAAACAGAGTAGATGCTGACTGTCAATAAGCTTAAAAACATGATTTACTGAGTTGAAGTATAGAGGAAAATGGAATTTGCTGATCCAGGGCCAGCCACTGATCCATCAAACCCATGCCCCTGGCTGTGGGTTTTTTTTTTGCGGGGGAGGCAGTTATTATCTCTCTGTGAGAGGGTCTTACTCAATGTGAACAAAGACGACAGTAAGGCATGGCGTGCCATCCGTTTGCAGGAGCCTCTGGGCTGAGCTGCTGTGCTGAAAGCTGCAGCCAGGCAGGAGTCACAGCTAAATCTCTGGGCCTGAAGTGGCAAACAGTGGCTTTTTCTTTCACTGTCTCTGAATGACCACCTTGAAGGCAAATCAACAGGAGTGACAGGGGAAGAGAGAGCCATGTGGCCGAGCTGTCTGCCAGCCAGAAGGGGGAATTCAATAGCTCTCTCTTCTCAACTGAGCCAGCTTTTCTGAAATCCACTGACATTTCTGCCTGTTAGAGAATGGAAACACAGGCCTTTCATTCCTGAGTTGAGGGGTGATGTTTTGTCTGCAGTGCCCTTGCTCTCCTGGCCTGATTGTTTGCTGAATGAAAAAACAATTAAATCTCCCATTCAAGGAGAGCCTGTTTGGGTCTGAAGAGCTGTTTAAAACCAGAGAGCTTTATCATATTAATGAGCGCTGCCGCGAAGATTAATACCAGAAAAAGGGATTCCCTAGAGAATTGAAGAGCCGAGCTGAGAATATTAGGATGTTATGATCTTCACATGATAGAAAATGATGGATAAAATGGCACATTACCCCCAGAGATAGGGACTTTTGTGTTAAATAGGCATGAAAATGAACACATATATATTTCACATAACTTGATAGATAATACAAACTCAGCTGTAATGCGCACACACTTATAACTAATTATCTGCCTAAGATCCGCTTTGTGGGAGACCCAATGCTGGCCTTCCCAGGACAATAAGAGTCAGAACCGGGAAAGTAGGAATAAGAGAGGCAGAGGGGTAGACCAGCTCCAGGTGGTAGAGGGGTGTTTGCATCAAATGCTGGGACAAACACAAATTTCAGAGCCAGAAGCAGGGTTGAAGACAAAACTACAATTCCAGGAGCTCGTAGGAGAGATGGGAGGCAATAGTGTTTTTGGGAGAATAGGTCAGTAGAAAGGGAGGCTCTGTCCAGGCAATAGGCATGCACAGCTTTGCAGCTTTGGGGCTGGGCTTTGTCACCTGGTAAGAGATGTGATGCATGGACCCATCTGGTTCAAAGGGCCAGAGGTGAGTGGATGGCTTGTCAGATTCATACAAATTTAGCTTCTTCTTAAAAAAAAAAAACAAAAACCTCTCTCTCTCTCTCCATGTATATATACATATATATATATATATATATATATATATATATCTCAAAGTAGCTCAAAATGGGATGTGGTCAATCTTCACAAGTGTAGACTGCAAGTTGATTGATATGGTTCAATTATTGGCTACTTTTATTTTTTATTTAATTAATTAGTTTGTTTGTTTGTTTATTTACTTACTTATTTTTGGCCATGCTGTGCAGCTTGCGGGATCTTAGTTCCCCGACCAGGGATTGAACCCAGGCCCCGGCAGTGAAAGCACGGAGTCCTAACCACTGGACCGCCAGGGAATTCCCTACTGGCTACTTTCAGAAAAACACATATTTGCAGTACTCACTCTCACACCAAGAACAGAAAGTATGAAAGTTATATTAGGTCTGCTTGAAAGGCTTCAGGTCATTTACGATTTGTTTATTAAATATTAATGGGATTCTTGAGCCTTTAACTGTTTAGCTTTGTTTAGTTGGTTAACTGCATTTCACCTTTGAGAAAAGGTCTTGGGTGAATAATGACACCAGGACCCATATTCTTGTGCCTCTGAGCCTCAGGAAGACTCAGGCAATGGGAAAGCCAACTGAAGAAGCCTCAAAGACCAAGTCTGCTATTATTAGTAGGTTATGGATTGAGAATGAAGCTCACAATAATAATAGAAAGCTCTCCATTAAAGGGATTTTTCAGAATCAAGGCACTGTGGTATCATTGGAGGATGGAAACACTGGACTTGAGGTAATTTGGCCGCTTACTAGCTGTGTGGCTTTTGGGCAAGTTAGTTAACCTAGTTGAACACAAGCCCTGTACTGAGGAAGAAAGCAGTAACTGGTCTGAAGGGCAGTTGGGGGAATGAAAAGAGATTTAAGGAGTTATGTCACACGTAGAACTCAGTCAGCACAATGCTCAGAATGCAGTAAATTCGTATTAAATGGCAGTAGTGTGGCAGAATTGATTACCTTGAAACCTGGTAGCAGGGGATAAAGAAAGTAATTAGGTCTTTATGGGTCCCACTGAGTTGAAGGACCCTAGAAAAGAGAGTCAGGAAAGCCTGAGAACTGGCTTCAACAAGCCCACATTTTTGGAATTAGCATCCGTCTCTGCCCCAGTCAGAGAAAGATTGGGATCTATTCTGAGCTCCAAGAGCTGAGGGTGAGACGGGTGGGAAGGTAGAACAGAGGGGGCAAGACAGGAGGGCTCAGAGTGGCAGTAAGAAGCCAAATCTTGTGGTGGGAGTGGGTCGGGGGGTGTCCAAGTCTCAGACACTTTACCTTTAAGAAGCCAGAAGAAGCATCCAACAGAAGGGCACCATGCAGGAAGCTGATGTAGCAGCTTTATTACAGGGGAACATTCTGCCTCTGCTGGTTTCTGCTTGAGCTCTGCTGTTGCATGATGGTGGCAAGAAGAAAGGCCCTGATAGACCAGAGTACAGGTAGCTGGGATGCTAGTGCACCTGACCCTGTACTTTCATCATCCCAGTGGCTCCGGGGAAAGAGGTGGAGTCTTTTAGAGCCCCATTTGTTGGATAGAGACAGAAGCAATTCCTCAAGACTGCTGAATGAAAATGCTGACAGCTCAGAGATGGTACCTTGGTTGACCAGAGAGGAATGCATGCCTCCTCCCATTTTCTCCACCTGGACATACATCAAGAGTTAGACAGTTAGGGGGGTCAAGTTGATCAGGGCTGGAAAACCTGTGTGACTGAGGTCTCCACTCACCACCCTCTCAGAGCAAACCTTAGAGGAACCAGCATTCTGGGACCCAGCTATATCCCACTCACAACTAGGTTAGCAATCACTCATGGTTCAATTAATAGAAGGATATTGGAAAGGAGTCCTAGAAGCATTGATGGAGTTTAGGGGCACCTGATATCTTTTTTATTTTGAATCCTAAACTCGGGTTACTTTTGCCTATAAATGTTCTTCAAACCTATATGTAGAGAGTTGATTTAATTTGCCCAAGGCAAATTTGTGTGCACTTAGGATTCAGCTAATACTTCTAGAAAGATAAACTTAAGTTTCTGATCTGGATAAGTAATCATAAAACCAAGATTATTAAAATAATTATGTATTGCCATTCTATTGCAAACTATATTTAGGACTAGAACATGAGTTCTATTTACTGAGTCAGATGCTGGCTTTGTGCTGGCATTTTGGTGCATTATGAATTTTCTGGGACACTTTCAGCTTTACATAGTCTGTCTAATAAATACATTCACTTTTTTTTTTTTGCGGTTCGCGGGCCTCTCATTGTTGTGGCCTCTCTCATTGCGGAGCACAGGCTCCGGACACGCAGGCTCAGCAGCCATGGCTCACGGGCGCAGCCGCTCTGCGGCATGTGGGATCTTCCTGGACCGGGGCATGAAGCCGTGTCCCCTGCATCGGCAGGTGGACTCTCAACCACTGTGCCACCAGGGAAGCCCTACATTCACTTTTTAAGACAGCTTTATTGGTATATTATTGGCATAAAATAAAGCACATATATTTAAATATAAGATTTTGTAAGTTTTGATGCCCATTATCTCAACCAAGGTAATAAACATATCCATCACTTCCAAAAGCTTGCCTGTGTTTCTTTGCTTCCTTACCTCCCTGCCTTCATCCCTTCCTCAGGTAACTGCTTATACACTTTCTGTCACTATAGATTAGTTTGCATTTTCTAGAGTTTTATATACACGAAATCACACAGTATGTACTGTTGTTTCTTCTCCCATCATTTACTCAGTATAATTATTTTGAGATTCATCCATGATGTTGCCTGTATCAGTAGTTCACTCTGTTTATTGCTGAGTAGTATTCCAGTATAAGGATATACCACCTCTGCATATCCATTCACCTGTGAATGGGCATTTGGATTGTTTCCAGTGTTGACCTATTACAAATAAGTCTTCCAAGAATATTGACATACAAGTCATTGAAAGGAAATATACTTTTATTTCACTTGGGTAAATATTTAGGGGTAAAATAGCTGGGTCATATGGCAAGTATATGTTTGGCTTTTTAAAACACTGCCAAATTGTTTTCCAAAATAGCTGTACCATTTTACATTCCCATCAGCAGTGTGTAACAGTTCAACATCCTCATCAGCACTTGATATAGTCAGTAGTTTTTATTTTAACCTCTTTAAAAGGTGTGTAGAGGTATCTTAACATGGTTTAATTTATAGTTCCCTAATGGCTAATGATACTTAACATGCTTTCCTATTTATGCATATTTTAAATCTGTATATCTTAATAATACATATATTATTATATATATGATTGGCAAACATTTTCACCTAGTTCATGGCTTGCCTTTCATTCTCATTACAGTGTCTTTTGAAGGGGAAAAGATTTCAGTTTTTATGCAGTCAAATTTATCCATTCTTTCTTTTACAGATTATGCTTTTAGTGTCATATCTATGATATGGGGTATAAGATCAACACAGTTTTTCCTTATGTTTTCTTCTAGAAATTTTATAGCTTTAGGTTTTACATGATACACCTGCCCATTTATCTATTTCTTCTTTAAATTCCCTTAGCAATATTTTGTAGTTGTCATTGTACAATCCTTGTACACTTTGTTAGATGGACTTCTGAATATTTCATCTTTTGATGCTATTTTAAATGGTATGTCAATTCCTGATTGTTTATATAGAAATACACTTTATTTTTGTATCTTGATCTTAAATCCTGAAACTTTGCACTTTTTAGTTCCAATAGCATTTTTTGTGGGTTCCATTATATTTTCTATATAGATTATTATGTTGTCTGGTAATAAAGACAATTATTACTTCTTCCTTTTCAATCTGGTTGCATTTGAATTCTTTATTTTCTACCTGATTGCATAGATTACACAGAATGCCCAAATACAATGTTAAGTGAAAGTGATGATAGATGATATTCTTAACTGTTCCTCATCTTATAGACAAAGCTTTCAGTCTTTTACCTGTAAATAAGGTGATAGCTGTCAGCTGTAGCTGACAGCTGTAGCTGTCACCTTATTTTCATAGCTGCTCTTTATTTGATTGCAGAACTTCCTCTCTATCCTAGAATGCTGATCATTTTGTTTACTTTAAATTTGGAATAGATGTTGGATTTTTTTTTTTTTTTTTTTTTTGTGGTATGCGGGCCTCTCACTGCTGTGGCCTCTCCCGTTGCGGAGCACAGGCTCCGGACGCTCAGGTTCAGCGGCCATGACTCCCGGGCCCAGCTGCTCCGTGGCGTGTGGGATCCTCCCGGACCGAGGCACGAACCCATGTCCCCTGCATTGGCAGGCAGACTCTCAACCACTGCGCCACCAGGGAAGCCCTAGATGTTGGATTTTTAAAATAATTTTTCCATCTATTTAGATGCTCATATGGGTTTCCTTTCTTTTTTGTTTCTTTGTTAATATGGTGAATTATATTGATTGCTTTACTAATGTTAAACCAAAATTGCACTACTGGGATAAAATTCACTTGATCATAATATTTTATTATTTTATTTTAAAATATACTTTGCTAAAATTTTGTTTAGAATTTTTACATCAGTGTTCATAAGGGATACTAGTATGTAGTTTTCTTTTCTTGGAATGTCTTTGTCTGGTTTTGAAGTAAGGATATTGCTACCCTCATAGACTGAATTGGGAAGTATTCTTTCCTCTTCAAATTTCTGGAAGAAAATTCTGAATTAGTATTATTTCTTCTTTAAACATTTGCTATAATTCACTAGTGCAGCAATCTAGGCCTGGAGTTTTCTCTGTGGGAAGGTTTTAAGCTACAAATTCAACTTTATTTAATAGATACAGGACTCCTCAAGTTATCTATTTATTCTTGAATGAGCTTTAGTAGAATATATCTTTTGAAGAATGTGCTCTTTTCATCTAAATTGTTGAAATGATTGGCATATCCTTTTGTTATCTATAGAATCTAGAATGATATTACCTCTTTCATTATGGTATGAATAATTTGTCTTTCTGTCTTTTCTTCCTCTCCTTCCTTTCTTTCTCCCCCCTTCCCTCCTTCCTTCCTTCCTTGCTTGCTTCTTTCCTTTCCTCTCTCTCTCTTCCCCCCCCTCTTTCTTCCTGATTAGTCTGTCCAGAGGTTTATCAATTATATTGATCTTACAGAACCAGCTTTTGGTTCCATTGTTTTTCTGTCTGTTTTTTGTTTGTTTGTTTGCTTGCTTTCAATTTTATCAATTTCCTCTTCCTCATCTGTATTGTCTCCTTTCTTCAACTCAATTTATGTTTAAGGCACAAATGTTTAAAAGCATTATGTCTTCTTAATGAATTGACCCCATTTATCATTACGAGATGATCTTTATCCATGGTAATATTCTTTGCTCTGAAATCTACTTTGTAGACTAATGTAGATACAACAGCATCCTTTTGATTAGTTTTAATACAGTATATTATCTTTCCTTTCTGTTTGTGTCTTTATACTTAAAGTGAGTTTCTCGTAGGCAACTTATATTTGGGTCTTGCCTACCACTCCAAATCTAATAATCTCTATCTTTTAATTGTGATGTTTATGCCATTTACATTTAATGTGATCATTGATAATTGGCTTAAATCCATTATCTTGCCATTTGTTTTCTATTTTTCCTCTCTTTTTTGTTTCCTTCTTCCTCTTTTTCTGCCTTCTCTTGCATTAACCGAGTGTTTTTTACATTTCCTTTTTAAATCTTTCTTGTTACAAACATTCTTTTCAAGTATACACAGAATATTTACCAAGATAGACCATATTCTGGACCATAAAGCAAGTTTCAGTAAATTTAAAAGGAGTCAAGTCATACAAAATATGTTAGTAGTGTTTGATTTCTAATTATATTGGTACTATAATTATATATTATAGTACCATCTTATAGCATCAAAATCAGATTCTTATGGTCCATTCAATGAAGTTGACATCTATATGTGTGGCAGATGCTTAGGGTCCCTTTGGTCTTGACACAGAATGAGAAGCTAACAGAAGGTGGAGGGGATTAGGAAGAGTTACTGAAGGGAGACATTAGAGGATATGGGTTTCTTTGATCTTGGATTTCTTTGATCCTCTGAAACACTGCTTCTGCAATGATTTTCTGCCAGTTAAGTATCAGGTGATTCAGATAGCTTCCAGGGAAGAATATAAAGGAGATTAGAATTATATGGAAAAGCCAAAGGAAACATTATTCAAGTCTATAAAATCCCCATGGATATGAAAAGGGTTACTGGGATTGCCCCACAGACCTCTGAAAGCTAGAACTGTTTCTGCATTCTGCCTGTCTTTTCAATGTAAATACCGCAGGATAAAGGATTAGAGCAAATGAGATGAGGTTTAGTTTTACATTTCACTCAGTTCAAATTTTAAGCTTTTTTGAATAAATGTATGAATGAAAAGTTGTCTGGCCAGGTAGATAGGATAGCACAGATCCAAAGTATAGAAATGTCTATGGAGTGACTGGTGAAATTAGGGGTGATTGATAACTGATTCAGAACTGGATTTCTATTGGTGTGACCTAATGAGACAGGTGTGATGTAAAAATAGACAATGCGGTTCTGGGTTTTTTTGTTTTTTTGTTTTTTTTTGCAGTACACGGGCCTCTCACTGTTGTGGCCTCTCCTGTTGCAGAGCACAGGCTCCGGACATGCAGGCTCAGCAGCCATGGCTCACGGGCCCAGCCACTCCGTGGCATGTGGGATCTTGCCGGACCGGGGCACGAACCCGTGTCCCCTGCATCGGTAGGCGGACTCTCAACCACTGTGCCACCAGGGAAGCCCGGGTATGTTTTTGTAACTCATCATGAACCTCTGTGGCCAGTCCACCTCTAGGGAAGGCAAATGTAATCTATGAAAATTTTTGATTTCAGTGATTAGATTTTGTCATTTAGCAGAAGTTAGGAAATACAAATATTTCTTCTGGGAAGTTGATAATAGCATACACCTTGGCTTAAAACAGGCAACATTACCCAGTAACACAATCATTAAGCACAAAGGCCTGCCTACTCCTTCTGCTGGTGCTTTCAGCTCTCCAACCCAGCTCTTAGGAAGTAGGAAACATGACAACAGGAATGCATCCACATTTTATGCAGCTGGCAGCACAAGGACATTTCATACACATGCTACCAGTTTCCGTTCACTGGAGATCTAATCTCAGTATCTTTGGATTCTTTTCCATAGTTCATTATGTTCTAATCAGTTATGGCTCTTATGAAAAAGAACTCCTCTGAGACTCTCAGAGTAGAACAAATCCATAAATCAAACACAATGAAATTTTATTATTGTTTTCTTTTTGTTTTTCTCTCCTGTCTGCACATCTCCACTGGCTTGGAAAAGAGATGAGCTATAAAACATCTAGGCTAGTGCAACCACCTGCTTGGGAACATTTTCAGCCAATATTATGGAGAAGCATTGGGACCAGAGAACTATGCCCCATCCAATGCAATCTGTTATCTCATTTATTCTTAGAGAGAACTTCTCAGAGATATTTTATCAACAACACCTTCAGCTACCCTGTAAATTCAGGCATCAGAGGCCAATTACATAAAGTAGATGTAAAAGATATGGAACACAGAATTTCTGAATCTGATACAACCTGTCTCCCCTCATTAACATCCCTATTTCTAGATAAAACTTATTGGCCTACAAAAACAAAAAAAGTGTTTCTAAGTAAATTAATTGTATAAACACAAGTCCCTGGAGAATGATTAAACTATTTAGGAGACAAACAACTCTTCAAGCTTTGCAGAAGTACTGCTTCTTTTAAAAAAGAGTCATGCTTATCACAGATGTCTCATCTCTTCATTAAAGCAGATCCCCTAAGGATCTTTGCTAGTAATGTTTTGTTGACCCAATTCCAATGACTCTATGCATTTGAAAAAGAATTACATTTATTTTGAAATATTCGGTAATCCATAATCCCAGAATAATGATTTTATTGAGTTGGTTTGACAATACAGCTTCAACTTTTACTGACAGGATGGAAGAAATAGCTTTATTATTATAAAATCCAAGATTTTCTTCAGAACACCTTCCACTTATTTCTCAGTGTCATAGAGATGATAAATTTACTTTAGAATTAATTGATGGCAAACATTTAGTTCTCCTGAAGGATTTATATCAAACTTCCTTGTGGAGAGTGAAAGGTATATAAGGAGCATGTTTTCTTTTTGCTCTGGTCACAAGTGATTTGAGAGCCAATTTCACAGCTAAACTACATGTTTAAACAGTCTCTCCAGGAGATTCCTGTGA
This sequence comes from Mesoplodon densirostris, assembly GCF_025265405.1. Taxonomy (NCBI): domain Eukaryota; kingdom Metazoa; phylum Chordata; class Mammalia; order Artiodactyla; family Ziphiidae; genus Mesoplodon; species Mesoplodon densirostris. The sequence continues at coordinate 39,714,654 of NC_082676.1, read as the reverse complement.
TGGGAAAGTTTGAAAAAGCACTGCTCTGCATTATTTATGACAACATCTTTACTAAGGTATTTTCTTCACTCTTCTTAGGGGACAAAATTTGGCAATTCAAATCTGATGCTGTCACGCCACTATCTTTTAAAGCTACTTGTTATGGACTGAATGTGTCCCCTCATAATTCATATATTGAAGTCCTAACACTCTGTCCTTGGAGATTGGACCTCTAAGGAATTAATTAAGGTTAGATGAGATCATAAGGGTGGAACCCTGATCCTATAGGATTAGTGTCACTTTAAGAAGAGACCCTAGAGAACTCCCACCCCAACACCCCATCTCCTCCCTCTCTTTTTCTATTTCTTTCCCTTCCTGCACACAAAGAAGAGGTCATGTGACCACACAGTGAGATGGGTGGCTGCCTACAAGCCAAGAGAAGAGACCTCAGGATGAAACTTACCTTGCTGGCACTCTGGTGCCTTGATCTTGGACATTTCAGCCTCCAGGACTGTGAAAAATAAATTTCTGTTGTGTAAGCCACTCAGTCTGTGGTATTTTGTTATGGCAGCCCAAGCAAACTAATGCACTACAGTACTTTAAATCCATTTCATGCTGGACAGTAACAAATTAAAAGAGTTAGAATATGAGGATTTTATTTTTAGTTCAATTACTCTCTTATCATTTAACCTTAAATTCACTTTTCCACTTCATTCACCTCAGTGATTTGCAAGATATCTGAATTAGACAATAACTTTAGGGCTTCCCTGGTGGTGCAGTGGTTGAGAGTCCACCTGCCGATGCAGGGGACACGGGTTCGTGCCCCAGTCTGGGAGGATCCCACATGCTGCAGAGCGGCTGGCCCGTGAGCCATGGCTGCTGAGCCTGCGCGTGCAGAGCCTGTGCTCCGCAATGGGAGAGGCCACAACAGTGAGAGGCCTGAATACTGAAAAAAAAAAAAATTCACTTTTCCACTTCATTCACCTCAGTGATTTGCAAGATATCTGAATTAGACAATAACTTTAATGAGCTTTATTTCTTTTGTGTGTATAAGATTCTTCAGGGTTGGAAGAGAGCTTAATAATCATCCAGGAAAAACAGTTCATTTTATAAATGAGAAAACTCAAGTCTAGAGAGCTAATTGATCATAGGAACGAGAGCAAAGCCCATATCCCTGGACACTCAATCCTGTTGATTGTTTCCTGATGCCAACATATGGCACCAGCTCCACGTTCTTGATTGTCTACAAGCTAGCTGGTTAGAAGACAGCTATATTCAATCCCATTCCATTATTCAGTGTGACTTGTCTTATGTGCAACCCTAGCCACAATGTAATTACACTGTGATTTACATTTTAAAAAGGAAGTCCAACAGACCTAAGTTCACATTTGGCATCGTCCCATAATAACCATGTGACCAGGGCAGGTGCCCAGCTTTTATGAAGTTCAGGTTTTTGTCTGTAATAGAGAGGAAGCAATACCTGTGTCATGAGTTGCTTGTGGGAATTTAGTGGATCATTCTCATGAAGCACCCAGCCTAGAGTCTGGGGTGTTCAATAGATGTTGGTTCTCTGGACCACGTATCTTCTTTTCCTATACAATCAACTATTAGCAAGGGATAAACTTTTACTTGAGTTCCTGTCTGGTCACTTCCTTTCCTATCAGTATGGTTTTAAAGAGCGTTACCTGACTGGCCTTGGAAGAAGTAAAAGAAGGGCAGAGAATCTGAGATAGACCTGCTAGTGACTGCAGCAGTCGAGATTGGGAATCAGGGGATAATTGCCAGGAGCAGGAAGGAGGGGAATTAAAACTCAGATTGGGAAGTCCCTGTATGAGATGAACTCATAAGCAATCTGAAGGTCAGTCACTTACATGGAAAAAGAACAGGAGCAGGAAAATGAATTTCTTTTAAGTGATGGGGCTCTGGATGTGATTTATGAGAGAGCTCAAACTGAGGATTATTTGATAAGCTGACTGCATGGTGTCTTGGACCTTTGATGGGGCAGTTGCATAAAGGCGTGTGATTTGAACATGCCGTGAGACAGAAGTTAAATGTAAAGCACAAGAGTAGCTGCTGCTTTTTTATTAATTTACAAAAGTTCAAGTCATGTGCAAGTTCTCAGGTTTGGTGCGAAGCAAATAAATCTGTTATCTTGAGGTGAGTTGCAATTTCCCAGGAGAGAATGTAACTCTTGAATTAATATTTTTTCATATGCTAGAAAGATATTTTTTCATTTAAATTTTGATCAAAATACTAGATGCGTATGTTTTTAAAAATTCAAATAGTTCAAAAGTTATTTAACAAAAAAGGAACAGGCCTCACCTTCTGATCCCCAGTTCCTAACCAGAGAGGCTACACTTTTTCAGTCCTCCTTTTATTGTTTCTCTTCCAGATAATATGCTTATAGTAATACATATATATGGAATCTAAGAAAAAAATATCATGAAGAACCTAGGGGTAAGACGGGAATAAAGACACAGACCTACTAGAGAATGGACTTGAAGATATGAGGAGGGGGAAGGGTAAACTGTGACAAAGTGAGAGAGTGGCATGGACATATATACAGTACCAAACGTAAGGTAGATAGCTAGTGGGAAGCAGCCGCATAGCACAGGGAGATCAGCTCGGTGCTTTGTGACCGCCTGGAGGGGTGGGATAGGGAGGGTGGGAGGGAGACACAAGAGGAAAGAGATATGGGAACATATGTATATGTATAACTGATTCACTTTGTTATAAAGCAGAAACTAACACACCATTGTAAAGCAATTATACTCCAATAAAGATGTAAAAAAAAATAGGTCATAACTTATCAGTTGTGAAGCATATATGCTGACTTGCTAATATAAAAGAGGAAAATCTTGGTCACTTTATCTTCCCTCTTCCTTCTAGGGTCACTGTACATAGAATACATTACTCCACATAGAATACAGCAGGAACTCCATAAGTCCTAATTTTTGATAATTATAGTTTGTGTTTTTATCTTGGTTCTGCTTATAATTTTAAATGATATATTTAAACCTCTATTTCTTCTTGCATCAACATTAGCAGATGACTGAATTTATACCATCAAAGTTGGGCCCTTTAGCAATCACATCCTTTTCTGTATTTCCTCTCCATCTCTCCCTCCATACTCCAATTTCTATAACCTAAAACATCACTTTTATATGGTGAAGATCAAGAACTCAATCATGGTGTTTGCTAACCAAAGTCAGGGCTTCTTTACTTTTTTCTATAGGTTAATTCTAAAACTTGGAGTTTTGTAAATTAATATATTATGTGTGTACACACACATAATATATTATATATATTATTATATTATTATATATTATATATATATACACATATGTCCTATCCTATCACGACTATATACCATTTTCAGCCTGCAGAGCCCTATAATATACTAAGGTTTTGTTTCCTTCTTGGGAATAATGTCACTAAAGAGAAAAGATTCCTTGAATGTAGATTAAATCAATTTCTCTCTCTCTCTCTCTTTCTTGATGACTATTAATGGCTCAGAAACACTCGCATTTTATTTTGCCTCATATTTGGATCCTGAGTTTCTTCCCCCCACTTGGAGTCCCCTCCTTCCTTGTTTCTTTCCTTCCTTCCTTCCTTTTTTCCTTCCTTTCTTTTTCCTGGTGATAAAACAATAATATGTCTTTACCATACCCTCAGGCTTGCCCAGTCCATCAACAATTCCATCTATTAGAGCATCCAGTTCCTCTCCTGGAAACTTGCTTCCCTGGATCCCTTCCAACTCCCTTTCCAATATCATTCCAGCTGCCTCCTGGCTTCCACCTTGGAACTTCTATTTTTTTCTACCCTACAAAGAAGAGCATGGAGGGAAGAGTTAAATGGCATATCTGTTCCAAGGACAAGTAAATGCTCAACTAAGCTCTTTGCTCTGTTCCTCCTCTCACTGCCTACTTTTATTCTTCCAGACCCCTAGTATAGAGTCTGTCCTGGGTTATTCTCAGAAAGCCAGCTTCTCCACTGCTGTATCCCTTCCTTAACATATTGTGAGCTGAGGCTTTCTCGGTTTTATCCATCAATGGACCTTTTATCTGACTTTCATCTTCTCATAATGTATTGAGACCTCTCAGCCTCTAATGATAGCGTTCCACTTGCATGCCCCTTGCCTTGGTTTCATGGGTATTCTTTATATTTTATTTGGATTTCTCTGGTGTCTCACAGGCAGAGTTGGTGGCGGTCAGTTTGTCTCCCTGATGGGGAGAAAACAGAAGCTAGTGACAGGTGTTGAGTAGAGATTAATGAGCTTGTCAGGTGAGGAGCTGGTCAGGTCCTGCTTATTTTGTTGATTCCAAACTCCTTTTACCATTTCTGTCTTGTTCCCAGCCTTCCTCTGGCCACTTTTCTAGTCACTTGTTCATGGAGCACACAGAACGTGAAGTGAGCAAACGTTGGGGGAATTCCTCTTGCCATGATTGCTATTATTATTTTTTAAATTTTATTGGGGTATAATTGTTTTACAACATTGTGTTAGTTTCTACTGTACAGCGAATGGAGTTCCCTGTGCTATACAGCAGGTTCTTATTAGTTACCTATTTTATACATACTGGTGTATATATGTCCCCGATTGTTGTTATTTTGTTCTATCATCAGAGTTAACATTCCACTGACAACGGGAAACTGGTGATTGATAAACTTCATGCCTGTCTCCTGAAAGTACAGTTAAACATTTGTATTAATTAAAAGTCACTTGGAGACACTTGAAAACGTGGGCAAGTTTGTTGCTTTGCATGGCAACGAGTGGAGCATGGGTTTTTAAATAGTTGTTCAACAAGAAATATAAATGTGTATGAAGGTTGTCCTTTTTTGTTGGGTGGAGTGGGGAAGGGTGGGCGAGTTGCCAGGGCTGCTTTGGGTGCAGAATTCTGAGAATCAAAGTGGAGATTCACCTGTGGTGGAGACACCAAGAGAACCAGAAGGTAGACATGGTGGAAAATACAGTCATCTTGGGTGCCAGTTTGTGTGGCTCCCTTACACGGGCATGTGATGAAAATAAAAGGGGTCAGTGCAGAGTCGTAAGTCCCAGGGTCCTTGAGTCACTGACTGTTTTCTTCTTTGGTGCCTGCCTGCCTCTACTGTGCCTAGGACTCCAAGGACGGAGCATCTTACAGTGAACAGAGTTCAGGCTTCGGACTCTAGACCTTCACTGTCTTCATTAGCTGTTTCATCTTGGGCAACTTTCATAAGTTCTCTGTTCTATCGTCCCTCATCTGTGAAGCAGGAAGTGAGGATAAAATGGTGAGGGATGCGGGAAAGTGATCACCATTAAGAATGGCCACTAGGGGCTTCCCTGGTGGCACAGTGGTTGAGAGTTCACCTGCCGATGCAGGGGACACGGGTTCGTGCCCCGGTCCGGGAAGATCCCACGTGCCGCGGAGCGGCTGGGCCCGTGAGCCATGGCTGCTGAGCCTGTGCGTCCGGAGCCTGTGCTCCGCAACAGGAGAGGCCACAACAGTGAGAGGTCCGCGTACCGCAAAAAAAAAAAAAAAAAAAAAAAAAAAAAAAAAGGCCACTAACGCTCAATGAATGTTTTAGGGTGGGAAATAGAAAAATAGAAGAAAAAGCATGGTCTAGATCCAAAAATCACTCCGAAAAAGACTCTACACCTCATCTTTTAAGTTTCCTAGAATGATGAGTGATACCTGGGCCTGGGTTGGCTCTGGACCCTGGATCTCAACTTGCTCTCTAGAGACCTCTTCTAGAGCTATTAGCTTGGGGAGGTCTTGGTTAGTTGTTCCTTCAGGACAGAGGGTTACATCTCTTTGACCTTTCAGGGTCTCTCTCCCTCACGTGGCTGGGGGTAGTGTGAGGTGAGTGAGATGTGCAGAGGGTAAAATATAAGGAGGGGCTTACATCTGAAGGTGACACCTAGTCCAGGACCAATATCACCTAGCTAGGACGGCCTAGTCCCTCCTGTCCTCAGCACACACAGGTCTGTGTTCTTGTCATTTGTACGAGCTTCCGTGCGTAACAAGAGGAAGGACCTTTGCACAAATAGGTCCTAGTGTCCAACAAGGACGGAGCTCTTTCTATTTATTTGAAGCTTTTAAACAACTTAAAAAGAAATTTCTGGGACTTCCTTGGAGGTCCAGTTGTTAAGACTCCACGCTTCCAATGCCAGGGGCACAGGTAGAATCCCTGGTCGGGGAACTAAGATCCCACATGCTGCGCGGCGTGGCCAAAAACAAAAACAAAACACCAAATTTCAGATTCAACGTTGGCTCATGCTGTGATGACTTTGGGCAAGTGGCTTAACTCTTGTGTGCCTTGGTTGGGGGATAAAATGGGGATAACAGGGCTGTGGTGAGGCTTGCATGAGTGAAGGGCTGTGACGTGTTTAGCATCATGCCTGGAACTCAAAAAATGCTCAGAGTGGCAGCTGCCTAATAAAGGCAACTAACAATTCAACCTCCTTCTAGAGAATTAGATTTCCAACCCTGACCCTGAAGATTGCTGGGGGATTCCCTATAATATTATAGAAAATGCCACTTCAAAGTAGGAAGGAGCTGACTTTTATTGTCCACGTGCTATGTGACTGGGGATATCTAGAGGCTTTGCCTGTGCCCGCTTCTTTCCTCCCATAAGAGGTAAGACTGATTTTTCTAAGGAGGAGCCCAGATTTTGAGAAGTTAGTCAAACCCTCCAGACCTCATTTTACAGAACAGGAGGCACAAAAAGGCAAAGGAGTCACCCTATGTACGAGTGCCTGCCCACGCATGTGGTCTTGCTGGTCACACCAATTTCCTGAGTCACATTTTGGAAAATGGATCTATTGAAAGAGTTTGGGTAGGGGGGATGCCACTTGGAGGATGCAGGGGAATAGTTCCCAGCTTCACCATTAAATGACATCCCTTTTTGCCAACTCCTACCGTCCAGGACAGATGGCCTGCCTTTCCTATAGGACCCAGGCAAGGGCTCCAGCCCAAGCAAAAATTTAGACACTTGTAGGCACAACTCTGTGTGTGTGTGTGTGTTGGGGAGAGAGAGAGAGAGAGAAAGAGAGAGAGAGAGAGAGAGGTAAGTCATTAAAGAAGTGGTTCAGCTAAATAAAGGATCTCATTTTATGTGCTATTTTTATTCCTCAAATGTCTGCCTTCCTCTCCCGCCTTGAGGTTCCTACTGAAATCTGACAATCAGAGTTGAACTTCTCTGTCAGCTTCCATTAGGCAAATCAAGCAGGAAAAAAGAGAGCGGGAGTCTGGCCTTGGCAGGGAGCTGATTCAGCAGTGATAATCTGCTGGGGCTGGGGCGGGGGGGGCAGCTACCAAAGAGTTTAATTAGTCAGCGAGGTGCTGTCTCCGCCCCTGGCCTCTCCTTCCTCTTCCCTCCACCCTCTAGCCTCTGAGATGAATCTCTTTCCCTGCCTTCTCTGCCTCTGATTTCTGGGAATGTAGCTGGAGCAGCACATAGCCGGGGGTGTCCTTCAAGGGCGTTTCCTCCAGGGGAATGGATGCGCTTGCATTGGCTGTCTCCCTCCCTCCAGCTCTTGGCTCACCTACTGTGAGCAAGAGTTGACCCCTCCTGGAAAAACGAGGCTGCAGTGGGGCTAAAGCCACAGCAATTTCTTTCCCAGGGGACTAAAAAGCACCCCATCTCCCTCTCTGATCCTGCCTTCATCTTGCCTCCTATATTGGTCGTTCATTCAAAAACAAAATTACTGTGTCCATACTGGGTGAAGCATTCTGGCTGAGATGGGGGTAGGATTCAGAGATGAGGTCTCTTCCCTCAAGGAGCATAGGATCTAGAAGGGGATGCTGAATGGAAAGAGGGGAGAGGAACAGGAGACAGGTGGTCGTGGTCTAGAAAAGTTAATTGGGGCCAATGGACCACAGCCAGCCAAAGGACAAGATGGAAAATAATATGTGAAATAAGGTTAAGAGATCTGGGAGCTCTGGGAGTTTGGAGGAGGATGACCCACTTCTAGAAAAGAACACTTCAGGAAGTGTCCTTGGAACTGGGTCTTCAAGGTTGAGTGAGATCTAATCAGCTAGAGAGGGGCAGCTGCTGATCCCCCGTGGGAAGCTGGTAACATCGCAGAGCATCTCACACTCCATCTTGGAGGTCACTGAAGTTCTTCTGCTATAACTGCTCCCCTGAGCTCTGCCCCACCTCCTAGCCTCAGCCACTCCTGCCTCTTCAACTGCTCCAGCGTCACAGATGGACACAGTCATGGTGCCCCTTCTCCTGTCCCCATCCTTCCCAACGATTAGGTCACCGAGTTGATGTCACTTCTGCAGGCTTCTTGCAGCTCCTCCATGCCAGTTATCCACACTGGGGCTGGGAATGGTCCTCTCCACAGCTGTGAGGCTGAGATGCACATCTCCTTTTCATTCTCTTCATTCGGTGGCTCAGTTTCTTACGGCACCGTGAGTTTCCTAGAATCTTACAGTCACTCTCTTTAGGATTTTGGATCAATTCTCCTAAGATGAGGCTCAAAGATGGTAAGAGCTACACCAGCCTGAAAAACGCTTCTGTTTGCTACCAAAAAGCCGTCATCTCGGGTCTGCATCCCACGCCTAGCATCTTTATGATGTGGTCTGGGGGAGGAGGCTCGGGAAGGCGCTCTGCTTTCCAGTTGTGTTTGAGTAATCTCAGTCTCGAGTGGTTGTGGTCCCAAGGACTCTTAACAGTCTCTACCCACCAAACCTATAAAATCTTCAGGCAAACTGTGCCATTGGTAGGTGGTTGCTTTGTCAGGTACTACCAGTTCTTGTGATATGTCCTGCTCAGGGCTACTATCTCTCTATTTAATTGAATCAAACTAAGCTGGGGGGTGACTAGGATTCATTGGAGACCTAGCCACAGAGGCTGGCTTCTCTCACTTCTCATATGCCTTCTGGAAATGCACCCAAACGTGTGTGCGCGCACACACACACGCACACACACACACACACACACAAGACAAGGCTGCTGCTTCTTCCTCATGGCAACTTTCAACTTTTCAAAGGCAACAATCATTTGTTTCCAGTTCCATCTCATCAATTCCAGGCTACACATGTCAATTTCTGCTGGGTGAAATCATGCATCGATGCACACAGGTGGAAAGGTGAACCCCCCCCCCCCGCACCTCTTGTCTCTTCCAAATCCCTTCCCCACACCATGCTACTGCTTATTCTCTGGGGTGTTCAATCCCTTTCTCCAAACAACTGTGGATATTAACCTAGCTCTGCAGGTCTTATGATATATTTTTAAGCATAAACGAGATAAGATGTGATAAGGAGTTCAAAAAGCAGAAAGCACTAACAAATATGAAAGATCAATGTTATCATTAAAAACTTGGCAGTCTTCAGGGTAGAGATGGTTATTGAAGACAGTGCTGTTTCAAGGTACCTGGATGGTGGCTCCTAGAGGATTCTGACCTTGAATTAATGTCACTAACAATGCAGAGGAAAGAGCAGAGTCTTGATGCAACCCCAACTATGCGACCAGCAAGCTGCTAGCCTCAATGCCCCTGTCTGTAAACTGGGAACAAGTGGAGCATCTTGCAGTGTGTTCATGATGGACTGCAAGAAAAAAATAGGTGAACCTGTCTGGTCAGAGCAGTTGAGCAGCTGCCAGGCTTCAATGGAGAATGAGTTCCATTCATAGCAACCCAACAATGAAAGGAGGGAAAGAATGAGACTCCAAATAAAGCCCTGCCTGTATTCTGAGAATAATCACTGAACTTGGGGCACTCATTAGACAAGCCAGGGTCTGTTTGGTCTTTCATCTCAAATGAAAGTCTGAGACACAGGGATATCATTACCATGTGTAGCTCATCAGAAGTAAATTCAGGATTTGCAGGTAAATAGAATAAATCTCAATGAGGGTCCCTTGGAGGAGGATGCCCTAGCAGCACAGACAGTATACACGAGGTGGTGGAAGTGGGTCGTTCGTCTGAGAGGGCAGCCTCAGCAGCCTGTGCCTGTGCAGAGTGGGACATTTCCATTTTCTTTCTCTGCATGAATCCGGATTTTGGCTGCCCTGGGCAAGCATGCCGAGGGAGACAGAGGAGAGGGATGGGCCTCAACACAGCAGTGTGCTAGCAAGAGCCGGGGACATTTTTACCCTGCCATCCCCTCATCCACTCTGGCTACACAAAATGAGTGTGAATTATGGGGGCCTGCTGAGCCTTTGATTTCCCTAGGCTGCCATCCCAGCAGCCACTTTCCTGGAAATTAAGTGCATGTTTCATCTGCTTGCAGAGGGAATAAGAGTTACATGTTTGCCTGTCACTCTGCCACCAGCGGTCCATCACAGCCCCTCCTCCCTCCCCAATTCTGAAGCAGCCCTTTCAAAGGACACACGCATCCCTCCTCTGGAGGCTGGCTGGGATATGGAAGTCTTCCAATTAGAGATGCTGCTTCTTTCAAAGGACAGGACTTAGGTGGAAGAAAGCAGTTAGGGAGAAGGTTTTTTGTCCGTTTCATTTATGTGACTTATTGTTTCCTTTTTCTCTCCTCTTCTCTCCTTCCTCTTTTCCCCTCTTTTTTCCTCTCTCCTTCCCTCTCTTTCTTTTCTGATGGGAAGTTTTAAAAAAGACTACTTTTTTTTTTCTGCCAATAAAGTGAGCTTTCTAAAGTGGCTCTTCTGGAACTTAAGCGTTCAGGTAAATCACCCGGGGGTCTTGATGCAATGCAGATTATGATTCGGTATGTCTGGGGTCTGACCTCAGATTCTGTAGTTCTTACGAGCACTCAGGTGATTCTGATCCTGCATGAATCTCAGGGTCCATGAACCACACTTGGAGTGGCAAGAGTCTAATCACCCACATGTCATGTTATTTCCTCAATCGAAAACCCAAGGTAACTCCCTGTTGCCTATTGAATGAAATCTAGACTCTAGAAATCATGAAAGGCCTTTCAGCTTCTGGTCATTCACTCATTCATTTATTCAGTTAGTCAGCAACATTTATTAAGTGCCTCCTAAAGGCTGAAGCCCAATATTCCTTTCCAACCCCATCTCCTACCACTCCCAACCATGGCTTCCACGTCCTGCCCATCTTCACCTCCCAAACATCACGACTTCCCACCTCTGTCTTTACCTCAAGCTCTGCTTTCAAGCCCTTTCCCCTCTGTTCTGTTGTTCAAATTGCTCCTGACCCTTCAAGATGCCCTTTAAATGTTGGCTCTGCTGCGAAGTCTTCCCTGAAATCCTCCAAACACTTCTTTGAGTATCTCAAGGAATCATGTACAAAATCCCGGCACAGCACTTGTCACCTTGTAAGGCAATGCTGGGGTTTTGTGTCTGTAACCTCCATTAAACTGGGATTTTCTTAAGAGCAGGGCTAGCATTTTTCTTTCCTTCTCTCTGCCCCTAGCACCAGCCAGAAACAGTCAGATGCTCAGTAAGGGTTTGATAAATGAACCAATGAATATTAGGAAAGAAGAGGTACCAACTCCCTTCTTGTATCTGGTGGAAACACACGTACCTAATATGAAGAAGGCTTAGAGGAAGGAACAGAAATGTATAAGTTGTTCTCAAAGTTTTATAAAATAAACTTGTATTTTTGAAAAGCTCTAGATTTACAGAAAAGTCATAAAGATAGTAGTACAGAGAGTTCTCATATATTTCACACCCAGTTTCCCCTATAATTAATATCTTACATTAGTAAGGTATATTTGTCACAATTAATGAACCAATATTGCTACATTATGATTAATGACATTCCACACTTTATTCCGATTTCCTTTGTTTTTACCTAATGCCCTTTTTCTGTTCCAGGATCCCATTGTAATAATCAACCTTGATAGTCTGTAATTGATGATTTGACATCTTGAAATCACGGGCCCAAACTGTTGACCTCCCTACCACCCCTGTGGTTTTACAGCACACAGAAATCATATTACTAACCTTCCAACACAAACTCCAACATCTGTGTTTGCTTCCTGCTCAGTAGGGGACATCCCCACCAGACAACCCCCCACCACTTCTTTATGTAGTAGTAAGGACTCTGGTCTACACTTTCCTCTCATTCCTTCTGCTTCCTGAATGATCCTGGTGCTTCCTCGTGTGGTCCTATATGACGGGAGTGCCCCCTCCTCTTGGGAATTGTAAGGCATAAACTCATCTTCCAAAGCAGCTGTCTCCATGTCTGTCATCTTACCATACCTGATTAAAACAAATCCCAGGTACATTTCAAAACAATTGGTGCAGCCAGCCAGGTGGTTCAGTGACCGATAGTGATGACATGCCTCTAAACTGCTCTTGGCTTACAAGCTGAATTTGTAGAATGACTGGCACTGTAAGGGCACCGTGGGCTATTGACATTTTGCATTTTAGCCACCACTGCCTTTTGCTGTGTCTGCTGAATTCTACTTTGGTTTGCCCCATTGAATTTTTTTTTTTTTTTTTTTTTTTTTGCTGTACGCAGGCCTCTCACTGTTGTGGCCTCTCCCGCCGCGGAGCGCAGGCTCCGGACGCGCAGGCCCAGCGGCCATGGCTCATGGGCCCAGCCGCTCCGCGGCATGTGGGATCCTCCTGACCCGGGGCACGAACCCGTGTCCCCTGCGTCGGCAGGCGGACTCTCAACCACTGCGCCACCAGGGAAGCCCCCCATTGAATTTTTGTAGGACCTGAAGGGAGAAATCCCAAGACTCCTGCATAGCTTAGGGTAGCTGTAGGCTGGGCAACTTTCCCAGCTGGCACTCGTAAGATGCTTAAGATGTATGTAATGTCTGGGCACAGGTGGCCAGGGTCACTTAGGGTAATTGGGTAGCTGATAAGACAAAGGCACCTCTCAAGGGAGTGGGAAAGGCTTTCTCAAGGTGTTGGGGGTGGATCCGATCCATAGGCCGAGCAACACAGGAAGGCCAGGGCTACCTGCAGGATTGCTGTAGACTGGGCATTGTGTCCACTCTTTTTCAAATTACTTAGATGTAACCCCCCCCAACTTTATCAAGGGTGTTTCACACATTTGTAATTCAGTTCACTTTTTTCATCACATTCTACATTCTATCCTATGATCCCCTGACCTCCTAAATGATTCTTTTTACTTGCATACATTATGGTTCACTCTGTGTTGTAAAGTTCTATGAGTTTTAACAAATATATAGTGAGTGTCATGCATGAACCATTATAGTTTCATACAGATAAAAAATTCCATGTGTTTCATCTGTTCAGCCCTCCTACCTTCCTTCCCCTATGCCCCTAGCAACCACTGATCTGTTTACAAGCCATAGTTCTTCCATTTCTAGAATGTCATATAAATGGACTCATACAGTATGTAGCCTTTTCCAACTGGCTTCTTTTACCTAACAATGTGCATTTAAGATGTGTTCATGTCTTTTTGTGGCTTGCTAGCTCATTCCTTTTTATTGCTGAATAATATTTTATTGTATTGATGGACCACTGTTCGTTTATCCACTTACCTATTGAAGGACATCTTAATTGCCTCCAGTTTTCAGTGATTAGGAATAAAGCTGCTATGAACATTTGCATGCAGGTTTTTATGTGGACATATGTGTGCAGATTAGTTGTGTAACAAATTTAATTTTTACCAATAAACATTTAGTGAGGGGTAAATATTTAAACACTTTGCTCAAAGCTGCTTGAGTGGCCTATGATTCTCGGTACATAAAGAGAATTCCAAATCACTCTTTCACTCTTGTGTTACCCCAAGAGTAGAATAATAGATCTAATAGTTGTCCAAGGAAGGAGAAATAAGTTATATAAATTATGTGAGAGGATTTGGTCTTGAATGCCCAGGGGGACACAATAGTTTAATTCATTAGTTACCTGGTTATTTTGAAATTAGCTATTTAGGAAGCAGATTTGGGGGGGTGGTGTTGAAATCTAGTAATTGATTCTTAAAATCAATTGTTCCTATAAACACAAACTGGTTTGGAAATTGGCAGCTGACATCATTTATTGTCAAGTAATATGGCTCTTCTCTACTGAACTAATTTCCGCTGCAGCCAGTCTGTCTCCTCCATGTCTTATGAATGCATTCCTTTCTTCCAACCATTTATCAACCTGTTATACCCACTCCAGGGTCTTCTCCTCTCCCCTTACTAATCCGGCGCTGTCTAAATCCTTCAGGATTTAGTTCCATCCCACCTTCTGTCATAAATCATCTTAAATTGTTTTATTCTCAATGTCGCCTTCTTTTAAATTACATACCACACAGGTTGGCCCTTCTGTTAAATAATTGATGAATTAATTACACATGTATTCAGAATCCACTATATTCCAGACTTTTTGCTTAGTCTTAGGTGACAGAGAATGTTTTCATAAATGGCCTGTACTCACTTTTACTTTTCACTTCTGTATCTTGCGTTTTAGTTTTCTTTTGCAATGAAATGAAGTGATTTCCATGGGTAGGAATATCTTTTTCTCCTGCATCTTCAAAAATACCCATAATGGGGCTTCCCTGGTGGCGCAGTGGTTGGGGGTCCGCCTGCCGATGCAGGGGGCGCAGGTTTGTGCCCCGGTCCGGGGGGATCCCACGTGCCACGGAGCGGCTGAGCCCATGAGCCATGGCCGCTGAGCCTGCGCGTCTGGAGCCTGTGCTCCGCAACAGGAGGGGCCACAGCAGTGAGAGGCCCGCGTACCGCAAAAAAAAACCAACAAAAAGCCCATAATGGAGATGTGTGCATTATAATAATGGCTAACATTTATTGAGTGTTTACTAAATGTTGGCACTGTTAAAAGCTTTACATATATCCATACATGTCTTCATACCATGCTTACCATATAACTGTCTCCATTTTACAGGCTAAGAGCCTGGGTCAGAGAACGTTAAGTAGTTTGTCCCAAATTATACGGCGGCATAACCAGGATTTGAGCTCAAGCAGCCTGACACAGAGCACTTGGTCGCCCCCATTTCCATTCCCCAGCTGCACGTACACAACTATCTTAATCACTATGCCCTACAGTCTCTGGCCAAAAAAATGCTCAACACTAGATGATTTTGCAGTTTGTAATTCTTCATGGAGTCAGTCATGTGCAAACCCCACTGTGACTTGTACACAGAAACCCATAAAAAAATAACACACTCAAGAAAATGAGAAAAGAAGCCACAGACTGGGAGAAAATATTTGCAAAAGCCACATCTGATAAAGGACTGGTACCCAAAATATACAAAGAACCCTTAAAATTCAACAATAAGGAAACAACCTGATTAAAAAATGGGCCCAAAACCTTATTAGACACCTCACCAAAGAAGATATACAGATGGCAAATACAGACACACCTCATTTTATTGTACTTCACTTTATTGTGCTTTACAGATATTGTATTTCTTAGAAATTGAAGGTTTGTGGCAACTTTGTGTCGAGCAAGCCTATCATTTTCCCAACAGCATTTGCTCACTTTGTGTCTCTGTGTCACATTTTGGTAATTCACACAATATTTCAAATTTTTTCATTATTATTATATTTATATGGTGATCTGTGATCAGTCATCTTTGATGCTACTATTGTAATTGTTTTGGGTGCCATGAACTGCATGCAAATAAGATGGCTAATTTAATGGATAAATGTTGTGTGTGTTCTGACTGCTCCACCCACTCACTGACCGTTTACCCATGTCTCTCCCTCTTTTCAGGCCTATCTATTCTCTGAGACACAACAGTATTGAAATTAGGCTTATTCATAACCCTACAATGGCCTCTAAAGTGTACAGGTGAAAGGAATAATCACATGTCTCTCACTTTAAATCTAAAGCTAGAAATGATGAAGTTTAGTGAGGAAGGCATGTCGCAAACCAATACAGGCTGAAAGCTGGACCTCTTATACCAAATAGTTAGCCAAGTTATGAGTGCAAAGGAAAAGTTCTTGGTGTAAATTTAAAGTGCTACTCCTGTGAATACACAAATGACAAGAAAGCAAAACAGCCTTACTGCTGATATGGAGACTGTTTTAGTGGTCCAGATAGAAGATCAAACCAGCCACAATGTTCCCTTAAGCCAAAGCTTAATCCAGAGCAAGGCCCTAATTCTCTTTAATTCCAAGAGGGCTAAGAGAGGTGAAGAAACTGAAAAGTTTAAAGCTAGCAGAGTTTGGTTCATGAGGTTTAAGGAAAGAAGCCATCTCCATAACGTAAAAGTGCAAGGTGAAGTAGCAAGTGCAGATGTAGAAGCTGCAGCAAGTTATCCAGATGTTCTAGCAAATATAATTAATGAAGGTGGCTACACTAAACAACAGATTTTCAATGTAGACAAAGCAGCCTTCTATTGGAAGAAGAAGCCATCTAGGGTTTTCATAGCTAGAGAGGAGAAGTCAATGGCTGGCTTCAAGGCTTCAAAGGACAGGATGACTCTCTTGTTAGGGGCTAATGCAGCTGGTGACTGGAAGTTGAAGCCATTGCTCATGTACCATTCTGAAAATCCTAAGGCCCTTGAGAATTATGCTAAGTCTACTCTGCCTGTGCTCTGTAAATGGAACAACAAAGCCTGGATGACAGCACATCTGTTTATAGCATGGTTTACTTAATATTTTAAGCCCACTGTTGAGACCTACAGCTCAGAAAAAGAAGATTCCTTTTAAAGCATTACTGCTCATTGACAATGCATCTGTTCACCCAAGAACTCTTATGGAGATGGACAATGACATTAATGTTTTCATGCCAGCTAACACAATATCCGTTCTACAGCCCATAGATCAAGGAGTAATTTCGACTTTCAAGTCTTATTATTTATGAAATACATTTTGTAAGGCTGTAGCTGACATACATAGTGATTCCTTTGATGGATCTGGGCAGAGTAAATTGAAAATCTTCTGGAAAGGATTCACTATTCTAGATGCTATTAAGAACATTTTTGATTTATGGGAAGAGGTCAAACTGTCAACATTAACAGGAGTCTGAAAGAAGTTGATTCCAACCCTCATGGATGACTTGAGGGCTTCAAGATTTCAGTGGCAGAAGTAACTGCAGATGTGGTGGAAATAGCAAGAGAACTAGAATTAGAAGTGGAACCTGAAGATGTGACTGAATTGCTGCCATCTCATGATAAAACTTTCATGGATAAGGAGCTGCTTTTTCTGGGTGAGCAAAAAGCAGTAGTTTCTTGAGATAGAGTCTATTCCTGGTGAAGATGCTGTGAAGATTATTGAAATGACAACAAAGGATTTAGAATATTACATAAGCTTAGTTGATAAAGCAGTGGCAGGGGTTAAGAGGATTGACTCCAATTTTGAAAGAAGTTCTGCTGTTGGTAACATGGTATCAAACAGCATTGCATGCTACAGAGAAATCATTCATGAAAGGAAGGGTCAATCAATGCGGCAAACTTTACTGTTGTCTGATTTTAAGAAATTGTCTGGAATTCCCTGGCAGTCCAGTGGTTAGGACTCCACGCTTCCACCGCAGGGGGCAAGGGTTCGATCCCTGGTCGGGGAACTAAGATTCTGCATGCTGTGCGGTATGGCCAGAAAGAAAGAAAAAGAAAAAAGAAAGAAACTGCCACAGCCACCCCAGCCTTCAGAGCCACCACCCTGACTGGTCAGCAGCCACCAACATCGAGGCAGGACCCCCCCAGCAAAAAGATTCTGACTCACTGAAGGCTCATATAGAGGTTAGCATGTTTTAGTAATCAAGTATTTAATTCAGGTATGTTAGTTGTTCTTTTAGACATAATGCTATTGCACACTTAATCAACTACAGCCTAGTGTAAACATAACTTTTGTATGCACTGGGAAACAAAAAGTTTTGTGAGACTTGCTTTATAGCAATAGTCACTTTATTGCGATGGTCTGGAACTGAACCCGCAATATCTCTGAGGTGATCTGTAAGCACATGAAAATATGCTCCACATCATATGTCATCAGAGAAATGCAAAGGAAAACAACAATGAGATACCCCTACACATCTATTAGAATGGCTAAAATCCAAAGCAGTAACAACTCCAAATACTGCCAAGAATGTGGAACAATAGGAACTCTCATTCATGCTGGTGGGAATGCAAAATGGATCAGCCACTTTGGAAGACAGTTTGGCCACTTCTTGAAAAACTAAACATACTCTTACCACATGATCCAGCAATCACACTCCTTGGTATTTACCCAAAGGAGTTGAAAACATATGTCTGCACAAAGCCTGAACAGGGATGTTTATAGCAGCTTTATTCATAATTGTAAAAACTTGGAAGCAACTAAGATGTCCTTCAGTAAGTGAATGGGTAAACTGAGGTACATCCAGGACAATGGACTATTATTCTGCACTAAAAAGAAATGAACTTTCAAGCTATGAAAAGATATGGAGGAACCTTAAAGGCATATCATTAAATGAAAGAAGCCAGTCTTTAAAGGCTACATGCTGTATGATTCCAACTATATCCCATTGTGGAAAAGGCAAAACTATGGAGACAGTAAAAAGACCAGTGTTTTTCAGGGGGTAGGGATGAATCCAGGGAAGGAGGGATGAATAGGTGGAGCACAGAGGATTTTTAGGGCAGTGACATGACTCTGTATGATACTATATTGTTTGATACATGTCATTTATACTTTTGTCCAAACCTATAGAGCGTGCAATGCCAAGAGTGAACCCTAATGTAAACTATGGACTTTGTGTGATTGTGATGTGTCACTGTAGGTTCATCAATTGCAGCAAATATACTCTGGGGAGAGACGTTGATCATGGGTGAGGCTGTGCAGGTGTAGGGGCAGGGAGTAAGTGGGAAACCTCTCTACCTTCCTCTCAGTTTTGTCATGAACCTAAAACTGCTCTAAAAAATTAGTCCTTAAAAAAATAGATATCTTCCTCATTGTATCCCAAAGTCTTCCCAGAGATACTCCCTGACCCGTATCTTTGAGTGTGTTTGACTCCTCTCACAGGTAGCTGGGTGCCCACTTCACCTTGTCCCTGGAAGGAGTTTTCCTGTTGCTTTGTGCTAATTCTCAAGCCCTTCTTAGAACTTTCCCCAGAGTATCCTTCCATGTACATGGTGCTGGAGTAGGTGGAGACATATGCATTTATTTATCGATTCAAACATGCCCAATTTATTTAAGTTGTACCGTCTGCCCTGTGGCCTCTGGGAATGTGTGTAATTCTCAGAGGCAACCTTTAAACTAAATCAAACTGAAAAATTTATCTTTAAGTAACAACTTACAGATCTAATAACCAAGGAAGGCTGCACCCGAACACAGATGTTGTAAATCTATTATCTAAGTATCCTCTGTCCTAACACAATTTTCCCTAAAGCCTTTGAAATGTTAAATTTCTGCCAGACAAGCACACATGAATTCCAACGACTGGCTTGATGGATTTTTCACAGTTTTTTTCCATGAGTCATATTGCATGCTAGAAATATGCTGTAAGGAGAAGGCTATGAATGGGGTGAGTCTACTTAGCCAGAGAGTATGAATCACAAAATCTGGGGTTATAATGAGGTTCAGCCTGATGTGGGATGGTCAAGTTTGGGGGTAGGAGAGTCTAATGCCAGTGTATTGATAGGATGTTGTGTGGGATTATCAGGTCTTCTGCTCATAAATGCCAACTTGTGGTGCAGAAACATTTTCTATGGAGGACAAAACCAGCAATAGCTGGGCAATATCGGAAGCAATGTCCAGTCCGGGGGCCAAAGCAATGTGGAATTAAGCAAGGTTGTTAGAGATTCTATTGATCATGTGGAAATTTAGAGTTGAACCTCTATCCTAGCAGGCCAAGAGGAAGAACCAGGAACCAAGGACAAAGACATCATGGGGGAGGGGTAGGTAGGGAGACCATCATCTTACTTATCCCTGCCCAGGACTGACACCAGGTAGGAAGGGCTGGACCAATTCCAGAAGCCAGCCTAGTAGAGAGAGCCTGCCAGTTTCTTCATGTATTTCTTTGGTGCTGAGCCTGCAATTGGAAATAGAAGGAAGGACCACAGTACTCAAAGAAGCAGCCAGCACTGGCTAAATAAGCCACTGCTTTGGTGTCAAGTAGCTTCATGCTCATGCTCTTAAGGAAAGAAAAATCTACGACAAGTATCTCTTGGAAAATTCTGTAAGGAATCAGCATCATCAGAGTCAAAGTGAGAACTGTTATTCCCAGAAAATCAGATGCTTCTTTGTAAGATTAATTACTGGGATTCACCAAACCCTGGCTTTGAGCTGATGGAGAAAGATTGTGAGGGCTGTTCTTCCCTTTTCCCAATAATTTAGCCTATGAGGTGGCAGCCCCTTGGCTCCCAATGTCACCTAGACATTACGAGCCACCTCTACCCTCCCTTTGCCCTCCCCTCTTCACCATACCTGGTGGGATATTTTCCAAAGTGGTCGTTACCAAACTACGCTCTCACCATTGGACTATGAAAATTCTAGTTTCTCCAGATCCTCACCAACGTGTAGTATTGCCAGTTTTTCCCCCCTTAACTTTAACCATGTTTGAGATGGTATCTTATAGTTCTAATTTAACTTAAATCATTGTTAACCAGTGATGTGGAACAACTTTTCGTTTGTTTACCGGCCATTTGGAATCCTCTTTTGTAAAGTACCATCTCAAGAATTTTGCAGTAGCATGTCTGTCATAAATCAGGTGATTGATATGTGTGAGTTTGTTTCTGGGTGCTCCATTGTATTCCATTGGTCTGGTTTGGATCTAAACTTGTGCCCATACCAGTTGTATTTTTTAAATTGAGATATAATTGACATATAACATCGTGTAAGTTTAAGATGTACAATGTGCTGATTTGATACATTTATATATTGCAATAGGATTACCACTGTAGCCTTAGCTAATACCTATAACATGTCACATAATTATCATTTTTTTTGTGGTCAAAATATTTAAGATATAGTCTCTTGGCAGTTTTGAAGTATAAAATACAGTATCGTTGCCTATAATCAAATGTTGTACATTAGATCCTCAGAAGTTATTCATCTTCTAGTTGCAAGTTTAACATCTTTAACCACATCTTCCCAATTCCCCCCAGTCCCCAGCCTCTGGTAACCACCATTCTATACTCTGTTTCTAGAGTTTGGCTTTTTTTAAATTCCATGTCTAACGATATCATATAATATTTGTCTTTGTCTGGCTTATCTCACTTAGCATAATGCCCTCAAGATCCATACATGTTGTCACAAATGGCAGGGTTTCCTTCTTTCTCATGGCTGAATAGTACCCCATTGTGTGTGTGTGTGTGTGTGTGTGTGTGTGACACTTAGGTTGTTCCACATTTTGGCTGTTGTGAATAATGAATTATCTTAATAGGCACAATTTTATAATAAATTTGATATCCGGTAGTTATATTTTCCAACTTTTTTCTTCTTTAGAATTGCCTTGGCTGTTCTTGGCCTTTTGAATTTCTATCTAAATTATAAATTTACATTCTTAAAATATGTATTCAGTTTTCTGACATATTTACCCTTTCCACTGTTATTTTTAATACTTTGCTACCTAATTGTGTTTCTATATGGGGTCATTTAATATCTGCCTAAAACACTCTCTCTAGAATTTCCTTTAGGGAGCATTTAATGAGTAGCAATTTTCTCAGTTTTTGCTTGTCTGAAAATGTCTTTAGATCACTTTTAGTTTTAAAGGATATTCTCACTGGGTATATAATTCTAGGTTAGAAATAATTTTCTTTTGGAACCTTAAAAGGCACATTCCATTGTCTTCTGACTTACATAATTGCTGTTGGAAAAACAGCTCTCAGGCTGTTTTTAAAAAATAAATATTGTTTATGCCTTTGAAGGCAACGTGTCTTTTTTTTTCTAACTTCTTTTAGAGTTTTACTTTGGCTTTCAGGAGTTTTATTACGATATGCCTAGTATGGCATTTTTTGTATTTATGCTTGTAGGGAGCTATAAAGCTTTTTGAATGTGTGGTTTAATGTCTTTTGTCGGTTTGGGAAATTTTTCAGCCAGTGGGCTAAAAAGCAGTACTTCTGTCCCATTCTCTCTTTTTCCTCCTTGCAGGAATCTAATTATAAGTATGTTACACTACTTACCATGTGTTATATGTCCTGCACGCTACTTTCTGTAATTTTAAACATTGTTCCTCTCTGTGCTCAGTCTGTATATTTTTCTACCAAGTGACCTTCCAATATACGAATCCCTTCCTCTGCTATGCCTAACCTGCTATTAAACCCTTGATTTTCAATTTTAACCTTTACTATTATTTTTTGTTCTAGAATTTCTATTTTGGTTATTTTTTATAGATTCTAATTCTCTGTTGACATTCTCCATCTTGTAACCTATTTTCCTAAACATATTATTTTAAAGTCCTTGCCTTACTATCTGTGTCACCTGTAGGTCTGATTCTTACTTCCATTTTATTTTTCCTCTTGGCTTTTGGTCACTTGCTCCTGCCTCTTGACTTGCATAGTATTTTTTTTAATTGAATGCCAGACATTTTTATGAAAAGTTGTAGGGTTCTGGATAACTTTATATTCTTCTAGAGTGGACTGAAAGTAATTCTGGCTATTAGGTACAAATGCCTTCATTTAATCAGGGACAGGGCATAAGCAGGAGGATAGAGGCTACTCAGCCTCAGCTGATTGTTGTGTTTGTCTCAGTATTTGGAGACCTTCCAGTTTTTCCAAAGAATCCATACATTTGTAGGTTGGTATAATATCTCCTGGTTTTCAGAGGCTGGATGCTGAACCTGGGTCTGGGGTCTACATTGTAGGACTGAATGAAAGATAGCTCAACTCCTTCTCCTAGGGTAACACATTTTGTCATGGTGCACCTGGGCTCCCTGGGAAGCAGACTCTGATATGGAGATGAGCATGTAAAAACTTTATTAGAGAGTGTTCTTGGAAAGGAGGAAGTGCCAGTGGAGAGGAGGAGAGAGAAGCCACCTTGGACTGAAGGAGACATTGAACTGTGTGACACTGTCTCAACAGAAGCCCCAGCCAAGCCTACAGAGTGGTCTCAAGATGGAAGGACCCTTCAGAGCCATCCCAAGTTGGGGTGAGAGGACCCGGCTTTCACATCCCCACATCCATCTGACGTTGGATGCAGGCTGGTCCAGGAAGGGGCTGTGGTCTGGTGTTCGGTAGCTCTCTGCTGCTAAGGCAATGCCCAAAGGGAGCTGAGGGTAGATGACTCTGCTGGCAGCACTCAGAGCAGTGGAAGCAGCAAGTCGTTTATTCCTGGATCACAGCATCCACTACCAATAAGAGCTCAGAAGGGACCTGAAAAAGAGAAAGGTCACCTTCTTCTCTGGATTCAAGAGGGAGAGTATTGTATTTAGAGTTAGAAACACTGGTTACTTACGAAGGGTCCAGGGTGATGTCTGTGGGAACCTTGATGATCTTTACAATCTTGTTGAAATAGAATGTCAATCCTCCCCTGACAGTGAGGACTTGAACACAAGTTTGGCATTGCCACTCTGGGAAGTATAGGCAGGACTCCACACACAAAGAATCCTGATGGTCCCCTAACCAACCCACTCACTTTACAAAGGAAGACACTTGGGCCAGAGAAGGTGGATGGGTTTCCTGACATCACATATGGCCAATCCCTGGTAGGTTGAGAACCAGAATCAGAATCCCTCACCCCAGCCAGGGGTCTCTTACTCTCTGCAGCATCATGTCACCTCTAGGCTATCCCATCTACCATTTTAGTCTTGCCACCTGGAAGCCTAGATTTTAAATTCAATTACAATGGTGACTTACATGGATACTGGGAGTCCTACATCGTCCATCCCCTTATGAATAAGAACCAATTAAAGTATTATGTCAAAGTTATTTATGGACTGTGTCTAGGCAAAAATGAGAAATTCGATTTGCATAGAGCACTATTGATTAGCATGCTGTACCATTGTTCTGAATACCATTCAGGACAGCGTTCAAGAAACTCTGGGATGAGAGGGAGATAGAGAGATTCACAGTGCACAGAGAGTCTCTATTTGTGAGCCAACTAAAACATATCACCAACCCCAGCTGCCTCTGTCACCCCTCCCTGTTCCCCCAGCACGACGGAACCGACAGATCTAAATATGAAGAAGAAAAATGTCTCCGGCAGGCTGTTATTTTGCTGCCTGAATTGTGTCAGGGAAGTGTAAATATAATCACATTTTATCCGCCAATCTGAAATGGATTTCAGGGGAAGGGATCACAATGTAAGGAGAAATCTCTTTCATTGTAGCATGCCTTGATTGAAAATAACTCCCTTGTTACCATCAGTAATGTGTTCAAGGGAGAAAAACGCAGGGCAGTTCATGACAGAATTACTAGGCAATTCAATCAAAACCCCGTGCCTTGCTTCGCAGGTTATATGGGAGACAGGTAAGTCCAAGGTTTACCTCAAGAGCCTGTGGATTGTTCTGAAAATCTTCATTTAAACATCGGTATCTCTGGTGGTTTACGCCGAAAACCATTGCGGAAACACTGTCCTCTCCAATGCAGACCTTTAATATCTTGGCTTGGCCAGTCCTATGCCCATCAGGAGAGCCTTTTAATTCCAGAGCGGGATGAATGGGCCCCCCTTGTTCCCTCTGAGTCCTAAACATACTGCATTTATAGTGTAATCATTCATCTCTTTGGTCTTACTTTTCTATGAAATGAATATATCTATACAATTGTCAATCAGACCTTCTTTTCAACATTTGATAGTCAGGATGAGTCGAAATAATTCATTCCCCAAACAGAGGCATCTGATATTTAATTGGACTGTGGAACCTTGGTGTGTGTGTGTGTGTGTGTCTGTGTGTACACACACATATATATAAACATGTATTCATTCAAATGCTAAAAATATTTAAAATCAGTATGAAGCACATTGATGGGCTTTTACTCTTTCTCTGCTACAGTAGCCCTAAGAGCATAGCTACTGAGCCCCAGAGAATAAGCACCCATTTAAGGATGAACAAATGCATGAAGGACCATTCAGATTGTCCTTGCGGCAGCCAACTCCCAGAGATCAGGCAGTCTGTTCCCAGTTGCTCACTGTTGTCATAGCACATGTAACGTCGCTTGAATTAAGAGCAAGGGAAAGCGGCAGAGATCACCTTAGGTGTCTGCCAATAATGTGACTTGACATTTTAAGCTGGTCTCCTATTACTTTTGAACTTTTCACTGAGAAATATCCACATGACACCTCCTCAAAATTGTCAAGGCACAAATGTAGCCCTAATCTTCCCCACTCAGGCATTAAAAGGGAAGGAAAACAGAAGTATTCATGACACAGTTACATTCTTGGATGAAATTACTGATCTAAATTTAGAACTAGGCCAGGCTTTGAGGCTTGCCCTTCATTCGAGGTCTAACGCATGAAAGACCTCGTGTCGGGGATTTTTTTCAGGCTTGCTTGGAAGGGGGCATTTAACCCAATTTGATCTACAGTGAATGCATCGGAAGCTGATTCTCTGCCGCTGGGGGAACCACGCTGCCTGCCCTGTGGTTTCTCGGCACTTTGAGAGAGATTCTTTTTGATGTCAGTGGGAGCTCTATTTCCAAAAGAGAAGCAGACAACATAGAAAAAAGGAGAGCCAGGGTCTCTGTTTCAGAAAATTTCTCCCCTGGTTTGTCAGCCAGTAATACCCACTGTGCCGAGGGCGGTGGCAATGGCATTACTTGGAGAGGGCTGGATGGGGGTTGGTGGGGTGACTTTTTCTTCTGATGAGAGAATTCGGATGGGATTCTCAGCTCAGACATTTTTAAGGCCAAACCTCTTTCAGTAGAGAACAATTAGGAGAGTCATCACTTGAGGCCATGTTGATTTTTCTACTATCTCAGCTACTTCACTAATGAAAAAAAAAATTCCCTAAAAGCACACAAAGTCATTGTCCATCAGTAAAAGAGAGTGAATTTGAAATTCAAATATCTTTTCTTTCACCCAGAGCCAAATGCTCAGTCAGCACAGCTTCTTCTCCCCGCCCCCCACCTCAGCCACCCCCATAAACACCCATAATCAAGGCCTGAGGTAGGGCTTAAATTAACAAATGATTGCCCTTCTTGACAATGTCATTGAAAACAGCACTCAAGTACTGTCGGGTGCCTCTCTGCTGTACAACGTGCATCAATTAGCTTTTGCTGCATAAAAAATTAGCCCCCAAATTAGTGGCTTAAAACTCTACCATGTATAGGTCACATGGGTGGGCAATTAGGGTTGAGTGCAGAGGGGGCTGCTGGGAGCTGCCTCTGTTGTCATGGACTGGGCTTGCTCAAGTGTTGGTGGGCAGCAGGCCATCCAGGGCCTCACTCACATGACGGGGAGTTGGCTGGCTATTGGTTAGGGGGACAGGGTAACTGGGCCAACATCCTCATCAGTCACCCAGCAGGCTAGCCCTGGCTGGTTCACAAGCTGATGGATGCAGGGTTCCCACGGACAGCAAAGAGAGAAAACTGCAAGTCTTCTGGGGGCCTCGGATTTGAGAGTGAGCAGTGTCATTTCTACCACATTCTAGCAAGTCAAAAGACCAGCCTGGATACAAAGAGTGGAGAAATAGACTCAACTCCTTGACAGAAGCTCTAAAACCCCATGGCCAGTTTTTCAATCTAGCACACAAGGATTGCTGAGGTTCATGTTTTAATACAATAAATCCCATACATACGAACCTTCAAGTTGTGAACTTTCAAAGATGGGAACATGCTTATGCATGTCCAGTCGTGTAAGGCGTGAGTGAAATTGCAGCTTTCCCTCCATCTCCTGTTGCTGACGATCCTTCAGCTCTACCATCTCCTACCCGCTCTCCCTCCTCCAGTCGGTAAGGCTTCTTGCCTGTTCACTCAATGCCAGCCTCTGTATGCCAGTTGTTATACTGTACTACTGTGCCTTTCAAGGTACTGTACTGTAAGATTAAAAATGTTTTCTTTATTTTTTGGGTTTGTTTGTTTTTTATGTATTATTTGTGTGAAAAGTATTATAAACCTGTTACAGTACAGTACTATATAGCTGATTGTGATAGTTGGGTAGCTAGGCTAACTTTGTCAAACTTATGAACAAATTACAAATGAGCTCTCAGAACAGAATTCGTTCGTATGTAGGGGACTTACTGTACCATGTAGTGTAGCTGAGAGTGTCTCGTGAGCAGGGGCCAAGTCTCAATTGAGCTATGATTCGTGGCTACCTAGCCTGGCAGAGAAAAGAGACTGAACAACTGAATGCTGTTGAATGAAAGCAAGTTTTAAAATATATACCTTACAATTGTGATGTAGTGCTAGGAAAATAAACACAGAAAATGTCATAGGTCAAAATAACCTTGATTACTCATATTGAGATAGAAACAGCCACTGGCCCCCTATCAGGGTTCTCCTTCTAATTGCCCCCCAGCCTCCAAATGACAGAGGAGTCATTTTAAGACTTCACCATCTAGAAATATGTCAGGCCAAACCCTCTCTCTCCTACCTGAGACCTATCCATAGAGGATAGGTCTGAAGCTTTCTTTCCTCTCTGGTGACTATAAAGGAAATGTCCTTCTCCTTGAGGTCAGGCTGGCTCACCCTCCCCGTAGCTTTCATGGGATGACCGTGTGGGAAACCAAAGCATTAACCCCAACAAAAGTGACTCCCATATAACCAAAGGGACTGTTTTCTCTTTGCATGCAATTTCCAGAGAGAGCCTCCCCATTCCCTCTGAGGATGGTGTTTAGGACTAAGTTGAAGAAATCCCACAGGGCAGTGAATACAATTTGCCTTCAGTACCCCCAGCTACCTTTCTCTGCAACCCATTTTCCTTCCATTCTTTTCATGTCAACCTTTCCTGTGTTTGAGAATCCCTGTGTGTGTCTGCTCTCACCCAAGTTCTCAGCTCTCAGCAAGGATAACCTATCAGTGATTTATACCTTAATGGGTTATACCAGCTGCACTACCTTTTCAGAGGTATTTGCAGCATCCATGTTAAATCTGATCTCTAATATAAAATATAAGGCTTAATTGCTTGTTAAATAAAAGCACAGCATTGCCTTAGATATTATAAAGTACCTACAAAAGATATAAATTAATTCTGGATGGGAAATGAACTGTACCTTTAAAAAATGTGTGCGAGACGGGCGAGAGCCAGGGCTGAAAGCGCGGACCCCAGAGACGGGCATGGGACGCTGGCGCTGCTGCCGCCACCATGAGGCCTACGTGCGAGCGCAGGTCACTGTCCACGCCCCCCTTCCGGGGAGCCTGTGCAGCCCGTCACTGCCGGGGTCCCGGGATCCAGGGACAGCTTCCCTGGGAGAATGCACGGCGTGCCTCGGGCTGGTGAAATGTCACGCCGGCCTCTGCCGCTGCAGACTCGCCCCGCACTCCGTGCCCCTCCCTCCCTCCCGGCCTGAGTGAGCCAGAGTCCCCGAAGCGGCTGCTCCTTTAACCCTGTCCTGTCTGAGCGAAGAATAGACGCCCTCCGGCGACCTACACGGAGAGGCAGGCCCAATCCAAAGCTGAGACCCAGGAGCTGTGAGAACAAAGAAGAGAAAGGGAAATCTCTCCCAGCAGCCTCAGAAGCAGTGGATTAAAGCTCCACAATCGACTTGATGTACCCTGCATCTGTGGAATACATGAATAGACAACGAATCATCCCAAACTGAGGAGCCAGGAGTCAGTGCTGTGCCTCTGAGGTGGGAGAGCCAACTTCAGGACACTGGTCCACAAGAGACCTCCCAGCTCCACATAATATCAAACGGCAAAAATCTTCCAGAGATCTCCATCTCAACACCAGCACCCAGCTTCACTCAACGACCAGCAAGCTACAGTGCTGGACACCCTATGCCAAACAACTAGCAAGACAGGAACACAACGCCACCCATTAGCAGAGAGGCTGCCTAAAATCATAAAAAGTCCACAGACACCCCAAAACACACCACCAGACGTGGACCTGCCCACCAGAAGACAAGATCCAGCCTCATCCACCAGAACACAGGCACTAGTCCCCTCCACTAGGAAGCCTACACAACCCACTGAACCAACCTTAGCCACTGGGGACAGACACCAAAAACAACCAGAACTACGTACCTGCAGCCTGCAAAAAGGAGACCTCAAACACAGTAAGATAAGCAAAATGAGAAGACAGAAAAACACAAAGCAGGAGAAGGAGCAAGATAAAAACCCACCACACCTAACAAATGAAGAGGAAATAGGCAGTCTACCTGAAAAAGAATTCAGAATAATGATAGTAAAGATGATCCAAAATCTTGGAAATAGAATAGACAAAATGCAAGAAACAGTTAACAAGGACCTAGAAGAACTAAAGATGAATCAAGCAATGATTAAAAACACAATAAATGAAATAAAAAATACTCTAGATGGGATCAATAGCAGAATAACTGAGGCAGAAGAACGGATAAGTGAGGTGGAAGATAAAATAGTGGAAATAACTACTGCAGAGCAGAAGAAGGAAAAAAGAATGAAAAGAGCAGAGGACAGTCTCAGAGACCTCTGGGACAACATTAAACGCACCAACATTCCAATTATAGGGGTTCCAGAAGAAGAAGAGAAAAAGAAAGGGACTGAGAAAATATTTGAAGAGATTATAGTCGAAAACTTCCCTAATACGGGAAAGGAAATAGTCAGTCAAGTCCAGGAGGCACAGAGAGTCCCATACAGGATAAATCCAAGGTGAAATATGCCAAGACACATATTAATCAAACTGTCAAAAATTAAATACAAAGAAAACATATTAAAAGCAGCAAGGGAAAAACAACAAATAACACACAAGGGAATCCCCATAAGGTTAACAGCTGATCTTTCAGCAGAAACTCTGTAAGCCAGAAGGGACTGGCAGGACATACTTAAAGTGATGAAGGAGAAAAACCTGCAACCAAGATTGCTCTACCCAGCAAGGATCTCATTCAGATTTGATGAAGAAATTAAAACGTTTACAGACAAGCAAAAGCTGAGAGAGTTCAGCACCACAAAACCAGCTTTACAACAAATGCTAAAGGAATTTCTCTAGGCAAGAAACACAACAGAAGGAAAAGACCTACAATAACGAACTCAAAACAATTAAGAAAATGGGAATAGGAACATACATATCGATAATTACCTTAAATATAAATGGACTAAATGCTCCCACCAAAAGACACAGATTGGCTGAATAGATACAAAAACAAGACCCATATATATGCTGTCTACAAGAGACCCACTTCAGACCTAGAGACACATACAGACTGAAAGTAAGGGGATGAAAAAAGATATTCCATGCAAATGGAAACCAAAAGAAAGCTGGAGTAGCAATTCTCATATCAGACAAAATAGACTTTAAAATAAAGACTACTAGAAGAGACAAAGAAGGACACTACATAATGATCAAGGGATCGATCCAAGAAGAAGATATAACAATTGTAAATATTTATGCACCCAACATACGAGCACCTCAATACATAAGGCAAATACTAACAGCCATAAAAGGGGAAATCGACAGTAACACATTCATAGTAGGGGACTTTAACACCCCACTTTCACCAATGGACAGATCATCCAAAATGAAAATAAATAAGGAAACACAAGCTTTAAATGATACATTAAACAAGATGGACTTAATTGATATTTATAGGACATTCCATCCAAAAACAACAGAATACACATTTTTCTCAAGTACTCATGGAACATTCTCCAGGATAGATCATATCTTGGGTCACAAATCAAGCCTTGGTAAATTTAAGAAAATTGAAATCGTATCAAGTATCTTTTCCGACCACAATGCTATGAGACTAGATATCAATTACAGTAAAAGATCTGTAAAAAATACAAACACATGGAGGCTAAACAATACACTACTTAATAACGAAGTGATCACTGAAGAAATCAAAGAGGAAATAAAAAAATAACTAGAAACAAATGACAATGGAGACATGACGACCCAAATACTATGGGATGCAGCAAAAGCAGTTCTAAGGGGGAAGTTTATAGCAATACAATCCCACCTTAAGAAACAGGAAACATCTCGAATAAACAACCTAACCTTGCACCTGAAGCAATTAGAGAAAGAACAAAAACACCCCAAAGTCAGCAGAAGGAAAGAAATCATAAAAATCAGATCAGAAATAAATGAAAAAGAAATGAAGGAAACGATAGCAAAGATCAATAAAACTAAAAGCTGGTTCTTTGAGAAGATAAACAAAATTGATAAAACATTAGCCAGACTCATGAAGAAAAAAAGGGAGAAGACTCAAATCAATAGAATTAGAAATGAAAAAGGAGGGGCTTCCCTGGTGGCGCAGTGGTTGAGTCTGCCTGCCAATGCAGGGGACACGGGTTCGAGCCCTGGTCTAGGAAGATCCCGCGTGCCGCGGAGCAACTGGGCCCGTGAGCCACAATTACTGAGCCTGCGCGTCTGGAGCCTGTGCTCCGCAACAAGAGGGGCCAAAATAGTGAGAGGCCTGCGCACCGCGATGAAGAGTGGCCCCCGCTTGCCAAAACTGGAGAAAGCCCTCGCACAGAAACAAAGACCCAACACAGCCATAAATAAATTAAATAAATTTAAATAAAATAAAATAAAATAAAATACCCGGCTCACTGCTTACTCCTAAAAAAAAAAAAAAAGAAATGAAAAAGGCGAAGTAACAACTGACACTGCAGAAATACAAAAGATCATGAGAGATTACTACAAGCAACTCTATGCCAATAAAATGGACAACCTGGAAGAAATGGACAAATTCTTAGAAATGCACAACCTGCCAAGACTGAATCAGGAAGAAATAGAAAATATGAACAGACCAATCACAAGCACTGAAATTGAAACTGTGATAAAAAATCTTCCAACAAACAAAAGCCCAGGACCAGATGGCTTCACAGGCGAATTCTATCAAGCATTTAGAGAAGAGCTAACACCTATCCTTCTGAAACTCTTCCAAAATATAGCAGAGGGAGGAACACTCCCAAACTCATTCTACGAGGCCACCATCACCTTGATACCAAAACCAGACAAGGATGTCACAAAGAAAGAAAACTACAGGCCAATATCACTGATGAACATAGATGCAAAAATCCTCAACAAAATACTAGCAAACAGAATCCAACAGCACATTAAAAGGATCATACACCATGATCAAGTGGAGTTTATTCCAGGAATGCAAGGATTCTTCAATATGTGCAAATCAATCAATGTGATACACCATATTAACAAATTGAAGGAGTAAAACCATATGATCATCTCAATAGATGCAGAGAAAGCTTTCGACAAAATTCAACACCCATTTATGATAAAAATCCTGAAGAAAGTAGGCATAAAGGGAACTTTCCTCAACATAATAAAGGCCATATATGACAAACCCACAGCCAACATTGTCCTCAATGGTGAAAAACTGAAACCATTTCCACTAAGATCAGGAACAAGACAAGGCTGCCCACTCTCACCACTCTTTTTCAACATAGTTTTGGAAGTTTTGGCCACAGCAATCAGAGAAGAAAAGGAAATGAAAGGAATCCAAATCAGAAAAGAAGAAGTAAAGCTGTCACTGTTTGCAGATGACATGATACTATACATAGAGAATCCTAAAGATTCTACCAGAAAACTACTAGAGCTAATCAATGAATTTGGTAAAGTAGCAGGATACAAAATTAATGCACAGAAATCTCTGGCATTCCTATACACTAATGATGAAAAATCTGAAAGTGAAATCAAGAAAACACTCCCATTTACCATTGCAACAAAAAGAATAAAATGTCTAGGAATAAACCTACCTAAGGAGACAAAAGACCTGTATGCAGAAAATTGTAAGACACTGATGAAAGAAATTAATGATGATACAAATAGATCGAGAGATATACCATGTTCTTGGATTGGAAGAATCAACATTGTGAAAATGACTCTACTACCCAAAGCAATCTACAGATTTAATGCAATCCCTATCAAACTACTACTGGCATTTTTCACAGAACTAGAACAAAAAATTTCACAATTTGTATGGAAACACAAGAGACCCTGAATAGTCAAAGCAATCTTGAGAATGAAAAATGGAGCTGGAGGAATCAGGCTCCCTGACTTCAGACTATACTACAAAGCTACAGTAATCAAGACAGTATGGTACTGGCACAGAAACAGAAAGATAGATCAATGGAACAGGATAGAAAGCCCAGAGATAAACCCACGCACATATGGTCACCTTATCTTTGATAAGGGAGGCAGGAATGTACAGTGGAGAAAGGACAGTCTCTTCAATAAGTGGTGCTGGGAAAACTGGACAGGGACATGTAAAAGTATGAGATTAGGTCACTCCCTAACACCATACACAAAAATAAGCTCAAAATGGATTAAAGACCTAAATTTAAGGCCTGACACTATCAAACTCTTAGAGGAAAACATAGGCAGAACACTCAATGACATAAATCACAGCAAGATCCTTTTTGACCCACCTCCTAGAGAAATGGAAATAAAGACAAAAATAAACACATGGGACCTAATGAAACTTCAAAGCTTTTGCACAGCAAAGGAAACCATAAACAAGACCAAAAGACAACCCTCAGAATGGGAGAAAATATTTGCAAATGAAGCAACTGACAAAGGATTTATCTCCAAAATTTATAAGCAGCTCATGCAGCTCAATAACAAAAAAACAAACAACCCAATCCAAAAATGGGCAGAAGACCTAAATAGGCATTTCTCCACAGAAGATATACAGACTGCCAACAAACACATGAAAGGATGCTCAACAGCTTTACTCATTAGAGAAATGCAAATCAAAACTACAATGAGATATCATCTCACACCAGTCAGAATGGCCATCATCAAAAAATCTAGAAACAATAAATGCTGGAGAGGGTGTGGAAAAAAGGGAACACTCTTGCACTGCTGGTGGGAATGTGAATTGGTACAGCCGCTATGGAGAACAGTATGGAGGTTCCTTAAAAAACTACAAATAGAACTACCATATGACCCAGCAATCCCACTACTGGGCATATACCCTGAGAAAACCATAATTCAAAAAGAGTCATGTACCAAAATGTTCATAGCAGCCCTATTTACAATAGCCCAGAGATGGAAACAACCTATGTGTCCATCATCGGAAGAATGGCTAAAGAAGATGTGGCACATATATACAATGGAATATTACTCAGCCATAAAAAGAAATGAAATTGAGCTATTTGTAATGAGGTGGATGGACCTAGAGTCTGTCATACAGAGTGAAGTAAGTCAGAAAGAGAAAGACAAATACTGTATGCTGACACATATATATGGAATTTAAGAAAAAATAACGTCCTGAAGAACACAGGGTAAGACAAGAATAAAGACACAGAACTACTAGAGAATGGACTTGAGGATATGGGGAGGGGGAAGGGTAAAAAAAAATGTGTGACCACAGAGAGTAAGGGGCCCACCTGGGATGGGGGAACTATCTCCATAATTCCTCAAACAGAACCCTCTGATCAATTAGTTATTTGCATCTGACTGAGGTCACACTGAAGGCTTGTAATCTTTCAAGCTGCCCCCTTGTTCAGCTCGAAATACCTCCGTTTCTTAGTGTCTTCCATCCAGATCCTGATCAGGTGTCTTGAAATACAACCCGATTGGGTATTTGCCTGTGGTTCCAAGGTGAGAATTGGAATCTTCCCTGAACTGGCATATCCCGCAAGGATCCCAGTCATCTCCCCTGCCTGTATTTGGAGCACTTTCTGCTGTAGAAACTACTGCTCAGGTGGAGGAAGCCTGAGTCTTGGTGGCATGTCCCAGGGGGATGCTCTATGATCACCCTTATTCTTACAAAGCATCTCTGGGAAGTCCCTGCAGAAGAGCACAAGAAGTGGACGTGATGAGAACTCAGCACCAAACCCACAAAACCAACAACGAAACCCTCAGGGATTGCTCCAGTTTTAGTTAGGGCAGGGTCTGCACTGTCCTATATATGCATGCTTTCTCCATTAGAGTAACCATCCATTAGAGAAATAAAGACTGAAAGAAAGATGGAAGAAAACAAATAAAATGTACAGAGCCATGACTGACTCATTACTCTTCACTGCACCTATGGGAAGGGGATGGATGATCTTCCCAAATAGCCAGCAGGCTTAGAGTGAGCTGAGGGACCTGAGGCCACACTTGGTCAGCCTGACTCCACAGTCCAGTCATTACCCCATTTGCCTCTTTGACTGTTTACAAAAACAAAGATTTTCTAACGAGAGGAGATTAAAACTGGAAAGATCGTGGGAACTATCTAGTTCAACTCCCATGGTTTTAAAGATTAAAATATCATCCTGATTAGTAAACAGTTGTATTAGTTTCCTATTGCTGCTGTAACAAATTAAAGCCATTAAAAACTTAGAAATTGTCATACTGAGTGAAGTAAGTCAGAGAAAGAGAAATATTTATGATATTGCTTTTATGGGGAATCTAAAAAGAAATGATACAAATGAACTTATTTACAAAACAGAAACAGACTCACAGACTTAGAGAATGAACTTATGGTTACCAGCGGGGAAGGGTGTGGGGAAGAGATAGGGAATTTGGGATTGACATGTACACACTGCTGTATTTAAAATGGACAACCAATAAGGACCTATTGTATAGCACAGGGAACTCTGCTCAATATTATGTAAGAACCTAAATGGGAAAAGTATTTGAAAAAGAATAGCTACATGTATATGTATAACTGCATCACTTTGCTGTACACCTGAAACTAACACATCTTTGTTAATCAACTATACTCCAATATAAATAAAAGGTTTAAAAAAACAAACAAAAACTTAGTGAGTGAAAACAATGCAAAATTATTGTCTTGCAGTTCTAGAGGCCTTAAGTCCAAAATGGACTAAAATCAAGGTGTCAGCAGGGATGTGTCCATTTCTGGAGGCTCTAGAGGAGAATCCATTTCCTTGCCTTTTCCATTCCAGCTTCTTGAGGCTGCCCACATTCCTTGGCTGATGGCCCCATTCATCTTCAAAGCCAGCAATGGCAGGTCTACTATTTCTCACATAACATCATTCTGACACTGACTCTTCTGCCACCTTTTCCCCATTAAAATTAAACGTTTATTTCTTAACAATTGGGTTCACCTAAGTTTTGACTTTGGGCCCACTCAGATGATCCAGTATAATCTCCTTATCTCAAAGTCAACTGATTAGAAACCTTCATTCCTTTTGTAACCTTAATTCCTTTTTTTTTTTTTTTTTTTTTTGCCAAGTAATCTAACATATTCAGAGGCTCTGGGGATTAAAATGTGGACATAATTGGAAAACCATGATTCAGTCTACCACATTTGGTCTGCTTAGCTTCACACTAGAATGTAGAATATCTTATTCCTAGATGATGCTCTTTGCCCATTTCTAATATTTTCCTATTAATGAAGAGCAAGATAATTTCTTTCTTTCTTTTTTCTTTTTTTGATGTGGACCATTTTTAAAGTCTTTACTGAATTTGTTACAACATTGCCTCTGTTCCATGTTTTGCTTTTTTTGGCCACAAGGCATGTGGAATCCCAGCTCCCCAACCAGGGATCGAACCTGCACCCCCTGCATTGGAGGGTGAAGTCTTAACCACTGGACCGCCAGGGAAGTCCCAAGATAATTTCTAAATATCTAACTGCTATTTCCTTCTTCCTGCAGCTAAAGTGTCCTCACATCTGAATTTTAAAAGGTCTGGGCCTCCATGAGTCAAGACTGATTTTTTTTTTCCCTCTGAAATCACCATTTGGCCCTAAATATAAATATAGCTAAGGGGAAGTTTACATTGCACCTTGGAAAACAAGTTTCAGAATCATGCAAAATGAAGTAGGGTTGGGGATATCAATCTGCATATGGAAGAAGGAGGGAAGGAAGGAAGGAAGGCAGGAAGGAGGGAGGGAGGGAGGGAGGGAGAAAGGAAGGAAGGAAGGAAAAAATTAATATAAAACACCTACTCTATATCACTCAGTGGAACAAGTCTATATATTTATTCATTCAGCAAATATATACTGAACTCCTTCTTGATCGTTACCATGTGTCCGAGTCTAGGCTCTGGGGATATAACCCTAAATGAGGTAAATAGAGTTCTTGCCCACAAGAAGTAGTGGAAGATCTAGGCAATAGACAAATACACAAATAATGTCATATGGTGAGATTGTCATAAACATATCAAGAAGGGCGGGGGTATAGAGAGTGTTGGAAGACAGATGGCATTGCATTATTGCCCCCATGGCTCTGGAGGCAGATGCTCTTTCACCAAGGCTCAGTATGCCAGACAGAGGGATGTAAAGTGAGGAGTGCTGTGTGATTCTAGCAGCCATACTGTCCAGTGTTACATGGTCTTCGTATGTAAAAATCCCTGCACGTGGTACTTCTGCTCCCATGGCCAGTCCACAGACACATTATGACAGCCTCAGAAACAGGACAGTGTCACCTTGCGTGTGCTTCCATCTCCAGTGAGCTGCTGGGAGCCCACCTCTCTGGTCTTCTCATTGAAACTGAAGCTACTCTTACATGCAGGGCCAGAGGTATACAAATAAAGGGGCTCAAGTCCTTAAAATACCCACTGCTCATCCATCCTGTTTGCATCTCTGGACTTCCCAAATCTATTAACACCCTCTGAGGTGCCAGTTTGAAGAACTCATCGGCATCAGCCAGGCCACTCTGTGGACAGAAGGCAGGAAACCAATTTACAAGAGTGCAGAGATAGTTTAAGGCCATTCCAAAGGGAGAAGTCAGGCCATCTGCCATGGCCCTGGTTCCTCCCTGGAGGGGAAAAGATAATGAGCAGTCACAGCTGCTCAAAGGGGAAAGACCACCATGTTTCTCTGTGGCCCCTCTATGCAGCCTTCTTCTCCAGGGGCTCTGCAGCCCAGGTGTAATGGATTTCAGTGTTGTCCTACTTCTTCACTCCTCTCCTGTGCACAACCTTTGCAGGGGAACTTGCAATCCCTTTCCTCACCACCGGGGGAGAGTATGTTTTCTGCCCCATTGATATTGATTGGGCTTGTCCACATAAATTGCTTTGGCCAATATGATTTTAACAGACACATACAAACAAAGGCTTGAAGCATGCCTGTGCGTTTTCCTCTTGTATTTGTGTCATGGCCATGAGAACTTGCTCTGAAGCCTGCTGGTCCAACAAGGATGAGAGCTCAGTGGAGCAGCAGGAGCAAATCCACAACTCAGAGCAACGATCAGCCAGTTGAGTCCAGATCAGCTGACCCCCAGCCAAGTCTGTGTACATGAAGAGAAGAAATGAGCATTGCTTTAAGCCACTGAGTTCCAAGCTGGTTTCTTATACAGCATTATTGTTGTAATTAGCTGACTGATACACAGGGGAGTGCAGTTTCCCCTGGTATAAATCTTGGTAGCAGTAACAAATATTCAAATGAGAGCTTTGAAGCCATCCGAGGGAGATTCTTTTGAGAGCAGCAGCCGAACATGGGGCCAAGTCAGTCCTGAAACATCAGCTTAGAGTCTGCACAGAAGAAGTCTTATGTACTAGAAAACACCAGTGCTGCCTTGCTCCAAAGATCTGGGGTCATGCCTTCTCTAAAGCCAGCAGCACTGCTCCGCATTTGACCCCTGCTGGACGGAGTTATTTTGGATCTGTTCTTGTGACTCTGGGGCTTAAAATAGTCGCTGCTGAGCCATCTGTCTTGGGATCCATCTTACTTCTGAAACGTGTAGCAGCTGTGGCTGAATTGAAACCAGCTCCTGTTAAGAAAGTGAACAATCTCTCAGCTTTTCTCCATCCTATGAGTGTGCCCTAGGGAGAAAATAAAATAGAGGGCATTTGGCTGCCAAAGAAGGATAAGAGCTTCAGAAGAGAACCTGGGAGATGCTGGGTAGATAGAAAATGAAGACTGGGACGGCTGCCAGAGGGTCTGGAAAGGAGCCAGGTTACATAAAGTTCAGACAGAGATGCTGCCAGCTGGAGGTGCAGGAGTAAAGGGGTAAAGGAGAACAGTACAGAGCATGGCCCTTGGGGTAGCAGAACAGCAAAGTGTGGTGGAAAGGTTACCAAGTCCAGGGTCAGAGGCCCCAAGCCAAAGACTCAGCTAGACCACCAAAGTTGTCACTGTGGAATCTTGTGCGAGTCTCTGCAACTCCCAGCCTGAGCTTTCTTACCATAAAGATGGACTGAGTGATACCTCAGCTCAGGTTGAGAATCGATCAGAATAATACAGACAAAGACTAAATAAACTGTATAGACCTAAGCAAAATGTAGTCAGTCACACCCAGGTCTAGTGGTCATCTGTCTGTCCTTTTTGTGTTTTTTTGGTATATTTCCAGGACTTAGCTCAAAGTCTGGTGTATACATGTATGCACACAGACCAGTGCACACACACGCACTCAATAATTTAATTGTTAAATTAGTAAATGCCATTAATACATGTACGAAGAACCATGACTCAAATTCCTGGCAAAGTAAGAAACAGCTGTTGTCTTTATCCTGAAACCTTCAGAAGTTGCGTTCCAATGCAGAAGAGTTAATGACAGACAGTCGACTTGCTTGTCTGACACCCATGGTAGAGCAACAAGAGCCACTGTTGCCCTGAGCAGGATCCCAGCCCACAAGAGAAGTTCATTGCCAGTGTGGAGCTGATGGGAACCTTGTAATAATGAAATGGGGCAGGCTTCTGGGGAAAATGCCCATCTTCTATCTCTCTTCCTAAGGCACATGTCTTCATTGTTTGCAGTCATTTCCACATGGTGTGTACACGGGCCCTGGAATTGGACACACCTTGTGTTGCCACTTAAAATCTGTATGATCTTTGGAATGTTGCTTAATCTTTTCTCTACGATTCATTTTCTCCTCTATAAAATGAATACTAAAAATATACTTACTTCAAAGGGTTGTTAAGAGCAGGAGTCAGCAAACTATAGCCTCAGGCCAAGCCCAGCCTGCTGCCTGTTTGTCTAAATAAAGTTTTATTGGAACATAGCCAGATTCACTTGTTTACATATTGTCTAAGTTTTATTAGAACACAGCCAGTTTCACTGGTTTAAATATTGTCTAAATAAAGTTTTTTTGGAACACAGCCTGGTTCACTTGTTTACATATTGTCTGTGGTTATTTTTATGCTGCACAGTAGCTGGGACAGAGTTACTGAAACCTGAAAGAGTTACTATTTGGCCCTTTACGGAAACAGTCGGAAACAGTTGGCTAACTCCTGGTTTAAGGATTAAATGAAGTAACAAATGTAAACCTTTTAATACAGAGTCTGGAACACAGCTACAGTCATGAAATATTGTTGGTCTAAAATGGGGATAAATAGAAATAACTGCTTTCAAGTTTTTGAAGAGAGGGTTTGTTGACCAAAGTCCAAGTGAGGGATGTGGATCCAGGCCCCACAGGAGTCAACAGAGGCGCCATAGGAGCCGATGGGAACCTCAGCTGGGTTGGCACAACTGGGTGTCCACATCAAAGGCAGGGGAAGAGGGACACAGAAACCTCCCGAGTCTCCAGGACAGAGACCAGGGCAAGAAGGGTTGGGAATCATGACACTGAGTCTGGGGATGGGGGACGGTAGGTGTTTTGGTGAGAGTTCTTGGCAGAGAAGGGGTTAACCCATTACATAAGGAGTATTTTTAGGGAAATGCAGGGGAAAAAAAGTGCTCTCCCGATTGGAAAGCTTGTGTGGTGTGTGAGCTACTCCAGGCGCCCTAAAAACCTGCTGGCTTCACAGGCGTGCTTCAAATGCCTTCCAGTGGCCACTTTCCCTTTACACTCGCATATAATTTTATCTCTTTCGGTCCACAACAATTTATCTTTTTAATACCCTCTGTTAGTAAAGCTGTGCTTGGCCCAGTCAGGCATTTCCAGTGCTGGCTTAAAAATTTCAGTGGCTCCCTCAACGAACATTTTAACAGGAGGGAAAAAAAAAATACACAAGAGAAGACTGTTTAAGTAGGCTGACTGCCAGGCAAGAGGGAGCAGAAGAGTCGAGACAGAACTTCTAGAAACCTTTCTTCCAATGAAAAGTAAAAACAGGATCATGCGAGCATTCTGAAATGGGCTGGATATCAAGTTTTCTCACTGCAGATGCACTCAGTGCTCCCAGTTCTATCCTTCCTGGACTTCAAGTAATTTGGGGATTGAGTGTCCATCACAGCTCCTGAGTCCTCTTCAAGAATTATTTCTTTGCTTTATGACTAGGATGTCTAAGTAGCAAACTTCCAGAGTTATTGTTTTATTCTAAAAGATAGACATAAAAATCAACTATTGTCTATTGCATTGTGCAAAAGGTTTTCACCTCCAAAGCTTCATTGAATCCTCAGAACCCGTTTTCAAGGTTTAGAGAGAGTCAAGAAGGGAATGAGCACCATTAGGCTATACGGCCAGGTCAAAGAGCCAGCGGCAGAGTCACAATTTGAACCAAGTCTATGGGAGTCCAATCTCAGTGTCCTTTCAAGTTCACAAAACTACGTCATGAATTACAGCATCCAGTGCTGCCCAGAACACAGCAGGGGCAAGTGGAAACAGGTGCCTTATCTGGTGGAATGGAGGCTTCCAAGAAGGAGCACATAATTCTGGGGCATCTTGCCACGCCAGACTTACCTGCCCACCCACCCACCATTCTGAAGGGCAGGCCCCAGGGGTGAGTCTGACCACACACTTCTTATCAGTAAAAATGGGCATTGTCACTAAGGTTCCAGTCAATACCCTTGACTTGTTTTCCATCTTAGGTTTCATCCTCTTTCCAATGAGACTATAGGTTGATGTTGCTTCTGAGCAGAGTCAAGAAGGACACTTTTGAAAGGAATTCAAACCAAAAGCATATTTTAATTTTCCTGTACTTGGCAGAGAGGCCACGAGGCCAAATGTGAAAAGTCCAGGTCTTTGGACTTTTTTATGTGGAGGAACTTCTTTATGTGGAGACTTGGGATCTGAATTTTGCCTCATTCTTGGGACTCTTTCAGTCCATGACTCTTTCGAGGGTGCCATTTTCTAAGCTCTAGTCCCAGCGTGCACTCAAGTCCATTTCCTTGGTTTCCTTTTATTATGTAATACAGAAAACAATCTGGACTTCACAGAAGGCAATTCAAGAAGCACGGTCATAATGTATAGGTTTCTACTATCGTCTCCCTCCTGGTTCCTCTCTTTGTAGACGTGTGGACTGTGATTACAAGACAACTTTATTCTGTCTCTCATTGTCCCTTTAAACTTTATTTCACGAGGGAATCTTACCCTTGCTTTCTCTGCTCACTCTTAGACAATAGAGCATCTCGAAGTTATTTTCAATTACGAACACAGATGGATTCAGAGACTACAATGTTCACACCACAATTTAAAGAGAGACTCTGAACTTGGCTGGAAGCCCGCGGCAAGAAAGGGGGCAGAAGAGTCAGTATTCTCGAATTTCTCTTCCTGCTGCTTCCTCTCTGTATCCCCATGAACCCCCTTGAACCTCCTGCCCCAGACCCCTCCCACCCTCACAGCATCAGTCTCCAGGGACTGCTATTGGAGAAGGAAAGGGCAGAAGAGGTGTTGCTTGAACTGACTCTGGAGTTGTCTGGCTTTTGGTTCTCTGGGTCTGTTCAGATGTGTACAGTTGTTGCTTTCTCCTTTGCGGTGCACTTGGAGACTATTGGCTTGACCTCCTTGACCTGGGCACCAGGGTGGATGTATCTATTCTAGGTTGTGACTTACAATCTTTCTTCAGCCCCTGGGCATCCAGCCGTGGTCCTCTGGCCTCTTTCTGCTGACACTTCTTGGCCCCCTGTGCAGCCTGATTGAAAAGGATCCAAGATGACCCCATAGCTGCCTTGTCACCTATGCCTACCCCATGGGAACACTGGCATTCCCCGTGGCCCTGCAAACCCTGTCCTGGCCAGTCCCAATGCCACTCCTCCCAGGCTCCACCACCAAGGCAGGTGGTCAGCCCTCCCAGCACCCTCCACCTGGGATATCCTGGGTCAGGAGTTTGAAGCAGTTCATAGTTCACTTTTCCATTCTCAGGCATCAGACTCCTGTGTCTCCCGAAACAGGGATGCCTTTGGAAGTTCTGAAGGGTGCTTTGAAGCCCCTTTTCCCTCACCTCCTCTGAAGAGGCAACTCAGCATGATAGCTGTCCTTTGAAAGGATATCCTTCCAGAGTATTCCCCATCATACCTTACACTGCCCCTTTACGTATCTGGATCTGCTAAGCCATAGAACAAGTTCTCTTTGTTTCCTTTTAAATAGCAGCATCTGCAGTTTAGAAGGAAAGCTACCAATTGTCACAAAGTGGAAACAGAGGCAGAGAGTATCACTCTACTTTCCTGCTCCCCTCTTCTCCCCTTTTCCGGGAAAGTTGCCATCTTGCTTTGTATGATGAAAGGTCCTCCAGACACCACATCCTTTGGGAAAGAGTCCAAAAAATAAAATTCTCATCTACATCCCCAACCAGACCCCTCCCCATCGATTCACTGTCCG
Organism: Mesoplodon densirostris; assembly: GCF_025265405.1. Taxonomy (NCBI): domain Eukaryota; kingdom Metazoa; phylum Chordata; class Mammalia; order Artiodactyla; family Ziphiidae; genus Mesoplodon; species Mesoplodon densirostris. The sequence continues at coordinate 39,671,572 of NC_082676.1, read as the reverse complement.
ATCTGAGCTGCAAGCTTCTCCCCCGTGAATCTGGGCGTTGATGCTATGGAAGCCTTCAGTGGAGATGCTGCCTGCTTGACCCCGCCCCCAGGAGGCCAACCATACAATGAGAATGAAATGCAAAATGTAGATATCGGGGAGGTCTAAAGAGTCTACAGGCGGGAAAGCAACAGAAGTTAGCTTGCAGGAAGGAGAAGGAAGTTCCTGAGAGATAAAATGCTACAGATGGAGGAGTCTGCCATGGTAGTCCAACCTGGTCATCAGGGCCTATGGTAGCAGGAAAGAAGAGCTGCAGGGTGATATGAAACACTGTGTCTCTAGCAGTCAGTGCAACTCAGCTGTGGCCCCACCTGTCCCCTCTCTTCTCTCTCAACATCAAAATAAATAAATAAGAAAAGGGCAACATTTCCCTGCAAGCCAATGAGGAAGGTCACTGTCAGATCTGGAGACATGTGGAGGTAGAAGGACAGGCAACACTGTCACAGCCAGAAAATTCAGAGTTCAGGGGAGGAGCGGCACGCCCTTGTAGATGGCCCAAGCAACGGTGGAGAACCAGCCAGAGTTAGAGGCTGCAGCAGGAATTCCTTGTGAGACAGCTGTCCCCTCCCCTCTGGTGTGCGCCGGAAAGATACAAGAGGGCACGCAGAGAGGCCATACTGCTTGACAAGTGAGGGTTCTTGTTCCAGCTGACTCGGAGACAAACATTGAAAATGACCTTGAGTAGCATCTAGAAGCTTGTAGGGATGAGCAGAATAAACACACCTTAACCTCAACATAACATCTATAGATGTACTATTCATCTGATGAGAATTATACATGCAAAGTATTAAGGGGAGTGGATCCGGATGGTCAGGAAGGGATGCTGGCTCAGCTATTCAGTGGTTGATGATCTCATTCAGTGGTTCTCAAAGCAGAAGTGACATCCTGGGACTTTCGAAAGATAAACGAGTCCTGGGCCCCCTACCTGGATCTCTGATTCAATGGTTCTGGGTGAGTCCTGGGCAGATAGAGATTAGAAAAAGCTATGCAAATGAGGCTGATTCATACCCCTGGTTGAGAGCTGCTAAATTAAGTCTTGGACAAGTTTACATTTCTTTTCTACCTTTTCTATCTGCTTCTGTGTGACTCGTGACCATTTAATTTTTTTTAACACATCAATAAGAGAGGACCAGGGAAAAGGAAAAGTACAATCTCCAGGGTATGCTCAGATTCTTGTAAGTGGTTCAGATAAGCTTTCAGTGGCTGAGGGTGATGAGACTGATGATTCAAGAACCGTGTATTGTGAGTACATTTTCGTAGTCCATTTACCAAATATAACCAGGACTCACTCCACAGAAGGAAAATGATTTTTAAAAATTAAAAAGCATGGAAATCAAACAACTGTACTATTTGGAAATGTCAGTTGATGGATAATGAGTTACTAAGTGATTGTTTCAGAAAAAAAAAAGGTAGATACTTTTTCCTCCTCCATCACATTTATATAAGTAGAAATATTCTAAGTTTTCTGGGATTGGAGCACAGGTAACAAGATTAGCATTTTGTTTTTGTAGGGCAGTGGTGGTTCAGAGGGCTGGAACAGTCAGCCATTTTAGAGAAGCAGGCTTAGATTTGGATTACCAGCAGAACATCAGCCTGGATGGCAAGGACATCTCCACAACAGATCCTGACATCATTTGACACTTGGATTTAGATGGCTTGGAAATCTGTGCCACATCAGAGTGACAAAGGCCAGCTTCTTGGTGTCACCTGGGGCCTGGCCAACTAGACATTCCTGTGGTTCTGGAGAACGACCTTCTGCTTAGGAGTCAGTTCGCTGGAATTTGATATTTATGTAAAATGGCAACCTGATTATATTTACTCAGTCTATTCAAGTCTAGGGGAAAGCAGATCGCCTACAGAGACCAAATATTTGGCTCCATGAAGACAGGAGAAACAGGCAGACCAAAAAGACAAACTGGATGCAATGTGCTCTAGATTCAAACAGACCATGATTCACTTCCTTAACACCTGGCTAAGTTATTCCACCAAGAGTCTCAGCTTCCCTCATGAAGAAACAAGGACGGTTCACAAAAAAGTCCATGTGTTCTCCCAGACACTTGATGGGGTTCTACTACCCCCGTCCCACGTCCTTTGACATCAGGCATGGTCAGGTGACATGTGAGCACAAGAGAGCCATGAGCACTTCTAGGGAGTTAACAGCCAGTTTGCAATCCATCCTGCTTTTTCCTCTGTGCCCCTGGGACTGGCAACAGTGGCTGCTCCATTACCTAGATCCTGGAGTGAGGACGCTTGGGAGGAAAGCTGCCAGCTGAACAATCATCAGACATGTAGTGTCAGTGATTAGGAACTGCTATAAGCCACTAAGATTGGAGGCATGTTTGTTATCACAGCATCACCTAGCTGATCCTCACTGATCTGGGAGTCAGTTCATTTTCAAGGGTGTAGAAAAGAATTGAAGCAAAGTCTGCAGAGCACCTGGAATGACGTTGGCATATAGCAGGTAATTAACTTATTCAACCTTAAAATGTATGTTAAGACATCATACACCAGATGCTGTACTGGATGCTGGGGACACACTGATGCATAAAACAAAAAGTGGCCTCTGCTCTCATCTGCTTACCGTCTAGAGATGATTCATAACCCGCGGACATTGTCACTGTTGCATTTTATAACAGGCTCGATCTGCATAAATGCTGGAGCAGGGAGTTTACCTATAGAGGAGGCTCTAAGAAGACATCAAAATCCACCGTGGCTACCACATCCATTCTCAAGAGCTAAAATCATACGGAGTACAGGGCACAATATTTTTGTGGGGACGTGGGTACTTGGGTACACATTGCATTTTGCAAAAGAATATTGATGATAGCTGCTAGTTATTTTGCACTTGCTATGTTCCAAACCCGGTGCTAAATGTTTTCCACACATTATCTCATTTAATAGAATCCTCACAAGAATGCTATGAGACTGGTGTTATGATGCCCCTTGGATTATGAGCAAATTGAGGTTTAGAGACTAAACTACTTACCCAAGGGTACAGAGCAGTTAAGTGGCAGAGTCTGAATTTGAATCCAAATTTGATACCAAAAAAAAAAAAAAAAAAACAAGCAAGTCAGAGGCCTATTAGACTATTTCAACCAGAAAGAAAAAGAGTTAGACTACCATTTTTTTTTCTATACAGTTACACTTTAAAAATAGGCTTGGAATTCAACAACTGCCTCTTTTGCAAAAAGTTTATCTCACACGAGTTGCATTCGTTTGGCTGGGTGTATTTTTCTGTTACTGTGTTGTTGTGTTTGGAACCCTCGCCCTCAGTCTTGGCAAACTGGTCTCTTCACAAAGGCAGAGAATGGATAGATCAGATCAGGATGCTGTGCTTGTCAATCTTAAGGGGAAAACTTGGCCCTGATAAAATCCCCTGAGACCGGTTGCTTAGGACCACAATGGGGAAGGCAAATCTCTCAAGTTACAGAATAGTTCAATAAGGCTGTCAGCACTCCTCTACCACCCTCCACCCCCCAAGGTGTCTGGAATGCCCCCACCCAAGAGCCTGGAGCAGGATCGATGCCAGGAGCTCATCCTCATCCCCTGTGGCCGGCGGATGATTCAGAGCAGGCGCTGTCAGATCCTGTCTCTCTGAGATCCCAGTGTCATCTGTGCTAGGTGGTTTCATTCTGGGAGAAAGACAGGCACCAGCAAGGGTTCTAGAAACATTATTTCTTTCCTCGTTTGACTGACAGGAGCGAGGTGACAGGAACAGTGGGCTTTCACATAAAATGATGCCTCTGTCTCTGTGTTATTCCAGCAGTGGAGCTGGGAGTGCTCCACTCACAATAACTCATCATGTCCAAAACAGAGCTCATTATCTCTCCCTGCAAGCTGCCTCCTTTCCCCTCCCCAGCATCCCCTCTCTTGGTTAATAGCATCACCATACACTGAGTCACCCAGCTGGAGAGCTAATAAGTAGGCAGGAAGGAGAGGAAAGGCCTTGGGATGTGGAATTACAAGAGCAGGATTTAATCGGCCTCGTCACAACGGAGCGACTTTGGGCAATTTACCTAACCTCTCAGAGCTTTAATTTCCTCTCCCATCGGAGTTTTGATGATTATAATAATGATTGCGATGTATAAGATTTCCCCTCTGTCCAGCCTTGCTTCAGGGTTGGTTTTTTTTTTTTTTTTCCCCTGCTTAACCTGTACAGTTAACTTTCTTTTTTTTTCTCCTCTCTCTTTTTTTTCAGTTAACTTTCTTTAACTGTAGTGGCCAATTTTGCCTGGCCAGGTCTGAGCCCTATGGCCCCCTCAGTTGGCTTGTCATTAACTATTTAGTCCCGGGCACTTCACAAGGACTAGCTTGTAGATTCAGCTTTCCCACTCACCTGAGTCCTTTCACTCCACTGTAGCCATGGGGACCTTCTACTTTTAATAAAATGCATCCATTTTCTGATAATAGAGATAATATACATTTTTAAACTGAAATTATAGAAAAGTATAAAGAACATAATAAAAGCATCACATGGCATAATACTTCAAAGACAGCGACAGATGCTATTTTGTTATCTCCCTCCCTGCATGTGCTTATGAGTGCTTAACCCTGCTGGGACAGGACACCCTACTTGCAGGAAGCAATCCGTCAATGGGCAGAGCAGGCAAGAGGGACAGTGGTGGGAGCATGTTTCTATCAGCTAAGGAGAGACGGGACCTACTCACATGGGCACCAAAGAGTCCTGAGCAACTTCATTGGACAGCAGGGAGGTTTACTTCTGTCCCTAATAGCAGCCTCCATCCTTCCCAACACGGAATCCTTACACAAATTGTACGTCCAGAAAAAAGCACACTTCAGTCAAAGACAAAGTATACTATAAAAGGGACCAAGACAAGAACTGTATAGAAACTATACAAGAAAAAAGGTCAAAAGTGGGAGAAAATGGGGCTTCCCTGGTGGCGCAGTGGTTGAGAGTCCGCCTGCCGATGTGGGGGACGCGGGTTCATGCCCCGGTCCGGGAGGATCCCACATGCCATGGAGCAGCTGGGCCCGTGAGCCATGGCTGCTGAGCCTGCGCGTCCGGAGCCTGTGCTCCACAATGGGAGAGGCCGCAACAGTGAGAAGCCCGCGTACCACAAAAAAAAAAAAAAAAAAAAAAAAAAAAAGCCAGTGGGAGAAAATGGTATAGAGAAATGCATAGAGAGAAATGTGGTCTTTGAACAGAGGAATAGTGGCACTACAGTTTCATTCATTAAAGAATATTTTAATAAAGTATCAATATTTAAAAATAAAGCTCAAAGCAGAAATGTAAGCACACAGAGAATATATGGCACCATAACAGAATGAGCTGAAACTGAAGCTGGCAGAAAGAAGTGAACAAGAAGGAAATAGAAGAGAAAAATAAAAATTCTGAGAAATACAAGCTACATTAAAGAAAAGATAAAGAAGAATGAGTATAGTTGAAAGCACAGTAATTTATTATGGAGGAAAGGGTTGAGAAAATCAAGCAAAAATGAACATAAAAGAAGAACCAAGGAATATACATATATTCTATAAACGCATATATGTATATAGTATCTATCTCTATATTATATATCCATATTGTGTTATATCTATCTACCTACTTACATATCTATGAAGAGAATAAAGTCAAAAGAGTTCCAACTTGTCATAGTCATTGTCCCCAAAGAAGACACTAAAATAATGAAACAAAAAAATTATAAGATTTTAGTCCAAGAAAATTTTCCATAAAATAAAGATCGAATCCACATAATGAAAGCACACCATGCTCTCAAGAAAAACTGACATGGAACTATTAGCACCAAGAGATATCCTAAGAAATAGTGACCATTACAGAAAAAGAAACAATCCTTTGGGCATTGAATCAAAATATCAAGGAAGCTGTAAAAATCATTGGATTGGGGCTTCCCTGGTGGCACAGTGGTTAAGAATCCAGCCACCAATGCAGGGGACATGGGTTTGAGCCCTGGTCCGGGAAGATCCCACATGTCACGGAGCAACTAAGCCTGTGCGCCACAACTACTGAGCCTACACTCTAGGGCCCGCAAGCCACAACTACTGTGTCCATGTGCCACAACTACTGAAGCTTGCGTGCCTGGAGCATGTGCTCTTCAACAAGAGAAGCCACCGCTCACCACAGCTAGAGAAAGCCCACGTGCAGCAATGAAGACCCAACACAGCCAAAAATAAATAAATAAAATAAATTAAAAAAAAATCATTGGGGCCTCCCTGGTGGCGCAGTGGTTAAGAGTCCGCCTGCCGATGCAGGGGATACGGGTTCGTGCCCCGGTCTGGGAGGATCCCATATGCCGCGGAGCGGCTGGGCCCGTGAGCCATGGCCGCTGGGCCTGTGCATCCGGAGCCTGTGCTCCGCAACGGGAGAGGCCACAACAGTGAGAGGCCCGCATACCGCAAAAAAAAAAGAAAAAAAAAAAATCATTGGATTGGGCCTCAAACTTTTCCATATTCAGTGCTGGAGACAGTGGAGTCACACTCCCAAAATCTTCAAGGTAAGAAATGAAGACCCAACCATTTTATACCCAGTATAACTTTTGTTAAAGTACAAGGGCAAAAGAAAATCATGCTAGTACTGGCATAAGGATCAACATATAGACCAATGGGAAATAACTGAGAGTCTAGAAATATACCCTAGCGTTTGTATTTGATGGCTTTTTGACAAGGGTACCAATTCAATTCAATGGCAGAAAGACTAGTCTTTTGATCTAATGCTGCTGGGAAAACAGGATATCAACATGCAAAAAAATGAAGCTGGACCCCTAATTCACAGCACATATAAAAATTAAGTCAAAATGATCAAAACCTTAAATGTAACAGCTAAACATAAAATTCTTAAAAGAAAACATAGAGTTAAATCTTCATGACTTGCATTAAGAAATAATTTCTGATATATGACACCAAAAACACAAGCAACAAATGGAAAAATAGATAAATGGGACTTCATCCAAATTAAAAATATTTGTGCTTCAAAGAACACCATAAAAAGAGTGAAAAGACAACCAACAATGGGAGAAAATTTTTGCATATCATACATCTAACAAGGGGATTAGATCTGGAATATATAAAGAACTCTAACAACACAATAATAAAAAGATGAATAATCCAATTTAAACATAGGCAAAGCATATGAATAGATCTTCTTCAAAGAAGTTATACAAGTGGGCAATGAGCACAAAAAGAAAAGATACTTAACATCATTGCCATCAGGGAAATGCAAATCAAAACCACAATAAGATACCACTTCATCACCACTAGGATGGCTATAATCAAAGAGATAGATAATAATGTGTTGATGAGAATGTAAAGAAACTGTAGCTCTTGTGCGTTACTGGTGGGAATGTAAACTGGTGTAGTCACTGTGGAAAACAGTTTGGTAGTTCCTTAAAACCATATGACTCAGAAATTCCACTCATAGTCACATACCCAAGAGAAATGAAAATCTACATCCACACAATAACTTGTACATGAATATTCAAAGCAGCATGGTTCACAGTAGCCAAAAGTGGAACAACTCAAATGTCCATTAACTGTTGAAAGGATAGACAAAATGTGGTGTATCCATACAATGGAATATTACTCAGCATTATGGTAAGTGAAAGAAGCCATCACAAAGGACCACATAGTGTATGAATTCATTTATGTGAAATATCCAGAATAGGCAACTCTATGTAGACCAAAAAAAAAAAAAGCATCAGTCGTTACCTAGGGCTGGTGGGGGGAGCGGGTTGGGGGAGGGAGGGAAGAATGTAGTGTGACTATTCATAGATACCAAGATCCTTTTTGGAGTGATAAAAATGTTCTAAAATTGACTGTGGTAATCATTGCTCAACTCTGTGAATATACTAAAAGCCATTGAATTGTCAAGTCAAATGGATGAATTGCATGGTATGTGAATTATAACTCAATAAAGCTGTTATAGGAAAAAGAAGAAAACCATTTTAAAGGGTATAAAAACGTAGAGAATACAAATCCCATAGGGTCTTGTTAAAGAAATACTAGATGATTAACTTCAGCCAACAAATGAACAGTAGCACTCTGGTAAACAGACTGGCTGTAAACATTGAATCAATCCAACTGTGGGACGAAGCTAAAAAAAAAAAATGTGGTTTCAAAACTGTGCTTAAGTATTACAGATTATAGTACAGTAAATAAAGTAAGAATCTCTCGGTCCATTCTGATGTAAATAAACAAAAGGAGAAGAAGGAAAAGCTCTACCTTACAGTACATTTCAAACCAATAAGTATAAAAGGATTGATGGAAACAGAAAATCACTATTTGGCAGCCATCATAGTGGTCCTTGGATATAGTGGACCTATGGTCACTGATTCAGGCAGGTATTGGTTCAGACATGCTAAGGTAGGTGGGCAGTAATATGATGATGTACATAGTATTGGTATGATCTCAGAATATACCCCCACGAGATAACAACCGGTTACAAAAGGGAAAATGATGTCATTATGGTAGAGAAACCTGGCATATACCAGCCTGACCAGGTGATTAAGGTTAATATCACCAGTGGTGGGTAGCTTGAGTTGACATCGTGTATACGTAAAGCACTGTGCTGAGAACACAGCATCATTTCTGTGATACCCCTACCAGGAATGCACAATCTGGATCTGGTGTTGTGGAGACCCAGATAGACCCAAGCTGAGTGTCATCTGACAGCGTGTGAAGCCTGTACTCTAAAATTGTCAAGGATGTGAGAGACAGAAAGATAAGGAACTGTTTCAGGTTGGAGCGGACTTACAGACATGACAATGAGATACAGGATATGCCCTTGGATGGCGGCCTGGACCATAAAGGAAAAAGAGACATAGTTGAGAAGTTGAGACAGTGGCAACATGGGAATGGCATCTTTGGATTGGATGGAAGCAGCGTGAAAATATTGACTTTCTGATCTGGAAGCTTGTATGGTGGCTCTGTAGGAGATTATCTTTGTTTTAGGGGACACATACTAGAGTCTTTACAAATGAAGGGATTTCATGTCTACAGCTTGCTCTCAAATAATGAAGAAAAAGAAGTTGTGTGTGTGTGTGTGTGAGAGAGAGAGAGAGAGAGAGAGAGACAGAGACAGAGACAGAGAGACAGAGAGAGAGAGAAAGGGAGGGAGGGGAACATGGGGCAATGCAATGAAATGTTAACACCTGGGGAATAGGGGTGAAGGAGTTATGGGAGTTCTTTGAACTTGTTAACTCTTCTGTAAGTTTGTAATTACTTCCAAATAAATTATTTTAAAAAGCAGAATATAAATATTACAAACCCTGAAAATGTAAAAATGTTGCCATGCAGTCATCAAAAATCAAAGGGTGGTTAGCTCTGGGTCTGAACACGCTATTCCTTTTTCCTGGGACCCTCTCACTCCACATTTTAAAATGATGGATTCTCTTGTGTCATTCATGGCTCTGCCCAAACATCCTCAGGAGAGGATGTCTCTGACCACCCTTGCCTCTGTTTTCTTTGAGACACTCATCACCAGCTGGCATCATACTAGATATTTATATAACTAGCACTTGGTCTGCTGGGCTTATATTCTGCTATGTCTCTATTTATGATCCAGGATGCTATTAGGAACATGCACTGCATTTAGTTGTCGTGTCTTCATCTCCTCCAAACTTTGGTGCTTAGAAAACTGTCTGGCACCAAATAGGTGCTCATTAAATATCTTTTATTGTCAAAAAGCTGGGATGAGGAAGGAGGGGAGAAAGCAGAGCATGAAGTACTCTGATTTCTCCTTTACAGCCAGTGGGACCAACAGATAAAATTTAGAGGGAAAACTGCTGTTTGTGTCATTCGTAGCCATTTGTGTAAGAAAGAGACTAAGTAGGTGGAGGGACTTCCTTGGTGGCTCAGTGGTTAAGACTCCACACTCCCAATGCAGGGGGCCCAGGTTCGATCCCTCGTCAGGGAACTAGATCCCACGTGCATGCCACAACTAAGAGTTCACATGCCACAACTAAGGAGCCCATCTGCCACAACTAAGACCCAGCGCAACCAAATAAATAAATAAAAAGTTTTTAAAACAGAATATATATATTTTTAAAAAAGAAGTAGGTGGAGAACAGGCTCCATATGCATCGGCTGTAAAGATTTAGCACATCTCCATCCTCCTGGACTAGGAAAGAACAGGGCACTCATGTTTCCCCACACACACCCCTTACTTCAAAGAGAATGTCTGGCTGACCCCATCCCATTTTAGGGCAGGCTATCATACTTGTGAAATCCATAGATCCAAGAATGGTACTGCCTGGGTTCAAATCCCAGTTCAGCCATTTCTTAGCTGTGTGATGTTGGGAAAGTTACCTAACCTCTCTCTTCCTTGGTTCACTCATCTGTAAAATGAGGACAATAGTAGTACCTATCTCATAAAGATATCTGAGGAGAAAATAAAATGTAAAGTGCCTAGAACAGTGCCTAGTTTAGAGTAAGTGGTAGCTATGACTATTGTCAAAAGATTTGGACCTTTTTGTTAATATCTTTTAATCAAACCACTATGGGATATGTGACTTCCAAATATTAAATAGACCCCATTCTTTCCTCTAGCCTAGTCCCTCTAACGATGAAATTATTCCAGGATTTGAAAAAGAAATACAAACTGCCGTTCAATGTGTCCTGTGATATCATTCATGCAGAGACTGCTATATGCCCACTTTCCTTTTCCTTGTTTTCTTGGGCACACAGGGAGGAGTGTGTGGCTGGGATCTGGACAACGAGATGTGGACAGAGTGATGCACACTGCGTGATGCTCCACGCCGCTTTCTTTCCCTCGTGTCTGGCCAACTGCAGAATATCCGGTAGAGAATTCTGAGGCTCTAGGGGATGGAGAGTCTGAGTCTCAGAATGACCCCACTCACCCATCTTGGGCTGCAGTCTGAGTGAGGAATAACCCTTTATGGGTTTAAGCCACTGAGTTTAGGGGCTTGTTTGCTAAAGCACTTAACCTGCTGGCAGAGAAATGCATAGTGAGCCTACAGTCTTCAAGGCACTGTTCTAGGCTCCAAGGATACAGCAGTGAATAGAATAAGTAATGTCTGTGCTATCATGGAGTTTATATCCCTCCTGTTACAATACAGATTATAAACTACTATACAAATAAATGATATGCCAGGTGGTAATGGTAATCCTTGCTAAGCAAAAGAAAATAAAAAAGAAACCAGGGCAGAGTGGATGAAAATTCATACAGATAATAGAGGACCATGTAAATAGTGATAAAACAAGGCATGGGACGGAGTGGGCATCTAATTTTATGAGGAAGTTAGGCTGAGCAGAACTCTGCACTTGAGTAGGAAATTGAGCTCTGAGCTTCCTGACAAGCAAAGGAAAAAGCAGAGCATGTTGAATTAAGTACTTAGGATTATGGGAATAGGTGTGTGTGTGTGTGTGTGTGTGTGTGTGTGTGTGTGTGTGTATTAGATAAAATGTTTTTCCAGTAGCAAACCCCAAAAGGAATTTATTTCAATAATCCCTTCAAGGACCTCAAGTTCAGAGGATGGAAAAGGTATTAACGTTCTGAGTCGTGCACAAAGAATTATGGATGTGTTGGGACAGAAAGTGGTGACTTCCCGGGAGGATAGCTGGGACTTATTGTGAGGCTGAGCCGGCGTTGACCAGCCTCTCTCTGCCTCAGTGACCTCCAGTGATTTCCTGCAGTGAAGCTTTTCTAAATACACAGGCTGTTAAACTCCATTGTGCTACTTTGACATCTGGAACAAATCCTTTTGTCATACACCATCAGACTTTAAACAAATAAGAGCTAATGAGTTATCCAGACGCCATGAGTTTGCCCCAACCAATAATTACTTTGTTCACTCAAGGGTAGTACAGAGGTAACAGGCAGAAACATCTCTCCTGTCCCACCTTGCAAATATCTGACTTGTCTGATGTTTACAATGTAACATATTTATTTTGCCAGGTCTGCCCTATATATCATCCTGTCCAGAAGCTCTACACCATAATGGTGTGGAAACAGTCTTTGTTTTGGAGCCAAGCCCAGCAGAGTTTCAGTCCCGGATTCTCTCGATCATTACCAGAATGAGCAAGGGTGCACCAGGTTTCTTCACCGTGGAACCTGGGACCTCATCGTGGGCCCCAGTTTCCTCATCTATACACTGGAGGTAATAGCACACACTCCATAAGGTGGAATTATGTAAGAGTTTAATACAATGTCTGGCACATAGTAGGAAATCAATAATTCTATTGAATCAATAAATCAATAAATCTATCTATCTATATATTTCTATCCTCAAACCACTATTTTTTTTTTTTTTTCAGTACATGGGCCTCTCACTGCTGTGGTCTCTGCTGTTGCGGAGCACAGGCTCCGGATGCGCAGGCTCAGCGGCCATGGCTCACGGGCCCAGCCGCCTCGCGGCACGTGGGATCTTCCCGGACCGGGGCTCGAATCCATGTCCCCTGCATCGGCAGGCGGACTCTCAACCACTGCGCCACCAGGGAAGCCCGATTTTTTTTTTTTATAGGACATATTTGGTAAGTTCACTTTGAGGATAGTGATTTGTTCTTTTTAATTTAAAGCCAATTAATCAGAGTAATGCGGCCTTCCCTCTACTGGATGCCTCTCCGAAGTCTCTTTCCCTACAGTTGACAACAGAGAAAAGACTATTTGGGATAAAACGATGCGCACGCTCCTTCTCAGGCTGGTTGCTGGGTGGGGGGGTTGGGGGGAATATTAGGCCACTGGATTATATTTGTGTGTCTGGTCTCTGGGGACAAAGAGCATGGGAAGGGTGGACCTACTTCCAGCTACAGTAGCTCAAAGCCATGAGCACCTGTAGGAGAGGAAATAAACCAAAGATGAGGCACCTGGAGGACCAGATGAATATGGGTGGGACATCAAAACGTCATCCCAAAAGGCAATCTGAGATGGAGGTTTGGGAGCACACAGAACTAAGCAGCATACGTGGGAGAGGCAGAGGCGATTGGCCAGGGGGCGGGTGTCAGCGCAAAGGCAGAGAAACGGCAGCTGTGGCCAGTGCATGGTCTTCCCAAACCAGCTGCCACAGACAGTGGCTGGAGGACTTTTTTTTTTTTTTTAATGGCGTATAATTGCTTTACAATGTTGTGTTAGTTTCTACTGTACGACGAAGTGAATCAGCTATATGTACACATATATGCCCTCCCTCTTGGACCTCCCCCCCATCCCACCCATCTAGGTCATCACAGAGCTCTGTGGAGGACTATTTATTTATTTATTTATTTATTTATTTATTTATTTATTTATGGCTGCGTTGGGTCTTCGTTGCTGCGTGCGGGCTTTCTCTAGTTGCGGCAAGTGGGGGCCACTCTTCATTGCGGTGCACGGGCTTCTCATTGCGGTGGCTTCTCTTGTTGCAGAGCATGGGCTCTAGTCACGCGGGCTTCAGTAGTTGTGGCATGCGGGCTCTAGAGTGCAGCCTCAGTAGTTGTGGCGCACAGGCTTAGTTGCTTCCATGGCATGTGGGATCTTCCCGGACCAGGGCTCGAACCTGTGTCCCCTGAATTAGCAGGTGGATTCCTAACCACTGTGCCACCGAAGCCCAGGAGGACTTATTTTTTTAACCTTTCTTTTAATAAGTTTTTAAATATAGGTATTATAGGAAAAACTACAAAAATCAGAACTATGTCACAATGATTTGAGAACACACAAAACCCTCCTGAGCACGATCCATCACCCAGCACCCAACCTCTATCCTCTTCTCCCTCCAGGAAAGTAACTGATCCCCTGACTAGGATATAGACTATCTTAATAACTCTCTTGCTTTTCTTTATAGTTTTGCCACTTTAGCGTGCATACTCATACACAGTGGATTCATTTGCCTATTTCTTGAACATTATATAAAGAGAGTCATACACTATGTATCTTTTATATCTGGTTTATTTTGCCCAACATGATATTTGTAAGATGCATTCATGTTGTAGCAGGTAGCAACACGTCATTTATTTTCATTGCTGTGTGGAATTCCATTGTATGGATATTCTGTGGTGGATTTATTCATTCTGTTGTTGATAGACATAGGGATTGTTTATGGTTTGGGGATACAACCCAAAGTGCAGCTATGAATATTCCCATATACATTTTTGGTGCAAGCAAACACATTTCTATGGAACGCGCATGCATGTGTGTGTTGCCTAGGAGTGGGACTGATGGTGTATAGGGTGTGAGTGTATTTGTGATTAGTTGACAAGGTCAACTCTTTTCCAAAGTGATAAAATGGCAGTACCATGGAATATCTGACCTCAATGGATCTTCCATAGATAGTTCTTTGAAAAAGGTCTCAAAGCTCCCTCAAGTCTTCAGCAGAAACAGTTTCCTGACCTAATATACATCATCCTGCTTATTTTAGCAGCCCTATCAAACTGTTGGATGCCACATACATTCAAAGAGTGATATTGCTCTTGGATTAGAATAAGAACTACTTCTACTGGGATCAGTTTGGTATATACATATACCAAATAATATAATTCAGTATACCATAATATTTTATAATTATACTAAACAGTAATAGTAAATATTATATAATACGTATGAATGTACCGAATAGTAAATAATACAATCACTGGCTACGTATATTGTCAGACTAGGTGTGTCTCACTTTCTCATTATGAGAAAATGTTGATAAGTCCCACAGAATAATACTAAGTATCCCTTTCCTGATCCTCCTCCCCATGCCACGCCTCCACCCAATGTTAGGAAACAACAAAAAATATTTAGCAGCAGCTAGCAAAGATTGTTACCTGCCCCAAACCCAGAGAAGGCAGGTTTCTGTTCTATTGGCTCAGTAGCTGACTCTTTCATTTAGCCTTGTCTAAGAGGTAGGAATGTACTCAACTACCCATATCCAAAACTCAGGAATTTGGAGTTATCTTTCCATCAGACTTCTTTTTGGCCTGAGAGAAGCAGGCCCAGGTCTAGGATCAGTCCAGATAGTGAGGGTATGTTTTCAAGATAGCCTCAAAAGAAACACTAGAACAGCAAAAATAAAAGTTAAGCTACATAATGAACACCCTAAAAGAAAGCGTAAGTCAAGCTTTTGGAAGAATTCTGCATCATGACAATTAAGGATAAAAGATAGGAAGACAGGAAGAAAGCTTTCCCATGAAATAGATTTATTTAATGAAGTGGAAAAAATTAGAAATAAATAACTGCTTTAAAAGAATTAGAACCAAATGGATACTTATTATGCAATGGCAAAAGATAAAATAAATAAAATGAAAACATCGTTATTGGAAATACGTTGGCTGCAAATATTCAGGCTATGGACCCTTTCCCTAGAGAAATGAGTACTTATAAATAAACATAATATTTTGAATTTAATTTTAGGAGATTGTGAAATTCTCATAAACTTCTGCTTGGAATATAAAATAGTAAAACCACTTTGGAAAGCAGTTTGGCAGTTTCTTAAAAAATTAAAAGTACTCATGCGATGTGATCCATAGCTATTTACCCAAGAGAAATAAAACCATATGTCCACACAAAGATTTGTATGCTGATATTCATAACAGCTTTATTTGTAATAGCCCAAAACTCAAATCAACCCAAATGTCCAACAGCAGGTGAATGGATACACAAGCTGTGATTTATTGTATAATGGAATACTGCTCAGCAATAAAAGGGAATGAACTCTTGATACCTCTGTAAAGTACAAGAATCTCAGAAGAATTATGCCAAATGAACTATACTGCATATTTTCATTGATTTAAAATTCTAAAAAAAAAGTCCAAACTCATCCGTAGTGACAGAAAGATCAGTGGTTGCCTGGCAAGTGGTCAGGGGTTTAGGAATGAAGAATTACAGAGACACAGGAAATTTTAGGGCTGACAGACATGTTCATTATGTTGATTGTGGTGATGGTTTCATGGGTGTATGCAGACATCAGAAGTTATCACGTTGTGGGGCTTCCCTGGTGGCACAGTGGTTGAGAGTCCACCTGCCGATGCAGGGGACATGGGTTCATGCCCCAGTCCGGGAAGATCCCACATGCCGCGGAGTGGCTGGGCCCGTGAGCCATGGCCGCTGAGCCTGTGTGTCCAGAGCTTGTGCTCCTCAACGGGAGAGGCCACAACAGTGAGAGGCCCGCGTACTGCAAAAAAAAAAAAAAAAAAAAAAAAGTTATCACGTTGTATGCTTAAATGTGTGCTGTTTGTTATATGTCAGTAATTCCTCAATACAGCTTTGTAAACCATTATGCAACACAGTCCTGACCACTTCCAATAACAGTGAACACATTTAACACCTGTTTGGAACACAATTTTGCAAGATGCATCATAAATTCTTACTATTACTGTTATTACAATACAGGTGAAATGTAAAAGAATCAACCCAAATAGGCAATGGTTGGGCAGTTTGTGGTAGGTGGTGTTATTCCCTGATTTGTCTTTTAGAGAAATGCCTGCTTGGAAATGTTACAGACTCACCTATCAGCGAGCATCCAGTTCTGTGGATGCAGCATCTTATATCAACCATTTTGTTCATGTTTATCTGCAATCACAGATTGTTGTGTTTGATTGACCCTTTGTTCCTTGTGTTTAAAACAGAACAGCTAAGTTCTTTAATTACTCCTTTAGGGACAGTTAATACACTCTAAGTGTTTCCTAAGCTTGGGAAAGTGATTGAGTGTTTCTGGTTAATACTTTTATATTCAAGGTTAATTATTGTTTTTTGATGATATTTTTTTTATTTTTTATTTTTTTATTATTTTTTTTTTGCGGTATGCGGGCCTCTCACTGCTGTGGCCTCTCCCGTTGCAGAGCACAGGCTCCGGATGCGCAGGCTCAGCGGCCATGGCTCACGGGCCCAGCCACTCCGCGGCATATGGGATCCTCCCAGACCGGGGCACGAACCCGTATCCCCTGCATCGGCAGGCGGACTCTCAACCACTGCGCCACCAGGGAGGCCCTTTGATGATATTTTTAAATTCATTAACATCCTTAATAAAGTTGGCAACCATTGGTTGGTTAAGGGGACAAAACTGTTAGTATGAAAGCTAGATTGTCAATGAAAGATCAGTCTATTCATTTCTTGGTCATAGACAACATGGGCAGACCCTATAAAATAAAAAATGCTTATCCTGAGTACCTTCTCTTTAACTCAATGCTATAAAAAAGAGCTGTAAACAGCCTGGAGCTTATTATTTCAGCAAGACTGAATAACCACAAAGAAGACAGGGCAAAGGACATTGAGTACAAAGAATTCGGAGAGTGGATGGGAAGGTAGCATATCTGTTCCTCATTGAGTGTGATGAATTGCAAATAGAAATTTACTGGAAGGGAAAGAAGAAGAGAATGCAAAGGTTTTTGGCATTTCACAGACCTTCTCTGAACCTTAGATTTTAATGTTATCCTTAAAAAACAATGCATCCCTTGTTCTGGAAGGGAAGTGAGAACATGCAAACTTCACATCGGGCTTAAGCTGGCTTTCTGCTGATTGAATTCTACAGAAAGCAGTAGAGATGCATTTCACAGTCTGGAGCGGTCTCAGGGAGTCCTTCCCAAGAAGACGAGTGAAGAACTGGTGCATCCCTTGAGGAGGGTTAAAAGGGAGCAAAGCAAAGCTACAGACATTGAACTAAATTCAGGTAAGAATTTCTGACACCATCACTCAAAGCAATGGATGTAATTAAGATAGAATGAAAATCATGGAACTGCTAAAACTGCAGAACTTTGAAGGTAAGGGTAATACCGTTCCATGTGGCTCCTTCCTGCCTTGCTTAAAAAAGTTATTTAGTAAACATCAACAGTGCTCACAGCATGTTAGGTAAAAAAATGGGGAGAGAGAGAGAGAAAGAGAGGGAAAGAGAAAGTATTTGACTGTCATAGTTTACCTCGTCATTCTCCTGCTGAAGAATGGCTAATTGGCCCTTCACTGAATAAAAAAGAGTAAATAAACACCTTAGCAGGGATAAAAATTTGTTCATATTCTGTCCCCAATTCACCCATTTCTCAATATATCTTTCTCCACTATCTAGTCTTTGGATTTGATATATCAGGATAATCATGGTACATAATCAATTACCTAGTTCCAAGTATTAAGTAGCAATACCAAACATTAGGTTCATTACTGCTAGTTGCTATCTCACACACACACACCACACACACACACACACACACACACACACACACACACACACACACCACTATCTCAGTGACTCAATGTGAAAAATCATCCAGCACTTCACCACTTCGTTCATGCAAAGTCCAGCCAAGATATTCCTGGTTGGGTGGCTCTCTGGACAGCTGTCCTCTAAATATCGAATCTGACTCATACACTTTCCATTTTGATGGACTACGTCCCTTAGAGTCCCCTTCCAGCCTTCTGTTCTCCTGACTCACTGGTCAAGAGAAAGCAAGTGAACAGTCTTTCAGAAGATTTTAGGGGCCAGCCCTGGAGGTGGTCCATACACCACTTTTGTCCACATTCCCTTGGTCAAAACTAGTCACATGAACCCATCTAGAAATGAGGGGATCTATCAGTTACGTGTTGCCATATAGCAAAACACCCCATAACATAGCTCATGTACTTAGCTCACAGTTCTGTGGGTTGGCAATTTATGCTGGATTTCACTGGGCTGACACACATCTTTTGGTTAGATTCTGCTTCTAGTGGTTGACTGGCTGTTGGCTGGAACAACAGGGATGACCTGGCCATAAATCTCTCATTACCCACCAGGCTAGCACAGGCTTGTTCTGTGGCAGCTTAGACTTCTAGGAGTGGAAAGAGAGCAAGTTCCAGTGTGCAGATGCTTTTCAAATCTCTCCTGGGCCAAAGAGAGAATGAATTTATGAATGAATGAATGAAACAATCTGAAGAGTAAAAAAGCTAAAGCGTAAATCTCAAAATATGCATGGCCTTTAACCAAGTAATAGCATTTCTGGGATTCCATCTTAAGAGAACAATCCTAAATAAAGGGCACAAGTGTAATTTTTAATGGTAAAAGTTAAAGACCTCATGATGCAAAGGTTATGTAACCCATTCAATGGAATATTACACAGATATTAAAATTGAGAAAACAATATAAAATTGATGTAATACATTGAATGATGTAATAACATCAAAACATCTATGATTTAATAGAAAGTTTAAAAGCAGGATAGTATATAACTATAGCAATGTTAAGAAAAATATTTATAATCTAGAAGCCTTCCATTTAAAAAACTGAGCACAAAACACTAACAAATATTAACTGCGCTTACCTGCGTGGTGCGTGCAGTGATAATTATTTAGTTTTGTTTTAATCTTCACTTTTCTTATTCTCTAAATTTTCTTTAAGGCGCAGTTCTTGTTTTTATGGTGAAAAATAAACATTAACAAAGTAAAAGCACTAACATAGTGTTTGCTACAGTGAGAATGGTCACCAGGGGGCTGAGATCTCAGGCGGGGAGGAAGGAGGGTGGATCTGTCAGTACCCCCTCCCTAGCCGAGGGGTGAGATGTGTGACCAGTTCCATCTTTGCCCCCTTCCTGTGTAATGATGGTGTTCCAGGTGGCCCCACCTGCCTCCGTGCTTAGAGACGCCTTCTTAGTGGTGGTGGCACTTTTTCTCTGAGTCATTCACACTGTCCCTCTGTCTCCTGCTGTTAAAGCGACTGGCTTTCTGACACGTTGGTCTGAGTTGAGGGCACCAGGCTGAGCAGAATCACCACTAGCACCTGCGTGCTAATTAGAAAAAGGCACACTTTGTGGGCAGAAAGAACCCAGAGCCAGGAGGTGGGTGTGATGAGCAGACCCCAGGCTGGATTTCAGCACCCTTTCCACTCACCCTCCTGGTTGCTTTCCCACCTCACCCCTGCAGGGAGCAACCTCTCTCTAGCACCCATGTATCTGGGTAAACCTAGTTATGTTTGAAGCCAATGAACTCAGCGGAGTTCAACCAGCTAAGGTGAGATGTTCATTCCATGCCATCATTTCTACCTAACTCTGGATGTAAATGTTTGACTGCACTTAGACTTAAAGGTTCTAGAAGGTAGCTAGTGGGAAGCAGCCGCATAGCACAGGGAGATCAGCTCGGTGCTTTGTGACCACCTAGAGGGGTGGGATAGGAAGGGTGGGAGGGAGACACAAGAGGGAGGAGATATGGGGATAAGTATATGTATCGCTGATTCACTTTGTGATAAAGCAGAAACTAACACACCATTGTAAAGCAATTATACTCCAATAAAGATGTTAAAAAAAAAAAAAGGTTCTAGAAGGCAAGGGAGACTTTATCAGAAACTTTACTCCCATAAACTCAGATCAGGGTGTTATACAAACCTTCCCAGTTGGCCTGCAAAATATTACATATCTAACTGCTTATGCAAACAGCAAGAAAGATTCAATTCATAGCATATAAAAGCTCGAATGGAATTTCGTAAAACAATCGAGTTTATCTGATCATAAAGAAGACTAAAGACTTCAGGAGATTAATAATAATAGAAATACCATTTGAATGGTGATAAATAAAATAATAATAGTAACAAAACAATAAAAGACTAAAAGATGAAAGACTTGACAAGTAAATAGAATGTGTGGTTCTAGATTGGATCCAGGACCAGAAGAAGAACAATTGGGAAACTTTGAATGAGGTCTGTGCATTAGAAAACAGTGTTATATCAATGTTAATGTTCTAAATTTTGATCACTGTAGTGAGGTTATGATAGATAGAGCATTCAAGGAATCTGGATCAAAGGGATACAGGAATTCTTTTCACTATATTTGCAACTTTTTCTTTAAGTCTGAAAAAAAAGTAACAAACACACCCACACAAGCATAGCTGCTCCACATCATCTTACAGATGAGGACATTGAGCATCTTAGTCACTGGCCCAGCGTCAGCGGGCAAGTGGGCAGCGACAGAGGGAGATGCCTCTGCTCTGCCTCCTCATCCAGGGCTCACCGTCTGCAATGATTCAGGCCAATGAGACCGTGGATGGGAGGATGCTCTTGGAAAATTACCCTCAGTCATTCTTTTTCTGAAGTCTTGGTCTACTCAGTGTGGTCAGACTTGGTTTAAAGGCTCCAGAAGCATGGGAAGGAGGGTAAGAGCCAATCCTGTGCCCTATCCAGGGCTTAGGCACCTCTGAGGACCAGTTCCCTCAAGGCACTGGGCTTTTAGGAAGTCTATAGTGTGCTGACTTCCTTGCTGCCAGAGAGAAACCCTCAGAGGGGCTGTGTGGAGAAGGTCACTGCAAGGTCATTGGACCATGGTCATTACAGTGTTTAGCAGAGTATCTAAGGGATGCTGGAGCTGGACACAGAACTGGGTTCTTCCAAGTTCTTTCAAGGGTTTTGCTCCCAGCAGGAGAGGAATTCAACTCACTGTACAAAATGGTAGTCCTTGCTCTTTACCGAGAAATGAATGCTTCTGCTAGATGAATGGCAGAGAGGGGTCCAGGTTGGGTGTCTCCATCTTTCCCACAAGTGCATGAGCTGGGGGAGAGGGGATGGAGCAGGCTTCACCCAGATCACACAGACCTCCCCCTGAGGTCTTTCGGTGTGTGAGGCTGCTGAAGGCCAGGTGGCCTCATCCAGTTCAGACCATGGAACCCAAATCTTGATAGGGTCTTTGGTTGGGATAAGGAGAGGCACATTTATTGTAATAGTCATGCCATTCACTCACAATGACTTGTTCTCCTGGGTCTTCAGGGGTCAAGCTGGTTTATTCTTAGGTACACCTGTCTTTGGAAAGCAAATGTTCCTTACTTAGACTGTCAACAAATATTGATGTTTTGAGCCTCCTTTCTACCTGGTGAATCCAATTCCTGATCGTGTGTGTGTGTGTGTGTGTGTGTGTGTGTGTGTGTGTATTGGCTCATTTCCTGTTAGCCACACCATTTATAGGCACTTAGAGTTCAGCTTTTCCCCTTTATTAAATCAGTGGTTATTCCCCCTGTAGAGGTTCATCTTCAAAAAAATGTTGTCCTCTCTTGACATCTCCTGTTTCCTCACCTCTTCTAGTTGTCCCTCTGGGTTTATCACCTTCAAAACATTTCTTGACTGAATTTTTTTAGTTGAGCTATGGAAGACACAGGGATAAATGCATAACTTTAATCCATCTGGTTTGACTGTATTGTACAAATGTAGAATTTTCAACCATTGAGGGTATAACTGTATAGCCGTGCAGACCGTTCATTTACAAGTCCAGGAGCGTGGAGCACATAGACTCTAAGTGGTGCAATGTCAAAGCCCCAGGGAAGGGAACACATCAATCATTGCTTCTGGGTTCAAATCTGTTTGTGGAGAACTTGCTGAAGTACAGAGGCTGTTTGGACCCCTTCAGCGATCGCATGGTCGGATCACAATCCTTTCTGAAGGTCAGGATGAGGCAGCATGCTCTTGGATGGAAGTGAAGATGGACTGGGGCCGTCGTGAGTGGCCTGTTGGTAGCATAAGAGGACATTGGTGGGAGACATTTCCTGAGGACCCCATAGCCTTGCCCTTGGTGCTTTGAGTGTGGGTATTGTGCACCTAGGCACCCAACTGGTGATGAGTGGAAACTCTGACAAACACATGAAAGAATCAGAGCCAATAATAGTTCATGGGGTGCGCTGAGTGGTCTGTGATGTGCTGACTCCCCCTCCTGCATCCTGGTCTGACCCCCCAGCTCCCAGCCCACCAGCCGGCCCTGCACAACCCATAGCCCCTGAGGCCAGGACTAATTTCTCATCTTCCTTGCCTCCTTGAGGGGATTTCCCTGGATAGTCTGTGACTCTGAATCAGATAGGAATTATGATAATAATAGACATTTATTGAGTGTTTACTTAGCATCTGACCTCTAACTCTTATACCACTGCCCCAGACAGAGGATGTTAACTCCACTCTAACCTTCCAGTCCAATCAATTTAATTTAAAAAATTCTATGGAGGGACTTCCCTAGTGGCATAGTGGTTAAGAATCCGCCTGCCAATGCAGGAGACATGGGTTCGAGCCCTGGTCTGGGAAGATCCCACATGCCGTGGAGCACCTAAGCCCGTGGGCCACAACTACTGAGTCTGTGCTCTGGAGCCCACGAGCCACAACTACTGAGCCTGCGTGCCACAACTACTGAAGCCCGCGGGCCTAGAGCTTGTGCTCCACAGCAAGAAAAGCCACCGCAGCCCGCGCACTGCAAAGAAAAGTAGCCCCCGCTCGCCTCAACTAGGGAAAGCCTGCACACAGCAACAAAGACCCAATGCAGCCAAAATAAATAAATAAATAAATGAATAAAAATTTTTTAAAAGTCTATGGAGTGTTTACCCTGTGTCGTCAGATCCTGATGATTGGTTTTCTTGTTTGTTTTTTTGTTTGTTTTGGCTGTACCACACAGTTTGCAGGACTTTAGTTCCCTGACCAGGGATTGAACCTGGGACCTCAGCAATGTAAGCGCAGAATCCTAACCATTGGACCGCCAGGGAATTCCCAAGATCCTGCTGATTTTTTGCTTCCAAAATTTTACTAAACCTGTTGCCTGCTTTCCGTCTCTTGTCCACCACCCTGGTCCATCCCTCGCCTCATCTCTGCCGCCAGAACAATCAATGGTCAGGGTCACTTTGCCTTTCTCCAAATTACCCTCCAGCCCAAGGGATCTTCCAAAACAACAGACCCTGGCGAGGTACCCACTTGTCAAAAACTCTCCAGTGACCCCCATCACCAACATGACACAGTTCTGCTCATTTTCTGAGCTCACAAATCCCCAGGAGGTGAGCCCTGCCTGGGTCCCCAGCCTCCTTTAGCGTCACCTACCACTTTGAACTTATGCCAAAAGCCATCATGCTGTTTCCCTTCCAACTGGAGCTAGCTTTCTTCTTTTCTTTCCAGCTGGTTCTTTCCCATCCAATTCCAACATGGAGCTGTTGAGGTACCCAGCACACACACGTCTGTTCTAGGACTTACTGCTGAGCATGATAATGATCTGTTGGTGCATCCTTTCTAGACTCTGAACTGCTAAAGGAAGGCCTCTATCTTAATTGTCTTTGAATTACTATCTTTAGGAAGTAGCTAAACATGCTTTATAAAAGCCTCTTATAACACAGGTTATGTGTCCGACACTGCTTTTCTTACAAACAAACATTTCTACAGTCTCCATGATAACTGTGCACTGAACATATGGTGTGAGCTGTCTTCTACATATAACCTTACTATGTAAGGTGACCTTTTAGACACATAAACCTGATGACACCTCCCCTGCTGCCTCCTGGTCGCTCACCGTGCTGGGGCCACACAAACACACCAAGCTCTGATCTACCCCAGTGCATTGGGCGTGCTGTTCCCTCAGCCTCAGAGCTTCACCTGGTGGACTCCTCTTTGTCATGCAGGTGACAGCTCTTCTGTCACATCCTCAGAAAGCCCTTCTCTGATGTAGACTCCTCCCCCCTCCCCCAAGTCAGGAGTCACTGCCCCATCAGCCCTGTTCATTTTCATCACAGCATGTGTCTTAACCTGAAGCTGTCTTGCTCCTTTGCATAAGTGCGGCCTCCCACTGGAATGAAAATTGCCCAAGAGCAGAGACTCACCTGTCTTGTCCGCTCTCCCCTGAGCCCCGAGTACCTCCTGGCACACAGTCTCAGTGAATATGCTGAATATCTAATTTAGTCCTTCTTATAATCCCATGAGCTACGTGCTATTATGATCCTCATTTTACAGACGAGGGAAGAGAGGCTCAAAGAAGTTCAGTGGGGCTTCCCTGGTGGCGCAGTGGTTGAGAGTCCGCCTGCCAATGCAGGGGACACGGGTTCGTGCTCCGGTCCGGGAGGATCCCACATGCCGTGGAGCGGCTGGCCCGTGAGCCATGGCCGCTGAGCCTGCGTGTCTGGAGCCTGTGCTCCGCAACGGGAGAGGCCACAACAGTGAGAGGCCCACATACCGCAAAAAAAAAAAAAAAAGTTCAGTGAGTAGATTGTACAGCTATTCTAGAATCCAGGCCTGTTTGATGTTGTAGCCAGTGCTCTTTGTCTGACTACTGCACTAGTCTGTGCCTTACACTGAGATGGCATCCCAGTCTGGTCCAAGGCTGCACAGTGTCTTGCCCCTTCCCTGCCCATTCCTGAGCAGGAGGAGGAATTTCTGCTTCTCTGCCCTCATCCCTCAGGCTTTCTCTCCCTCCCCTTCTGCTTGGCTTGGCTGCACACACACTCAGCGCTGCCTTAGGCCACTCCACGTTTTGGTCAGACTTCCTGTCGAAGTTAGGATGCCTGGCACTGTGTCTCCTACCTCCAAGTCCTGGACCGCTCCGTCCCCTTATAGTGCTAGCGTTTCCCAATGGCATGTGTTCTCCGATGCCTGTTCTGCCCCTTTAAAATGAAGTGTACTTTTGAGAGGACAAGGGGCATCCTGGAGGCTAGGCTTTGGCCTGTGTTTAGGGTAAACCTGATAGCATTTGCATTGACAATCCACTCCCTTCTTGCACAGAATGGCTGAATGCCACAGCATCAATCCTGTATTTGATCTCTACATCACAGACTCTAAGTTTGTTTTTCCTCTGGGGACTGAGATCTCAGTTTTGATGATGGCATTTTTCCAGCTTCCTTACCATAGAGAAAACAGTCTAAAAACCATTCAAATGTTTATTCATTTCACACATATTTCTAGCCCCAACAGTATCTACCAAGTATGCTAAGTGACATAGATGTGTAAGATAGGACCAGCCTCTCCTCACTGCCATGGTCCCCAGGGATGGGAAATGTATAATGCCTTCCCCAAGGGAGTGCTTATTTTTATTTTCACCCTTGTACTAGATCGCTCACTCCACCATCTCGACCTCTTAAATTCAAGAGAGCTCCCCTATGACCATGAAGAACACCTGAGGTTACATGAGAAACATTAGCTGGTGCATAAAGCTGTCAAACTCCCAAGAAGAACTGGCCCAAAGCAGACACTCCACAAGACAAGGATGGAGGAGCGCACAGGAAATGAAAGGAAGCATTTTTCACCTTCCAATGTGGAAGAATGCCCAGTAACAGAGCCAGAAAAAGACCCAAGGAGGTTAGTCAAGATGACTTGACATTCAAGTCAAGGTAAATTAGGTGGAGGGGAATGAATAAGGAAGAAGAAAACAGAGATCAAAAACCCACCACCTATACCCAAATGTGACCTGGGGGTCACATTTAACCTGGGGACCACAGAGGATGCCCCTCCTACCCATGACTTTGGGATAATGAGGGAGGTGGGAGCAACCAGGTAGGAGGGGTTCTGCAGAGCATTCAGCTAATTGGGGGGCTGTCTTTTTTTTTCCTGCTCCTGAAGCCTATGCCTTAACTTGCTTGGGCTTGCTGCTTTAGACTCTCCTTGGACCAGCTGGTTTGCACCGGAACAGAGATCATAAAAACTGTCAACGTCAAGTGATTAAGCTCTGTGATTTTAAAGACTTTTCTCTTCCCAGGTTTTGCCACCTTCAATTGACATTTTCACTCTACGAGGCAAGGATGGGAGAGTGTAGGAGCCATATAAGAGCAGCACAGACTCCACTGCCTGGGGCTTGAGCAAGAATTCTGAGACTGTATCTTAAACGTTCCCTGGCTTTCTGTGGTCCTTTGCCTCAGATTCCCATCCGATTAGAGAAGGCATCTGCCCTCCCTGATGAATAACTATTCTAAGGTCCAGAATTTTAATTTTGATAGAATCTCACTTACATGCAAGTTTATACATTGAGCCTATTTTCGGGAGGTAATTTTTACACTGAAAGGCCCACTTTCACATCATGCTGGTGGTTCGAAAGCAGAACCAGAGCATAAAAGAGAAAGAGAGAGAGACGAATGTGTCTTCTTCAGATCCACTTCTTGGGGCCCAAGTCTCCAGAATAGCATTGTCAATCAGGAAGATAAACACAAGATCTGTGCTTTTTCCCTTCAAGGAGCCACTGGTGAGTGGCCTCAGTAGAGGGCTGCACTTGGCTCTCCCCTTCTGGGTGTCCTGTCTGTAATTGTCACTAATGCCAATTCATTAGGTATTTCATTAACTAAGCTGAAAACCTATATCCTGATCTTTAGCTGAAAACATCTCTGAATTAGATCATGAAAATTAGAATAAAACTCATTCGCCGGTGGCAATTAATGAGTCATGACTGACTAAGGAAGCGGGAGTAGGGCGGGCGAGAGTGGCTCTCCTTCCACGCTGCTGATAGTTAAGAGGAAGGGAAATTACACCGCATTTTGTGAGTTTGCTGGAGCATGAAGCCATCACAGCTGGGAGCCACCAGACTTCCTGACCCAGCTCCTGGGCTTCTGGGTACCGCCTTCCTTTCAGCATTCAAGGGGAAGAATTCCGAATGTGGGTAGTGGAGAATCATCCTCAGTGTGGAGACCCAGCCCTCAGTTGGTGGTGTTCTTTGCTGGTGTGCCAAGTAGAAGGCTCTTTATCTTCTAGTAGGTATGGAGGAGACAACCCCAGAGGTATGACTCCAATTTGCATCTCCTTCACAAAGGAAATTGAGGCCGGAAAAGTTAGGTGGCCTGTCCCTGGTTACACAAGTAATGTCCTGAAAGATGGGGACCCCAAGTCCAACCTCCCGACTCCAAATTCAATGCTCTTTCCTCTAAACCATGATGCCTGCCAACTTTTAGGCAACAATCCATACATCATTTAATACCTACTCTATGGGAGGTGGTGGGCAGATGATACAGACAGAAAGAAGGGTAACACATGGTCCCTGCCTTTCGGGAGCAAAGTATAATGAGGAGATACTGTCAGGCAACAGGCATTTAGAAAACAATGTGCCCCGAGAGAGGTAGGCAAACAGTACCCTTAGCATATAGAGGTCACAACCCTTTACTGCCTGGAAAAGTCTAGGAAGGAAATATTTCAATACAGAGATTTTAAGCATGAGATCATTAATTTGTGTCTGAGATTGGATTCACCCTATAAATAGACTCTAAAAGAAGAAACTGAGAGCAAGAAGTTTATTTGGGAAGGACATGAACGCCAGAGAGAGAACAAGGAATAGATAAAGGGAAGAAAAAGCAACCCATAAGGATGTATTATTAAGTCAGCTATCACAGTTTGTGCATAAACTCTGGGAACAGGTACCAAATGAGTGTCTCAGAATTATCTCACCTGAGGGGCGAGGGAGCTGGCCCACTCCCAAGTCAGGGTTGAGTTCCACTCCTGATGAGGAATGTTGAGTGCTCGGCATTTTCAGCCCTCTCTGGCTTGGTGAAAGCCTCAGGCACAGACATAGACCCTGACAGTTGCAAGATACATGAACGTGTGTAAGGTGTGAGGGTTATAGATGAGGCACTGGCAGCGTCCGCTTCAGTGGGCAGAAGGGGCTGGCCATTGCCAGCAATGCAGCAGCAAGGGGGCTCCAGGGAGCATGGTGTGTTGACAGCAAAAGAAGTAGAAAAATATTTGAAGCCTAAATTGCAGGAAGGAGAATGGGGGATGACAAGGACAAATGGGTATATAGGTGAGAGCATGGGGCTCTTTTATGTCTTGTTTCATAATCTGAATGGTTCATATTCTGTTGTCCTGGTTGATTGGGTCTAAGGCAGAGTAGGGAAGGAGTCTAGGATGGTTGCTGAATTTCTGGAAAAGGGTTTGGAGAAAGAGCTTGCCCACATCCTGGAGCAGCACAGACCAAGTCTTAGTCCATGCAGTTCTGATGGGATTGGGTGTGTTTTGGGCCATTGAGCCCCAGGAGGAGGGAGCAGGTGCAGGTCATTCTCCAGAATCCCCAGGCCTGACCATACAGCCATTCATGTCTAACTCACTGCACCTGGGTCTCACAGCAAGCCTGGGTCCTCAACAACTATCCCATGTCACAGTTGGGAAACTGATGGGTTGCGGGAGCTGCTGCCGCTCTCTCCCACTCCTCAACCCACTAGAGACCCCACTTGGCCACTCACAGGTCCCTCCTCCCTGTGCTCTCTTCCACCCAAGTATCTCACTGCCAGTGACCTTCCACCAAGACCTCATTTCACTGAAAACAATATTCGCTGCCCTCTGAACTTCTTAGTGTTTCTGCCTGTTTCTCTTTTTTTTAAACTTACATCCTAACTTGTCTCCTGGGCCTCAGTCTCCAGCCCTGGCAAATAAGAGGATTACGCTATGTCTGTAAGAGTCCCTAAGCTTTGGAATTTAAGTGCTTGCTTCTCTGTAGTCACATCAAAAAGGAGGTGGGGCTTCCCTGGTGGCACAGTGGTTGAGAGTCCGCCTGCCGATGCAGGGGACACGGGTTCGTGCCCCGGTCTGGGAAGATCCCACATGCTGCGGAGCGGCTGGGCCTGTGAGCCATGGCCACTGAGCCTGCGCGTCCGGAGCCTGTGCTCCGCAACAGGAGAGGCCACAACAGTGAGAGGGCCGCATACCACAAAAAAAAAAAAAAAAAAATAGGAGGCGATGCAGTGGAGAGGCGGAAGAGGGAATGACCCCATCTCCTTAGACAATCGGGAAGCCTTTATGAAGCTGTGTCATTTTAGACAGAGACACGGGAAGAGTAGGACTGCAGTGGGAAACCAAGAGATAGAGAAGAGGTTACATACGCCCGGATTGAAAGGAAGTGACCAGATGACATCTAGGGTCCTACCCAAGCATGCAAGTTCATGATTCTGGGTTTCTATGGATACCTAGGAATCAAGTAAACAAAAATCTCTAGCAGAGTGCTCCCAGAACTGCCTGTGGGTGAGGAGGTCAGCAGGCGACAATGACATCATTTCTGAAATTCAGTAGCTCCAGCCTCTGTCCCACCTGAGTCCTGCTCTAGAACTGAGAAGCCACGGGAAGTTGTTTCTTAACCATCAATGAGTTTAACTTGCATGCAGTTTTCAGGATTAGAAAAGACTCCTCTGACTATGAGCTTTAGCCCCCTGACATTTAGTAGATGCTCAATAAATTCCAGATGATGATTGTAATAATATTGATTTGTCTATAGAATTTCATGGAGAAATTCTATATGGATTCATCTACAGAATTTTCTGGAGACTTATGAAAACAAGTGAGATGATCCCCTGCATAAAATGATGTAGGAAGGGTCCTGCCCAGAGGCTGGGAAATGCACTGTTCAAGCTATGGAGCAGGATCTTGATGTGTGGTCCCTGAGCCGGCAGCATCAGCTTCACCTGGAAGAGGGGTAAAAATGCACATTCTCAGGCTCCACCCCAGACCTACTGAATCAGAAACTCTGAAGGTGGTGCCTTGCTCTTTGTCTTTTTGTTTGTTTGTTTGCTTGTTTGTTTGTTTTTGCGGTACGTGGGCTTCTCACTGTTGTGGCCTCTCCCGCTGCAGAGCACAGGCTCCAGATGCACAGGCTCAGCGGCCATGGCTCATGGGCCCAGCCGCTCCATGGCATGTGAGATCCTCCCGGACCGGGGCACGAACCCATGTCCCCTGCATCGGCAGGCGGACTCTCAACCACTGCGTCACCAGGGTAGCCCGTTGCTCTCTGTCTTAACAAGCCCTCCAAGTGAGTCTTGTGCTTACTCTGGTTTGAGAATCACTCTTTATTTTGAAGAATTTATGTAATGCCTCTGTATAAATGGATTTTACTCAATTTATTCAGAAAAGGAAGGAAGGGGAAAGGGAGAGGGAAAGAGAAGAAGAAGAAGGAGGAGGAGGAGGAGAAGAAGAAGGAGGAGGAGAAGAAAAAGAAGAAGGAGAAGAAAAAGAAGAAGGAGAAGGAGAAGGAGAAGAAGAAGAAGAAGAAGAAGAAGAAAGAGGAGGAGGAGGAGGAGGGGGAGGAGGTGGTGGTGGAGGAGGAGAGAGAAATTCTCTGGAGTCCCAGCATGACCCAGCCAAAAGGCCAGGTATCACTGAATCTGTCATTAGAGAGGAAGAGTTGGCCAAGGAGTGAAACAATAAGTACAAGGGCAGCAATATGGCTTCCAACCCTGGATCTGCAGGCAGTACCTTTGTCATTGTAGCCACGTCACTCAGCCTCTCTGAGCATCTGTGAGATGAAGGCTCCTGCCCACATGCTCTCCGGGAACGCATCCAGCCTGCCTGCCGCTGCCCACAGGGTAGATGCAGGATTTGCCCTCGGCCTCCATAAATAGAACCAGCCCATTCCATTGATTCCTGAGCAGGTGTCCACCCTAAACCATAATATCCTGTCCATCGGGTTCAAAAACATTTCCCAAACTCTTTCCCTCCATTCTACATTGTGGTCGAGACTGGAGCTCTTCTGCTCATGTGCTTGGCCTTATACATGAAGTGACAGCCCATCTACTTCCTTCTGGCATGACGCCCAGGGTTGCTTGCCTGGTCTCAGAGATGGACGGCAAACCATTTCAGCAGGTTATGCTTCCAAGTCCCGGAGCCAGGAGCCTCTGTCCGACAAGGTGATTGAGCTGGGGAGGCTGTGTGTTCAGCTCCCGCGGGACTCCCTTTTTCATTTACATTTCTAATTTCCAGGCTTGTCAACAGCTTCTGCCTCTCTTCTCCAAGAGGAATGGAAACTCAAAACCAAAAGGTAAGTCCCCTTGAAAACTGCATGGAGGACTCAGCAGCCTGGGCTGTGAGACTCCTATTTGCCTAGAGTGATGGCCTCCTCGTGCTCTGGGTCACAAGGGTCATCTTAGGAGCCTGCCGCCCTCAGGGCAAAATCACAAGGAAGGAGAGTGGACCCCTCCCCCCAGCTGTGTCCTGACCTAATGGCTCCCTCTCTCAACAGACCACCCAAAGCACCCTGGGTCTGTGCCACTCTTTTTTGAAACTTGAGATCTAACTCACATTCTGTAGAAGTCACCCTCTTTATGTATCACCCCAAAAGGAAATGCTGTACTCACTGGGCAGTTACCCGCTATGGCCTCCTACCCCAGCTCCTGGCTCCACTAATCTACTTCCTTTCTCTATGGATTTGCCTACTCTGGATGTTTCACACCAATGGAATCATATACTATGCAGCCTTTATGTCTAGCTTGTTTCATTTAACATAATGTTTGCAAGGTTCATTTATGTTATAGCAAGTATCCAAATGTCATTCATTCTTATGACTAAAAAATACTCCATTGTATGAATAAACCACATTTTATTTATCCATTCATCAGCTGACAGACATTTGTGTTGTTTCTAATCTTTTGGGTATTCAGAGTAATACTGATATAAACATTTGCGTGGCACATTTTGTGTGAACATAGTTCAGTTCTCCTGGGTGTATATCTAAAAGCGGAATTGTCATTATAAGTTACCTTATAAGTGGAGTTATAAGGTAACTCTACCTTTAACCTTTTGAGAAACTGCCAAAAGTTTTTCCAAAGTGGCTGCACTATTTTACATTCCCATCAGCAATGTATGCGGATTCCAATTTTTCCGTATCCTTGCCAACACTCGTTGTTTCTGTCTTTTGAGAACAGCCATCCTATGGGTGTGAAGTGGTACCTCACTGTGGCTTGAATTTGCACTTCCCTAATGACGGGTGATGTTGAGCATCTTTTCATGTACTTATTGCCCACTTGCCTATCTTCTTTAGAGCAGTGTCTATTCAAATCCTTTACCCATTTGTACATTGGGTTGTCTTTCTATTTTTGAGTTGTAAAAGTTCTTTATATATTCTGCATACTAGACTTTTATCAAATATATGATTTGAGGGACTTCCCTGGAGGCACAGTGGTTAAGAATCCGCCTGCCAATGCGGGAGACACAGGTTCAATCCCTGGTCCGGGAAGATCCCCCATGCCGCAGAGCAACTAAGCCCATGAGCCACAACTACAGAGCCTGCATGCCACGGCTACTGAAGCCCACGTGCCTAGAGCCCGTGCTCCGCAACAAGAGAAGCCACCGCAATGAGAAGCCTGCGCACCACAATGAAGAGTAGCCCCTGCTCGCCGCAACTAGAGAAAGCCCACGTGCAGCAATGAAGACCCAACACAGCCAAAAATTTTAAAAATATATATATATGATTTGAATACATTTCCTTCCACTCTGTTGGTATCCTCTGAAGTAAAAAAGTTTTAATTTTGATGAAGTCCAAATTTTTTCCCTTTGGTTGCTTGTGCTTTAGGTGTCATATCTAAGAAACCATTGCCTCATCCACAGTCATGAAGATTTACACTTAAGTTTTCTTCCAAGAGTTTTATAGTTTCAGCTCTTACACATAGGTCTTTGTTCCATTTTGAGGTAATTTCTTGTATAGGGTGTGAGGTAAGTGTCCAACTTCATTCTCTGGCATGTGGCTATCCCGCTGTCTTAGCATCATTTATTGAAGAGAATATTCTTTCCCTACTGAATTCTTGTGCTGCTCATAACTCCTCATAAATCCTGCCTCCTGTGATTTACTCCTTTGTGTGGGTTTCTCCAGTTAGTGTGGCTAAATGGTCAGTCCGCTGAGGGCAGGAACTGGGGACAAATCTTTAGCTCCCCCATGAGGGCTATTGAAACCCTCTGTGTGCACGCATTAATTGATGAGTCATTCTGGAAATTGCTGCAGAGTGATGCCTCCCTTCTAAAAATGTTTCACCTAGAGGCCCCAAGTTTCCTAATGGCCCACACCAACATGAATTTAGTTTAATGACGTTTAATAAAGTTCGATCCAGAAGCAGACATGGGGAAGAGTGGGGGACAGTGGCTTCAGATGAATTTGTGCTCCAAACCTGATGGGACAGCCCGTGAGTGCTTCAAGGGGAGGTCCTGGCAACCTGGTCCCTTCATCCTCACCCCCAACTGCTCAGAATGATCCAGAAACACCAAGGAGGATGGGCCTTCCCACTCAGCCAGTGAGATCAAGGAGGGAGGGGAGATTTAAAGGCTGTGCAAGGGAAAGCCAGACAAGGACGCGGGGAAAAAGTATTTAGAGACTGAAGAGCCTGCCAATAGAAAGGCCTAGAGGGACAGAGACATGGAGGGCAAAAGGGGGTCATGGCGCTGGCGACCTGAGAGATGGTCATTGCTCAGCTGCTCATGGAAGGTGGGTCTCCAGACCACCTACCTATATGGGAAGCTGCCCTGGGAAGGCCAACTGACCAACAAGGAAAATAAAAGCAGCCTCTGCCTATTCCTGGCAACCAATTGTTAAAATAATGGGTTTATGTTTCAAAGGTTACTTTCCC
Organism: Mesoplodon densirostris; assembly: GCF_025265405.1. Taxonomy (NCBI): domain Eukaryota; kingdom Metazoa; phylum Chordata; class Mammalia; order Artiodactyla; family Ziphiidae; genus Mesoplodon; species Mesoplodon densirostris. The sequence goes on along the minus strand of NC_082676.1, from coordinate 39,637,635 downwards.
CATGTTTGATCAATAAAATGTTCTTTAGATCAATACAAATGTAATTTCGCTGCTGGCAGCCATTTACAGCGTGCAGTGTAGGAGTCACTGCCCAGCGATCTCAGCTCGGGAGCACCATCCAAGCTCGGGGCTCCACTAGCAGTGGGTTGTGCTTGAGAACAACAAGGATAAGCAAATAAGATTACCAGCCAATAAGCTAGATGTTGGCACCAATGTGTTGGTGTCTGCATTCATCTCTTCAACTCGAGGCTTTCAGTAGAAAGAATCTGGCTCTCCTAAATTTGTTTTTAAAATGAGATAATAAGAAGAGTGGAATTGATGATGTTTATTTGGCACTTGCCATGTGCCAGAAACTATTCTAAGTGCTTTCTGCAAGTTAACTTATTTGAATCTGTCATAAACCCAATGAAATCACCCCATTCTCACCTCCATCTTATTGATCAGGATATTCAGGCACAGAGAGGTTGAATAACGGGCGCCAGGACACAGAGCTGATAAGGAGCTAGGCTGGGATTCGAACCCAGGAAGTCTGATGACAGAGGCTCTAAGTGCTGTACTGAGTCCTCCCTCAATCTGAGTGCTACCTGTAGTCCCTGATATTTACTTATTAGATGCTCACCACATGCCACACCTGCCGGGCACCGTGCTTTATACTCTCACAAGGTTTATGGTCTTTATTCCACTAAACCCTTTTTCTATAGATGAGAAACTGAGGCTAAGAGGAGAGCCATAACTTGCCCAAGGTTTTATTTCCAGGAAGCAGCAGAGCTAACGTTTGAAACCAGGCCTCCTGAGGCCAGTGCCGCTGTGTTTTACACTCACCTTCAAGAAGGCAGTCAAATGGAGCTTCAGCAGCCACCTGGTGAAGGACCAAGGGAGCTCAAAATGAGGGAACAAACCCGCGGGCGCAGACTAAGTGAACCAGAGGCTCCCGGGGACCCCCCCGCAATGTGAGCGTTCAGCCACAGGACTGCTTAGAGAAAGCCCACCCAACTCAAATCCCTGCTCATGCTATGGCTTTGCTGTCCACCTGCTGGAGAATCTGAGTGTCTCACTGGCTGAGCAACAGATTAGCCTGAGTTTGGTTTTCAGACATTCTCTGAGCCCTTGCTTTTACCGCTGGCACAGGCAGGCCTCTGAGTGAATGTGACTCTGGATGTTGCTCTGCTTTCTAGGTGGTTAATCTTCATGAAGATGGAGCAGGTAGTGAGTCGAGAGCCCTGGATTGGGAGCCAGAATGCAAGGATTCTGCCCCCAACTCAGCAGCGTGTGTGAGTTCACCAGGTCACACTGTCTTGTCTCTGAAATCATGAACTTGGACCACTTCATCTCTAAAGTGTTTCCCAGCTCCAGCACTGCAGGAATCAGTGGAAAGGGAGAAGGCCAGTGCTGCTGAGATAGAGATGAACCTTTCATTCATTTGACAATATTTATTGAATGCCCATCATGTACCAGACATGGAGTTCAGCAACGGGCAACATGGACGACATTCCTTGTCCTTGTGAAGCTTAAATACTAGTGATTGGTGAGATGCCAGACTCATTCATTTCATTCATTCATTCATTCATTCATTCAATGATCACCTATCATGTACAGGTGCAGGGGCAGGTACTAAGGTTTCAAAGGTGAGAAGGTCAAGGCCCTGCCCTGGAAGCACTGAAATTTTAGTAGGGAAGTAAGACGTGTCAACAAACATGTCTTCATGTTGAGGTTGTGACCAAAGCCATGCTTCATCTAAATCTATCCCCAGCGTCGTATAAGAACATGCCAGAGAGCAGGGTTTAAGATCCAGCACCAAAATGGGACAGGAGAACACGGAAGCCAGGGAGGAGGGCAGGAGGCCACCTGGCAGAATCCCCTGGGTCGGGGCAGGCACCCACAGGAGCCTCTTCCATATGCTGACCTTGAGCAAACGTTTATGCCTGTGTTAGCTGAATGAAAGGGGCTCAAACAGGGCAGACCTCAGACCTTGCTCCGTCTTTGCCCCAACTCTGCAGTCTCAACGAGCATGGAGCAATATGCAAGCAAGTTCTAACCCTTCTCTGAAGCTCATCAAGCTGTTAGATGGTGGCCACTCTCTGCACCTGTCTCCACTCCTACTTGGGCCGTTTAGTTTGCCGGGTTTCCCCAGAGCACCAATCCCCCAGGAAGGGGAGCCCTGTGTTGCACCCCAGCCAGCCTAGGTATCTTTCACCCCACTTCCTGGGAGCCAGAATTCATTCGTGCTCCCCCTTACCTCTCCAGGGCATGGCTGAGAACTGTAACTTCCACTCTGTCTTCTCAGCATTCTTCCACCTTTCCTCTCACTTCTCTTTCCCCGAGGCTCAATAGCCCTTTGATCTCAGTGGCGACAAACCCTGACACCATCATCTAGTTAAGAGAGACGACCTTTGACAGGTCACTTCCCCTCTGCTGACCTCAATTTCCCCATCTGTACAACCAGACTAACCTCACCTGTCTGGATGACCTGACAGAGCTATATTGAAAAGCAAACTTAATTGATAGGAAATAATAAGCTAGGAAGCATTATGTGTGGAGATAGAGGATATTACAAGACCCAGATATTACACCCCAGAGCAGCAAGAGGTAGAGATTTGGAACCACTTCTTTCCACATTGAAAGATACAGATTAGCAATCCCTGAGAATCCCATGTGTGCCAGGCACTGGGAGAGCTGCTTTCGTGTCCCTAATCTCATTGGAACATCACATCATTCCTTTCCATTTATAAATGGAGGGACATAGGCTCTGGGAAGTGATATATTTTCCCCCAAAGACACAGAGCTTAAGCGAAGGATCTGGCTCTTTAAGCCACAGTTACCCAGAGCACGAAACTCTCATCCACATGGTCTCTGGAAAAATACAAAATGTGCGTGTTCCTACCTTTAAATATAAAGCCGCTGCTTTCAGACCCAATTAGGAGCAGGTAATTACCTGTGGGAAGTGGGGAGTTGGGCAGTCTGCCGGATCGAACAGAGAGTCCGTGAGCTAGTCTTTTCTAGTTATCAATAAAATGCTACAACAAAATCATTATCTGGCCATGTGTTGATTAAATATTTCATCCAGCCCTGGATGGAAAGTAGCCACAATCACCCCTCTAAGATAATGCTGTGCATTGGTGTTGTGGCTTCACTGCCTGTTTTTGGCAGAAACGTGCCCTGCTAGAGGTTGACCCAGTTTTCCCAGACTTCCGTAAAGAGGACGGTATAATCTCACAATCCTCAGCCCTCCCACCCAGGGCCCTTGTTCCCTCCCCTGGAGACTCAGCCTTCCTGAGTGAGGCAGGAAGAATTTCCACTGCCTGAGCCCTGGAGCTGGAGGCCAGGGGGATTAAGCCAGCTGCCGTTGTCAGGTGGCGGGTGCACTGGAGGAAGCCCCTGGCATCCCACGCTCCCTGGATCTCACCAGTCCAGAAGAAGTACCTGGGATTCCAGCTCAGCTTTCCGGCCCAGCCCTACAGGGACTTGCCAGGAATGTGTGCTCAGCCTGGATCACAGCCTGTTTGGTGAGGTCAGCTGTGTATGGTCCAACCTCTTCCCCTGGAGACTAGGTTCTGCTCACCTGTGTCACCTGTGACACCTGTGACCGTCATGATCCTGCTGTCTTCTGATTCTGAGTATTGTCTGTCTCTTGGTCACGGGCACCTGCCTGAACCACACCTGAGCTAGTTGACCCTTGATCTCCATGGACCCACTGCTGGCGGTCCACATCAGGGCCAAGAAATAAAAGGTCACTTAGCCCCGCCTTTCTCCTGCTGCACCAGCCTGAGCCTCCAGGGTCCCAGCCTGCTTCCTAGGAGAGCCAGCGGCGCTCCATGCCTCTTCCCCCTGCTTTCCCAGAGTAGCTGGCTTCCTGCTTAAAGGACATTTGAAAGTCACTGAGCGAGCAAAGGACACTTGAACGCTGCCTGGCCCTTTTTCCCCTGGGGCTCTTTCTGTCTTGGCAACTTCCCACTGTTTTACTTGTTCCTTGAAACAGACATGTCACTGCAGTATCCAGGGGGGCTGACGTGCCGGCAGACTGCTTGTTATTGTAAGAAACAGCTGCCTTCAGTTTTGGGATTTTCCTGGAAAGGCAAGAGGAATAGAAATAGGGGGATGTTCACCCTCCACTGTGGGCAGGGGGAGAGAGTCAAATGTAGTTTGCCATTAGCAGGAGGTTTTCCATTTGAAACACCACCTGAATTAACTGCAAAGAGTGATGGGCCAGGAGATGCTCTTGCCCACCCCTACCACACCTTCCTCAGGCTTCATTCCCTCACTCATCAGTGCTTGAATTGGTGGACTCAGCAAAGCAGTTCGTCCTTCCCAGTGGGGATGAGCACCAGCCAACCTTTTGAGGGCCTGGTTAGAAGAAACAGGTGAAAGAAGGAAAAATTTGGCCCTTCCTGTCTGACTGCTGGAGCTGGGACATGCATCTTCTCCTGCTCTCAGCACTCCTGGTTCTCAGGTCTTCAGACCCAGACTGGAATCTGCATCGTCTGCCTCCCCAGTTCACAAGCCCCAGTTCACTTAGATTGAATTACAACACCAGCCGTCCTGGGTCTCCAGCTTGCAGGTGTCCGATTGTGGGACTTCTCAGCCTCCATAATTGCACGAGCCAATTCCTATAATAATGATTTAAATATAGAGGATATAGATATAGATATAGATCCTACTGGTTCTGTTTCTCTAGAGAAGTCTGCTTAGTACATCCCATATGTTTGAGGGCTTTCCTTACCATGCTGTCATCCCATCACCCAAGCATCTGAGGCCATCCTCAGGGAATCTTGCCTCAGTGGGGAATTTGCCCTCTGGTCGAACATAAAGCAGTAAGAAGATGGTGGGCCTTGCAATCTGGCTCTGTGCTCACATCATGCGGACCTGCAGGAATTCTCAACCTAAAGATGTTTGCAAAGCTGCTTCCGTTCAGCCCTGGACACCGAGGTAGGGAGGAGAAAATGGGAGAACATAAAGTTCTGCACAACAGAAAATCACGCTAGAAAGCTGTGAAAATCATGTACTCTTTTGAGGCGTAATGGTTTTAATTTTCTCAGGCCCTGATCTCCCTGGCAACAATTTAGAAGTGCAGAAGCATTCATGAATCAAAGTTGGGCACGTCTGCATGTTTAATTATGTGTCATGGGATGGGAACCTTCCTTTTGATCTTAGAGTTTAAAGGGATTTAGGCTTTAACAATTACATTTTTTTTCTCCTCCCAAAGTCAACGTGGGCTATTGAATAGTATCAGTAAGGTTGGGGGTGGGAGAGGTTGCTGAGAAAGTCAGGGGGGATTTCTGTTCTGTCCGGGATGCTGTGATATACTGACCACGTGCTCCTATTCTTGGGGAATGAGTGAGCTGGGGAGGATGCTCCCCCCATGCTGTGAGCGTCCCTGTCACCAAGGCCCCTGGCACACTCCAGAGGATGCTGGGCCTGCAAAGACCAGAGCTTAGATTTAAGACAGGTTAGGCCACAACAGTGAGAGGCCCACATATCGCAAAACAAAACAAACAAACAAACAAAAAGATGACCTCTGATGAACCTCCAAGTCTCCCCAGCGACAGATTGATTCTAGATTGATTCCACCTTCAGGACAGATGTTACTGACCACCTAACATCAGATGTGAGATGGATTTCAGGCACAAATGGAAGGTGGTTAATCCTCCATAGAATTTGGATTGCTCTTCTTTCTTTTTCTAAACCTTCTTTTCCCTCTTTCTTCACCTCCACCCCTTCCTTCTTCACCCTACTCCTTACTTATTTGCTCCTTCCCTCCCTCCCACATATAATGTATTTCAGTGATTCTTCTGAGCCCTCCATTAGGGGAACACTTATATAGGACTTGTCAAAACACTTAAGGTTTGGATATAGAGATTCGTCACCCTTTCAGTGAAGGATTCAGGTGGGCCCAGAAGTACCACAGCATTGACACAAAGGTTATTAGCATCTACAATCCCACCTCAAAGGAACTGACCTCAACTGTTTTTTCAGCTATGCATTCACTCAGATGGAAACCCATCTCTTTATTTACTGAGTCAGTATGCCAAAGTCATGAGTCTGTGAGGCCAGACTGTTTGTGTTTTTTCCTGACTCCACCATGTACACTCTCTCACTATGCCTCAGTTTCCTCATCTGTAAAATGGGCACGAACAAAAACCCTCACTGGGTTACAGTGAAAATTTAAAGATAATCATTTAAAGTGCTTGGTTCAGTTCGTGGATATAACAAACCACTCTTAAATTTAGTGACTTAAACGGGGTTTGCAAAGTTTTTCTGTAAAGGGACAGATAGTAAGTATTTTCAGCTCTGTTACAATGACCCAACTCTGTTGTTATAATGGGAAAGCTGCTCTAGACAGTACGTAAACAATCAAGTGAGGCTGTATTCCAATAAAACTGTATTTACAAAAGCAGGAGGCAGGCCAGATTTGGCTGATGGGCTGTGGTTTGCCAAGCCCTGACTTCAAACAAAAACCATTTATTTGCCTCCTACTTCTATGGGTTGATGATTTGGATGAGAACCCACTATGCGGTTCTCCTGGCCTTGGCGAGGCTTACTCATGTATCCACAAGCAGCTGCCAGGCCAGCTGGGGCTGGCTGGTCTAAAACGGCCTCAGCTGCTCCCTGTGGCCCCTCATCTTCCAAGAGGCTAGTCTGGGCTTGTTCAAACGGAGGTTGGGCAGGGCTCCGAGAGATGCAGCCGAATTGTGCAAAGTCTCTTGAGGCCTAGGCATGCCCCTGGCTGTCACTTCTGCCACATTATATTTGGTCAAAGTAAGCCACAGGGCCCGCCCAGTGATTGGGAAACTGACTCTATCACTTGATGGAAGAGCTGCAAATTCACATCGCAAAAATAGAAGATATACAGGAGGGAAATTATCACCGCCATTTTTGCAAACAACCTACAAATTAGCATGTAGGAAGTGCTCCATAAAAGTTACCTGTTAGCACGAACCTCTTCTGTATCATGGTTGTGGCAGAAAGAGAAGAGATTATTCAACCATGAAGTCCTAGCTTTGAGATGCTCACCATCCAAAATGTCAAGTAACAATCACAAAGAATAAAAATAAGAAGTGACTCTGCAGCATGGGTTTCAAAGCTCAAAAAATATAAGCAACTAAAAAGCAGAAGATAAAAAGTTTATGGTAAGTTTATGCACCCCTTAGGGACTGTAATCTCAGAGCCCTTCATGACAAAACAGTATTACGTAGTATTCTAGGCTCCGGACACCCGAGCTGAGAATAACATAGCCCTCAATCTCATGATAGAAGATTCGCCACCTTCCTGATCTCTGAAGGAGAGAGAGCCCCAGCATTAGCTAATCCACTGATTTCCTGATCTCAAGTACACTAGCAGAAGGAATAGAGGGGAAGTTGTTAGATGCGAGCCATGAAAGTAGAAGAGATCAACTGGGACAGCATCTCAGGTAGAGAGATCAGTAAGTGCAAAGTCCTTGAGATGGGAGCATGCCTGCTGCATCCAAGGGACGGTTAAGAGACTGGTGTAGCTGGGTCAGAGACAGAAAGTAGGACAGTGGTGATAGATGGGGTTCCAGAGTAGCAGTAATTGGGGCCAGATCATCCTATAAGGGCATAGACTACAGGAAGACAAGGGTCAAAGCAGGAAGGCCAATTAAGAGAGATGCTGATGGCTTGGTCCTAGGATGGTGGAGGTTGGAAGAAGTTGTTGGATTCTAAATATATTTTGCATATAGAATAGGCAGGATTTGCTAATATATTAGTTATATGGAGTAAGAGAGGAATCAGGGACAACTCCAAGGTTGTTGACCTGAACCACTGTAATGCTAGAGGTGCCATTTATCCATGCATCCATCCATGCAAACACCCATGCCTCCATCCACCCATCCATCCATCCATGCATCCACGCATGCATCCATCCTTCTCTCAATCTTTCCATCCATTCATCCATCCACACATCCACCCATCATCACAAAACATTAATAGAGCACTTCCTCAAAGCCATGCCAGGTCATGTGAAAACATAGATAAAAGGTACATGTTCTCCCCAAAGTCCACATATCACTTAATAATAATATCTAATACTTATATGTTTCTATATGACAGGCACTGTTCTAAGTGTTCTACAAATATTAACTCATTTATCCCCCCAAACAATTCTAAAAGGCACTATTATTATCCCCATTTCATATGTGAGGAAGCTGTCCTTAGAATGTGCAGACTCAATCTGACTCCTGTTTCAACATTATGCAAATAGCCCTGGTTAGGTTACAGCAGTGTAGATTTGAAACAAATACTTTTCAGGATGAATTTTTTTTTTTTTTTAGTAAAAATATTTCTTTCAGGCGACGCTGTAGAGAGGAAAGAGTATTAATCTAAAATTCAAGAACTTGGGTTCTGTGGTTAGCTGTATGGCTTTTGACAAGTTCCTTCTCCTCTCTGGGCTTCACTTTTCTCTTCTCTAAAAGAGGATTGTATCTAAGTGCGGTGGGACAGGGTGGGGGGGAAGGACAGTGGTGGTAATGACTAGATTTATCGGAATCAATTAATACAGTTGTGCAGGTAGTACACTGCACAACTCCCAGGGCCACCACGTACATAGGCTAAAGGTGAATGGGGTCACCTGATATTGTTCAACATGATGGCCCTTCTCTTAGGTGCTTTCTGCCTTTAATGATTTTGTAATTTGGTGATAGTTTCCTCTATTCAGAAATGATACACTATTCTTCGCATTGATGGGGGACCATATTTTCCCCCCCAAGTTTTCTAGCCTCTCTAAATTTGGAGTACAACTTAATTGCACTCAGAACTTTCCATGCAGAAAACAATCTTCTCCAAACTCCTTCAGCATCTCTGCTTGTTTTCAAAATTTCCCGAGAGAAATCTCCCCGCTGTGGAGGAATTTGTGCCTACTGAAACAGGCAGAACAATGTGAAATTCTGTATCTTCACAGTTGAATAATTTCAAGCCAATCCCAAAGTGCATTGGTAGTAGGATAGGAAAGGAATCTGCCATGGAGGCATGTAAGCAGCCTTAGGCAAGAGCAAAGTGGGGGAATCCCACTATGCCACATGTTCCAGGGACCCAGAAAAGAGTAGTAATATGCCTCATCACCCCCCCCTTCTCCTTTCTCTTCAACTCACTGACTGATGCCTGAAATCTTTTTTATTAAAATTCAGCATTTGGAGACTTCTGCTTCTACTGTCAAGATACAAATGTACCATTCAGACTGAGTTTCCTCAGTTGAGAACCTAGGTATCAAAGTATTCTAATAAATAGTAAAAATCTAAAAGTGAATAAAACATCATCTTAATAGAGTTTCTTCCATTACGCAAGTATCATGTGCTCATTATAGAAACTTTAGAAAATACAATTTTAACATAGTACTTTTTGGTTTTCTTCGGTGTTCCCATTTCTCTTCATTTTAAATTTTATACAGTTTTTATTTTTGCCTTCTTTGAATCTATTCGACAGAATCACCCAGGATATAAATTTTATGAATATTTTAGCTTTTTATGGACATATTACACTACCAAATGTAATATAGATAGCTAGTGGGAAGCAGCCACATAGCACAGGGAGATCAGCTCGGTGCTTTGTGACCATCTAGAGGGGTGGGATAGGGAGGGTGGGAGTGAGACGCAAGAGGGAGGAGATATGGGTATATATGTATGTGTATAGCTGATTCACTTTGTTATAAAGCAGAAACTAACACACCATTGTAAAGCAATTATACTCCAATAAAGACGTTAAAAAATTTTTTAAAATAAATAAAAAGACTAAGAACCTCTAAATAAATAAATAGCGTATGGTTATGTTATAAACAATTTATCCCATATTATCACAGCCTCTATTAAAAGTTTTACTGAGATAACTATGGATTCACGTACAGTTGTAAGAAAAATACAGAGTGCTCTTCACCCAGTTTCCCCCAGTGGTAACACCTTGCAAAAATATAGTAGAATATTATACCAGAATACTGACACTGACACAATTCACTGACCTTATTCAGATTTCTCCAGTTTTACTTATAACTCATCTGTGTCTGTGTGTGTATGTGTGTGCATTTAACTTAATACAATTTTATCAGACATGCAGATTCCTATATCCATCACAATCGAGATACTGAACAGGTCCATCACTATAAGGATTTCCCATGTTGCCCTTAGATAACCATACCAACCTCTCTCCTTTTCCCACCCCAGTCCCTAACTCTTGGCATTCACTAATCTGCTTTCCATTTCTAAAATAGTGTCTTTTCAAAAATATTCTATAAATGGAATCATGCAGTATATAACATTTTGTGGTTGACTTTTTTTCTCTCAGCATAATTCCTGGAGATTCATCTAATTTTTTTCATGTATCAATAATGTATTCCTATGGAAAACAGTGTGGAGGTACAGAGGTTCCTCAAGAAATTAAAAATAGAATTACCATATGATCTAGCAATTCCACTGCTGGGTATATATCTAAAGGAAATGAAATCAGTGTCTTGAAGAGATAACTATATCTGCACCCACATGTTAATTGCAGCATTAGTCACAACAGCCAAGATATGGAAACAACCTAAGTTTCCATCAACGGATGAATTGATAAAGCAGCTGTGATACACACACACACACACAATGGAATACTATTTAGCCACGAGAGAAAAGGGAATCCTGAAATTTGCAACATTATGCTGAGTGAAATAAGCCAGACAGAGAAAGACAAATACTGCATGGCATCACTTATATGTGGAATAATTTTTTTAAAAGTCAAAGTCATAGAAATAGAGAGTAGAAAAGTAACTTCCAGGGGCTGGCTTTGGGGGCGGGGGGAGAAATAGGAAGAGATTGGTAAAAAGGTACAAACTTTCAGCTATAGGATGAATAAGGGAAAAACAATCATTTGTTCCTTTTTATTGCTGAGTAATACCTCATGCTATGTATGTACCATAGTTGGTTTAAACATTCACCTGTTGAAGAATATCTGTGCTATTTCCAGTTTGGGGCTCTTAGTAATAAAGCTGCTATATACAGGATTTTTTTTTTGGTGGACATAAGTTTTCATTTCTCTGAGATAAATGTCAAGAGCACAATTGCACGATCATGTAATACTTTCATGTTTAATTTTATTAGAAACTGCCAAACTATTTTCCAGAGTGGCTGTACCATTTTACACTCTCACCAACAATGACGGATTCAGTTTCTCCATATTCTCACTAGCATTAAGCGTTGTCACTCTTTTTTATTTTGGTGATTCTGATAGATGTGTAGTGATATCTCATTGTGGTTTAATTGGGGGGATCTTTTTAACTACAAGTTCAATTTTTTAACCGTTAGAGGGCTATTGAGATTATCTGCTTCGTCTTGGTTGAGTTTTGGCAGGATACAGCTTTTGAGGAATTGGTCTATTTCTTCTAAGTTGTTTAATTTATGAGCTTAACTTAAAGCTTTATAGTATTTCCTTATAACTTGTTAATGGCCCCAGAATCTTTAGCGATATACCAGAATATGTAGTGATATTAGTAGTATATCACATTCTTGATATTGGCGATTTGTGTCTTCTCTTTTTTTAATTTTTGTCAGTCTTGCTAGAAATTTTTCTAGCTTCCTAATATTTCATTGTGTAGCTTTGAAAGAGTTTTATAGTCCAAGTGTTCAGTAATAGGGAAATGGTTCTTCCTAAAAGAAAACTCTCTATGCATAAAAGTTATTTCCATAATTTGTATTCTAAATCATAGGGTATATTCCCAGACTGGAAACAGTGTTTCCAAGAGTACATTTTTCTTAAATAAATTTATTTATTTATTTATTTATTTATGGCTGTGTTGGGTCTTTGTTTCCGTGCGAGGGCTTTCTCTAGTTGTGGCAAGCAGGGGCCACTCTTCATCGCCGTGCGCGGGCCTCTCACTGTCGCGGCCTCTCCTGTTGCGGAGCACAGGCTCCAGACACGCAAGCTCAGTAGTTGTGGCTCACGGGCCCAGCTGCTCCACAGCATGTGGGATCTTCCCAGACCAGGGCTCGAACCCGTGTCCCCTACACTGGCAGGCGGACTCTCAACCACTGCGCCACCAGGGAAGCCCCTCCAAGAGTACATTTTTAAAGGTTCCCAAGTAGTACATCTTGACAGTGTTCTGATTATTGTTAGCTGTGTCACAAACCACCCTACACTTGGTGGCATAAAACAGCAATCACATATTGTCTCACATGTTACTGTGTTTAGTTGAGTGGTTCTCACTCAGAGTCTCTCACATGGTTGCAGTCAGACCATGGCTGCGGCTGGAGTCACACTGAAGGCTTCCTCATTCACATGCCTGGTAGGTGACGCTGGCTGTGAACAGGGGCCTCAGCCATCCTATTGACCTGAACAGCTCCATTAGGTTTTTCCATGTGGCCTGGGATCAAACCTGTAGCTGGATTCCAAGAGCAAGTGTCCCAAGAGAGAGCCCAGGCTGCTGCTGTCTTGCCTCTTATGACCTAGCCCTGGATGTCACACATCATCACTTCTGCCAAATTCTATTTGTGAGAAGTCAGTCACTAAGACCAGCTCATATTCAAGAGGAAGGGAATTGGACTTGATGGATGGAGTGTCAACAGATTTGAAAACATATTTTAAAGTCACCACATAGAGGAAGGGAAGGAGTGGGGAGTGGCTGGCCAGAGAGGGGAGAAACATGGCAGATGGAGATATTATAAGTACTCAGTGGCCAGATCTGTATGCAAGAGAAGAAAAGGTAAGACAAACCTCACCTACTGCAGGATAGGACTTGGTAGGTGAGCTATAGGAGTAGCCCTCTGCAATTTGTATAATGACACCCGGGAATCATAAAATCCCTTGACATGAAAAAGTGGCTTCTTTCAACCAACGGGGTGAATTCTGCATTTCTTATTAGATTAGAAAGACTAAATTTCTCTAGAAATTTCTGGACTAGGTGCAGAAAAACTATGGCTGTGGTGTATTTTTGCATACACCCATGCTTTAATAAGCTCCTCTCTACGTAAAACCTTATTATATTTCTTAGAGAAATCAATGACAAGTTATTGACTGTAGCACCCGGAACAGAACATTTCCAGTGGTATTTGGCATAATAAGAGTACAATAGGGACATTGTGAGATCCTGACTAAGGTGGCCTAGATGTTCAGTTCGAATATTTCATCCCTGTAATGACTCAGGCAGCAGGAGGGAGGCGTGAGCTTGTGCTAGCAGTTTGCATGTCTCATGTCCTGATTAGATGATGAATGTAGCTTTTTGATGGATGATGCACTTATTTTTTTGTTCCAAAGTCTCCTACCTTTTAGGAGAATTCTATGTAATAGGTTTAATAATTAAACTAGGCTTGGATGTAGACAGAAAACAGTGTAGTCTATCGACCACTGAACTTCAAATTTAGACTCCCTGTTTTGTCCTCTGTCTCCATTTATGCTACATGAAATTTCAGTTAGGTTCTCCAGCTTTTCAGCTCAGTCTAGGATAATAAAGCATCCCTCAATCATTTTCAGGCAAAAAAAAAGATATAATAATAAAGAGTGTCATTTTCTAGGGATTTTTAAAAATCTCGTCTACAGTCATATCCAAACGCTAAACTATCATTCACTTATTCTGTTTTCCTTCCCCCAGATCAGCCCTTCCCTGGGCAGCTGGGCAGAGGAGCCGTGGGTCTTTACCTCCTCCCTTTGTTTTCACTCCATCGCTTTCTGGATGTAATTTGGGTCTCTGCAGGGCTGGAAAGAAATTAGGGAGGAGAGGCAAGGGGCAGGAAACTTCTTTCTTGACTGATACCATTGTGATACCATTGGATCTTCTGGGTGTAGCAATTCTCTTTTTCTTGGGGGCTTTGGAGTGTTCTTTGGAGACACTTCCCCCATCACCAGGAATCCCTCTAGTCTGCATTTCCCTTAAGGGGACAATTCTTCCTCCCTCTGGTTACTCACAGCTTTGCCCTCCACTCCGAGCCTGAAGTCCACCCTCTGTTGGGTCACCTTGTCCTGGTTGGGAAGAGTCCTGTTAGCAACTCTACATCTGGCACACAGAGACCGCCCTAGCTTTTGCCCTTCCTACTCTGGCTTTTCCAGTATAGTCCTGTCTTTGCCGTGGGGCCAGGCAGTGAGAGTTCAAGAACCACTCCACAGCCCCTCAGGCACAACTGGATCAGGCACCTAGCTCCTAATGACCCCAACTCCAGGGTCACATGGAATACCCTCATGTGATGCTCTCCCAGCCCTTCTGATCTGAGGCCCCCCCATGGGGAGAGGAGGCAGAACACACTAATGACTCTACAAAGCAATCCTCCACATCGTCCTTAGCCAAATTCTATATAGGTAGCCTGTGTCGTGGGACCACTGCTGGCTGAAGCAGGCTCACCATCTCTTAGCACATCCTGTGCCTGGTGTGAGACCATGCATCTTAATTAAGGATGTTCATGTACTCGGCAACTCTCATGCTGTTCCTGGCCTCTGTCATCTCTGCAAAAAGTCTGAACAACACAGTAACATCTATTTAAACACAATTTTTCTTTGACATCTCACTTCACTGGAGATACTGTCTAGGAAGCAAGGAAAAGAAGACCCTAATAGAAAGAGACTTGGCAAGCTCCTAAAATGAGGGATGTTAAGGAAACCTTACTGTTTGTTTCAAGCCTCAGACAAACCATTTCATGTGATCATCTTTTTGTTTGTTTCAAATTATATTTATTTTATTATTAACAGGGTTAAAACTTCTTTTTGAAAGTCATTACCCATTTTTTATTTCCTTATAAATCACCCATTAATGAGCCAAACCCATTTTCTTATTGCTTAATAAGAGCTTTGTATCTTTAAAAAATTAATTAATTAATTAATGGCTGAGTTGGGTCTTTGTTGCTGCGCATGGGCTTTCTCTAGTTGCGGTGCACAGGGGCTACTCTTCGTTGTGGTGCACGGGCTCTAGGCGTGCTGGCTTCAGTAGTTGTGGCTCACAGGCTCTAGAGCGCAGGCTCAGTAGTCGTGGCGCACCGACTTAGTTGCTCCGTGGCGTGTGGGATCTTCCTGGACCAGGGCTCAAACCTGTGTCCCCTGCATTGGCAAGTGGATTCTTAACCACTGCACCACCAGGGAAGCCCTAGCTCTTCGTATCTTAAGGATCTTATCCAACCTTTCATTAGAGGCATTTTAATTAATTTATTTATTTCAATTGTTTTTCTAAGTTAGGAGATTGGATTTTATTTAATGTGTAATGAGAAGCCATTGGTGGATTTTTATGTATGGGGATGACATGATCTTATATTTTGATTAAAAAATGTTTTAAATATCAACTATCTTGGGGCAGAATTCACACACAATTAAATGTACTTATTTTAGGTCTACAGTTTGATGTCTTGACAAATTTATACGTCTACGTAATCACCACCCCAATAAAAATGTGTAACATTCCTATCACTCCAGAAAGTTCCCTCTTGCCCCTTTACAGTCAATCCTCCCATCCCCACCCCAATCCCAGCCCTCAGCGAGAGCTTCTGTAAACCTTTCAGCCAGTTTCCCCTAATGTTAACATCTTACATAACCAATTATACCTCAATAAAGCTGGGGGAAAAAAAACTAAATTAAATTAGCAAAACAGGGCTTCTCTGGTGGCGCAGTGGTTGAGAGTCCACCTGCCGATGCAGGGGACACTGGTTCATGCCCCGGCCCGGGAGGATCCCACATGCCGCGGAGCGGCTAGGCCCGTGAGCCATGGCCGCTGAGCCTGCGCGTCCGGAGCCTGTGCTCCGCAACGGGAGAGGCCACAACAGTGAGAGGCCCTCATACTGCAAATAAATAAATAAATAAATAAATAAATAAATTAATTAATTAACAAAACAAATGCAATCTTGAATTGGATCCTGGGACAGAAAAAGGACATTAGTGTGAAAATAGTGAAATCTGATTAGAGTTTGGGTAATAACTTCATGTGATCATCTTAAACATCTAAGGACAGTGTAGGCTCTTCGTTGAGTGTATCTGCCTCCTGGGATCCAGCCTGTTTGTTCAGTGCCCAAGTATCAGTCACTTGTAGTTAGGACCAGGGTGAGGCTCTCTCCCACCCACGGAAGAGTTGAACCACGACAGCAGTCCCTTTTGTGACAAATGTAAACAAACTGCTTTGCAAGGCTGTTTCAAGGACTCTGTCCTCATGCCAGATGGATTCCAACTGGGGATAAATTTGCACTCATTGTCCCATGGGGATAACTAGAGTTTCAAAAAAAAAATCTCCTGGACGCTCTCCACAAGGCTATATATTTTTTAATGCCTTTAATAAGGAGACTTTCACAGACGCAGCCTGGAAACTGGTCAAGGCATAATCCCCTGGTTGTCGACAGGCAAAGGAGGCACTTAACCAGGTTGTAAAGAGGGAGAATCTGCTGGAAGACTGGCCGGGGCACAGCACCCTGGCTGAACTCTGCTCTGGGAGACCCTGCCAGCAACTTCGTCGGGGTACGAGAGACCCAGACACGGGCCAGAAGTTGCTAGGAGAAGCACAGGGGTAAACAGAGCTTTGGCCCCTCCCTGCCCCTTCCTGACATCTTTTCTGCAGATGCAGCTTCAAATGCAGTGACTGATCCTAGATTTTTTTTTTTCCCTCTCTCTGGCAGAGCCAGCCAACTAGTTTAGACGTTTCTATTAGATTAGGAGCCGGGAAATGAGAAAAACTCTGCCTCATAAAGGAATTGTTCTCAGGTCACATGCCTGCCTGGTAGGAACGCAGAGAAATAAACAGGAATGTTTTGTTTCGGGGGGAAACCAAATGAACGATCACCTTTGTGATTTGGCTGTTCTTCCTACCACCTCACACTCCCTCTGGCCCTCCCCACCCTCCCCATTCTTCCCCAGCTGTCCTGTGGAGTCTTCAAACACGGCAACCTTAGAATCATTCTGTCACAGGATCAACGAAGCACAGAATCTCAGCATCTCAGAACGTTAAAGCCTTGATGTAGTAGAACAGCATGTACTCTGAGTTGGGCAGGACGAAGGTACAAATCCTAGTTTGCTGCTCACCAGCTGTGCGACCGCAGGAAAATCAACCAGCCTCTTGTAGCCCGGGTGTCCTTATCTGTAAAATAGGGACAAAGGCCATGATGATCAAGTCGGATAACGCCTCCATAGCATCCACCACAGCGCACATGACAGGAATTCAACAACCTTGAATCCCTTGAGATTAGATGTTCAGCACCTTGAAATCCTAGAATATTAGCAATTAAAAAAAATAGGCACTTTCTAACTCAATTTCCTATGGCATTTATTAATTTCCTCTAAACAATCTGTAGGCTGCTGTGTTCCTTTTAAAAGACAGCATTCAAATCTGGAGTGGTCTGACCAGTGCAGAATAAAGAGGGTCTAATACGACGGAAACATCAGAATAATAACCTTGGTGAGCTAGCCAAAACTCTCAAGTCGAAGCTGAGGTCCCTATTTGTTGATATTCATGCAACTGTTTCGGGAGCTTAAGTGGAGAAGTTTACCTTTATTCTGACTATATTCCATCTCATCAGATGTGACCTGTGATTCCAGTCAGTGTGGACATGCTATCGTGCCTCTCTTTCCCACCCGCTCCCCATCCAGGGGTGGAGAAGAGATTCTAGATGAATTACCTTCCAAGGCATTGATTAGCCACATTTGCTGATGATCATTAAAAATTCTTTCACATGGCTGTGACTTTTTCTCTCTGGCACTCTCCTTTGCCAAAGCTCTTCTATCTATGCTCCGGAAACTGGAAGCCTAGCAAGTAAGGCTTACCTCTCTTCTCCCCATTCCATGTAAGAGGGTTCAGCTGAGAGCAAGCCCGGGTGGTCCTCCATGCCCTGTTTTTCTTCTATGTGGCATCCAGGGGAGGGAAGGGGAGAAAAGCTACCAGCAAACTTAATGACCATCCTCTGATTGATTCTCCATTGGGACTGGCTGGTGTAGGGAGATGGACTCTGATCTAAGGACATATGTGTCTAAGAATTTAGGATAAGTCCTTTTTCCTGTGGTCCAACAGAGCTTAGCAGAGCTCTGTTTTGGGGGTCCAGGCTCCATGCTGGGCTAACGTTAGTCACTTTGCTTTGCCCTAGAGAGGACATCTCCTCCAGAAACTCATCATGATGAGTGCCTAGGGTGTTGTTCAGAATTAGAGCATTCTTAGGCTTCATACTACCCCATTAACACTGGCACAACCTCTTGATGTTTCAAGTCATTGCTGATGGTCAAAGTCTTTATCAACGGTTGAACAAGGTAGGGTGAGTTTAGGCCCTGTAGAACATAGCTAAAGAATCATACCTTGTGCCTTATAATCATGGAACTTCCAGAAACTGGCATTCATTTCCGTCCTGTATCCAGGTGGTTATCCACATCTACTTGGATATGCCTAATTACAGGAAGATCACTATTTGGTAGACATCCACTTAACATCTCACTAATCCTTAAAGTCAACTTTAAATAAAAAAGTATCTTCATTCTTATAATTAAGAGTGTTAGTCAATGCCTGAGCGCAAAGCAGTAAATTCATATTCAAACCACTCCCTCTGCTGTATTTGCCCTTGATAGATTTATTGCACTTGATAGATGCTCAATAAATATATGCTTAATAAATTTAATAGTGTTGTTTACTGCCCTGAAGGCACAGTGGGTCAGTTTCATATAAGTGGCCACTCATGTCGGGAGATTTGAAAGATGTATTATGTCAGTACAAGAAAATTTCCTTTCATTCAATTTTCTCAGCATTTAAATAAATAAATACTATCCTGCCAGGCAGTGTGGAAGATGCTGGGAAAAATATAACTAAGAAATGTCCTTTGACCTTGAGGATTCTAAATTCTCAAGTAAGGAGAAAGGATATACACTTAGATACTTATTTTTTCAATATGACAGAGTTATACAGAGAAAAGTACCAAGTGTCATGGGAGTGGAAAGCATAGAAAAAAATCTAACACATAGACATAGAGCCAACCGAGCACACTTAGGTTCTCCTGTGATGGGGGTTGAGGATGTTGATATCAACCCAACATAATCAGGTATGATCATTCTGCTATCACTCTGTTCCTGTCTCAATCACTGGTGTAAGCAATGGCTAAAACCCTGCAGTAGTCTGATCCCCAGCTCCTCAGTTTCCCAAAGGTGTGAGTAGTTCAAGAGCAAAGGGAAACCTGAAATTCGTCATATGCCAGTCATTAGCAAACACCAAACATCTCCGGTGTTCCAAGCCTGGTAGTGGGAGGACAAAGAGATGTGACCAACAAAACCCTTGCCTCAGAGAGCACAGAGTCTGGTCCCAGACACTGACAAGGAAATAAACATACCATGCACAGAGCAACAAAACCCAAAACACGGACAAACATAGTGCCTTACAATATATTTCTTCTTACATGTAACTTTACTTATGTGAAAACTCTATGGTAGACAGTCTGATTTAGAAGGAGGAAGAAAAGTAGAAAAGGAATCTGCTGAGGAAAATTCATTTTTTGTTTTGACACTTTCTTCTTACTTAAGATTCCTGTGTGTGGTCTTGATGCCTGGAGCTGCAGCAGTCACCTTGTGAACGTGAGGAAAAGCCAGGTGACTCCAGAGATACCAGCCCAGCACCCTCACATCACTGTGCCAATGAACACACCCTGGAAGCACCTTCCCAAATTTTGTGTTATATGAAAAATGTAATGATTTTCTTGCTTAGGCTGCTGTTAGTCTGATTTTATGTTACATGTAGTCAAAAGCATTCCTAAATGATACAAAGTCTTACAAAAGTAAAAACTTGAAATTTTACATAGATAGATAGCTATATATATACATATACACGTATGTGTGTATATATATAATTAATTAATTACCTTTCATTTAAAGATTACATGATAGAAAAACATTAAGCATGTAAATACATGCATGTAAGCAAAGAACAGGCATGGCCCCTTTCCTCATTCATATGTACTGAGGATGGAAGGTATCATTACACTTGTAACTGAAAAATCTCAGCTTGCTCAGTTATTAGCTTGGTAGACTAGATCTCCAGGGGAAAGACAGTATTTCCAAGGGAGTGAAAGTATATGAAGAAATATAATTGGACATGAGATTGTCCTGAAATATCTAGGCTAGATGGCAAATAGTACCTAGAATGTGTGTATTTTGCATTACCTGTGATTGTCTCTGTCTACTCACATACAAAGATGTTTGAGTTCCCATGTCAATGGCTGCTCATGGTTAGTTCACACACCGCCTGCCCACCCACTGCACCATGCAAGCAGCAGTCCTAGCACTAGGCTCCTGGCCAATAACAGACCTTCTTTAAAGAGCACTGGGGACGCTTAAAGAGGAGTTCTGTAGACATTTTAGTGCCTGCTTAAGGCCATCTCTTTAAATACCCCAAAGATGTATAAAGAGAGTGTAGGATCTAAAAATGTTTTTTGCCTCAAGAAAAGTACTAATAGACTTCTTATCACTTAGACTCTCTAGGATATCTTATTCCCTGAAAAAATTTTAAAAAGAGCATCTTATATTCATAGCATTGCCCTCTGTGTGCCTTTGTTTCACCATGACTTGAAAGTATTATTTTTCTCCCAAGAGCTGTTTTTAAATAGTAGAGTCCTTTTATTTACTGGAGTGCAGAAAAGGGATTTAATTTTTTTCTCAAATAGAAAATGTCTTTCCATGAATCAAGCACATTCTTGCTACCTAAAACAGTTTCAGGCACAACCCCTACACAAAACATTCACAAGTTAATAACTCTTGTTGCAGGTATAATCCACCCTGGCAGGGAAAGTCCAGAGTAATCCTTTGGAAGAAGTAGCTGCTGACTTGGGAAATGCTGCAATTCTGCAGGGTCAGGCAGATCAAGGCATTAGGCCACGTGCCACAGAGTGGCAGAAGTGGAAATTCTCAGTAAATGATGTTGTGATGTGCTGGAAAACAGGTTAGCAGGAAAGAACACATGGAAAAACAGTGGGATCCAGGAGGATATCAGAAGACAGGCTTCAGGTTGCAGAAGCGGGGGCGATGTCAAGAGGAAAAGATGAGAGACTGCCCGGGCTGGATCCCAGCCCCAAAGCTCAGCCAAGGCGCCAACTCCTTGATGTGAGATTTTCCTGGGCACCTGCTAGGAGCAGCATCAGAGGCTGAAGCCCAGGACCAGACCAGAGAGATAGTGAGCTAGTTTGGATGTAAGAGATAAACAGGCAACACAAAGGATGGAGGAGGAATGTGAGCATTTCATTATAAAGCCCAAGTCTGAGAATAATTGGTAAGGCAGGGATGGGTAGACAGCAAAGAGGCCAGTTAGTGGCAGGGCCAGAATCCAAAGGTGGGTCTTCCTGAGACCTGAATCAAAGTGAGAACACGGACATACGATGGGTCTGTCGTGCAAGGTCAAAGAGACAGAAGTGGGTCACAGAAAGACAGCTTAGCTCGAGAGCATTGGCTTAGCTCCCAGGCAGGATTCCTTGGCATAAGACAGCCTATCACAGCTACTCTTCATCACACCCAACTCCTGCTTGCCTCTGTTAACCCTTTTTTTTTTTTTTTTTTTTTTTTTTTTGCGGTATGCGGGCCTCTCACCGTTGCGGCCTCCCCCGTTGCGGAGCACAGGCTCCGGACGCGCAGGCTCCGGACGCGCAGGCTCAGCGGCCATGGCTCACGGGCCCAGCCGCCCCGCGGCATACGGGATCCTCCCAGACCGGGGCACGAACCCGTATCCCCTGCATCGGCAGGCGGACTCTCAACCACTTGCGCCACCAGGGAGGCCCAAGGTTAGCAATTTTTTTTTTTTTTTTTTTTTTTTTTTCTTTTTGCGGTATGTGGGCCTCTCACTGCTGTGGCCTCTCCCGTTGCGGAGCACAGGCTCCGGATGCGCAGGCCCAGCGGCCATGGCTCACGGGCCCAGCCGCTCCGCGGCATATGGGATCCTCCCAGACCGGGGCACGAACCCGCATCCCCTGCATCGGCAGCGGACTCTCAACCACTTGCGCCACCAGGGAGGCCCTGTTAACCCTTTTCTTCTTCCTGTTTCCTCTATGTCTTCCTCTGGCAGCGCACCACCATTAGCCTTTCTACCTAAAAAACCCACCCCAGGGCTTCCCTGATGGCGCAGTGGTTGAGAGTCTGCCTGCCGATGCAGGGGACACGGGTTCGTGCCCCGGTCCGGGAAGATCCCACATGCTGCGGAGCGGCTGGGCCCGTGAGCCATGGCCGCTGAGCCTGCGCGTCCGGAGCCCGTGCTCTGCAACGGGAGAGGCCGCAACAGAGAGGCCCGCATACCGCAAAAAAAAAAAAACCAAAAAACAAAAAACAAACAAACAAAAAAACCCACCCCAGCAGTTAGTGACTTAAAACAAATCCACTTCTGTGCATTGGATGGGAGTTTGCTGATTAGGACCCCTTAACTCGGCTGTGATGTATGGGAGGTGATTCTGGCTGCAGCCAGTAGTTTACAGAAGTGGCAATGCCTCAGCTTTGGGGACCAAGACAAGATCATCTCCTAGAGCGGGGCCTTGGACTTATAAACCAAGTAAGACCACTGTCTCATTGGACATGAAGTTCTCCTTAAGAGATAGAGTGTATGTCCAATAGGTCTCAACAATGACAAGAACAAACCAGAAGGTCCTGCCCTCATCTCCATGAGTCAAGGGTTTGTGATGGGCAGCCAGTTGAGCTGAGTTTCTTCAGCTTTCCAGAAAAAAAATGTATGGTCCTTCTAGTTGACCTGTCAAGACAAAGGCCCTTGGTCCTACAAGACTGAGACTGTGTCAGATGCACATGGCAAAGACTTGGGCACAGGGCTTTCTCTAGGAAGGACTGCTTGATGCCTTTCTATGTAGCATCTAATCCACTGTCTACTGGTACCATTTTGTCTTTTAACTTCAGCTTCAATATTAAGTGTCCTGTCTTATTTTACTGTGCCTGAGACCACTTCTTGCTCTCTTTTTCAATTCTCCAGACATCCTGAAATAGGCCTTATTCCCCCAGCTCTGCTAGATTCTATCTCCCCGGCTGAATTCTGCACAGAAGGGTTTTTTTTAGATTAGTGTCCAGCTTCCTACCTCTGCCTCCTGCTGACATCTTGGAATTCTTGTCCACCCCTCCATTCATCCATGAGGCATTTAATGAGCACCTACAATGTGCTAGGCGCTGGGGACACAGATATAACCCCTAACGCTATGTTGTAGTTATTGGCAGAGACCTTTAAATATTCCTGATGTCAATGACCTGCCTTCCTTGTCCTTCTTGACAACTGGCAAAACCCATCTGCCTGTGTGTTCTCCCAACCACAGACGTGTGGCCTGTGGTTCCCGTGATACTGAGTGTGGCTCAGATTAAGCCAGGCAGGAAGAAAGGGAGAGTCATGATTGGTGCAAAGATCTGTGCTCATCTTGTCCCTTCATTCCACCCACAGCAGGGCGGGCACAGCTCTTCTTTATGTAGAAATCGTCACTGTGTTTTGTCCTCTGCGCCTGCCAGGGACACTCTTTCTCCAATATCCACAGTGCCTTCCATCCCCTCTTAAGGTCTTTACTCAAACGCCGCCCTCTCCATGCAGCCTTCCTCGATGGCACTTTAAAAATGTCAAACACCGGGCTTCCCTGGTGGCGCAGTGGTTGAGAGTCCGCCTGCCGATACAGGGGACGCGGGTTCGTGCCCCGGTCCGGGAAGATCGCACATGCCGCGGAGCGGCTGGGCCCGTGAGCCATGGCTGCTGAGCCTGTGCGTCCGGAGCCTGTGCTCCGCAATGGGAGAGGCCACAACAGTGAGAGGCCCACGTACCGCAAAAAAAAAAAAAAAACAACAAAAAACAAACGTAAGGTAGATAGCTAGTGGGAAGCAGCCGCATAGCACAGGGAGATCAGCTCGGTGCTTTGTGACTGCCTGGAGGGGTGGGATAGGGAGGGTGGGAGGGAGACACAAAAGGGAGGGGATATGGGAACATATGTATATGTATAACTGATTAAATTTGTTATAAAGCAAAAAAAAAAAAAAAAAAAAAAAGTCAAACACCTTTTCCCCGGCCACATACCCCCTTCCCCTGCCCTGCGGTATTTCTCCCCGTGACCACTATCACCATGACATTCTATATATAATACTTATTTGTTTGTCATTGTCTCTTGCATTAGAACATAACATTAGTTCCAGGAAAGCAGGGTTTCACCTGTTTTATTTGGTGCTGTCTAGAAGTGGAGCTGGCAGAGTAGGTGCTCAAAGAATGTTTATGGAATAAAGAAAGAAGAACGTCTATAATGTATTTCGCACTGGCCCAGGGACTCTCGCTCTATTATCTTATTCAATCCTCTCCCCCCCCCCCCCCGTTGTTATCCTTCATCTACGAGAATCAGAGCCATCATGTAATGTGTGTGAGATCCCTTACTTGCAAGATATGGGCCTGGGATGTGAGCCCACGCCTGCCACCAAAGTTACTATATTTCTCGGTAACATATGTGGCCTCGTTGTGAAGAGAAACAGACAGATGAGGAGACAGAGAGAAAACAACAACACGCATCTGAGCCCCGGTAAATCCAAGTAGCCTATTAAGCATTCCACGGCTGGAAAAGCATCATGACCATTTTTGGTTTTCATTTGTCCATTGAACCGTCAAGCACAGCTTCACCAAAGTGTGTTCCACGATGTACCTACATAATGAAGGCCCAGAGAGAGCCTCTGTGGATTGGGGCCATTTCTCCATAGGAATCACATGTCACCAGCACCCCCATGCCGCTGGCTTTTCGGAGCTGTAAATAGATGAAAGATGTGTAAGACACACAGTACTTGCTAGTCTGCCCGAGGGGAGGAGGAGAATGCTACCCAGCAAATCAGGCCTGTTTAAACTCCTTCTTAAGGAAACGCATGATTTATGAGCCATTTAGAACACGGCACTGAATCCCCGTGTGTTCTAAATGAGTTCGACAGAGAAACAGTTGTTGGTAGGCAAGATGTGGGACCTCTGTGCATGGCTTCTTCTTCTTGTTTCTAAGAGAGGAGGGATGGCAAAGCAATCTTAGGGCTAAAGATGGGAAAGAGAGGTTGCTTTGAGAGAAGTATGATTTAATCTTCCAGCCATGGAATTTGAATACCTTCAATTGGACAGTTTGGTTTTTTTTAAAGTTTTTATTGAAGTATGGTTGATTTACAGCGTTGTGTTGGTTTCTGGTATATAGTGAAGTGCTTCAGTTATGTATGTATGTATATATATATATATATATATATATATATATATATATACACACACACACACACACACACACACACATTCTTTCTCATATTCTTTTCCATTACAGTTTGTTACGGGATATTGAATATAGTTCCCTGTGCTCTACAGTAGGACCTTGTTGTTTATCCATTCTCTATATAACAGTTTGCAGCTGTTAATGCCAAACTCCTAATTTATCCCTCCGCCCCCCACCACCCCCTTACCCCTTTGCTAACCATACATTTCTTTTCTATGCAATTAGACTGTTTTGATGTTTGATAGTGTCACTGAGGCTTAGCACTATATACACAGAGCTCAATATAAAAAGTGCCAAGATTGTGAAGGGCTTGTTTAGTTTACAGACAAAAGCAAGCATCCTATCAACATCACCCTGACAGCACCTGCAGGCCCCATGTGCTGCTTTGAAGTCCTCTTAGTCTCTGGACCATAAGTCCCTTCCAAAGAGACCCTGCAGGACTGTCCCTTAGGTCAGCACAGGGCTGTGGTTGATTGATAGTGACTCTGCATGTCTGCTAACCAGCCAAGTGACCTATAGGACATAAACTTCTCATCTCCTGATTTTCTCAACTGTAAAATAACAGGGCTGGGCAAGTAAAATTCTCTGGACTGTTCAACTAAAGCATTCCTCGTTCTCATGACACTTGTGGTTGACATATTACGTTATTTTGACGTATCAGTAACCCTGACTGTCCTCCATCCCCACTTATTCTGAATGAGAATTTTCTGCCTTCTCTAACTGACCCAAAATGATGGCTGATTATTTGATATGTTCAAGATATGATTATTTGATATGTCTCAGGTAGCAACTGAGACAAGGGCACTTGCTAAGTGTCCGCTGGTAACTTTTCTAATTCCTCTAGGTCTCAGTGCTGCTAAGGCTCGATTATTTACAGGAAAAAAAAAAAGACAAAGTTGCTCAAGAATGGGGGATGTAACAAATAACTAGGACACACTTCACAAATAGCGCTGGGTTTCTCCAGATTTAAGTATATCAAAAGACTGAACGCTGGGCTTCCCTGGTGGCGCAGTGGTTGAGAGTCCACCTGCCGATGCAGGGGACATGGGTTCGTGCCTCAGTCCGGGAAGATCCCACATGCCGCAGAGCGGCTGGGCCTGTGAGCCATGGCCGCTGAGCCTGCGTGTCCGGAGCCTGTGCTCCACAACGGGAGAGGCCACAACAGTGAGAGGCCCGTGTACCGCAAAAAAAAAAAAAAAGACTGAACTCTAAGGAACAGTTCAAAATTGTTGAAAGGGAGCCATCTTGGGTATTGAGCCACAACTTTGGGTGAGTTTGTGGGCGGCTCTGATAGCCAACCGCACTGTCATTTCCTCTCTGTGTCCTTCTTCAGAACAATAAACTCAGCTGCAAGAGCCCACTGCTGGTACAGCTATTGCCAACGAGCTAATTGAGTTTGTTGGCCTTGAAAAGGCATCAGTGTAGTAATGAGATGAGGTAATGCTGTGTTCCTGTCCTCTGGTTTCCCTCTCTGCCATACTGAGGCTTTATTTATGAGACTGGAAACAAAAGCAAAACACAAGTCACATCGTTAGATGTGACTTGGGTGAGGCTGGAGGAGAGCATGGCTTAGCTTTCCTTTGTTTTCAAATACATCTGAGATGCAGGGGTTCAAGTTGAGCAGGGCAGCCCCGGAAGGCAGGTGAGTGTGCCCCCTCTGGGGTTCCTGAGGGTCTGATGGGCATGGCTCCAAGAAGAACACATGCCCGGGGTTGACATCTGGAAGTAGGGAGCTGCAGACTGAGAAAAGGCTGGTTACACAACCACCAGTTATAAACAGAATCAGATGGCACAAGGCAAGGTCAAATTGACCCAGCAGACAGGGAGATCAGTTTGGAACGAGGGGAGGGCGGGAGTCCCTCTGAACCAAAGTCGAAGGAAGAGGAGCATGTCTGTCTGGCTGCACCATGGAGGTGGCATGTCTGTCACAGACCAAGCAGGTGCCATGCAGGGAAGTCCATCAGGGCTGCGGAAGGAAGAGCAGAAATAAACCGAGGCAACGAGTCATCGGAAATTCACTGAGCCTCTCTGTGCCAGAGGCTGGGCTACAGGAAGCCAGGCAGAGCACCTGCCCTCAAGGAATGTACCTTCTAGTGGTGAAAAAGGATGAATGGGGCACAAAGACAGACAGACCAATGGAATAAAAAAGAGAGCCCAGAAATAAACCCTCAACAGTGGTCAAATGATTTTCTTCCTGAGTGCCAAGACCATTGAATGGAGAAACAATATTTTTTAACACATGGTGCTGGGAAAACTGGATAGCCACGAGCAAAAGAATGAGGTTGGACCCTTACCTTACTTACATCATCTACAAAAATTAACTCAAGCTGGATCAAAGACCTCAATGTAAGCGCTAAAACTGTAGAACTCTTCAATGAAAACATAGGGGAAAATGAACTGATGGGTATAAATATAAATGAAAAAGATCACTTCAGCTACACCCAAGTGGGACAAAGAAGATCGAACAGAGAACTGGGCGGAGCTGGAGAGGCTGGTCAGGGAAATTGTCTCAGGGAGGGTACGACAAAGTTGAGCTCCGAAAGATGAAAATGTGCCAGCCCTCTCACGAGCAAGGGACGTGCTCCAGGCAGGAGGAAAATAAACCACAAAGGCCTTAAGAAAGGAACGGGCTTGATGTTCTCATGGTCAGTGTATCCAGATGTAGGTAATGAGGGAGATGAACTGGGAGACAAAAGCAGGGACCAGATGATGGGGGGCCTAAGGGACCATGGTGAAGAGTTTACATTTCACTCTCAGGAAAACGGGAAACCACTGGAGGGTTAACCAGGAGAAGGACAAGATGTCAGCCCTTTTCCCTGTTGTGTGGAGTGTGGCTGATGGGAGGAGAGCATGGGAGCTGGGGGGTCCAGCAGGCGCTTGCTCAGACCAAGACTGCAGCAGTGCCGATGGTGGGAGGTGGCTGGATTCTAGACATTTTGGGGGGACTTAGAGCTGATGGGGCTGACTAATGGGTTGGCTGGAAGGCATGAGGGAAATCAAAAAGAAGAAAACTCACATCCCAAGATTCTTGGCCTGAGCAACTGTGTAGATGACTGTGGTGCCATTTAAGGAAATACAAAAGTTTGCGGTGGGGCTTGATATGTTTGAGGAGAAGTGCAGTAGTTAACATGGCTGGAGCCATGTTAAGATTGAGACTTCTCTTAAGCCTCCTTACGGAGAATTTGAGTAGGCCATTGCATTTATGAGCCTGGAATTCAAGGAAGAGGTCCAAGGTGAAAATAAATGCAAGATGTATGTGTGTTTGAACATGAGTGTGTGTGTGTGATGTATATATATGTTCATACATATACATGACTTTGAATAATATATGCATGCATTGGAATGATATAGGTATGTGCATTTGTTTATACAAACACACATGGCTTTGAATAATATATGTGTGCGTGCAAGTATATCATATATTGTATTATGTTATAATACAATCTACTGTATATAATTCAAAGTCCTGGGAGTGATTGAGATCCCCAGGGCCAATGCCAGACCTGGGAGCACTCCGGGTAGGACCCGCTGGTAGAGGGAAAGACAGCAACAGTGATAGAGAAGGAATGGTGAGTACAGGAGTGGAATAGAAGGAAGATCAACTGAATCTTGGAAGCCCGAGGAGACAGGGAAGGATTGGTGGCTTCGAGGACACCATTGCTGGGACACATAGCTCACTCTACTCTCTACCAGGGGTTCGGAAGTGGTAAGCCCGAGAGGCTTGGGCAGAGAAAGCCAGACGAGCTACCCTGTCTCCTCTGATTGGGGGTGTGTCCCAACCCCTCCCCAGCACAGGGATTTGGACCCTCTCAGCGCTCCATCCTTCAGAATCATGCAGCAAACAGCCTCTCAATGCCACTCACCCCAGGGGCAGGAGCCCCATAGCTCACCAGGCTGGTTTAGCACAGCACCTAGGCCAGGCAGCCTTCAGATGTCCACATGTTCACTGCGGGAGTCTGGGAAGGGGCAAGGACTGGGAAGAAAGCCCCAGAAAGAGTTCAAGAACAGGAAGTGTTGATCACTGACTCCTGCAAGATCTGGACTGGCCTCGCAAGCCAGGCCCCCCTCTCTACACCCCAGCCAATCTCCCTTCTTGTCACGAGACCAGAGATTGAAACCAGGCTCTGCTTCTCTGGAGCTGTCCAGCTTTTTGAAAAGTCACCCAATTTGTGTGAAGCCCGGTTCCTCACACCTTATGGAGGCTACTTGAAGACAACAGGAGATAATGGGATAAAGTGAGTAGCGCCCAGCAGGTACAATGCCTCTGAGAATATAGGGTGTTACTTCAGTCTGTTTTTCACAGAAATTCTTCTGATAAAATTCATAATGAAGTAGAAATATCCATTATGAGTTGTATCCTTCTTTGTCCAAATGCAGGGAACAGAGCCTCTAAATCTACCCTTGGGACATCTCTTATCTTGCCATCTGTTGTTTAACTTCTGTGCCATAATTAACCCCTTTTTGTGTCGCCTCCTCTTCAGCTACACACTTCGTGCGGTGATTACCTCGTGTAGCAACTACTTCACGTCCCCAGGAGTGCAGATATTTCCTGAGCGAATACATGATGGTGATATTTGTGGCCTGACACACAAACATCACATACACACACACACACACTGAGTTGCAAAGAATGAGATCATTAAAATATTTTTTACAACACACTGCACAGCTGTATTGTCTGAATCACTACTTGACAAAATGGGGGGAAAACTCATGGAATTGGATTCTGTGAGCTGAGCCTAAACATGTGGAGAATGAAAGTCCTGTTTGTGAAGAGAGGGGAGAGGAAAAAGTGCTTGCTTCCTAATGGAAGAGAGAAATTTCTGCGAGAGGAAAAAAAAGACAACCGAAAACAAAAGCAAGATGAATCACTTTCATTCTGAAAGGAACACAGTGAAACAATGGTGCTAAATGAGATGGAATTCCTGACAAAGATCTTCTCTGTTCTCCAAGGGCTTTTATTGTGCCGTGTGTGCTGAGAGTTATGTTTTATCTTCCCAAAAGGAGTCAGCGTACTTTATTTTCTGCGCTGTACCTCTCTCTGCCTCTCCTCCCCGCTTGCTGAGATTTAAGTCAGCTATTGTAGTGCTCTATCTCTGATCAGCCTTAAAGATCTGAAAAGCCCTGAGTTTGCAAGAATAAAAAAAGGCCTCCGGTTTGACAGTGATAGATCCCACTTGTCCCCTCGGGATGACATTCCTGCACTAGGAAGACCACAGATCCTTCCGATAACAAGCTACAGCTCCTGCTCGCCTTCGTCTTTATGCAGAGGTCAGGGCACCTGCTGGAGGAAAGGAATTGCCTGGCGAGCTCTGGCTACTTTTACCGAGCCCAGCAGGGATGCTGCATATTAGATGGGACAGGTTTAAGGTGAAAGGGATAGTAGAGATACAGCCTTTGAACTCAAGGATGCTATCATGGAAAACAAGATTTAAAACACAAAAACGATCCTTTTAACTTAGACCTAAATCCCTACTCAACTACTTTCAAGAAGTGTGCTTTGCCTCCGTAAATCTCAGTCTCCTCATCTCTAAAATGGGACCTCTGTCACAAAGTGAAGGAGGTCATGCCTGTGAGGCCCTTATCACCGTAGTAAAGGGCTGGAAAGATACCATTTGTTGTTGTTGCTACTTTTAGAGACTGTGAGATTTTTATATCCCTAGCATTTCTTGGAACGGTTAGTGATTAATACCTTTTTATCTTTAATGAATGAACAATTAGAATAAATTAGGCAAAGAGAATTGCATTACTCTTCTGATTAAAAGCTTGGTACCCAAGGGATGAAGTCCAAACTCTTTAGTGTGGCTTTCCATCTGGCCCCAAACTCCCCTGCCAGCCCCTGCCATGCCAGGGAGAGCTCTGCAGAGCCACTCCCAATTGTACATGCCAGCTGAGCTACTCACGCACCTGAACTTGCCTTGCATCTGTAAGTCTGCACACAGCATGCGTTCAGTCTTTCCCTTCAGCACCTGTGAGTGAGCTGGAGACCTTCTATACAACCTTCCATGCCCAACCCAAATGCCACTTTCCCTATGAAGGCTTCCTTTCACTGCCCCAAATGCACTGGAAGTTTCTCTCCCCTCTGGGCTCACACCGTGTTTTACAACAGTGCTTTTTATAGTGTGGTCCCTGGACCAGCAGCATCAGTATCAGCAGGGAACTTACTAGAAATGCAGATTGTTAGGCTCTGCCCCAGGCCTACTGAATCAGACACTCTTGGGGTGGGGCCCATCAACCTGTGTTTTAACAAGCCCTCCAGGCGTTTCCAATGCAAACTCAAATTATAATAGAAAACCATCACTTCATGCAAACTTCTACTCTAACATGTCTCACAGTGTATTAAAGTCACTTGCCTGAAAACAGGACTGCCCTCCTTGCCCCTTAGCCAAGTTATTTTCCTTGTCTGTGTCCTAATATTTTATTGAGTTACAGCTGATATACAATATTATACAAGTTACAGGTGTACAATATAGTGATTCACAATTTTTAAATGTTAAACTCCATTTACAGTTCTTATCAAATATTGGCTATATTTCCTGTATTCTACAATATACCCTTGCAGCTTATTTTATACCTAATAGTTTGTGCCTCTTAATCCACTACCCCTCTATTGCCCCTCCCCACTTCCCTCTCCCCACTGGTAACCACTAGTTTGCTCTCTATATCTGTGAGTCTGTTTCTTTTTTGTTATATTTACTAGTTTGTTGTGTTTTTTGGATTCCACATGTAAGTGATATCATACAATGTTTATCTCTGTCTGACTTATTTCACTTAGCAGAATGTCCTCCAAATCCACCCATGTTGTTGCAAATGGCAGAATTTCATTCTTTTTCATGGTTGAGCAATATTCCATTGTGTGTGTGTGTGTGCATGCACCACATTTTCTTTATCCATTTATCTGTTGATGGACACTTAGGTTGCTTCCATGTCTTAGCAACTATAGATAATGCTGCTATGAACATTGGGGTTCATGTATCTTTTCAAATTAGTGTTTTTGTTTTTTTTTCAGATATATATCCAGGAGTGGAATTGCTGCATCATATGGTAGTTCTAGTTTTAGGTTTTTGAGAAATCTACATTGTGTCCTAATTTTCCTCATCTATAGAAATGGGCATAATCATATTACCTTGCAGGAATGCTTAAGAATTAGAAATAATACATATAAAATATGAGATACAGCGTCCCAAACATGAATCCCCTCCTGACCCCTTCACCCCTGACTCCCAACTGTTTATTCATGTTGCCTAGCCTATCGGTCATTATATAAAACTTCCCACTGCCTTGAAAAAGAGACGCAACTGACAGGTCAGTCCCCAGGTGGAGCGAGTCTGTTAGGCTTTTGGGAATTGAAGGAGATGTCCCAGCATCGGCAAGGAGAGCCCAAATCATTACGAGTGAGTTAAATATAAGTTAACAGGACATCACTTTTCAGCAAGAGGCTGAGACTGGGAGGAGAGAGAGATCTTTCATGACTCTACACAGGCAGGGATGAGTCAAGCTGAGGTCAGGTAAGGCCGAGTTAGGGGGATAGGTGGGGGGCTATGCAGTCATCTTGGCTGGGCTGCCTTGCATGGAGTTTTCTCTCTAATGGTTAGCTAGTGTGCAGAAGGTCCCAGAAATTGCACTGTTTGCCCATAAGCCTGGTTCTGAAACCGTGGAAGCACCTGGATGATGGAATCACTCTGCAGTCCTGCACCAGGGTAAAGGCACATTGCAGCTTTGCTGGCAGGAAGTGTCGCTTGTGCTGGTTTGGTTACACGTGTGATAAATGCCAGGGGGCCAGGCAGGGCCTGCAGTGATCTGGGAAGACTTCCCAGAAGTGAACCATGGGGATAAACGAGATGAAAGAGATGTGGGATCCAGGTGGGCAGAGAGGGCTCAGTCAATGTCCCAGGGAGGGGAGCAGCCTGGGCAACCTCTATTATGTTCCCTTATAGCGATGTTTGCATCTTTCATAGTGCTTTTCACAATTCGTAATTAGTATTTGCTTAATCTTGGCTTCCTTCTCATTCTATACATTCTAGTAGAGCAGGAACCGTGTCTAATTTTCTCATCATTTTATCTAGAGCTGGGTCTGGCATGCGGTAGGTTCTCAACATACATTTTCAGTATTCACCCTGATGAACTCCGTTGAAGTAAACAAATGAACTGCCGTATTTCAAGTGTGATGAAGGACCAGGCTGGTTGACACAGAGGGTCTGTGCTGGTGAAGCAGCAGAAGGTGATCAGGTAAGGTGGGGTCTGATTCTAGAAGGCTTTGACATTTTTTGCCAGAAACGTTGGACTCTACTCCATAGTCAATAGAGAATTGTGAGCTCCTGGAAAACAAGAACTATTTCTCACCAATTTAGCACATTTGTTGGGTACCCAGACCGTGCCAGACATCACACAAAACTAAATCAGAGAGTGTCTCGGTGTTAAAGGAGATAAGAGTCTGGGCGGCAACAGGCATTTGTGGTGTACGTAAGCAAAGATGGCATAAGGCAGGAATGATGAGTGCCACACGGGAGAAGCAGGCAGACGGTGCAAAAGGAGCTCAAAGGGGAGACTTTGACGTTCCACTGGGGAAAACAGAAAACCTTTCAAGGAGCACAACGTGTTTGAGCTGGACACGGAAGGAGCAGCATTCAAACTTGGAGAGCTGAGTGTTTAGGGAAGAGACAGTGGCTGTGGAGTTGGGGATGTAGGGAGAAAGCAGGTGGTTGGGCTTGTTGACTCATCTTTGCCTCCCCCCATGATGTCAAGCATGATGCATTGCACACTGCTGGCATTTCATGAGCATGATGTCTGTTGGTTTATCACTGTACATCCTTGAGCAGGGGAGTGACAGGGGAAACTGCAAATAGTTGATATGCAACTTCATCAGAACTGTAACTGATTTTTCACCAACCCCCAATACCACTCAACTTATAGTGGGTGCTATAGGTTGGTCCATCAAGTGGCAAAAGAGAGGATGGTTTATGTGTGTGGGATATGAGTCATTTCATACCGCCAGAGGATTCATACAGGAACTATAAAGGCAGGCCAAGACAGCCATGCATGAGTTTACACCATATCAAGGATATCATCCTAAAAGCAGCAGGGAGCTTTTGGAGAGTTTTAAGCCAGGGGCATAGGATCAGACCTGAATTTTAAGAAGATCACGTGCCTGGCTTATGAAGCATGGGCTGTAGTATCGGGTACTCTTCCTCCCTGCTGCCATAGTAACTACACTTTTTCTCTCTCTGCATATCTGTCTTTCCCTCTCACCAGAGAAGAGCAAGTTCCTTGAGGTCATGGAGTGGATCTTGTCCACCCTTGTGTCCAAGTGGTTGTCAAATAGAAAGCACTCCTTATTAAATTAGCAAGATTGTAGGGAAGGAGAACCATCGAGCAACAATTTGAGTAATTCAGGGCAGGAGTGACAATAGCTTAAGCTAGGATGGCATTTGGAGAGGATGGAACATGGGAGACAGATGTCAGATACACGAATGGTAAAATATAGGGGACTTTGTGACAGATGGGGAAAGGGGTGACAGAGAGGGGAAGTTAGGAATGATTTAGGCAAACTAGTGGATGGCAGGTGGCCCTTTGGGACAAGAAACAGGAGAAGAATCAGGTTTAGAGAAGCACAGTGCAAGTTCTGTCTTGGACATGTGGTCTTGGGTAAACCAATGGAACTTTGAAGGAGAGAGGTCTGAAAATGGGTTGGATTTGCAGATATGGGGCTCAGAGACAAACCTCAGCTAAGGAACGCAGTGACTCCCAAATCAATAGAGTGATGGATGAAAACATGGAAAGACCTGAAATCACTCACACCCTATCTAACAATTGGGGTTACCTACTCTTCTCATTTTTGCCATCTGGTCCATTACAAAGTGGTGTCTCAACGTTGTTCTAATTTCCTTCTCTTTGATTACCAGTGAGTTTGAGCCTTTATTCATCTACTCATTGCCTACCTGGGCTTCCCCTTCTGGGTATTGCCTTGGGATATCTCCAGCCCATTTTTCTATTGGTTTTCCTTGTCCTTCTGGGTTGGTTTGAAGGATTTCTTTGTATATTCTAGAAATTATTCCCTTGACTGTTGTAGGCATTGGAAATATCTTCCCCCCATCTGCCATCTATTAAATTTTTATTTGAGATTCCTAGCTCCTGCAAGGGGAAGGGATACTTTAAAAGAGCCCCAGAAATACAGAAAAAGAAGCATATTTTGAGTAAGATAATGAGTTGGATACTGGACAGGTTGATTGAAGAGGGGGGGATTTTGATAGGCAGAGCTGGAAGGAAGAGGGAGATGTGCCCCGAGGCATGCTCCAGGGGGCTCCCTGTCAGAAAAGCCCAGGTGTGGGGTTGGGTGGGGTGAGGATCAGTAGGGAGTGGGACTGAACACGAATAGGATGTTTATGTTGACAAAGAGATTGGGGTGTGGGTGAGAGGCGCTTGGGCTCTAACGGGCAGCTAATGCCAATCCAAGCACTTGGTCTTCATCAGTGGTGATGGATGTCCAGCAGAGACACCTGCCCAGAAACATCCTTTAGTGAGCTGAGTCTGCAAATGGCACGGAGGGGGCTTGGGACAGGGACAGACTGAAGCCAGATCATCAGTTAGGAACCTTGGCAGTAGGATAGTACGAAGGTGAGTTTTATGCGTCAGCTTGGCTGGGCTGTATAGTACCCGATTTTACAATCAAACACTAATCTAGGAGTTGTGACAGTATCTTGTTGATGTGATTAACAACTATAATTGTTTGACTTAAAGTAAAGGCGATTACCCTCGACATGGTGGGTGGGCCCCATCCAATCAGTTGAAGATCTTAAGAGTGAAACAGAGGTTTCCCGGAGAAGAAGAAGAAATTCTGTTTCAAGACTGTTAACACAGAGATACTGCCCTAGTTGTCAGCCTGCCCTACGGATTTTCAACTTGCCACCTCCCACAATTGCATGAACCAATTTCTTAAAATATAATAGAAAATAAATATCTGTGTGTGTGTGTGTATTTCCTATTGATTCTATTTCTCTGGAGAGCCCAGACTGATACTGGAAGTAGTTTATTGGCCTTTGAAACTTTATGTTCCTGTCTGTCATTAATTAAAAAACAAAAGAAAAAAAAGAGGGGGGAAGAAACATGCACTCCAATACATACGTATTTATTTGTGTATAAATTATTTACCTGTACCCAAGTACTAATATGTTGTATCTATTGCAAAACATAAAATGGAAGGGTTTAAAGAATGAACTATAAAAAGACCTGGCAATCCAAGATGTAGATTTTCTTCTTGCATCTGGGAAGGCATCAGTCTTGGGAATCAGCTCACCGAGGTAAGAGATGAGAAAGATTCAAGTACAACGTACTAAGGACTGAATTAAGAAACTCTAAGATGAGGAGCTAAGCCAGTTAATAACTTTGTACTCAGCATTCATGTATCTGTACTTAAGCGAAAAGATTTCCCCCCAATATACCCTTTCAATGAGTTTTTCCAGTTCTCCTAGAAATTGTTAGGGTACATACACAATCAGAATTCTGGACATCCCCAAAATAACCAGACTCTTAGACTTTTTAAGCCAACTGTCAGTTTACATCAAGATTATCCTCACCCACCTCAAGGAAGTTGGCTCTGGTTTGAAGTAATTCCTGGCCTTTGAAGAGTGACTTAGGGTCTCAACATAGCCCCACAACAAGGATGGGAGGCGGGAAAAATTAGAACGATGTTTCCCTTTCTTGTCGATGGGTATTGTTAATCATGAAAAAGAAATCGCCAAATTCTTAGAAACTGAAAGAAGCATGGTGGTGGCCAGGGGCAGTGGAGGAGGGGAATAGAGAGTTGTTCAGTGGGTATAGTTTCAGTTTTGTAAGATGGCGAAGTTCGAGAGAGCCGTTACACGACGAGGCACGTGTAATTAACACTTCTGTACTATACACTTAAAGAATGGTTACAAAAATTTTTTTTAATAGTTAAGATGGTAAGTTTTCTGTTATATGCTTTTTACCACAATAAAAAATATAAGCAAACTGGGGTTTGGTGAGGTTAAGTAACTTGATAGAGGTCACAGCATCCATCAGTGGATAGGTTCAGGTTAGGATCAATGTCTTTGGGGGGCCAGCCCAGCGTCCTTCCCGTTGTATAGACCACGCAATATATACATAGGAGCTTTCCACCCCTTTCTGCCTGTGGCCATATCAATTTGGAAGAGTCAAGACTGCCTTTGAGGTAACAGATACTTAAGTAGATTCCAAATATTTCTTTTTTTAATCCTTTGTGTACAACATTGACTTTTCTAATCAATCATTAAAATAAATCTCAAGGATTCGCTGGATTATTTGGGAAATGCAGCAGGGAGCACTTCAGTTTATCAGTAAGTAAACAGGTATAAATCGCAAGTTAGAAGCGGGGCAGGGTGCGGGGTGGGGGGCGGGGAGTCCCAACACCTGGCCGCCATCCAGGTCTGTGATTTAACTTTCAAATGACAAACCAATGACACGTGGGAATTAAACAACTGGGGAGGCTTCGACATCACTCCATCAGAGCAGAAGGCAAAAGGCAAACCCACCAGTGCAAAGAAGGCTTACTCTTGCTTGGTACGCCGGGCACACAGGTGAGAGCTACAGATTGAAAAGCTCCAGGTGGCCTCAACATGAGGCCAGGGTTCAGAGGACGCTGCTTCCGAGCTGTTCTGCTTGCCAGCCTCAGCTGGGTCAGCAAGCCCTGACCATCCTTTCAAATAGGTCTCTTATTTGGTCCCTTTAAAAATTGTTATTATTTCAGGGCTTCCCTGGTGGCGCAGTGGTTGGGAGTCCGCCTGCCGATGCAGGGGACACGGGTTCGTGCTCCGGTCCGGGAAGATCCCACGTGCCGTGGAGCGGCTGGGCCCGTGAGACATGTCTGCTGAGCCTCCGCGTCCGGAGCCTGTGCTCCGCAACGAGAGAGGCCACAGCACTGAGAGGCCTGTGTACCGCAAAAAAAAAAAAAAAAAAAAAGGTTATTATTTCAATGAACTTCTCCCAGGATCAGATAAGAAAAGATTTACTAAGCACATATGACCAACAGAGTAAGATAAAACCTTAAAATACTCATTGTGTTAGGCTGCTAGGGCTGCCATAACCAAATACCATAGACAGGGTGGTTTAAACAATAGACATTTATTTGCTCACAGTTCCGGAGGCTGGAAGGCCAAGATCAAGGTGCCAGCAGGTTTGGTTTCTCTGGGGGCCTCTCCCCTTGGCTTGCAGACGCCCATCTTCCCACTCTGTCCTCACCTGGCCTTTCCTCTGTGCCTGCACACAGGGAGTCAGCTCTGGTATCTCTTATTCTTTTTATCAGGACACCAGTCCTGGTGGATTAGGGCTCCACCCTTATGACTTCATTGAACCCTAATAACCCCTTGAAAGGCCTTATCTCCAAATAGTCACATTGCATTGGGGTTAGGGCTTCAATATCTGATTTTGGGGGGAGGACATAATTCAGTTCCCAGCCCTCATTTTTGTGCCTTTCTTTTCTACCCTTAGTTGCATATGCCTTACAGTAGTCAATCAAAGTCATCTACGTTGCCTTGAGGCAAATTAGATTGCTTTAACGAAAATGTAAATAGAATCCAAGATCAAAGCTATAATTTTATAAAACAAAACTTTTTTGTGATGGAAAGGAGAGAGTGAGGGTGTGTGTGTGTGTGTGTGTGTGTGTGTGTGTGTGTGTGTTCGTAAAGGGGATTGTTGAGAGCAGAAGACCCTCCTAAGAATAAAAAGTGGGAAATTACTTTCCAGGCTTCCAAGTACAGTTCTCTAGAATTGGCTATGTGACATGATTTGCCAAAATGAGGGAGTATATTATGAAAGAGGAAAGTCTGGGATCCAAAATCAGGGAATCTAACATGAAAGAGGTAAATGCTTTCTCTGGAGTTGTGGTTGGGGGAGACCTCAGAAGGTATCTGTGCCACAGGCCCAGAGCACAGCTGATCAAAGTGGGAGCAGTTCCGCAGGGCTGAGTCTAGGGTAAGACTCACACATAGATGCTTGCGCTGGGAAATATTTCATTAAAATACTTTGGCAGGGAAATTCCCTGGTGGCCCGGTGGTTAGGACTCCGCACTTCCACTGCAGGGGGCCCCAAGTTCAATCCCTAAGACCCTGCAAGTCTCGCAGAGTGGCCAAAAAAAAAAAGAAAGTGTGTTCATGTGCCAGGTTAGGTTGCCTGGGTTCAAACGCTGGCTAGCCAAACAAATCTTAAAGTATTTTAAAAAATACTTTGGCAGGAGACCAAAGAGGCCTGCAGCTATACCTGAAAAAGATACTTTGGTTCCAAAATGTGAGAAGAAAACTAGAAAGGCAAACATTAATGTGCCTAATTAAATGTTTACAAAACTTAAAATGACAAACTAATCAACTGCAACCCACTCAATCTTTAATGACATGCCTATGTACATGTGTGTGTTTATTGTGGGATATGGGTACATTTTTAGATATTGTAGGATGGAGCCTCCAAAAATAAGTTTGTGCACAGGCTACAAAGATCTGAAAACAGTGTGGCCTATTAAAGTAACAATCTCCATGTCCCCTGGGTTAATGACAAGTTGGAATTACATCCCGAGGTCTACATCTTCTGGATGTGGGGCTGGTAGCTGCCCCCATCATCTGTGCTTTGCACACTGAGAACAGCCTGGTGAGCCGGAAGATTCTGGACTCCATCTTCATCCTGTAGTCCATCTACTCAACATTGTCTGGCAAACATTCTTGATCAGAGTCCACCCAGGCCCAGATCAGTCCAGCCAGCAAGAGCAGTAGAGCTACAACCCCAAGAGAACTTGGAGGAGCTCTGAACCCCAAGAAAGGGGTGTTGTCTCCAACCACTCCTGGGGATGCTGGGCTGAGAAGGGGCCAGTCAATTCAGAACACTTGCCTACAGTTGTCACCTCCAAGGAAAAGTACAAAGAGGCTTTTTGTTCTATTTGGTGACCCATAGTCCTTAATGTTTCAATAACAAGAGGAGATAGGATGTAGGCATAAAAATCAATAGCGATAGCCCCCCAATATTTTGGAAGAATAAAATTATAGTTAGAGAGTCATGGGTAGGACACTCAAAACCTTCATGGTCACCAGAAGATTCAAACCATCTGATGTAGCGTTTCTTGTCTCCGTTCCGGCCAGCTTTGGGTTTGATTGACTGGAATATGCAATGGCTTGATGGAGGCACTAAACTCTTTGTATAGAAAACGGATCGTGGTATAAACACAGTGCTTCTTAAGAGCCCTGTAGGAAGCTTTGGTTGCTCGTCTACCAGCCGCTCCCCTGCAATACACACACACACAAGCATGCACGTTCTCCCCTGGGAGCAATGACACACTGGGACCCAAGGCAGTCAGATCACCGACCAGAATTT
The DNA here is from genome assembly GCF_025265405.1 of Mesoplodon densirostris. NCBI lineage: Eukaryota > Metazoa > Chordata > Mammalia > Artiodactyla > Ziphiidae > Mesoplodon > Mesoplodon densirostris. Next base: position 39,597,158 of record NC_082676.1, on the reverse strand, counting down.
ATCTAAAATGACACCTCTTTGTCCTTGAAAGCGTTTTGTTGCTGACGTTCAGAATCCTGCCTGAAATAAAACCTCAAGACTTTTGTCTGAAACTTCACAGTTTGGGGCTTTAAGAAGAGAAGACAAGGAATTTCAAAGTATTGTAATTCTGCTTTGGGAAGAAATAGTTCCTGGCCTTTCTCCTCAGATGTCCACATGCCACACAGATTCACCTATTGACTTGTTCGTCCGTTCCACCAGCATTTACTGGATGCCAGTGCTGGGGATGCAAAGATGAACAAGGCAGAGTCCCCACCTCTGGCTCAAAGTCAGGTAAACAGACACTAGAAAGTGCTGAGTGACCTGGAAGCTGAGGGCAAAGAGGGAGGAGCTGGCTCTTGTGTGAGGAATAGGATTCTTCTAGGTTTGGGGAGAGAACAGAGCATTAAGCCAGGGAAAGCAGGATGTGCACAGAGGCACTGAGCCTTGGGGAAGGAGGGTACAGTGCGAGGCCTGAGTGCCCAGGTCTGCAGAGGGGAAGTCGGGGAGCAGGGCTGGAGGTGTAAGGGGGGTTCAGATCAGAAAGGCTCCCCCGTGGCATCCAGGCCGTGTCTCATAGGTGGTGGCACAGCAATGGAAGTCATCGAACAGTAACTAAGGCAGTCGGGGATCTATCCAGATCTACACCTAGATTCTATACATTACCTCTGCTTATGATAGGAGGACCAGGTCATGGAAATAACTCAGGGGCTGTTATGAGAGCCCAGGCATAATAGGATGAGGTTCTGGACTGAGGCAATACCAGGAAGGTAGAGAAAACGAATTCAATTCTAGAGATTTCAGAGGTAGACACTACAAGACTTGAGGACTGATTAGGGATGCAGGGATGGTGGAAGAAGCTTGAGTCCACAGTAAGACCATGGAGACAAGCAGGAGAGCACCAGAGATGCTGAGTGACTCACCCAGCATCCCACAGCTATCACATTAAACCATACAAAATTGCTGATATCGACCTATACACAATGTCAATTTCACATGGTTCAACCTAATCATAAAAGTCAGACGAATCTAACTAGATGACATCCTGGAAATAGCAAAACTATGGAGACAGTAAGAAGATCAGTGGTTGCAGGGGTGGAGCACAGGATTTTTAGGGCAGTGAAACTATTCTGTATGATACTATAATGACTGATACATGTCACTGTACATTTGTCCAAACCCATAGAATGTACAACACCAAGAGTGAATCCTAATGTAAGCATGATAATACATCAACGTAGGTTCATCAGTTACAACAAATGTACCATTGTGGTGTGGGATGTCATTAGGGAAGCTGCACATGTGTGTGGACAGAGGGTACAGGGAAACTTCTGTACTTTCTGCCCAGTTTTGCTGTGAAACTAAAACCGCCCTAAAATTAGTCTATTCATTTAAAAAAAGTAGGACCAAGACTTGAATCCAGCTCTACTAAATCCAAATCTTTTCCTTTCTGCAATGTTGCCTGAGAATGAAGTTTCCAGAGCACTTCCAAACTCAGGAAGCCAATCGGCCAGCTTTTTAAAATAATCACCCAGGACTTTAGCCCTTAAGGGGTGCATCTTGGAAAGAACAATCTATTCAAGGTGGGGAAGTTTGCTGAGGGAAAGGAAAAAAAGTGAAAAGTCAAACTCAGCTTGTAGACTTTGCAAAGTCGTGAATGTAAATTACAGGTTTACTGGGCCTTCCTCATGCCTGCACCCGAACGTTCCCCGCTGCTTCCCTGAGACCCACGGAGCTACAATTCCCTCCCAGACTTTGGCTCCAATCTCACCTTCCCTTTCCTAGAGTCATTCCCGCTTCATGAACCCACCATCCCAATCCATCACCTCACACACAACATTCAGGGTGTAAACTTTACAGAAGACACAACCAAACCCATAATCATAAAAGGAGGAGAGAATGGTACGCACAAAGACAGAACGACAGGAGCCCAAAACAGGGATGGGAGAGAGAGCCCTGAGCCAGGGGCAGCACCTGCTTCCTTTCCTCCTCCTCTCCCGCCTCCTGGAAGTAATAACCATGGGCACACTCGGCCTCTGTCCGGCACGTGACTCCCTGTGGTCTCCCACCCATGCTGGGATTCTGTCTCCAAAGCTCCCTCCCCCTGAGCCTCCCACCAGGGGTAGGGTACACCCCCGCATACAGCAGTTCCACCTGTGGCCTTGTCTCCCATCCCCCATCCCACCCCTTGAACCTGCAGACCACACCCAACATGGCTGGCTGTGTCCCCAGCCTGAGCATCCCGCTCTGTGATGCAGATGGCCTATGAGGCTGGGTGGCTTTTGTGTCTCTTCTTTCCCTCTGGTAATTGCAGGCCAGGCAAGGCCTGAGCAGGAGTCCTTAAGTGGACTGACAGGCTTAGGACGACCAGCTGCAACCACAGTGTCTGCCGGTGAGCAGAAGGCAGAAGGAAGGGAGCCCACACATGTGGCCGAGTCTCTCGACCTCTGTGTGAGAGAGGAATGCTCAGCCTGGACCTGGACCCGGGCCACCGCCACCATCCTGCCTGCCCCGGAGGCCCCGAGTGCACAGGCCGGGGCTTTGCACTGCTCAGCAGGTGCACACAGGTGTGATGGTGGTGCCTAGACTTTGGCCTTGACCGAAGGATGTAATGACTCAGCTCAGTGAAGGCAGTGGTCCTGGCTGCACACAAGTTTCATGTACTGTTTGCTAGTTTTAGCCTACCATCCCAGAAGGAGGGGGAACATGTCACGTGTTCAGGAGAGGTGTGAGAGGAAACACGTGTGAGGGCAGGGGGCAGGTCAGGTGTAAAGGGGCCACGCTCTCAGTCTGAGGCCCGGATGTGTCAATGCCCTGTGGGATCTGTGCCAGCCCGTGCCCTCTCTGTTCCTTGGCTTCTTCCTCTGATAATTCCTGCCCTTTCTCTCTCCTGAGGGTGGTGAGGAAGAGCCAGTGAGATAACGGGCATGGAAGTGCTTTGAAAAGCGCAATGTGCTACCCAAGTGTGAGGCAGTGGTGTTTCCGCAGTAAATCACCCCACACAGGGGCGTTGGGAGGGCTGGATGAGGTGATGGATGTGGAAGCCCCTTGTAAGTGATAAACTATGAAGTAGATGGAGAATGATTAGCAGCGAGGCATGATTATCTATGTGGTTCTGATAACAACACCATTTTGCCACCTGCTGCCCAGACATTTCTGTAACTGCGTGACTTTGCAAAGACGTGAACTTTGCCTGCTGTGGTTTGCCCAGCTGTAAGATGAGATACCTCCAGGGATGGCAAACACAGCTGGCTCTCGCGGATCCACGGGGGCAGGGTCCCAGGCTCCAGAGAGGATGTGCTAAGTGGAAGAGGGTTGGCTCAGAGGACAGACCCAGCATCTGGATTCAGCACAAGTCCTAGGGAGGCCAATTCGGCTCAAGGCAACGCTTGCTAACACGGAATTACTTCCTCCGGCCCCTTTTGCCTTTGAACGCATTGCTTCCTTTCACCCTCGCAGGTGCCCTGCGAGATCGGTTTTCTTATTGTTTCCATTTTACAGATGAAGAAACCGAGGCTTACGTCTCGAGGTCACACAGCTTTGAATGTGAAGCAAACCGGATTTCTGGGGACATCGCCATGACAGTGAAACCCACGCTTTTACAATGTCAGGCCCATTCGTGACGACGGTTAAGCGCCTGGTTGCTGAAGTGTTGCTTTCCATATGGTGTCATAAATGGGGCAGTTTTCCATCGTGCAGAGAGTGTAAGGCTAAGCCAGACCACCCCTTAAGGGACTACTGCAGAAGTGGGAAGGGTAAGCCACATTATAACCCCCATTGAGAGGGCCAAGAATGCAGAGTCCCAGGTCCTAGATGGGAGCTTCAGATTTAGCAGATCCAGGGAGGAGCGGAGGATGTGCATTTCTGAAACTTCCTCACAGGAACTGACCAGCTTTTACTGAGAACCACGGCCGCAAGGCAATGTCTAGAGCCTGTCCAAGGTTAAATGTGCAGCTCTGGTGATCATTTTAATTGATGGGACAGGCTCACCATGATAAAGCTCCCAGTGTCCCTTGAGCTTTAAAGAGGATACTGGCTGGGGCAGTCTCATGGCTTCCTCATCCTTGTCAGACCAGCCTTTGATTCTCATCCTGAAAAAAGGAGGAATGAGGGACAGCAAGAGGTGAGGGAGAGGATGAGTGGGAGAGATTGATTGATTGATCGATTTTTTTTTTTTTTTTGCGGTACGCGGGCCTCTCACTGTTGTGGCCTCTCCCGTCGCGGAGCACAGGCTCCAGATGCGCAGGCTCAGCGGCCATGGCTCACGGGCCCAGCCACTCCGTGGCATGTGGGATCTTCCCGGACCGGGGCACGAACCCGTGTCCCCTGCATTGGCAGGCGGACTCAACCACTGCGCCACCAGGGAAGCCCTGATTGATTGATTTTTAACTTTTTATTTTATATTGGAGTATAGTTGATTAACAATGTGGTGTTCGTTTCTGGAGAGATTTTTTTTTTTTTTGAGAAGAAGGCTGAGGAGAGAGAGACAAGCAGTGTGGTACAGCCATAGGTCCGTCCAGCGTATCACCATCGTATAAGATAAATGAGTTCTTTTTCAAATTATCCTGGGTTGTGTGAGCTGTCTTGGTCTGAACGATGTGGATTATCACTTGAGCGTCTTCACACAGCTTTATAAACACCAGGCCATGGGCACACAGGTCGGGAGAGGTACTATTATTTAGCATGCTCATAGGAAAAACAACTAAAATAACCCCCAAAGGCAATAAACTCACCTTCAACTGGCATTCCACACCAGCCATGGTCCAGCTCTCAGCTGCTTGTTCCCACACCAGAGGATAACTCCTGAATCCTGTCTCCCATGGCAGGGGGCTTCTCCATCTTCAAATGCCTCTCTGCCTTCTCTTCTTCTTGTTTCTCAGAGCCAGCTGTGTCTTACAGCCCCCAAAATCTTTCCCTGATCTGCCTACCTATTAGAAATGTCTCCTTCAGGCGTGTTGTCTGCCCCTCTCTTAAGCTCATAGGCAAAGAAGAACACCTGCCAGGACTGGGTCTGGAAGCCTAACCTTTCCTTCTCAACTAAGTTTAAGACACTTAAAGGCCAGGACCAATAAGAAACTTTCTCTGCAGGCATCCTCCTCCCAACCTAACTGATCATCAGAATTACCTGGGAGTTTGAAAAGCGACTGCTAGGTCCCAGCCCAGACTTGCTGCATCAGAATTTCAGAGGTAGGAGCCCAGGAATCTATTTTTTTTTAAAGTTCCCTGAGTGATTCTGCTGACTCGTCATCACAGGGAAGCACTGCCCTCTAGCATCTACTTAGCACGACGTGGAACACTTGGATGGTTCTCAGACTATTTGTTTCTTAATGATTGATGGATCAATCCAGTAGCAACGCACGTTTCCCCAGGCCAGTCACACCTGCCTGGGAGTTGGGATTGTGGTGCCACCAGCCAAGGCTCTGGAATCCTAGGAGAGTCCTCCCAACCTGTAGCCCCAGGCAGAGTACTAGGTGCACCCGGGGCTGTCCCACACGAGCTCAAGGTTGCCCATCCTCTTGGTGGCGGCAGGATGGTTGTGCCCAGATCATTCTCAGCAGGGTCCAGGTAGCAGCCTGCTCACCGTGGGGCTTCCACTGCCTCCCCTGCCCCCCAAGCCAGCTGCGTGGCTCAGCACCCAGGGCTGCTGTTGGACCAGCACACCACTCATTCTCAGAAGCCATTACAGCAGGGTCTGCTCCAGCATTCCCTGCCTTGCACGCTAAGTCAAGGGTATCTGCTCCATATGGCAATGCATAACTTACAACACAATCTTCTTGCTTATATAGCCGATTTCATACAAAGCTTCCATTTGCATATTTATTAATTTACAGAATTAATGCCATTTTCTTGTCTATTACAGGATATGTTCCTGGTCCCTGTCTTTGAATTAATCTAAGGTGGAAACATTTGTTAAGGGAGTTGGTTCAGGCCAAAGTCATCAAATGCATGGCAATTAAATGCCAGGAGGGTGTGGGGAAGAGAGGGCTAACGTTTACTGAGTGTATAACTATGCTGGGTTCCAAGAAAATTAATGGTGCAGAATGTGAGTCTCCAAAATAGCTCTGTGATGACATATTATTGCTGTTTTCTAAATAAGGACATTAAGATTCAGCGTAAGTAGCTGGCCCATTGTCACATAGTACGAGGCAGAGACTTAGATGACCACAAAAGTCAAGAAGCAGGGTTTCCATCCGCCCTGACTTCCATTAAAGGCCATTATTCTGCATAACAAACATTTTTTTTTTCACAGAGAGTACCCAACACCCCAGGTAGTTCAATGCTCACAGATATTTTTGCCATATATCATAACACTTTAAACAGACAGGAGTACAAGATGCCTCTTGAGAACCTTGCTCCACCTGTTGTTACCAGCACTGGAGCATACCTACCCAGGAAAACAAATGTTTTGGTTAACATTCCCACCTGGTGACAGTGTAAAAGCTTCATCAGGAAGGCCAGTCACTTTCCATTTAAAAAATTCGACGTTTACTCCTTCCCGGCCCTCCAGCCACTGACCTAAACTTCCTTCCCTTCCATACCTGACTTCCTGAAGATACAGCTCTCCAGTGTCCCTGTTGCCCTCATTTCCCCATCGATTCCTCAGTCTGTGTCAATAGGGTCTTCACCCCATCAAGAACGCTGATGCCATCACCATCTCAACCATCCGTGTCCTTTCCACCTGTCTCTGGATCAGATCACTCCATGGAATCTGTTACCTTCAGCCATACCTTCCTTGAAGCTTCCTTACATCCATTTCCCCACCACAGACTCTCAGGCCTGCTCCCCCTTCTCTTGGTGCTACTTCTTACATCTCCCTTTTCAGCTCCTACTTCTTCACCCTGCAATTCCCTCACGACTCCCAAGTCTGAATCTCTACCCTCCTGCAGTCCGTTCTCCACACCACTAGCAGCAGCATTTCTGAACCACAGTTCTGATCACGTAACCATCTGGCTTGACATCTTCTCTAATCGCTCCCTTGGATGGATGCAGTCACCTCTAGATCATATGGTAGAATTCACACTCCTTGGAGGCAAAGAATGAACCTGCTTATTCAGTTACTCACGGCCCCTAGAACATAATACATGATTGATGCTCAAAAAATACTTGTAGAAAGGATGAATACCAGTCTCACCATGATGTGAAACCCATCCCATTCTAGCTTTATCTCCCACGACGCCTTTAGACCCCAAGAGTCAATCATCTTTAACATCAACACAGCATGTCCTAGATTTTATCACAACTCTCCACCTGTGTTCAGGCCATTCCCACGTGGTGGGATAATACTCTCATTTCTTCCACTTTGCATACTCCCTCCTTCACACTCCAAGCTCAGTTCTGACTTCACCTGTTTCCCTGATGCCCCTAGGACTGGTGACAATAAACTAATCCTCCATGGAACCATCCTTTTATTTTAATGAATTAATTTCTTTCTTTATTTTCAATTTTATTTAATTTATATTTTTATACAGCAGGTTCTTATTAGTCATCAATTTTATACACATCAGTGTATACATGTCAATCCCAATCACCCAGTTCATCACACCACCGTCCCCACCCCCCACCGCTTTCCCCCCTTGATGTCCATACGTTTTATCTCTGCTTCTGTGTCTCAATTTCTGCCCTGCAAGCCGGTTCATCTGTACGATTTTCTAGGATCCACATATATGCGTTAATATACGGTATTTGTTTTTCTCTTTCTGACTTACTTCACTCTGTATGACAGTCTCTAGATGCATCCATGTCTCTACAAATGACCCAATTTCATTCCTTTTTATGGCTGAGTAATATTCCATTGTATATACATACCACAACTTCTTTATCCATTCCTCTGTCGATGGGCATTTAGGTTGCTTCCATGACCTGGGTATTGTAAATAGTGCTGCAATGAACATTGGGGTGCATGTGTCTTTCTGAATTATGGTTTTCTCAGGGTATATGCCCAGTAGTGGGATTTCTGGGTCATATGGTAATTCTATTTTTAGTTTTTTAAGGAACGTCCATACTGTTCTCCACAGTGGCTGTATCAATTTACATTCCCACCAACAGTGCAAGAGGGTTCCCTTTTCTCCACACCCTCTCCAGCATTTGTTGTTTGTAGATTTTCTGATGATGCCCATTCTAACTGGTGTGAAGTGATACCTCATTGTAGGTTTGATTTGCATTTCTCTAATAATTAGTGATGTTGAACAGCTTTTCATGTGCTTCTTGGCCATCTGTATGTCTTCTTTGGAGAAATGTCTACTTAGGTCTTCTGCCATTTTTGGATTGGGTTGTTTGTTTTTTTAATATTGAGCTGCATGAGCTGTTTATATATTTTGGAGATTAATCCTTTGTCCGATTATTCATTTGCAAATATTTTCTCCCATTCTGAGGGTTGTCTTTTCATCTTGTTTATGGTTTCCTTTGCTGTGCAAAAGCTTTGAAGTTTCATTGGGTCCCATTTCTTTATTTTTGTTTTTATTTCCATTACTCTAGGAGGTGGATAAAAAAGATCTTGCTGTGATTTATGTCAAAGAGTGTTCTTCCTATGTTTTCCTCTAAGAGTTTTACAGTGTCTGGCCTTACATTTAGGTCTCGAATCCATTTTGAGTTTATTTTTGTGTATGGTGTTAGGAAGTGTTCTGATTTCATTCTTTTACATGTAGCTGTCCAGTTTTCCCAGCACCACTTATAGAAGAGACTGTCTTTTCTCCATTGTATATCCTTGGCTCCTTTGTCATAGATTAGTTGACCATATGTGCATGGGTTTATCTCTGGGCTTTCTATCTTGTTCCACTGATCTATATTTCTGTTTTTGTGCCGGTACCATACTGTCTTGATTACTGTAGCTTTGTAATATAGTCTGAAGTCAGGGAGTCTGATTCCTCCATCTCCGTTTTTTCCCTCAAGACTGCTTTGGCTATTCGGGGTCTTTTGTGTCTCCATACAAATTTTAAGATTTTTTGTTTTAGTTCTGTAAAAAATGCCGTTGGTAATTTGATAGGAATTGCATTGAATCTGTAGATTGCTTTGGGTAGTATAGTCATTTTCACAATATTGATTCTTCCAATCCAAGAACATCGTATATCTCTCCATCTGTTGGTATCATCTTTAATTTCTTTCATCAATGTCTTATAGTTTTCTGCATACAGGTCTTTTGTCTCCCTAGGTAGGTTTATTCCTTGGTATTTTATTCTTTTTGTTGCAATGGTAAATGGGAGTGTTTCCTTAATTTCTCTTTCAGATTTATCATCATTAGTGTATGGGAATGCAAGAGATTTCTGTGCATTAATTTTGTATCCTGCTACTTTACCAAATTCATTGATTAGCTCTAGTAGTTTTCTGGTAGCATCTTTAGGATTGTCTATGTATAGTATCATGTCATCTGTGAACAGTGACAGCTTCACTTCTTTTCCGATTTGGATTCCTTTTATTTCTTTTTCTTCTCTGATTTCCATGGCTAGGACTTCCAAAGCTATGTTGAATAATAGTGGTGAGAGTGGACATCCTTGTCTTGTTCCTGATCTTAGAGGAAATGCTTTCAGTTTTTCACCATTGAGAATGATGTTTGCTGTGGGTTTGTCATATATGGCCTTTATTATGTTGAAGTAGGTTCCCTTTATTCCCATTTTCTGGAGAGTTTTTATCATAAATGGGTGTTGAATTTTGTCAAAAGCATTTTCTGCATCTATTGAGATGATTATATGGTTTTTGTTCTTCAATTTGTTAATATGCTGTATCACATTGATTGATTTGTGTATATTGAAGAATCCTTGCATCCCTGGGATAAACTCCACTTGATCATGGTGTATGATCATTTTAATGTGTTGTTGGATTCTGTTTGCTAGTATTTTGTTGAGGATTTTTGCATGTATATTCATCAGTGCTATTGGTCTGTAATTTTCTTTTTTTGTAGTATCGTTGTCTGCCTTTGATATCAGGGTGATGGTGGCCTCATAGAATGAGTTTGGGAATTTTCCTTCCTCTGCAATTTTTTGGAAGAGTTTGAGAAGGATGGGTATTATTTCTTCTCTAAATGTTTGATAGAATTCGCCTGTGAAGCCATCTGGTCCTGGGCTTTTGTTTGTTGGAAGATATTTTATCACAGTTTCAATTTCAGTGCTTGTGATTGGTCTGTTCATATTTTCTATTTCTTCCTGGTTCAGTCTTGGCAGATTATACCTTTCTACGAATTTGTCCATTTCTTCCAGATTGTCCATTTTTTTGGCATAGGGTTGCTTATAGTAGTCTCTTAGGATGCTTTGTATTTCTGTGGTGTCTGTTATAACGTCTCCTTTTACATTTCTAATTTTATTGATTTGAGCCCTCTCCCTCTTTCTTGATGAGTCTGGCTAGTGGTTTATCAATTGTGTTTATCTTCTCAAAGAACCAGCTTTTAGTCTTATTGATCTTTGCTACTGTTTTCTTTGTTTGTATTTCATTTATTTCTTCTCTGATCTTTATGATCTCTTTCCTGCTGCTAACTTTGGGTTATGTTTGTTCATCTTTCTCTAGTTCCTTTAGGTATAATGTTAGATTGTTTATTTGAGATTTTTCTTTTTTCTTGAGGTAGGCTTGTATAGCTATAAACTTCTCTCTTAGAACTGCTTTTGCTGCATCCCACAGGTTTTGGATCGTCGTGTTTTCATTGTCATTTGTCTCTAGGTATTTTTTGATTTCCTCTTTGATTTCTTCTGTGATCTCTTGGTTATTTAGTAAAGTATTGTTTAGCTTCCATGTGTTTGTGTTTTTTACGTTTTTTCCCTGTAATTGATTTCTAATCTCATAGTGTTGTGTCAGAAAAGATGCTTGATATGATTTCAATTTTCTTGAATTTACTGAGGTTTGATTTGTGATCCAAGATGTGATCTATTCTGGAGAATGTTCCCTGCACACTTGAGAAGAAAGTGTAATCTGCTGTTTTTGGATGGAATGTCCTATAAATATCAATTAAATCTATCCGGTCTATTGTGTCATTTAATGCTTGTCTTCCCTTATTAATTTTCTGTTTGGATGATCTGTCCATTGGTGTAAGTGAGGAGTTAAAGTCCCCCACTCTTATTGTATTGCTGTCGATTTTCTCTTTTATAGCTGTTAGCAGTTGCCTTATGTATTGAGTGCTCCAATGTTGGGTGCATATATATTTATAATTGTTATATCTTCTTCTTGGATTGCTCCCTTGATCATTATGTAGTGTCCTTCCTTGTCTCTTGTAACATTCTTTATTTTAAAGTCTATTTTATGTGATATGAGTATTGCTACTCCAGCTTTCTTTTGATTTCCATTTGCATGGAATATCTTTTTCCATCCCCTCAGTTTCAGTCTGGATGTGTCCCTAGGTCTGAAGTGGGTCTTTTGTAGACAGCATAAATATGGGTCTTGTTTTTGTATCCATTCAGCAAGCCTGTGTCTTTTGGTTGGAGCATTTAATCCATTCACATTTAGGGTAATTATCGATATGTATGTTCCTATTACCATTTTCTTAATTGTTTTGGGTTTGCTTTTGTAGGTTCTTTTCTTCTCTTGTGTTTCCCACTTAGAGAAGTTCCTTTCGCATTTGTTGTAGAGCTGGTTTGGTGGTGCTGAATTCTCTTAGCTTTTGCTTGTCTGTAAAGCTTTTGATCTCTCCATCGAATCTGAATGAGATCCTTGCTGGGTAGAGTAATTTTGGTTGTAGGTTTTTTTCCCTTTCATCACTTTAAGTGTATCATGCCACTCACTTCTGGCTTGTAGAGTTTCTGCTGAGAAATCAGCTGTTAAACTTATGGGAGTTCCCTTGTATGTTATTCATCTTTTTTCCCTTGCTGCTTTCAATAATTTTTCTTTGTCTTTAATTTTTGCCAATTTGATTACTAAGTGTCTCAGCATGTTTCTCCTTGGGTTTATCCTGTATGGGACTCTCTGTGCTTCCTGGACTTGGGTGGCTATTTCCTTTCCCATGTTAGGGAAGTTTTTTACTATAATCTCTTCAAATATTTTCTCAGGTCCTTTCTCTCTCTCTTCACCTTCTGGGACCCCTATAATGTGAATGTTGTTGCATTTAATGTTGTCCCAGAGGTCTCTTAGGCTGTCTTCATTTCTTTTCATTCTTTTTTCTTTAGTCTGTTCAGCAGCAGTGAATTCTACCATTCTGTCTTCTAGGCCACTTATCCGTTCTTCTGCCTCAGTTATTCTGCTATTGTTTCCTTCTAGTGTATTTTTCATTTCAGTTATTGTATTGTTCATCTCTATTTATTTGTTCTTTAATTCTTCTAGATCTTTGTTAAACATCTCTTGCATCTTCTCGATCTTTGCCTCCATTCTTTTTCCGAGGTCCTGGATCATCTTCACTATCATTATTCTGAATTCTTTTTCTGGAAGGTTGACTATCTCCACTTCATTTAACTGTTTTTCTGGGGTTTTATCTTGTTCCTTCATCTGGTACATAGCCCTCTGCCTTTTCATCTTGTCTATCTTTCTGTGAATGTGGATTTTGTTCTGCAGGCTGCAGAATTGTAGTTCTTCTTGCTTATGCACCCATCCTTTTGTTTGCTTCCAAGATAGGGAGACAGAACAAAAAATATGACGGAGCTAAGAATCAGAACTCAAAGTCCTTGACCAACCCATGAACCATGACTTAAGTCATCCTCAGGAGACAGAGGCAATTTCAGGCTATAAACACTTTATTTCTACTTGGAACTTATGTTCTTAAACACCAGCATAGCCATCAGATAAATTGGATCTGACGGTTTCTGTGTTACATGGTGCTTTTGCCCAAATTGAACAAGGATCCAAGGCTCAGTGGCTAACTTGGTCTCTTTCCTGTAAGATTCCAATTCTGGGTCTCAAGACCTCTCATGCTGAGGATGATCTGAGGTGAAGAAAATGAAGGTAAATGTTTCTGGGCTGGGAATGCTTCTGCACTGGTTCTGGAATAGCTGGCCTGAGCACCCACGCCTACCAGGCTGTTTTTGCCTTTGATTCCCACTTTCGTTGGTGCCTATCTTTCTAATAAGGGATGGGGGGAAGGATAAAGGGTGGATTTGCTTCCATCCAAGTTGAGGAACACTTTCAAATTAGGGCCCTCAGAGCCAACTATGAAGCAAAGAAGAGAGAATCCCCAAAATGTAAAATTTTAACTGAGAAAAAGCCTTCAGAAGCCAAGCTTTACCCTCTTCTCTGATACCCATCCTCCCATGCATTTCTCCCTTCATTCAGCAAATAATTACCAAGTATCGGTTAGTTGACTCTGACTCTGTACTCTGCCATTGACCCAGGCCAGCAAGAATGATGAAGTCTTGAGCTCCCCCTAGAGGCCAATAGTAATTGGGAGGAAGGGAAAAGGGTGAGATTGCAGGTCAATATAAATGACAATTTCTAGATGATTCCCTGAGAGAAGGAACAGTGAGACACACAAGCACACGGAGAAGTGGAGGGAGCACTCCCAGCAGCATCAGCCCAAGAGCCTGTTCACAATTCATTCCATAGGCAGAAGAGTGTTGTAAAGATAATTGAACAAAGCAGGCGATTAGAAGGCAGACTGGAAGAAGAAACTGCGCTCTTCTGAGTATCTGCTTTCTGCTGCCGTGTGCAGTAGGCTTTTCATCCATAAATCACAATTCAAATCCTTGCTGCTTTGAATCCCCACGATAAACCTGAAGGCCGGGTATTATTTTCCTCATTTGGCAGATGAGAAAATCGGAGTTTCCAAGTTTACATTAAAAATAGGTGTGATCTAGAATTTGGACCCCAATTTTTTTTTCTTTTTTTCTTTTTTTTTTTTTTTTTTTGCAGTACGTGGGCCTCTCACTGTTGTGGCCTCTCCTGTTGCGGAGCACAGGCTCCGGACATGGAGGCTCAGCGGCCATGGCTCACGGGCCCAGCTGCTCCCTGGCATGTGGAATCTTCCCGGACCGGAACACGAACCCATGTCCCCTGCGTCGGCAGGCGGACTCTCAACCACTGCGCCACCAGGGAAGCCCTGGACCCTAAGTTTTTACATGCCTCGCTGCCTTCGAGGCAAGAGAAGTCTGGGCTGTAGCCACTGCTTGGGATCGTGCTGTGTCTGTTTTATAAGCTAAAATAGACGACCTTGTTGCCTTAATAGCCATCCTGGCAACTGTGTGTCAAGGGCTTTATAGGTATTAGCTCAGTCTTCACAATAAAGCTGGAAAGTGGTAACAATAATAATCAAAGCTATAAATTATTATCATCATTATCCACTTTCAGAAATGTTGACTTACCCAAAATCATAGCTAGGAAGTAGCAAAGATGGATTTGAATGTAAGAGATGGCCTGGAGCAGGGGTCAGCCAATGTTTTCTTTAAAGAGCTTTGAATTGTAGTGGCAAAGCAGCCACAGACAATACGTAAACAATAGGCATGGTTGTGTCCCAATAAAACTTTATAGAAACAGGCAGAGGGCCAGATTGGCCCACTGGCCGTGGTTGACCAACCCGTCCTAGACTCTTCTTTGTTTGATTAGGAGATGGCCTAGAGGATGGTGGATCCAGAAGGGCCTCACAAGTAGTGGACTCGGACATTCCAGGCACAGACCCTGGATGTGTGAAAGTGCAAATGTGGTTGAAAATGGTGAACGTTGGGTAGAGGTGGCCTAGCCTGGACAGGTGGACTGCATGGCTGAATGGGGGCCAGAACTGCAAGGCAAAGGGGCCAGATGGTGGGAGCAGCATAAGTCACACTAAGGAGTGACAACTGTCTAGGGATCAACAGATTTTAAACAGGGGAGTGGCCTGGTTATCCAAGAAAAGGCCCACTGTGGGCTGATGTGAGTCTAAGGAATCCTGAGACTGAGGCTGGGTGCAAACTGAGAGTCATAATAACCGTGCAGAGAAAACAGGGCTATCAAATGTCCATCAAAGGATGAATGGATAGCGACTTCCCTGGCGGTCCAGTGGTTAAGCCTCCACTCTTCCAATGCAGGGGGCACGGGTTGGATCTCTGTTCGGGGAACTAAGATCCCGCAGGCCTCTGTGGGGCGTGGCCAAAAAAAAATGGATGAATGGATAAAGAAAATGTGGCATATACATACAATGAATATTATTCAGCCTTAAAAGGGAAGGAAATCCTGTCACATGCTACAACATGGGTGAAGCTTGAGGACATGATGCTGAGTGAAATAAACCAGTCACACCAAAAAAAGACAAATACTGAATAATTTCACTTAGGTGAGTCACCTAGAGTGGTCAGTTCATAGACACAGAAAGTCACATGGTGGGTGCCAGGGCCTGGGGGGAGGGGTGAATGAGGGTTTGTTGTTTACTGGGTATAGGGTTTCAGTTTTGCAAGATGAAAAAAATTCAGATCTGTGGTGCGACAATGTGAATATACTTAACACTACCAACTGTAAATTTTAAAATGGTTGAGATGGTGGGTTCTATGTTATGTGGTTTTTTTTTTTAACCATATTTGAAAATAAAAGAGCTAATGGATTTGTAAACTCAGGCAGCAGCACAGGAGAAGATGAGGGAGGGCAGACGTGAGAGAGGCTGGAGAGGCAGCATCGTGAGGCTCCCATCGCCGTGAATGTCGTCCCGATGCTCTGACCTGGGCCTTCCGCCGTGGGCTGGACTCCTCTCACCCGACTTCACTCGGCGTGGTGTCTCCTGCCATATTCTGGGCCACCCTGTTCATTCATCATGCCTCCTGAAAAGTCTCTTAATTACATTATGTTCACAATCCATAAAACATAATTAAAATATGTAAATCCATTATATTCTTTAATGAGCACATTGAGACCTCAAATTTTTAAATTAGATATAAAATTGATGTGGACCTACTACGATTGATTACTCATGGTAATAAATCATCCTCAATTTGGATTGAGAAGGTTTCCCTCCTCCCCTTAGATGCTTTTGTTTTTTTTTTTCCTTTTAGCATCTCCTGTGACCATTTGAAGTGATGCACACGCAGTCTTTTAAGGATGGCAAGGCCTGGCTTGCTGTAACTTGACAACACGGGTAGCAAAAGCAATAACTAATGTTTGGACTGGTGCCCTGGAGCTTGCAGAGGATTTGCACAAAACACTTTCTCACTTATACTTCAGCAATATTTTTGTTTTCATTTCAATATAAGTACACTGATGTTTCATTCTTCGGGAAAACATCAGAGGCATCCCTAGGCCTTGTCTCTCTCTCTGCTTGTCTTCTGTTCATCCCCAAGCCACATCTCATACTCCCACTCAAGCAAGTCAATTACTATTTGCCAGACACACCGTGTTGCTATATGCCTCCACGGTTCTGCACAAGTTAGTCTCTCTCTGCAGCGACTGTCCTTTTCTCATCTGTCTGTGGAATTTGGACAAATTTTCAAGCCCAACTCAGGGATCTCCTTTCCCAATCCACCCTGACAATGTCCATGGCTTTGTGTTAAGGTCTATAACAAAGCTCTACTTTCTAAGAACGACTTCCATGGGTACCATTTTTATATGTGCTATGGTTTTTTTCACTGGACCCTCATAATTGCCATGCAAGACAGTCATTAAAGGTATCACCATCCTTTTATAGGCCACATGCTTGTAAAGCTCACGAAGGTTAATTGATCTGTCCAAAGGCTTGCAGTCTGTAGGCGGGACCTCTGCCAGGACCCAGGCATGTAAATGCCCAGGACTTGCTCTGTCTGATTATAGAAGCTCTTTCCTTCTTGCGAATCTTTCTCGCAAAGGGCCTCTCTCTCACTACCCCGCACATCTGCTATCAATGTGCTACAGAAGCTTTAAGTACTTTCTTCCCCCTCTAATCCAGTTCCTTCCCAGCCATAGCCTAAGGGTTTACTTCTATTGTCATAAGCTTAAAGTTGGTTTCACAGTTTAAGCTAGAAGTTAAGCACCCAGGCTTTAGAAACACACAAAGCCTGAGCTGGAATCCCCATCTTCCCACTTACTAAATGTGTGACTTTGGTCAATTTGTTGAACTTCTCAATCTTGGTATCTTTATCTCTACTATGGATAAACGACAGTAACTACCTCAAAGGTTGTGAGGATTCTGTAAAATAACGCATGTAAAATGCCTGCCTCTTAGGCAGGGACCACTAATTGTTAACTTTGGTTATTATTACCAGTACTGTTATCATTATTATCCTAACCTAAGAAATCCCCTCTCTATCTGTGGATTGGGGCTTTGCTCCAGAATATTCTTTTAAACATTTTCTGTGACCATAGGCAGCAGAAACAGCCAAGAAGGCTACCCACAGGGAGGTTTCCCTCTAAATATTAGAGATGTATTTTACTAAAATACATCAGGAAGGGGCCCAAAGGATTAATTTGAAGTCCAATTCCTTCTTTTCCAGGGTTCGAACTCAGGATCCCAAGAGGACAAAATGATTCACTCATCATTCATTTTCTTTTGATAAACATCTATTAATTGCCTGAACATCTATTAATTGGGTACCAGTCTAAGTACCCAGATAAGCCAATAAAAGCATATTTGATCCAACATATCTGAAGTAGAGGAGTAATAGATCACCATCTTGATCATCAGTGTATCTACAGTGCCTACCATGGGGTGTGGCACACAGAACTCAACAAAAATGTATTGAATAGTGGTACAATTACCATTCCTACTGTATCTAATTTCTCATAGCAACATTATCTCTTTGGAACAAATTCCAATTCAAGTTACCAAAATTACACCACCCTCTTTTAGTAATATGGTTCTAAATCGTTAATGTTTATAAAAATCACCTGGAGGACTTGTTAACACACAGATGGCTGGGCCCCATCCCCAGAGTTTCTGATTCAGGACCCAGAAATTAGCATTTCTTACATATTCCCCGTGATGTTGATGCTGCTAGATGGGGAACTATATGTAAACAACCACTGCTCTCAAGGACGGCAGAGTGTAGATAGAAAGAGCTTGGATCCCTGAATCACTGCATAGAAGACACCCACCAAACACCCACCCTGGACCAGGAGTGAGTGAAAATCCAACTTAATAGTGTTAAAACTCTGCAATTCAGGGCTTATCTGTTAGAGAAGCTAGAATTACTGAACACAGGATAAAAGATAGTTGTTTCTGTGAAGAACAGGTAGGTACAATAAACTTGGGCCTCTGATTATCATTCCTTGGCTTAAAATACAAGACTCTGTAGACCCTAGCCTTCTCCCCTGAAGTCTTCCATCAGCTCCCCCTGCCATATTCTCTAAATTCTAGGTCCACCAGGTTGTAGGAGGTACATGGAGGAAAGAGGCCAAGAGTGAGGTCACCCCCAACTAACTGAAAGATAGCATTCTGAAAGTTTAGGTATAAAATTGATATAAAGTGAACCCAATAACTTGTTCATTTGTTAAGCAATATTTGCTGAGTGCTAATGCAGACAGATGCTGTTCCAGGAAGTGTAGATACAGTGATGAACAAGCTAGCTGAAGGCTTAGAGCAAAGACACACAGGGTCATCTGCAGGGTACTGTCTTCCAGATGGAAGCAAGACACAACCATGATCTAAATGAATGGGTTGACAATCTCAAGAAACTTGGATTCTATTTTCAACCATAAGGGTCAGTCATTTGTCAGCATGACAAAGATTCAGGGAGGCATCTTTTGGCCTTGGTGACATCCCTATCCAGGAGAGAGAGAACACTAGTGCCCCATAGACTCTGCTTATTAGGGAGAAGTGTACCTCAGGCTGTCTTAGCTGAGAAGCCACCTTCTGTGCTCTGTGTGCTGATGTAAGCACCCAATCCTTACTATTAGTTAGATTTCTCAATGGAAAGATACACAGGCTTTCTGGTTATATATCAGTCTATCAGAAGTTGGACTAATGTGAGTCTCTCTGAAGATCTAAGCCTATCACAGTACACTGATAAAAAGCAAGTTCCTAGGCTTGCTCAGCCTAAAGGGCTATTTCATGGACCATGACTGTACGTGAAACCTCATGACAAATAATCTGCCACACTCCCCTGCTGACATCCCACCTTTACCACATTCCTTCTTTGGAATATTGACCCAAAATGGTTGTGATTTCATGCTTCTCAGATATTATGTGTGCTCACCTCTCTGTCTGCAACTGCCTCTCTGCCTTATCTACTTAGCAAACTCCTACATTTCCCTCAAAATCCAGTTCAAATATCTCTGGGATGACTTTTCTTGTTGAGCAGCTTTTCTGAATTATCATTTTACTTTGGACATACCTTTGTTTTTGATCACCTATTAAATGCCTCTTGAATATAGTCCCTGAAGTTGTTATTATGTGTTTAACTCTGATAGAAACGGCTTAGTGATAGATATTGTTATCCATATATTACAAATGATGGATTAAATCTTCAGAAAATTTAAGCCCAAGGTTACACAGTTAGTGAGTTTCCCAGGCTAGAATTCTAGTCAAGCTATGTCACTTGCAAAGGTCATCATTACAGTTATAGTGGACCATTATTTATTTACTTGTCTGGTCTCCTCCGTTAAACTGTGAGCTTTCATAGGAACCATGACTTGGATCCACTCCTGCACATACCTGTCACTGCCTGCACTGGACATGCTGTGTGTGCATGTTGAATGAATAAATGAATGAATGAGTGGGTGGCTTTTTCACCTGGCAAGGTTATGGCCATGTAAAACAGATTTTCTACATATATTTTATGTCACTGTCTTTACCTTTCTGACTTGTTTAATGGTATGATCTGTTCTTCCTCTCTGGAGATTCCATATAAAAGATTCCACTGAGATATTCATGGACAGATGCTCGTCCTGGTCCCTTGGGGGAATTCTTCAACCATGCAATGCTAATTGTATGTACATTAAATGGCCCAAACACTGAGCTTACCTCTCTTGTTCATACTGCAGTTCGAATCCAAGTTGTGCTTGTTTAAGAGACAGAAGGAGACAGCCTCTAATCTACACAGGATTTCTTTTCAGCTTCTGTCTCTCTAATGGCAGATGGTTCACAGGCCCATCCCGTGACTGTTATGATACTTACTGCGTAAGAAGAGTCTAGAGGGGGAGGAGAGAGAGATGAAAATGGGATCAAAGGCGATTACCATGTGTTTATACTCCAAATCCCACTTACAGGAGGAGTTGCAGCTCAAAGATGGAGGGTATGGATGGGGTGGGGAGAAAGCCAGAGACATACAAGATAAAATCTGGAAAATTAGGCAGATAGAGTAAACTGACAGAAGAGATGTTTATTTCAGGCAGGTACAGACCTTGTTTCTTCTAACCTGCTATTTCAATATCAAGGCTTCTCTAAGACAATCTCCATTTCTTACATGAAAGTTTTAGTTAAATAAATTTATTCTTAATATTTTTACAGCAAATATGACAATGTCCTTGCTATGTAATTATCTTCTACAGATCAGATAAAAAAAACTTTAAAAAAAACACTTAGATTCTCCCATCAAACAAAAAATACAAATAAATTCCTAATATGATTTTAAAACAATGTACAGCCATGCCAGAAATGAGGGGGAAAAATGTACCACAAAGTAGGAGGCCATTTTTTTGCAAACTGGCAAAATCAGCAGAGACAAAAATGATGATCCAAATTTTAGTAAACATTTAATGCCATCTGCATCCTCATATACACTGATGAGGATATTGATTGGTTCCAACTTTTCAGAAATATCTGTAAAGAATATTAAGGTTACACATAAACATTATTACTAAATTCTGGTTCTGAAAATTCTATCTTAAAGAAAACATTCGAGATGGGAGAGGGAGGGAAAGTTTATATAAATATATATTTATCACAGTATAATAACAGTATCAATGAGGTAAAATGAGGAGAAAAGTAAATGCCTAAATCCACAAGTCTGCTTTGGCTCTGGTACAGTCCTACAACCAAACAGTCTGTCTTTTACTCATTACCTTTGTTTACCTCTAGAGGTAAAATAAATAGCCATGTATATTTTCTTCTAGTTTTTTTATCTTCTCATTTTTTCCATCTAACCCTTTATTCTTTTACTTTTCTTTTCTTTTTTTTTTTTTTTTGGCGGTACGCGGGCCTCTCACTGTTGTGGCCTCTCCCATTGCGGAGCACAGGCTCCGGTCGCACACGCTCAGCGGCCATGGCTCACGGGCCCAGCCACTCCGCGGCACGTGGGATCCTCCCGGACCGGGACACGAACCCGTGTCCCCTGCATTGGCAGGCGGACTCTCAACCACTGCGCCACCAGGGAAGCCCTAACCCTTTATTCTTTATGGAATTTTTTTCAATATGGGTCATGAAAAGTCAAAGGATGTGGGTCTGAGTTCTGTCTTTACCACTGCTGTGTTACCTTGGGCAAGTAATTTAAGCCCTCTGGGTCTTAGTTAACTGACCATAAAAAGCACAATGATCACACTTGTCTTACAGACTGGTTGTGACTTGGAGGTGAGTTTGTGCATCTAGAAGTAAAGAAGATTATTTCAATTGGCAACTGGACTCAGGGGTGGGGATCTGAGAGGTAATCACCCAGAAGTCAGAGAATAAACATGAATCTCTGGGGAAATCTTTCTGGAAAGGCAACTCTGAATCAAGTTTTAAAAATAAGATAAGGGAGACTCCTACTTTCAGCCATGAGAGAAAAAGAGAGATCAGGGTTCTGATCCAGCTGAGGAAGGCAGATAAAATGCATGAGCCCAGAGTTTTCAGAAACTGAACAATATACAGCACAGGACAGTGATTCCCACAAGAAGAGAAACAAATGAAGTGAGCCCTAAGAATACCCCAACTCACTGCCTGGAGACGTCCACTGGTTATAAGTATATGGAGGGGAGCAAAGACAAGCCTGGTGGCCTCGTGGAATTGAGGAGGCCGAGTGTGGAGTCTGGGCTGGAGGGCTGGAGACTAGGATTTGCATGGAAGTTTCCTGGAGAGGAGAAAACAAAGAGAGAGAGCCAGAGATCAGCAGGGGGCTGTTCTTGTGTCTTTGGCTGAACACTGCTCTGTTCACGTGTGTAAGAAAACGAACCAGGCTGGGAAAGAACCTCTGGAAGCAGTCAGAATAACTCCCAGGACTCACAAGGGCTGGGTGTCATGCATATTCTCACCCCACCGCACGGAGTGAAAAGATCTAACATATGGAGCAGAGTGTAGTCCCCAGGATGGTTACCTCCCTCGTGGGGTGCTAGCCTGAAGGTACGTGACCCCCCAGAATTCATATGCTGAAATCTGATCCCCGATGTGATGGTATTTGGAGGTGGGGCCTTTGGGAGGTGATTAGGGATCAGTCTCTTATAAAAGAGAGACCCCAAAGAACTCCCTTGCCCCTTCCACCATGTGAGAAGACAGCCATCTGTGAACCAGGAAGCAGGTCCTCACCAGACACTGAATCTACAGGCACCTTGATCTTGGACTTCCCAGCCTTCGAACGGTGAGAAATAAATGTTTGTTGTTTAAGCCAACCAGTACATAGTATTTTTAAAAAAATTATTCCCAGGGCTTCCCTGGTGGCGCAGTGGTTGAGAGTCCGCCTGCCGATGCAGGGGACACAGGTTCGTGCCCCGGTCTGGGAGGATTCCACATGCCGTGGAGTGACTGGGCCCATGAGCCATGGCCACTGAGCCTGCGCGTCCGGAGCCTGTGCTCCGCAATGGGAGAGGCCACAACAGTGAGAGGCCCGCGTACCGCAAAAAAAAAAAAAAAAAAATTATTCCCAAAGTGTTCACTCAAAAGCTTTTTTTTTTTTTAAACATCGTTATTGGAGTATAATTGCTTTATAATGGTGTGTTAGTTTCTGCTTTACAACAAAGTGAATCAGCTATATATACACATATACCCCCATATCTCCTCCCTCTTGCGTCTCCCTCCCACACTCCTATCCCACCCCTTTAGGTAGACACAAAGCACCGAGCTGATTTCCCTGTGCTATGTGGCTGCTTCCCACTAGCTATTTTACATATGGTAGTGTATATATGTCTGTGCCACTCTCTCACTTCATCCCAGCTTACCCTTTCCCCTCCCTGTGTCCTCAAGTCCATTCTTTATGTCTGTGTTTTTATTCCTGTCCTGCCCCTAGGTTCTTCAGAACCTTTTCTTTTTAGATTCCATATATATGTGTTAGCATACAGTATTTGTTTTTCTCTTTCTGAATTACTTCACTCTGTATGACAGACTCTAGGTCAATCCACCTCACTACAAATTACTCAATTTTGTTTCTTTTTATGGCTGAGTAATATTCCATTGTATATATGTGCCACATCTTCTTTATCCATTCATCTGTGGATGGACACTTAGGTTGCTTCCATGTCCTGGCTATTGTAAATTATTGTGGTACATGACACTTTTTGAATTATGGTTTTCTCAGGGTATATTTCCAGTAGTGGGATTGCTGGGTTGTATGGTAGTTCTATTTTTAGTTTTTAAGGAACCTCCATACTGTTCTCCATAGTGGCTGTATCAATTTACATTCC
Organism: Mesoplodon densirostris; assembly: GCF_025265405.1. Classification (NCBI taxonomy): domain Eukaryota; kingdom Metazoa; phylum Chordata; class Mammalia; order Artiodactyla; family Ziphiidae; genus Mesoplodon; species Mesoplodon densirostris. Next base: position 39,573,842 of record NC_082676.1, on the reverse strand, counting down.
CACCAACAGTGCAAGAGGGTTCCCTTTTCTCCACACCCTCTCCAGCATTTATTGTTTGTAGATTTTTTTTGATGATGGCTATTCTGACCTGTGTGAGGTGATACATCATTGTAGTTTTGATTTGTATTTCTCTAATTGTTGGTGATGTTGAGCATCCTTTCATGTGTTGGTTGGCAGTCTGTATATCTTCTTTGCAGAAATGTCTCTTTAGGTCTTCTGCCCATTTTTGCATTGGGTTGTTTGTTTTTTGATATTGAGCTGCATGAGCTGTTTGTAAATTTTGGAGATTAATCCTTTGTCAGTTGCTTCATTTGCAAATATTTTCTCCCATTCTGAGGGTTGTCTTTTCATCTTGTTTATGTTCTCCTTTGCTGTGCAAAAGCTTTTAAGTTCCATTAGGTCCCATTTCTTTATTTTTGTTTTTATTTCCATTTCTCTAGGAGGTGGGTCAAAAAGGATCTTGCTGTGATTGATGTCATAGAGTGTTCTGAGTGTGTTTTCCTCTAAGAGTTTGATAGTGTCTGGCCTTACATTTAGGTCTTTAATCCATTTTGAGTTTATTTTTGTGTATGGTGTTACGGAGTGCTCTAATTTCATTCTTTTACATGTAGCTGTCCAGTTTTCCCAGCACCACTTATTGAAGAGGCTGTCTTTTCTCCATTGTATGTTCTTGCTGACTTTATCAGAAATAAGGTGACCATATGTGCATGGGTTTATCTCTGGGCTTTCTATACTGTTCCATTGATCTGTATTTCTGTTTTTGTACCAGTACCATACTGCCTTGATTACTGTAGCTTTGTAGTATAGTCTGAAGTCAGGGAGCCTGATTCCTCCAGCTCGGTTTTTCTTTCTCAAGATTGCTTTGACTATTTGGGGTCTTTTGTGTTTCCATACAAAATGTGAAATGTTTTGTTCTAGTTCTGTGAAAAATGCCATTGGTAGTTTGATAGGGATTACATTGAATCTGTAGATTGCCTTGGGTAGTAGAGTCATTTTCACAATGTTGATTCTTCCAATCCAAGATCATGGTATATCTCTCTATCTGTTTGTAACATCTTTAGTTTCTTTCATCAGTGTCTTATAGTTTTCTGCATACAGGTCTTTTGTCTCCTTAGTTAGGTTTATTCCTAGGTATTTTATTCTTTTTGTTGCAATGGTAAATGGGAGTGTTTCCCTAATTTCTCTTTCAGATTTATCATCATTAGTGTATAAGAATGCAAGAGATTTCTGTGCATTAATTTTGTATCCTGCTACTTTACCAAATTCATTGATTAGCTCTAGCAGTTTTCTGGTAGCATCCTTAGGATTCTCTATGTATAGTATCATGTCATCTGCAAACAGTGACAGTTTTACTTCTTCTTTTCCAATGTGGATTCCTTTTATTTCTTTTTCTTCTCTGATTGCTGTGGCTAAAACTTCCAAAACTATGCTGAATAATAGTGGTGAGAGTGGGCAACCTTGTCTTGTTCCTGATCTTAGTGGAAATGGTTTCAGTTTTTCACCATTGAGGAAGACGTTGGCTGTGGGTATGTCATAAATAGCCTTTATTATATTGAGGTAAGTTCTCTCTATGCCTACTTTCTGCAGGGTTTTTATCATAAATTAGTGTTGAACTTTGTCAGAAGCTTTTTCTTCATCTATTGAGATGATCACATGGTTTTTCTCCTTCAATTTGTTAATATGGTGTATCACATTGACTGATTTGCATATGTTGAAGAATCCTTGCAATCCTGGGATAAACTCCACTTGATCATGGTGTATGATCTTTTTAATGTGTTGTTGGATTCTGTTCACTAGTATTTTGTTGAGGATTTTTGCATCTATGTTCAACAGTGATATTAGCCTATAATTTTCTTTTTTGGGGACATCTTTGTCTGGTTTTGGTATCAGGGTGAGGGTGGCCTCGTAGGATGAGTTTGGGAGTGTTCCTCCCTCTGCTATACTTTGGAAGAGTTTTAGAAGGATAGGTGTTAGTTCTTCTCTAAATGTTTGATAGAATTCGCCTGTGAAGCCATCTGGCCCTGGGCTTTTGTTTGTTGGAAGATTTTTAATCACATTTTCAATTTCAGTGCTTGTGGTTGATCTGTTTATATTTTCTCTTACTTCCTGGTTCAGTCTCAGAAGGTTGTGCTTTTCTAAGAATTTGTCCATTTCTTCCAGGTTGTCCATTTTATTGGCATAGAGTTACTTGTAGTAATCTCTCATGATCCTTTGTATTTCTGTAGTGTCAGCTGTTGCTTCTCCTTTTTCAGTTCTAATTCTATTGATCTGAGTCTTCTCCTTTTTCTTGATTAGTCTGGCTAATGGTTTATTAATTTTGTTTATCTTCTCAAAGAAACAGCTTTTAGCTTTATTGATCTTTGCTATCGTTTCCTTCATTTCTTTTTCATTTATTTCTGATCTGATTTTTATGATTTCTTTCCTTCTGCTAACTTTGGGGTGTTTTTGTTCTTCTTTCTCTAATTGCTTTAGGTGCAAGGTTAGGTTGTTTATTCGAGATGTTTCCTGTTTCTTAAGGTGGGATTGTATTGCTATAAACTTCCCCCTCAGAACTGCTTTTGCTGCGTCCCTTAGGTTTTGGGTCGTTGTGTCTCCATTGTCATTTGTTTCTAGGTATTTTTTAATTTCCTCTTTGATTTCTTCAGAGATCACTTCGTTATTAAGTAGTGTATTGTTTAGCCTCCATGTGTTTGTATTTTTTACAGACTTTTTCCTGTAATTGATAACTAGTCTCATAGCGTTGTGGTCGGAAAAGATACTTGATATGATTTCAAATTTCTTAAATTTACCAAGGCTTGATTTGTGACCCAAGATGTGATCTATCCTGGAGAATGTTCCATGAGCACTTGAGAAGAAGTGTATTCTGTTGTTTTTGGATGGAATGTCCTTTAAATATCAATTAAGTTGACCTTGTTTAATGTATCATTTAAAGCTTGTGTTTCCTTATTTATTTTTATTTTGGATGATCTGTCCATTGGTGAAAGTGGGGTGTTAACGTCCCCTGCTGTTATTGTGTTACTGTTGATTTACCCTTTTATGGCTGTTATTTGCCTTATGTACTGAGGTGCTCCTATGTTGGGTGCATAAATATTTACAATTGTTATATCTTCTTCTTGGATTGATCCCTTGATCATTATGTAGTGTCCTTCTTTGTCTCTTGTAACAGTCTTTATTTTAAAGTCTATTTTGTCTGATATGAGAATTGCTACTCCAACTTTCTTTTGATTTCCATTTGCATGGCATATCTTTTTCCACCCCCTCACTTTCAGTCTGTATGTGTCCCTAGGTCTGAAGTTGGTCTCTTGTAGACAGCATATATATGGGTCTTGTTTTTGTATTCATTCAGCAACCCTGTGTCTTTTGGTTGGAGCATTTAATCCATTCACATTTAAGGTAATTATCAATATGTATGTTCCTATTACCATTTTCTTAATTGTTTTGGGTTTGTTATTGTAGGTCTTTTCCTTCTCTTGTGTTTCCTGCCTAGAAAAGTTCTTTTAGCATTTACTGTAAAGCTGGTTTGGTGGTGCTGAACTCTCTCAGCTTTTGCTTGTGTGAAAATGTTTTAGTTTCTCAGTCAAATCTAAATGAGATCCTTGTTGGGTAGAGTAAACTTGGTTATAGATTTTTCCCTTTCATCACTTTAAATATGTCCTGCCACTCCCTTCTGGCTTGCAGAGTTTCTGCTGAAAGATCTGCTGTTAACCTTATGGGGATTCCCTTGTATGTTATTTGTTGCTTTTTCCTTGCAGCTTTTAATATTTTTTCTTTGTATTTAATTTTTGACAGTTTGATTAATATGTGTCTTGGCATGTTTCTCCTTGGATTTATCCTGTATGGGACTCTGCACTTCCTGGACTTGATTGACTATTTCCTTTCCCATATTTGGGAAGTTTTCAACTATAATCTCCTGAAATATTTTCTCAGTCCCTTTCTTTTTCTCTTCTTCTTCTGGGACACCTATAATTTGAATGTTGGTGCATTTAATGTTGTCCCAGAGGTCTCTGAGACTGTCCTCAATTCTCTTCATTCTTTCTTCTCTATTCTGCTCTGCAGTAGTTATTTCCACTATTTTATCTTCCGGTCACTTATCCATTCCTCTGCCTCAGTTATTCTGCTATTGATTCCTTCTAGAGAATTTTTAATTTCATTTATTGTGTTGTTCATCATTGTTTGTTTGCTCTTTAGTTCTTCTAGGTCCTTAAACGTTTCTTTGATTTTCTCCATTCTATTTCCAAGATTTTGGATCACCTTTGCTATCATTACTCTGAATTCTTTTTCAGGTAGACTGCCTACTTCCTCTTCATGGTTTGGTCTGGTGGGTTTTTGCCTTGCTCCTTCACTTGCTGTGTATTTCTCTGTCTTCTCATTTTGCTTAACTTACTGTGTTTGGGTTCCCCTTTATGCAGGCTGTAGGTTCGTAGCTCCCATTGTTTTTGGTGTCTGCACCCAGTGGGTAAGTTTGTTTCAGTGGGTTGTGTAGGCTTCCTGGTGAAGGGGAGTGGTGTGTGTGTTCTGGTGGAAGAGGCTGGGTCTTGTCTTTCTGGTGGGCAGGACTGTGCCCAGTGGTGTGTTTGGGGTGTCTGTGACCTTATGATTTTAGGCAGTCTCTCTGCTAATGGGTGGTGTTGTGTTCCTGTCTTGCTAGTTGTTTGGCATAGGGTGTCCAGCACTGTAGCTTGCTGGTCATTGAGTGGAGCTGGATCTTAGCATTGAGATGGTGATCTCTGGGAGAGCTTTTGCCATTTGATATTATGTGGAGCCAGGAAGTCTCTGGTGGACCAGTGTCCTGAACTTGGCTCTCCCACCTCCCCACCTCAGAGGCTCAGTTCTGACACCCGACTGGTGCACCAAGACCCTGTGAGCCACACCGTTGAGTTTAAAAAGGCTCTTTTCACTTATCCATAGTATTTTTGTTATAGCAGCTGAAAAAACTGAGACATGAAGACAAAGTCTCCTGGACTTTCTTCACCTGGAACACCAAGACTGTATCTTTGCATGTCTACGTTCCTTCTGAGACATGTTGTAGTTCAAATAGGCCATCCTTCCCATAAATGCAAGAACCTAAAACTAGGTTCAGCTCAAAAGCTTCATCCTGGGCACAGATACAAAAAGACCACTGCCAGCATGCATGCAGTGAGTGGACTGAAAACCGTTGACATGAATATATCTTCCCACCAAAGCCTGTGCTCCTGCTCCTTTATCTTAAGCAAGTTCACCCATCAGCATTCCTCCTGGTACTCATTATTGTTAGCTAAATACCTGAAAAATAAAAAACTCTATCCTTTCTGTGCTTGACACCAAACTATACAATGGGAACCTTGCTTAATGAGTTTGGATTTATTTAAAAATCTGCATTTATAACCGTCTGGATCTCTGGGGAATATAACTTTGCTTCTAGATTAAAATATGATCTGACAGCAAAGTCACATTCCAAACTACAGATAACCCAGCCAAATATTGAAAAACTCATTAAGAGCAAGGCTATTGGGGTAGATTTGCTACTCATTTATTCAGAGACTTTGAGAAAGTTATTAAATATCTTGAAGCCTTGATTTACTCCTCTGTAAAATGAAGCCAGTAATGTTCTCGTGAAGATTAAATGAGGTGTTTTAGACAAACGCATTTTCCTTGAATACGGTAAGGGGCTCAAAACACCATTAAATGCACCCTTATGCCAGTCAGGCTGTTCGTTACCTTTGGGCTCCAATATATCATTGACAATCTTTCTGTGACTTGTTAGCCTTCTGAGTCATCATTTCTTGGATGACATGACCCATTTATGTGACATAATTGAGCAGAAGGAATTAGTTCAAATATAAACCGTCTTCATCATGATTAGATCATACAGCTCAAAATATGTGAATTCAGTCAAGAAAAGTTGCCATGTCTTCCCCCCACTGGGAACTCAGAAGGGTTCCATGGAGCAATTCTAAAGAAATGTTAGCTCTGCCCTCCTACAGTGGACGGTCAATGCCTGCTCCTTCTCTACTTTTCCACATAGATATTTTCCCCTAATGGATCACCTCAAAAAAAAATACCTTTCAATTCTCTTAGTCATCCAAAGTCAAGGAAATCTTAATTGTGCACGTGGGCTCAACATAACAGTGAAAGTCATCTTATTCTAGGTGACCTAGACCCTATCTTCTCTATTTAATTCCCCAAATAAACTGAAACTAACAACCAAAAATATAGAAAAATCAAAAGTCATGACAAGTGTATTTTCTGCAAGAAATATGTATTATTTTTATAATAAGAAAATTATCATAATTGTCAGCCTGGATGAGGAATCTCATCTCTGCCATAGCAAAACACAGAACTAGCTTTCTTCTCACAGCTGCACATTTTGTTCTGAAACATGAACCAGTAGAAAAACATCACATTTTCCATCCCTGGCCTACTCAAATTTTAGTCCAGTCCAATGAATTCTGCAATCCAATCTGGTTATAAAAATCCGAGGGCTTCCCTGGTGGTGCAGTGGTTGAGAGTCTGCCTGCCAATGCAGGGGACACGGATTCGAGCCCTGGTCCAGGAAGATCCCACATGCCCGCAGAGCAACTAGGCCTGTGAGCCACAACTACTGAGCCTGCACGTCTGGAGCCTGTGCTCTGCAACAAGAGAGGCCGCGATAGTGAGAGGCCCGCGCACCGCGCTGAAGAGTGGCCCCCACTTGCCGCAACTAAAGAAAGCCCTCGCACAGAAACCAAGACCCTACACAGCCAAAAATAAATAAATAAATAAATAAATAAATTAATTAATTAAAAAAAAGAATCTGAGACTCTCTCAAAAGGACATTCGGTCAAACTCAAGTTCTTTTCATTATCTCAGCCACTTTTCCCCTTCAAATCCTCTCTGAATCTCCCTTACAGAGCCTGACTAACCCTAAAGACCCCTAGGGTCTCATTCTCCTCCACACTGCTGCTTAGAGTCTGGGGTGCTGGGTGGAGAAGAGAAACACAGCACACCTAGTTCCTAGGCAATCAGAACACTCTCCTCTGAACTTGGCTCTCTCCTAGTCACCTCTCATAGCTCCCAGAGAGGCAGACAACTGGATAATTTTGCCCCTAAATGGAGGCAGACTCACACCCCACACTAAGATCCAGGGCACTTTCGAATTTGGCATTTGGGTGTTTAGCAATACTTTTTCAAAATCTTACTGTCTCCACTACCATTCCTTCAATATTCCATGACTGAGAAAGACAGGAAAGAATCTTGTATCTTCATTAGATCCATATTTTCATTTTTTTATGCCCTTTAACCTTTTGGTTTCCAGGGAACTTCTCATTCGAAAAGCTCTGTGGGTCTAACTTCATATAGCCAAGTGTAACTGCCTGTTCATTCTCTATCTCTTAGATATTTTCACTGAAGATATCTCGCCAAGGTCTCCAAAGGCTAAGGAAACCATTTTCAAGGGATCTGTCATTGAAGGAGTTCATTAGAGGACTGTAGACACATCCATCCAGGTGCAAACAGGGAAGTAATTCTTTAGCTATCTTATCCTCCGATAACACGTTACGTGTACATCCCATCCACCCACCTAGAGGTCATCCTTTTTCATTGATATAGTAATGAAAAATCACTTCCTAAATCACTATGACACTTCCCTAAATTAAAATTGATCTAAGCATCCCAAACTTATTATCAATTGCTATTAATTTCATAGAAGTTGTGATAAAAAATCAACACAGACTACTACAGACTTCACACCTTCGCATAAACTGGAATCCCAGCAAGAGACAACAGAATAGGATTTCTCCTTCTCAAATTTAGTTTAAATCTTATATGTAGTAAGCACACAGAATATTCAGGCAAATGCATTCTCTACAAATTTACCCCATAGGCAAACAAAGCACACATGTAGGGCGCCAGCAAAGGAACCCCAGACACTAAGAACAGTTCATCCTTGAAGAATTTTATTCAAAGCACCTACTCAAATTATTTAGAATTAAAAAGTCTGGTAGCATCAAGTGTAAACATGGATATAGAACAAGAAGAACTGCTATACACTGCTCCTGGGCATATAAATTGGTGCAACCACTTTGGAGAACAATTTGGTAACAGTGAGAAAATGTGAGGATGCACATACTCTGTAATCCAGTGATTTCTCTCTTGGAATTTACCCTACAGAGTCTCTTGCTCAGGGACACATGTACACAAGAAGGAATGCTCATAGCAACACTGCTGATAATAGCAAGTTGAAAACAAACTCCATCAATCCAAAAGAGATGAATCAGTTATGATACAGTCACATAACCACACAGAAGTAGTCAAGTGGCTTTAGAGGTCATCCAGGTAAGTTGTTGTCAAACCTGCTTCTGTATAAAAAAAAAATCACCTGGAGAGCTTTAAAAATACAGATTCTGAACCAGATTTTGGGGGGGAAAGGGTAGAGCCTGGTACACCCATTCTACATGAAGTAATATTAAGGAAACAATGATCTAGGTTATTCACAGATCATTGAAACTGTGGTCTGGAGGGGTAGATTGACTTGTCTAAGTTGGTAAAAAGCATGAGTGAGGAACAGAATCAGGTTCTCAGACCTCTCAAGAGGTCTCCTGGTCCAGACCTCTCTCCAGTCCATCACATAACCTTCCTACAGGTCAAAAGAAGGTCATGTAGTTCAACTAAGCCATTACTCCATCAAGAATGTTAAATTGCATATGTTGACCTTGACCTAAGAGAACCTATCAGAGCCTTGTCAGTCCTTTCAGATCTGTTGATTCTGCTAAATACTCTGAGCTTGTGTTTCTTCTCTCTTAATTAGAAAGTTTGAATTTAATGGAATCTTGAGATAGACATAGAGAGAGAGAGAGATAGGAAATAGAGATAGTAATGTTTTCTCCCAGACCCACAGGAAAAGAACACACATGGGAGTCAGAACACTTATGTTAAAGACCCAGCTTGGGGCCTCCCTGGTGGCGCAAGTGGTTGAGAGTCCGCCTGCCGATGCAGGGGATGCGGGTTCGTGCCCCGGTCTGGGAGGATCCCATATGCCGCGGAGCGGCTGGGCCCGTGAGCCATGGCTGCTGAGCCTGCGCGTCCGGAGCCTGTGCTCCGCAACGGGAGAGGCCACAACAGTGAGAGGCCCGCATACCGCAAAAAAAAAAAAAAAAAAAAAAAAAAAAAAAAAAAAAAAAAAAGACCCAGCTTTTCCTTGGAAAGTCAATTAATCTTTAAGCCCCTTTTGCTCAGCCATCACATGGGTAAAATGATACTGTCCCAGTGTACCTCCTTTCATATGGCTTATGTTTTAGGTCTGGCCTCAGCCTTTAGCAGGATTATGGGTTTGTTGGCTTGGTCTGCTGCTCAGTTCAGTAGAGTATTGTTCCACTGTCAGTGCTGCAGTGGGTGCAGTGGGGTGTAGGAAGTACTGGGGGTGAACCCATCAGTGCAGTGAAATGGGTATTCCAGCAGGAAGAGCAGACAGAAATGTAGTGGTCCCAGTCATCAGTGGAAGTGAGAGAGCGCATTTCCCTAATAGTGAGATGTGGAGCTTTTCATCCATTCTTCTGTGGCTTTATTTGTTCATTCATTCCAGAAACATTTATTGTGTCCATCCTTGTTATTCTATTCCCCAGGATACAGCTGTGAATAAGAGAGACAAGACCTTCCAAAATTTATAGTGTAAAAGGGAGAATAGACAAGTGTATAAACAGTTACCATAAACTGAGGTGGAAAGAACAGGCAGCTGTGGGCAAAAAGAATAAGAGTGTCTCTACAGACTTCAGGAGAGAGGAAGAGCCGCCTAGGGGAACTGACATGTACACTGAGACCTGGGAAGTGAGTCCTGAATCAGGTAAAAACACAAAGCATGTCCAAAGCCTCAGAAGCAGGAGGGACCATCCAACAACTGAAACTGAGTATAGCTGAGCATGGAGTAGGGATAAAGGAGCAGTTGGCAAGCTGTGAGACCAGAAAGTGGCAGGGGTCAGATGTAGTGGTTTATATGATCATATGTCCTAGAAAGGAAATTGGCTGCTACATAGAGAACAGTGGAAGCTCTGTCTATACTCTTCCCAATGACATTCCTCTTCTATTAGAGGTAATGCCATACTGATGGGGCGTTTCTTGTGCCCATGCTTTCCTCATAGTGTGTGTGAGTGTGTGTGTGTGTGTGTGTGTGTGTGTGTGTGAGTACATGTATAATTTTGTATATATATATATAATTATATAGTAATTATATATTATAATATATAACATTAATAAAATACTATAAGTATTAATGATTATTTTATATATATGTAATATTACATATTATGATTATGTTTATTACATAATATTACATGATTGTATAATAATTTCATAGTATATGTATTATTATTTCACCTTTTCACTTCCTATAAATTGTGGCATACTTAAAAATTCTTCTGCAACTTGCTTTTTCACTTATTATGTGTTGAGTGTCATTCCTGTCAATAAATAATTCATGCTTTTTCCCCCATGTTTTCTGAAATTTTTTCAGCATTTATTACCCTTTGTTAGGAGGAAAAACAATAGACAACTGTTAGCAAAAGTCATCAGAAATGTTTAACTTGTAGGGTACTTGAAGTATGATTGTATTTACCTGCTCTTTTTCACAATGTCTCTTGTTAACTTTTCAGGCTCTTAGTTCCCCAACCAGGAATCGAACACATGCCCCCTGCAGTGGAAGTGAGGAGTTCTAACCACTGGACCACCAGGGAATTCCCCCTTTCATTAAGTTTTATCTATCTTTTCTCACTTAGTCATGAGCTGATGATGACAAGCTGAGAACCAGTACTACATTGTGCTTCTTGCACTTTTTGAATTTCCAACAGTTTTCGCTTCATTAAATTTTTGTTATGCTTTACTTCAGACATTCTGCTTAAATTTAAGATAACATAATCTGCTTTAAATTTAATATCTGATTTAATTTTAACATTGCTAGCCCTGATTGCTTTTCAGTCTCCTTTATGTAATTGACCAAACATTGTCATTTTAGCTTTCTCACCCCATTTTATTTGATCATTTCTCTTAAAAGTAGCAAATACATGAAGGAAAAAAATCCAATCTGAGACTTATCACCTTTTTAAAATGAGAGTGTAAGTTGTTTACACTTTTTGGATATAAGTTTTGTTCTTGCTATGAGGTCTATAATCATATTTTAAACTACAGATTTTGTATTCTTTAATTATGTTTATTTTTGTCTTTGGACAAGTTAACTATTTTATTCACTAATTCAAGAGATATTTATTGAGCATTTACTCTACACATGACTATTTGACTTAAAATGCCACTAAGATGTACAAAATAAACAAATCATTTAAATTCTACCAGCAATTGTGTCACAACTCTTCATATTTTTGCAATTTATATTTACATAATCATAATCACATCAAACAAATCAAAACCATTTTTTATTGTGGTAAAAAACATAAAATTTTCCACCTTAACCATTTTTGAAGTGCACAGTACAGTATTGTTAATTATATGCACATTGTAGTGTAACAGAGCTCTAGGATTTTTTTCCTCTTGCAAAACTGAAATTCTATGCCAATTAAACAATTCTTCTTTTCCCCTCCCTTTGGTCCCTGGCAGCAACCATTTTATTTTCTGTTTCTAAGAGTTGGGCTACTTTAGACCCCTCATATAAGTGGAAGATGCAGTCTTTGTCTTTTTGTGACTGGATTATTTCACTGAGTATATTGTCCTCAAGGTTCATCCATGTTGTCAGATATTGTAGAATTTCCTTCTTTTTTAAAGTTGAACAGTATTTCATTATATGCATACATCACATTTTCTTTATCCATTCAACCATTGATAAACAGGCTGATTCCACTTTTTGGCTACTTTGAATAATGCTGCAATGAACATGTGTGTGCAAATATCTTTTTGAGATCCTGTGTTCAATTATTTTGGATTTATATCCAAAAGTGGGATTGCCAGATCATACAGTAGTTCTGTTTTTAATCTTTTGAGGAACCTCTGTTCTATTTCCATAGCAGCTTTACCATTTTACCTCCCCACCAACCATGAATAAGCGTTCCATTTTTTTTCACCTCCTTGCCAACATTTATTATTTGGTTTTTTGATTGTTTCTTTGGTAAGTGGCCTTTGTGACACATGTGAGGTGATATCTCATTGTGGTTTTGATTTGTATTTCCCTGATGATTAGTGATGTTGAGCATCTTTTTGTGTGATTGTTGGTCATTTGTATATCTTCTTTAGAGAAATATTTATTCTGTCATCTGTCCATTTTTAAATCAGATTATTTGTTTTTTGTTGTTGAATTGTAAAAATTATTTATACACTGTGTATATTAACCCCTTGTCAAGTGTCTGGTTTGCAAATATTTTCTCCCATTCTGTGGGTTGCCTTTTCACTTGGTTGATGGTTTGCTTCACTCCACAGAAGTTTTAAAATCTGATGTAGTTCCATTTGTTTATTTTTGCTTTTGTCATGTGTGCCTTTGTCATATCCAAGGAATCATTACCAAATCCAACATCCTGAAGTTTTTCCCTTGTTTTCTTCTAAGGGTTTTGTAGTTTCAGGTTTTACATTTAGGTCTTTGATCTGTTTTGAGTTGATTTTTGTATATGGTGTAAGAGAAGGGTCCATTCACTCTTTTGCATGTGGGTATGGAGTTTTTCCAACATCATTTGTTAAAGATACTATCCTTTCCCCATTGTGTAGCCCTGTCACCCTTGTTGAAGATCACTTGACCGTACGTGCAAAGATTTGTTTCTGGGCTCTCTATTTTGTCTCATTGGTCTATATGTCTGTCATTATTCTGGTGTCATATTGTTTTGTTTGCTGTAGTTTTATAGTATGTTTGAAGACAGGAGGCCCTCAGCACTTTTTTTTGTTATCAAGATCATTTTGGTCATTTTTGTTGATTTTTCTATTGTCTTTTTATTCTCTATTTCATTCATTTCTGTTTTAATCTTTGTTACTTCCTTCCTTTTGTAACTTTATTTTATTCTAAAGTTCTGAAAAGGTGGCAGCATGAGGGGCAGCTGCGGAAACATTTTCCACTGTCCCATCCTTCTGGGTTAGTCAAGGTCCATTCTCTATTGACATCCATATTGTCCTATGATCCCAAGTCACCTAATGGCCATTGTGAGTTATACATTTTGCTGAAGATCAAGGATGCCCTGGGGTATAAGTTATCTTATCTCTACGTTACTTCAACTCTCTAGTATTTCTAGGGCTTATTATATTTTTGGTCTTCATATCTCAGTAGCCACTTAAAATATAAAACCGTTTTGACAATAAAATACTTTAAAATGAACCCACAGTCATTACTGCTATATTCACTGTTGCTTTGCCCTTTTGCCCACTTTTGAGATTCATCCTGTAAAAATCCTGGTTCTGAAAGCAACATCTAGAAAACTCGATTATACCCAAACAAAAGAAGTCATCATTTTTAAGGCTGCTAAAATATACTTGGCATTTCCAAACGAACATCCTTTATCTCAATAAGTGACAATTACTCCAAGTTCTTATTTTAATTCTAAAGCTACCATAGGGCTGAGCCTGGAAACAAGCTTGCAACATTGAGGTCTCTATGAAATATTTCCTCCTTAGTTTCAATAGCCTATTTTCTGAGACAGAGATTGAGTGACAGCTTAAAAGAGTACAGATTATAAGCCCATTTAAGAGTGCTGCATTTTTGGAATTTGTCACAAATGGAAGGAAAAGCCAGGGTGACGCAGGCAAGGCTCAAGTGCCAACATGTGTCTTTCTGTTTATTCATTATTCAAGGGTCAGACCCTCAACCAGGGCCAGAGAGAAATGACAAAAATAAATACATATCAGTGCAAAAATCTGCAATTTAAAATAATGAAAAGCAAGATTCCTATTCATTTTTATGGCACAAACCTGACATCATTTCACTCCAATTTTCTATAATGGAACCAGCTGGGCTCTGGGAGAGAACTAGTAATAGGTTTTAATGGATGAAATCTGCCATTGAAACTGGCCATTTTCTAACTCGATCTCAGTGCCTGGCACCCAGCCCATCATACAGCATCATGCTTTCCACAGTGCTGCACCAGCTTGTGAGATAAGAGGGATGAGTGCACAGGAGGACCGCTGAGCTTGGAGGAGCCTCACCCATCTCCATCCAGGAGAGTTCTGAGCCCCCGTTCAGGGTTCCATAGCCCCAACTGGACAGACCACTGGTGAAGATCCAGGGTCATGTCCTCTTCAATAAAAACTATTGCAGTGGAAATCAGACTACACAGAGAGCAGAGAGGGCCAGGATGGGTGAGGGTAGTGCCCTGTTCATTTCACTAGTGAGCCCCTGCATCGATTTCCAATTCTATTTGGTTACAATAGACACAACTGGATTTTACTGGGTCTGGATTAACAGTCAGAGAAGGTTTCTCTCTCTCTCCCTCTCTCTCTCTCTCTCTCTCTCTCTCTCTCTCTTCCCCTCTCATTCCATTAAACATTCCACCTCTCCTCCTATTCAGCTCTCAAACGGCTGTTAACATATGAAAATAGCATGCAAAGAATGGAATGGGCTGACTGCCATGGAGATAAAAATGGGATGTTCGTTCTAATTTATTTCATGGCATCACGCCTTCTCGCTGTCTCTGTTTTCTTTGCTAGGCAGCTTGATTGCCTCTTCCAGAATACGACTGGCCTGGCCCTCAGCCTTGTGTCTGAGCCACGGTGGTGCTTAAACAGGTAGCCAGCCTTTGGAGGTTAGACACAAATCTGAACGGTCACCCTGCTCTGGTTTATCTGGGCACAGGATATTAGATTTTTTTTTTTTTTTAACTTGTAGCGTATTTTCAGCTAAATGATCGCTAAATGTTCATTTTGGTGAAATGCTGCAGGATCTCAAAATGAATGATGTTTTCAAATAATGTATACTCACTTTGCCCAAAACATGTTTTACAACTTCTGTTCCAACTGCCTCATGCCAATGCTCCTGCAGGACGAGGACAAGATTTAAAAGCAAATTTAAAATGCTTTTTAGAGGACAAGGCATGACCCAAATAGAAAATGAAGATGCATTCAGGACAGCCACTACCTCAGCACCCACATCTCTTTACTTTCTTTACTTTCCTTGATTTCACGACCGTGTGACTTTCTCTGAGTGCCTCTCTCCAACAGCTGTGGCCACAGCTCTCATCACCAGGTTTTGTTACCACACAGAACAACAACAACAGAAATGCAAATGGAAATTTGGTTGCGTAAATGTTATCTTGACCAAGAGCTTGGAAACTCTAAATTCTAAGCCGCGGTGAACGGCCTCTGATTTGAGGCTGGCACAGAACACCGTTGCGATTCTTTCTTTCCACTCCTGCTTATGAAGCTACTGACTCTGCAGCTTCCTTGTCCAATTCAAAGTGCTATGTGATGTCACTGACCTCCCCGGAGCTTCTCTCCCCTCCACTGCCCATCATTCACGCTACAGTCTAACTGCATCCCACTGTGGACATTCTCTGATCTTTCAGGCCTCCCTGCAGTTAACAAACCCTGGTGATTTTCTGCCCCTTCTTGTTCCTACAAGGCATTTATCACTGCCCCAAGTAAAGCTGCTTTCTCTGTTCTCACGACAGGTTTATATTTCCAACTATCAGCTGCCCACATTCCTACCTAGTGAGCATCTCAAAGGCCAGTTCTCCACTGTGGAGAATATAGTCTGACATGTAGAAGGTGTTTAAAAAGCATGTTACATGAACTGACAAATCAAATGGAAAGTAAAAGAGCCTTAAAACCCCCTGAACAAATAGCGTTTTCTTTTTCCTCTAGATGTTCTGAAATACAGGAGTTGGAGCTTGGTTTCCCACTTTGCACTGATTGCTGTTCTTCATTTTATATCTTTCCAGTACCGTCAACCCTACTGTGTATACTAAAGGAAGCTAACAATGGTATGAATAATAATAAAAAAGATACTTCAAAGATAGTTTGTCTTGATATTCCTAATAATGTGTTTTTAAAGCAGTCTTTCTTTCCAACTAAACTTAGAGGGAAATGTAATAGAAAGCACTCTGAACTTTAAGAGATGAAATTTCTTTCTTGCTTTGCTAAAAACTTGCTTTATGATTGTGGTCAAGTCTTTTGTTCTCTTTCAGCCTTAGTTTCTTAATCTCTCAAGTGGGTTGATGGGTCCAAAATGAGTAGGATCAGATGGTCTCTGAAGTCCTTTTCAGGTCCATGGTATATTGTTCCCAAAGATAGCCACTAGCCACTTCCATCCACATGCATCACATACTCCTCCCAGTAAAAGAGTGAATGTGTTCTCCTCCCCTTGAATCAGAGGTGCAAAAACTCTTTTTAAGATCTCTGAAAGATGCATGGTAGTACCAGTAGACCTTCACAGATAGACAATAGGGAGTCTAAGAATCTTACTGTCCCACATCAGCCTGATAAAGAAGAGAGAAGCATGAATGTGGCTTTGGGAACCACAATAAGATTCATAGAAAACCCACGAAGCTTTAAAATAATTTTACTAGCAAAACACCCCCAGCTTGGACTAAAATAAAAAGTGTGAAATGACAAGAGTCCTCTGGGTGCCCAACTTGACACGGCAACAGGAAGTAGGATGAGAAGACAACTCAGCTCTAAGCATGAGCCCTTTCTTATGCAAAAAGAATGATCATGAGGGCAGAGCCTAGAGCAGAGGAGAGCTGTGAATTAGGGAATCATCTCAGAGTGCAGAACTGGCCCCTAATCAAGGAACATTTCACACCCTGTAGTTGGGGGAACTGACTACATGTGCCTAATTTTTTGAACAAGTTGTGTATTGTGGTTATTCTGTTCTTATCTCATCATTTATGTTGGGTGTATTTGTGTGGGGTGAGGGACTGATAACTTGGCATGTTTTTCGTGCTGTTATTGTTACTCTTTTTGGTTTTCAAAGTCTCCAGATCAAGAGGAACCTAATCTGAGGAGCTTCATCCACATCTAAGCACATTCAGACATGGTTTTAAATTCTGGCTTTTGGATTTGCACCTGAGGCACTCTTTGGATGAGACTGAAGGTCTTTGGGGGGTTGGGGTGATGACATTTGCACATAGGAGGGACATAAATTGTTATGGCTGTAGGGCAGACAGTGGTAGGTTATCTCCACAGATGACCTTAAATAACTCCTCTTATGTCCCAATCCTGTATGCATATGCAACTCTTCCCATTGAGAGGTAAACCCTGTCTTTCCTCCTCTTGAATCTTGGCTGGACTTTAACTTACTTTGACCAACAGAATACAGTAGAAGTAACACTGTGCCAGTTCTGAGTCTAAACTTTAAGAGTTTTAGTAGCTTTGCCTTTCACTCTCTTAAACCACCATGTAAGATCATGGCTATTTTGATGGAAAGAGAGGACCCACCAAACACCAGCCTTTCCAGCTATGCTACATGAGCTCCCAAGCATGTGAATAAAATCACTGTGGACATTCTAGCCCCAGTCAATTTCCTAACAGAATGCAACTCCATAAGTGACTTCAGCCAACAGTGCCTGGAGCAGATGAAATGTCCAGCTGACCCACTAAATTGTGAGACATAATAAAGCATTATTGTCTTAGGCCATTGAACTTTGGGCTTGCTTGTTACACGGCAATAAATAACCAATATATGTTCTAATAATGGATTATCTATAATTAAAGTCATGTTGTGTGCTCAGATTCACAACTCCTGGTTTAGGTAAGCTGTCTAGAAGAAGAAAGGAGAGAGGTTACCTGCTTGGTTGACTGTATTTTATTTTTTATACTTAGTTATCTCTGTCTTATTCTGTATTTACATTCTGCCAGGACATCTGAATTGAAGTGGGAACACTTAGCCAATTACCTGCTACTTATTCTGTGTGGAGCAAAATACTAATTTACAGAGTCTTACATCTGGGGTTAGTCAAGATGCAGTGAAAATTTCATGTTTGGAGAGCAAGCTACTGGTATTTGGGGACAGATGAAATAAATGATTGACCAGATGTTTCCTGTTTTCATTCCAGATACTTGGCAGGAAATAGAGAGTACCTTAATTTTCTTGCTTGTGAAGGGCATCTGGCAAATAAAGCACATTTCTTCATTGGGGTGTTTGGTAGATCCGCTGATCCATTAATGTGAAATAGCAGGAAACCTCATAATGAATTACTTTTGACACAATGCCATATTTATTATGAAGTAGGCCCCATTTGAATTTGAATTCCATAAAAAAAGGTTTGGTTACAGAATTTTTCTAAAATATTCATGATACCATGCTTTCACCTCTAAGCAAAATCCTGAATTCAAGTGACAATGAAGAAGAGGTAGTAATTGCACCGAATGAGATTCAAAGCATATAGAATATGATATATATCGATGACCAAAAGATGATTTTACATATATATATATATATATATATATATGGTTTTTTTATTATCTGGAGCCCTTTCCCCCATCCAGAAGTGTGACTAGCCTCACTCAACCTTTAGCACATCCAAACTCTTGACAAAGTTTGTAATTGAGCTCTTGCTGTTGAGACATATTTGAGAAATAGCTTGCTTCTGGGTTTCCATGGAGACTACTTCCCAACTTGTGGCTGAAGGTAACCTCTGTCGACCATGGCTGGGGGTAGTTATCAAACTGTCACTGGTAATTTTCCCCCTCATTTACTAGAAACAACATTCCAGAAAGAAAATAATGGGATGACATGGTGAGAACATACTCTCACTTTGAGACTGCAATTTTGGGAGGACTTCTACTGTTGGCTGCAAGCTCCTGGTCCCAGGGGAGTGTGACCAATCCATAATCTGAGCAGCAGAGAGAGTAGGGAAAATAGCTCTGGACTTGTGGTCAGACCGCATAAGAGTTCTGGGCCTGTCCTGCTAGCTCTAAGATCTTGGGCCTGTGAGGACAGCAATAGAGATGATCAGATTCTTATAGAGTTCTTTCCTTCCATTCTTATGAATGCAAATAATGGTTTTTGCCCTCCTTATTGCAAAAGACTCTTGTAACACCAAAGGGGAAGGGGGAGCAGGGATAAATTAGGAGTTTGGGATTAACATATATACATTACTATATATAAAATAGAAAACCAACAAAGATCTATTATACAGCTATATAGGAACTATACTCAATATTTTGTAATATCCTATAAGAGAAACAAACCTGAAAAAATATATATATATTTAATCATTTGGATGACAGTACCCAATATTATTTTAGTTCCTGCCAATAAAGTCTCACTCCACGCATCAGAACTTAGTTGACTACTATTGTGTGTTAGATTTAAGAGCAACTTCAAAAAAATGAGAGAGTAATTCATGGTGTTTTCCAGGTCAGAATTCACAGATGCCCACATGGATTCTATTCATTGTATGAACATCTATTAAAGGAATGAACTTGCTAAAAGTTGCTTCTTTCCACATAGAGAAATTGCTGTATTATTTTAAACTGTGCAAAGGACAGACCTAATTTATATCTGTTTTCTGAAAACACAGGCACAACATATATTTTAAATGCAGCTAAAATTTGGCAACTGATTGTAATAGAAACAATCTTACAACTGAATAAGGTATTTTTTGAAAAGAGGTTTTGTGCTTTTAATGGCTTTCGATTCTTAGACTGTCTAGGCTGAATGAACAGGTGAAACTGGATGTTAGACATTTGCAGCTGATTTTTTATTCAGTAATCTCACGCCATGCCCAACTCCTTATCTATTGCTAAGGAGATGAGACTTCTTAGCGTTTTACTTAAAATTGACATGCTCAATAGCTACATGTGGCTAGTGGCTACCATAGTGAACAGTTCACATACAGAATTTTCCGTCATTGCTGTCTATTGCATAATATTACCATAGATATTTTGGAGCCTTTGAAATGCTGTTGGGAAAACACTTTGTTATTATTTGTATTTTAGAAAAACTTCTTGCACAGGAAGCTATTAATAATTTGGGGAAGAGTAAAAAAAATTAGCATGCCAATCTACACAAGATTACACAAAATTACAAGATCAGTGAGGATGGGATAAAGGCAGCAGATTTGAGACATGTAGAGTTTGGACTAAACTAAGCTTTATCACTATGTTGATGAGTTATGACTAAACTGATCAGGGCTATCAATCAAGATGGTCATTGAATAAATAAATGTATGTGTGTAAAAGGCTTGGCTAGTTTTATTCATATATGGAAAGTGGAGTAGAGGTTTGTTGCATATAATAAGATGGCAAGAGTCAACTAAACAGGTTCCATGTTCCCGTGTAGACCATGAAGTTGACAGCCTGAAATTTTCATTTTCAAGCAACATCTTTGACCTTTCTGAAACCATAGGTATATTTAGCTTCACATCAAAGAACTGAATCGTCTTTATAAGTCTTTGAGAGATTGAGAGGCACATTTGGAAAATGAAGTTCTCTTGAAATTCTTGCAGGGAAGTATATGATCGAACATTTCCAATGTTCTGATCTTTCAGCAGTGTCTTTGCCAGTCATGGGAATGACTCTGACATCTTCCTACTGTGCCTTCTGATTGAACAGATCAACTGCAGCCCATTTGATGAGTGGCCCAATTAGCCGAGGGGACAGTGGAGGTTTCTGTCAGTTGCACCAATTATTGACAGATGGAAGCTAAGTCATTTGATTGAAAACTACAGTCAGAAGAAGGGAGGCATGGTTAAGAGCCTAAATAACTAAAATTGGAGAAAGAGTATATTTAGAATTTTGCTTTCTGGCAAAATTGAAAGGTGGGACATTAAGTTTTCTAAGGAATCACCCCTGACTCCTTTCTTCTCAGAGTTCTTCTCTTGAATCTTTCTTCCTGTTGGCTGAAAAAAAAAAAAGCACAACCTAAAAGCTGAGAATTGTGTTTTATTCGGCAGACTTCCTGAAGACTTAAGCCAGGGAGACAGCCTCTCAGACAGCTCTAAGAGATTGCCCGAAGAGGTCAGGGAGAGCCAGGATGTATGGGAGTTTTTGCAGAAGACCCAGGTAGTCAGAACATCAAAAGATTACTGTTGGGCTTCCCTGGTGGCGCAGTGGTTGGGAGTCTGCCTGCCGATGCAGGGGACACAGGTTCGTGCCCTGGTCTGGGAAGATCCCACATGCTGTGGAGCGGCTGGGCCCGTGAGCCATGGCCGCTGAGCCTGCACATCCGGAGCCTGTGCTCTGCAACGGGAGAGGCCAAAACAGTGAGAGGTCCACGTACCGCAAAAAAAAAAAAAAAAAAGATTACTGTTAGTTAAAGAAAAACAGACATCTCAAGTTAATGAATTGAGTGCTTTTCTATGTATGGGAAGATGCAAGAGTCTGGGCTTATTGAAATTAATCCTTTGATATGCACCTTAACTATCTAGGGCCAGTATCCTGTTTTTCTCCATCTTGTATCCCCTCCAGGTGCATCATTGGGGGTGGCTGCAGGGGCTGATGTCCTACTGGCCACAACCTCCTTTGTGTAGCAGGTGATGTTCTTGGTCCACATTCCCATATGCCCCCGGTATCAATCTACCCTACTACTACTACTACTAATGATCATGCTATCATTTATTGAGCACATATTATGTACCAGCCCCATGTTAAATTATTCTGCAGGCTATCTCTCTGCATTATGTCGACTGTAAGTGGTTGAGTGAGGTCTCAAACAGAGTTCTGTCTGATTCCAAAACTATGTTTTTAACAGTCCATGCTGGCGCTTCTCTGGAGAATGCTGAGGGGCTCCTTGTGTCCTTCATTAAGGAAATACCAGCACAGCCTGGCACTTGGCTGTCATTTCGATCGCCATAGGAATGGTTCTTTTTTTTCCCTTTAATGAGTCCTACAAGAAAGCAGAAAAATCGCCCTGCAGTGGTGCAGAGAAGAGATGGTAATTTGGCTGCTATGACTATGAGAGGCCTTTTTCTTTTCCTTCCTGCAGGATTAAGTGGATTCAGTGTGAAAAGACCAATCTGGGAAAGTGGTAAAAAAATCAGCTAAAATATGTGGATCCAGAATGAGGCATTGTGTCCAGTCAGGGGCACTTGAGGTCAGCAAGGAAGCTGAAAACATGCAAAGTCAATAGGACCAGGTCAGGAAGCATCTATATCTCTCAACCATCTCATCCTCAGGGGGTAAATGATCATTCAAAACAATTGCCAAAGGGGGGGAAGGTCCACTAGAGAGAGATTAAAAATAGCCTCTAAAAACATGAAAAACATGCAAAATCACATTAACAACATACCATGTTATGCCTTCCGAAGTGGCTAGAATTTTTTAGAAAAAATTTCAAGTTTGATGGAGGTATGCCAAAATGGGCATTCCTCCCATTGTCCGACATACATTTCAGATAAGTCGGTAAATATGAGCAATCTGTTAAGAAATCAATTTAGCAATGTTTGCAAAGGTTAAAGGTGATTCTCCTTCACCCTTAACTCTACCTCAAAAAACATCCTAAACACTAGATTCAGATACATAGAGAGAAAGCCACATGAACATCAGGAGAGAACTGGAGAAGTAAATTCTGGACTGTTCATAAAATTGATTTTTTTTTGCACTCAATAAAAACTGATTCCCCCAGTATAAAAATATGCATTCATAGAGACCACAAATGAATACAAGAAAATACCATTTGTGGATGGTTCTAGATGTTTGGGATTATATTTATTCTTCTTTTCTTTTCCATGATTCCCAAGTTTTGGCAAAAAGTTAGTATGTGCTAGAGAAGGAGTTTGATATAGTGAAAAGAGCACAGAGCTTTGGAGTGGGACTCCCTGGGTTCAAATACCAGATCCAGACTTATTAACCATGTGACTTTAGGCAATTTGCTTAACCTCTTTGTGCCTTAGTTTTCTCATCTGTAAAATGGGGTGACGATCATGCCTATCTCATGATGGCTAAATGAGTTAATGTATTTAAACAGTACTTTGACCACTGTCTGGCACACAGTAGGACTGTATAGCCTTAGCTAGTATTGTTATTGTTATTGATATTGTGACTGAGGAAGAGAGATCTGAGTTTCAATCAAAGCCGGGTTATATATTAACATTCAGCAAGCTATCAATCCTTACTGAACCTCAACTTTTTTCATTTATAAAATGAGTATAACAGTGTCAAACTTGTGGGTGTTTTATGAAGACTGATGATTATGTATAATATGTACATAGTCTTCATATATCATATCATGTAATATAATATGTAATTGTGTCATTTGCAAAGATTATTAGATATACAACCTATATGTAATATACATATACATATTATATATTATATATATATAACATACGTACAAAGTATAAGCAAAGTATATACATTATACACATACATAGTATGAGCTAAATAAATGATATCTGTTATTAAATTTAAAGACAAGTATGTTGTAAACCTGAGAAACACATATGTGAAGAGCATTTGGGCGGGTCCTTATTTTGTTGTAATATCTTATTTGTGTTCTGGAGTATTTGCTAATGAAAAGACCTCCGAAGGTAATTTTGTGCTAAGGGTATTTGTTTAGTACACTGTGTGAGATAGAGAAACACAACCGGTTCAATATCCTATTAAATATTCCCAAATGTCCAGCATACAGGTCACACGTGGAATAATCACAAAAGTCATAAGTTAGTCCTTTGAGGCAGCAGTGGTCAGCCCGGAAATGAGTCCTTTGAAGGTGTGGTGTGACAGTAGACACCGAAGGGACTCATTCCTCCCAGGACATTGACAGTTTAAAGAGGGGTGTTTCAGAGTTATAGACAGAGGTGCTGAGGAGGGTGTATCCATGGGGAATGGAAGGTGTGTGCGTGTGTGTGTACGTGTGTGTTTTGGGGGGAACCTTTCCTGATACCCTGTCCCTCCAAGCCATATAGGCTGTGCTCTGGTCTTCCAGACCCTTACTTGATGTCTCACACGAAGGTGGCTGCCCCTGGAGAAAACAGCTCACAGAAAAGACCCCAGGAGCCTCAGCTCACTTGTGACATCACAGGTGAACTGCCAGGAGCTTTCAGGGTGGTGGGCTCAGTGACCAGCCCTGTCCCTCTGTCTTGAATGGTGGTGAATGCATTAGCATCAGGTCTCGGTGTCCTGTATGTTCATTTCTAAGACACTGGCCCAGATTAGGTACAAATTGTCCCCCTAAATAAGAGAGCTCTGTACTTAGATGAAAATTATTGATTTCCAGTCTCATACCCCAATGACTTTATCATTAGGTTACATTAGGTAGTTTGCTTCAATTTTGACTTTTGGATTTGGGCCTGAGATTCCATTGTCAGGCCATACCATTAAGTGCTGTTTAATTAGTTAAAAAAAAAATAGGATTGCTATAAACCAGGGCATTTACTCAGGATTCAGGGATTGCCTTGCGTCTCCTGTCCTCTACCATGCTCCAGCTCTTATCAAGACTGTGTTAAGAAACTTACCATCTGATTCTGACTGGTGAATCAGGAAAATCATTATCACTCAATGATAACTGCTTGCCTCCAGTGTGGAAGAACTACCTATGCTCCTCTGGAGAATTAACACTGTATTACCCTCTGCAAAGACGTCCTATATCAACCTCTGCCTTAAAAATGCCATCACCCCCCAAAATCTGTCACATATCGTAGACAAAGCATGAATTTCCTTAAGATGCAGTGAGCCTTTACAAATCAATAAGAACAAAAATCAGTAAACAATCTCAGTTGGCAAGAGCAGAAACCTATCTGTTCTGATAACTGCCACACCCCCAGTGCACAGGGACCAGGCCCAGCACGTAACAGATGCTCAAATAAATCTCAAGAACAAATGAGTAGACAACATGAATAAAACAAAGTGCATATATATATGCTTAACCTCACTAATAAAGAAATGCAAATTAAAATAAAATACAACTTATATATATTGACAAAAATGAAAAAAGCTGATAACACCCTATGTTGGTGGAGGTTTGAATTAAACAGGCATTCTCAAACACGGCCTCTGAGGGGGTAAATGTGATACAATTCTTAAGGGGAAATTGTGTGATATCCACAGAAAGTTTCAACTACTTTGACTTTTCAACCCTTTGACTCTTGACACCTGTCTGATTTCAGTCTGCAAACAAACCATCCTCACACAATAATAGGTGTGTAAGTATGGTCATTTCATGAATATTTGTAAGAGTGAAATATAGGAGAATAGCCACGCTAGTAAATATTTTTATAATTAGAGACAATGTTTGCTGAGCACTCATCTGGTGCTTATCTCTTTAGTACATGTTTCACAGGCAATATTCCACTTAATCCATTCAATCAACTTAGGACATTGATTTTATTAATATCTTTAGTCTCAACTGAAGACACATCTACCTCTCCAGACCTCAGAGGGAGGCAGCATAATAGATTTCTGTAGTGAACTCAGTTTAGGAAGTGGACTCCAGGTTTGGGAGATTTGAAAGCAACAGGTGAATTGACAGATGTGGAAGTTCTTAGCATAAGTGCTAGTATAATACACATGCTCGGAAGTCCCTGGGTACTTGTTCCCGATATGCGTTCATGTTGATTAGTGCCATGAGTTCGTCACCATAAAGTGGGAGTGAAAACAACTAGTATCTAAAGACTGGAGTCAGTCTTTTTTAGAGAGGAGGGTAGATCTGTTTCAGAAAATACCTTTATGAGCCACTCATTATAGAATGCAAGACCCTGGCAGAGGTCTGAAGGAGGCTGTGCTCCAAGAGAAACAAACTGTTCTGCAACAGAATGAATAGAAATTAGGAGAAGAACAGAGAAGGAAGAGAGAAGAGAAAGAGGGTCTGGCTTAATGGAGGTCCCATGGATTTAGACAACAAGGATGTGGAATATCCTATTTAAATAGATTGCATTTGAATACCCAATAAAATTGGCCTTTTTTTGTAAGTGGGGAGGGTTTGAAGGAAGTCAAGGAGAGGGGATGATTTCCCCTGTCTGTCTGATGGGAAGCAACATCACAAAGTTTCACTGCAAGCGTAAGCGCCAAAGCTTAGAGCCAGGGTGACCAGGGAATGTACATCCACCCAGAATCTTCAGAATCTGTCTTGGAAGGGACAATGGGCTATCCACAATTTATGGAATGGGGTTGCAAACCCATCTTAAAATCTAGAGTCTAAGGGGAAGGATAATTCTGGCTGACATCTGAGTTACAACAACATCCCTTTGAGACTGAACTTCAGAGAAGGTAAGTGAATTGCTTATGCTCACATGGCTGGATAATGTTAAAAGTGGGTCTCGAATTTGTTCTTCTGATTCACCCCTTGTTGGAAGTAAGGAACTTCTCCTGGCCTTGCAATGAAACGGGCTCTGAAACCAACTAGTGTCAGCATCGGTCAAGCTCACTATCAGAGATGACCATTTGCAAACTTCAACTTGAAGTTTTCACATATTCCAAGAGAGAAAAACATCATTATCACAATTAATAGGCAATGGTCAGTGCTATTTTATGTGTAGTTGGGGTAATAGTTTCAGAACTCTAAAGGGAACAGAAAGGGCTATTTTGTGAGAGAAATATCCCCTTCACTTTTCAGTAAGTGAAGTGTCTGTGAAAGTGGTCACTTGGAAACCTCTAAAATGAGCTTTTGTCTTGACTAAAAATCCAATAAACTTGCTCCATCTTGTGCCCTTTTAATGAATCATTTCTAACTCTCAGGCACCGTATGTTCTTTTTAAGGCATCAAGAAATAAGAACTGACGTGGAGAGCCTCTGGAAAGCAGCCCAGAGCAAGGCAGATATTTTTAGTTGTTGTCTTAATGTCACTCCCACTTTCCTGCTTCCACTACTGTGCCTGGGTTTCTTTTTCCTGACCTGCAGTTCACACTCAGGATTATTCCTTCAAGAACCTATCCCTGCCTGGACATCTATATCTTGGTCCCATTCTCTCAGCTGTGTTTGCAGGTTCTTAGGATTTGGCTGCCTTGCCTGACCTTGCCTCCAGGGTCATCAGCTGAACTTCCCTCCCACTTACTGATTTTTGGAAGTAAATGTTTTAAATTTCTGGTTTTTCTCTGACTTTCAGCCCTATATCATACCAATCCCCCAAACAACTATAATATCGAGCATTAATTGACCATTAATATACCATCGAAAGCACAAAATTCAACTGCCTGAACCATCCCAAGCTGGTGAGTTTGGGTAGATGTAATTATTCCACAGAGCTGTGGCCTGGAGTGAGGAAGTTGTTCCCAAGGGATTAACAACAGTACAGATACACCCTGATTTCACAGAAAAGGTAGAAAAAAAGGAAGGGAGAGGAAGAAGAAGGAGAAATCTAGGGTGAATCTGATCCAATTTCTTATACAGCTGTTTGATTAACACTAGGGATATGAAACACTAAATATCAGTTAAAGTTAAAACTGGGAAAGTGGGAAACCAGGAGAAGTGTAAATAGAAGGAGAACGCAAGCAGCAGGAATAAGAATCGAACAGTTTGGAGGCAGAGTAAGAAGGTCTGTTAGGAACAAGCCCCTGCAAGGTGAGCTCACTTTTTAAATAACTGGCTGGTAAAATATCTCAAGACCATAGGATGGGGGCAGCTGGAACTCTATCTTTTTCTTCTGCAACCTCACAATTGATGCAATCTAACAACTTTGCAAGCTGTTTTCCTGTGGGCTGCCGACAAATTGAAATGGACTCTGAGATTGTACTGTGGCTCCAGTCAGTGAAATGATTTTTCACCTGTGGATGGAAAAGGTCATAGAACATCTCATTCTCTGGCTTTCAGACTGAAGATCACCTTTCCAGGTTGAGCATTATGGGATGGCCTCTCTTTCCACTTCTCTCCCAGCCCACTTAACTCAGAGCCCTTCCTTCATGGCTGCATCTCACTTCCTTCAGCTGTTGCTTTGAAATAAGTATGACCTCCTGCACTAGGGCTTGACTATTTCACTCTTCTGTGATGGTTAACTTTGTGTCAGCTTGGCTAGGCTAGGCTGCCCAGTTGTTTGTTCCAACACTGGTCTAGAAGTTGCTGCGAAGGGTTTTTGTAGATATGATTAACTTTTACAACCAGTTGACTTTGAGTAAAAGGAGATTACCCTCTATAATGTCGGTGGTCCACATTCAATCAGTTTAAGGCCCTAAGAGCAAAAACTGAGGTTTCCCAGAGAAGAAGGAACTCTACCTCAAGACTGCAATTTGATGTACTAATTGCAGTGGGTGGTTTCCTTTGAGGTCCACTTTAGGTTCAGTCCACCATGAGGGAAATTTCTGTTCTACCATAGACACTGTTAAAAGGCGGTTAGTTCTTTCTCCCTGGGGGATTGGGCAGAGCTCATGGATTTAGGGGAAAGGCCACAGGATAGAAGATTTATAAGATTTCTGAGATTCCTTTCCAGCTGCTCAGCATCCAACAGAGATTCTGTCTAACTATCTATCATCTATCTATCTATCTAGCATCTATCTAGCATCTATCTATCTACTTATGTTGAATTAAAATGAAAGTAAATTATGAGACATCACATTATCTGGCCCTCCAGAATGGAAAATGGTCACCACTTTTAGAAATGATTAAATACATCTTAAAGAATGAGCGTTTGGGTTCAGATTCATGTTAGAGAATACCTTTTTGGTTACCTGATAATCATGTGAGAAAACATATTTTTTACTTTGGATTTCAATTGATTCAATTATTTCATTTGCTTTTGTTTCCACTTATTTTAGAATTCCCAGATTTTGTTTGCTTTTGTTTTTTACATAATCTACTTTTTGTTCAATTTGGTGGTAAGCAAATTGACCTATTTAAATGCAGTTTTGTATATTTAATGATCAGTTCAGTTCAAATCCGTGCTTTAAAAAAAATTGAAATTTTGCAATTAAGTAGTGAGATAATTGTTTGTATGTTTTTTAAATTTATATTTTGTCAGGCCCTTTGATATATAATTTCCTTTGATTAAAGTTTAACAAATGTACCCTCATTTAAAGAATACTTAAATATTAATCACTTATTTATTCATTTATCTACTATTAAAAAGCATATTTTTGGGCTTCCCTGGTGGCGCAGTGGTTGAGAGTCCGCCTGCCGATGCAGGGGACACGGGTTCATGCCCCGTGTGGGAAGATCCCACATGCCGTAGAGTGGCTGGGCCCGTGAGCCATGGCTGCTGAGCCTGCGTGTCTGGAGCCTGTGCTCCACAACGGGAGAGGCCACAACAGTGAGAGGCCGGCGAACCGCAAAAAAAAAAAAGCATATTTTTATTCACGAGGTTCACTTCCTTCCTTCGTCCAGAGTTCCCAAGGTTTTATCATAACCCATGCCACACTGATCATGTAGAAACGCCCCAATCTGCTATTGCTGGAGGGATACTTTAATGCTGATGAGCAGAAATGTCAGGGCATTTATATTTTTGCCCAAGACTGATCCACTTATAGCTTGGACTACTAGGAGGGTATTATTCTTTCTGCAAAAAGGGGTTTGAAATGTATATTCCTTATTTTCATAGACAAGGAAAAAATGCAGACTCTGTCCAAGATATAGATCTGGTGATGAGGTTAAAGAGACACCTGAAAAATCACACAGCTATTTTTGCCAAGATATGAAATTCTGCCAGCATGTTCCAGAGCACATTGGAGAAGAGAAAGCTTCCACAGGATCTAAGAATGATGGGTTCATGGATGCTGATTGCACGATTAAGATACCCTCATGGACAAATAGATAATTAAATACTGTGCATGGACCAAAGATGAGTGTGATGTGAATCATGGATTAGGATTCATCCATTCTGGGCACCCAAGCTCTCTTTGATACAAAACAAAGCAAAGACTTCGGTGGTTCCAGACTTCAAGTGAAGACTAAAGAATTGCTAGGACCTTCTGAGATGCATCAGACAGGTTCTGGAGCTGATGTACAGTGTTGGGGAGTAGACCACTGGACACGTGAGATCCCCCAGAACCAGAGAGCTCTGAACAAGAATTAGACCTTTAGCCATGCCGGTTAAGTCTCACTGTTAGTTCTCACAGAGGATCAATTGAAGCTCTGTGGTTCTTTCTTTGTGGTTCATTCTTTGTGGTTCTTTGCATACACATATGGAGAGAAAAGCATATGCAGTTCATCCTACCAAGTAGGTGTTTAGTAATTCTGGAAACATTTTCTTGCCATCAATTTCTTACAGACCTGAATTAAGATCTGAAAGATCTTCACTTTTTGCTCCTTGTCTAAAAATGCACAGGGGAAGCCCTACCTGATAATTATAGCTTTGGTGTTTGGCACCCAGAAGTGGCAACATTTAGTCATTTTTATTATGAGGGAAGATATCCAAAATTTGATCAAATATAACATAAGTCAGAATTCCATTGAGAAAACAGAAGCCACTCTAGGTATTCCAAGTAGGAAGGCCTTTTACAGAGTGCGTGAAAAGCTTACATAATCATTGGAAGCACTGCAATAGTGATTGTTAGGGAAGCTCTGAGAAGGAGGTAATGAACAAAAGCTCATCTGAAATCCACAGCAGATCTCAGGAATCTCAGTGGGTTCCAACATCACCAGTGTCAGCTGCCGATGATATCAAGACAGGTGAATTCCCAGAGTTTGCCCAAAAGGTATTACAAATTTCATATTGGCCATCTGCCCATGTGGCTACGTGCAATGCTATCAATGATAATGATGATGATGGTGGTGGTGGTGGCTTCTCCTTCTTTTTTGTCTTTGAAATGTACTTGCTTGCCCTTTCTTTGGGAGGATCTAACCTGGAACCACATAAAGATAGAGATTCTGAGACATCTATCTCCAGGCCTCTCTCCTGCAATGCAGAGAAGGCTGTAAAAAGGCAGTTGTGGTGATGCTGAGTTAAAAGCAAATAATCCAGGACAATGAAGAAACAAAAGAAAACTACAGAGAAGGCAGGAAGCATTACAAGACTGGTTTGTAACATGGTGGCAGATGGAATTATCCGTCAGCAAAGATCCTTTTCCTCCAGCTCTGTGGAAGAAGTTCACTTTCCCACCCCATCCATATGGGCTTGGGCTTATGTCTTGCTTTGGTCAAAAGAATATGAGCAGAAATGACAGGGGACATTTCCAAGAAGAGGCTTTAAGAGGCACTGCCCATTTCTTCCAGGCTTCTTGAGATTCTACATTCATGAGAAGACCATGTTCCAGAAATGAGAAGATACATGGCACGCAGCCCAGCCCAACAGAGCTGCAGACAACCTGCAGACTTCCGGCAGATATTCACACTTTAAGCCATGAAATCTGGGAGTTGTTTGGTGTCTTGGCGAAACATAACGGGTCTCTGAGCCTGTCGTTTAATTACACATTTTCTATACTGATGGTTGCATGAAATAGTGGAGTGAGCACAGACTTTGGAGTCCTCCTTCATCATTAATGGTGATGATCGCAGTCTCCATCTATTCCATTCAGTCTCCATCACTCTTAATATCCACCACCAATATTCCTTATATAGACAGTATGAGAAGAGGAGAGGAAATTAAACATTCATAATTAGTAGAAAATATTTGAATAACAAAGCAAAGAAGAAACTATGCATGTTTTTTTTTCATTTATTTATTTGTTTTTATTTTCGGCTGTGTTGGGTCTTCGTTGCTGCGCGTGGGCTTTCTCTAGTTGCGGCAAGTGAGGGCTACTCTTCGTTGTGGTGCACAGGCTTCTCATTGTGGTGGCTTCTCTTGTTATAGAGCACGGGCTCTAGGCACATGGGCTTCAGTAGTTGTGGTGCACAGGCTTAGTTGCTCCACGGGATGTGGGATCTTCCCGGACCAGGGCTTGAACCCGTGTCCCCTGAATTGGCAGGCAGATTCTTAACCACTGCACCACCAGGGAAGCCCTATGCATGTATTTTAAAGTCCTCTTTTGTTTGTTTCCTTGTTTGCAACTGCAATGAGGACACAATTGGTTTTCAGAACTTCCTTCTTGCTCTATTCAATCTATGATCCCTTTGCCCTCAGCCTGCGTCTCAGTTATGGTTTTTCTCTGATGAAGTGACACACTTTCCCTCTTGAAATGTGGTCCTGCCTGTATTTACTCAGTCACTCCTTAAGGTATACCATTTGGAATGGAATTACTAGGAGCCTCCCCATAAAGATAAATATTCCCAGATTTCCAATAGATACTTCTCTGATCTATACTTCTTGGAATCCATTCCCACACATATTTCTTGAGTCTCTACCAATACTAATGAACACAATATTATTTTTGTATGTAAACTCTCCTCCCAGGTCAGACCTTATACATATCTCTCTGGGATATGCTAGGATTTTATCCAGTTGAGTCTGGAGACAGTGAAGGGTGGTGGGGGTACTTCATGAGGGTCTTATTGAGGATGGTTCTTTGCAAAGTAACTGCCTCAGATGAAGTCACTGCAGGATCCTTAAGGGACAGGAGACTAGCCTCCTCATGAATGGAAGGGATGCTTCTGCTTTTAAGAGGTCTTAGTAGAATTGGGTGGGGACGAGGGGCAGGGGAAGCTTCTCCTCTTCATTAGAATCTCCGATACTCAGAGTCTCAGTGTTCCCCAAGCATATTATCGAGGACTGAAGAAGCAGAGGGCATGAAAGACCATTTCTAGTTCTGCAATACACGATTACCTTTCAAGGAAAGAAGATACCGCCACTCCACTGTCCCTTGGGTCAGGAACCCACAGCTCCTGTCACAGCTGTCTGAAGCACCACCAACAGGTGTTGCTCTGCAAAATCACGTGTCTGCCCAAACCCTTGGTTCCACCTGTCATTGTGAAAATATCTTCCACTTATCTCCCTCTTTCTAAATCTTACATGTGAGCCTCTCAGAACAGAATGTAAACCAGAATCCTGTTGGCAAGGGATTGGAGGAAGCAGGTTCCCATGCTTTCAGCACCAAGGAGAGCATATAAGGAGTTGGAAATGGTACCCAACAGACAACTGTCCCGCCCATCAGGTTATGTATCCCTCCTACTTATTTATCCTTCTCAGTACTTTCCACGCAAGGGTGGAATTTTCCCTAAGCTCCTTTGTCACTACTCTAACCTCAATGCCTGGCCAGTGACTAACTCATAGAGGGACTTAGTAAGCACCAGGCATGAGAGGATTATTACCTGGTCCATGATTATGAAAGCCAAGTTCTTGCACTCTACCTCACTCTTTACTAGAGGAGAGGAATATTTCCATTTCTGTAACCCATCAGATCAGGGAAGACAGAAACTGCTTTTAATACTCCTTTCCTGCTGGAAGAATTAACTCAATCATGTGGCCCAGCCAATTCATATGAAATTCAACTCCTGGGTCTATCAAATGGCATTTACTTCACTGGGGGGAGGAGAAACCTTTACAAAGTAGGTATACAGGAAAGCCAATCTTATCTGCTGCTATAATTTTCCCCAGTTTTTAAAGGCCTCATTAAAGAAATGGAGGCCATGATTCCACCGGGATTTATACACTCATCAGGGAAATGCCAGGGAAGGAGATAACAGAGACCATGGACTATTAGCTGAGTTATCTCTGAAACCACACTGTGTTTAGCTACAAGCACTGCACATCATGGCCTAATTGGGAACACTGGTTAACCCAGAGTCAGACCGATGTTTTATCTCCTGGTCACACTTCTAAATTATTCCTCAAACGAATACGTGGTAGAAGCCAAGAAACCCAGCCCTGACATTACATGTGTGGGCCCAAAAGAAACCAGGCAATAGGTCTAAAAGATGATCAGACAGCAGCATTTGTAGACATTTACTCATTCATTTATTTAAGACATGTGTTTATTCATTTAACAGGCACTCTAAAGAAGGTGCTTGTAAGAGATGTGGTCCTGGAGGTCTAATAAGTTAAACTCAGAAGAAAAAAGGAACAAATTACTTAGTCTCTGAATCTCAGTGTCCTCTTCTGAAAGGTGAGAGTAATAATATTTCATACCTAACAGTGCTATTGGGAGCAGTAAGAGATAAATGACATGGGCTCGCCGTAAAGAATAAGTGATATAGACAGACAGATGCATAGATAGGTATGTGACATATATACGTATATATATATGTATGTATTTATATGCACATACAGCTATGTATAAGTGTGTGGGTGTAAGCTCTGCATGCATCCCAGGTAACAGAGTTGAGCAGGCTGCCAGAAAGTACAAGCTGAGGCAGACATGCAAACTGCCAGAATTTTTGATGTGTTCCCCAACTCTTACAAGATCCAAGGCACGTCATAACATTTGCCACCTTGGAAGCATTTTGAAGCATGCGCTGAATACAGGAAAATGCAGATCAGATCGGTGGGAAAGGCATTCCAGGTACGGCAGGGGGCAAATGCACACTGTGTTGACGGGCAGCAAGCCCTGTCTGTTTGGCTCAAGCAAAAAGCACTGCAGCAGAGGGGACTGGAGGCGGCCAGGCGGGGATCAGGAAGACAGTAAACGCAAGGCTGGTGGCAAGCAGGCAACCTCGGTTTCCAACCACCCGGAAGGTGAATAAAACCCAGAAAGTTTAGGGCACCAGTTTGAAGACACCAGCTGGTAGGTAGAGGCAGTGAGCCTGAAGGTCCTGATCTACACCACGGAGCCTCTGGGGACAGTGTTGAACAAATATTTAGAAACAGTGCTTTCTGATTACTGCTGTTAATTGAGTATCAAGGAGTCAATATAATGAAGATACTCAAGTTGCAGTATTTCTGTCACCAGCACCTCTTCTTGGGATGGTACTGGTGCTGCTGGGAGCTGACCTTGACACCGATAGGTAGACAGAGCAAGGCACAAGCCTGGCTAGTGACATGAACCCATGAAAATGGTGACGCTTCCTGTTGTGTTCCAGGAAATGTTTCTAGTGGAGAAGAGGTGGCATCCTAGCAGAAGGGAACAGAGAGCTGGGGGTGGAAAATGCCCGGGGCAATGGTTCCTTGGAGTTGTGCAGAGGAAACCCTCCTCTGTAAGAAAGGAACCAAAGCTGAAATCAGACTGAAGCAGGCCTACTGAAGCCCAAGGGGAGGAAGTGGACTAGCTCCTTCAAGCAGGAGGTCAAACACAGGAACCAGCCTGGAAAGGGTTTCTGAAGACCTTCGTGCCAGCTGTCAGAAAGGGCTGGGATTTCCAGAGACAACTGCTGAATGGAATACTGCAATGGCAATTGTATGTTTCAGCCTGAGCTCATCCTCTAGGCCCATCTAGACCCCACCTGCCTGGTCTCTTGCTCATTACTTGGCACAAAGCGGGTGGATCAGAAATACCCTTGGAATGAGCTGGGAGAGGACAAACAGAGCAATGTTTAGTTTCGATTTTCAGACGGTGGTTCCCAAGGAAAGTAGTCTTGCCTGGGAACCAGGAGAGCTGAGTGCCAGGGTGCAGAACTCAGCCCCAGGAACCAGCAAATGTGGAATCCAATCCAAAACCCTGTCTCAGAACCAGATTTCCAAGGATGTGCCAACCTGTCAGACTAAGACATAAACGTGGGCCTACTCTGGACTTCTGCTTTGGCCATCCGCCCTTGCCATGGTAGACGGCACCCTAATTCTAACCTCTAAATAAATGTTGAACAAATATTGAAAAGGGATGCAAAACTTATAAAATTATTTTATAAAATATAATAAAGATAAAAATAATAAGCTTGTCCTGAGTGTCGTGTCTCTCTGTCTGTCTCTGGCTCCCTGTTCTCTATGATCTCAGGCCAGCTGTGTGTCTCCAAGCCTTAGCCTCCCGGCCAGCAAAAAGGTCACAATAAGATCACTTTGCCAGGGTTGTTTGATGAGTGAACAGTAGGTGCTCACCTAACTCTGCCAGTAGGTGTTTTCTCTTGAGGAGCTCACTTCTGTCTGAAATTCAGTGTTCTTACATGCAAAATGAGGAGTTTGGATAGGAGAACCCCTAAGGAATAAAGTGGAGCTTTCTGTTTTCGGCTGCGGTGTGTTTCCAGACCAACACCAGGTGGGGAAGCAAGCGTTGCCCCTGGCAGTGCCGGGCAGCAGGGAGGACCAGTTTGCCTCCAGGTCCTCTAGAGTCCTTTGAGGTTAAAACCAGACTCCAGCCCCTTTGATGGCCAAGCTACCTGCAACTGCTTCTCGGAACTTTCAAAAGTAAACTAAATTAAAAGGCAGATGAGGCATTTTTTTCTAGGCACTTTGTTTCAAAAGGATTGCTGATAGGGCTTCTTTCTCCTTTGAGCATGTCAACAGCTAGCTTGGAATTACTCTTGTTACTTTAAGGAAGAAGTCTTCCCTTCCCATACTGACACTTTTTATATAATAATGGATTGAATACAATAAAGTGCTCTTTTATATCCATTCATTTATTGATTTATACATTCACTTTTTTGAGATGAATGTTATAAGCTATAGTAATAATATATTAATATGTTTCATTAATATTGATCACTTTTATACTTGGAGTAAGTCCTTCATGGTTTATATTTATTATTTTGATGTATTG
Organism: Mesoplodon densirostris; assembly: GCF_025265405.1. Classification (NCBI taxonomy): domain Eukaryota; kingdom Metazoa; phylum Chordata; class Mammalia; order Artiodactyla; family Ziphiidae; genus Mesoplodon; species Mesoplodon densirostris. The sequence continues at coordinate 39,537,675 of NC_082676.1, read as the reverse complement.
TTAAATTGAGATGTTTTAAATCACATAGTTCTATATTCATAAGTGAGATTATTCTGTAATATTCTTGGTTATGTTAGTCAGGTATTGGGAACAGGAATATTTGTGTTAAGGGAGAAATTATATGGCCTACTGTCTTTTGGGAGCGGGGAGCATTTAAGGTCAGCTACCTGTTTTTTAAAGTTTTGGGAAAATGAGCAGTGATTTTACTAAAGTTTTCTACTAGTAGCTCTGGGGAAGCTGTTGTTGTTTTCCCTATTCATTGGGTATTAGTCACCATCAAAACTGGAATAAGATAGCACGTTCAATTGGGTAAGTAAAGAGTGTTTCAGAAAGGCTTTATCTACAGAGGTGTGAGTAGATTGCAGGGAGTGAGAGGAGGAAGTGATCAGTGGAGCCCAGCAGGACCAGTCCAGTGCGGAGAGGGCTGTGGGGCAGAAGCTGTGCCCTCTGGCAATGGGACCCCGACAATCCCAAGTGACCCTGCAGGGAGAGAGCTGGTTAATACACAGTTACCGACCACACTCCCCTCCTGCCTCCTGACCCATAGTTGGTGCCTCCTACTGGCCCAGCCCCACTGTAAAGAGGTCAGAGGCATCCCCCATAGGCCACATCCCATCAGGGTCGGTGTTACCCAGCCCTCTAATTTTCACCCGTGTAATTGGCAGGAAGGGGTAGCTCCTTGTGGTTTAAACTGGCATTTTTCTGATTTCTAACCACCGATAACCTTGAGCTCTCATCTTGTGCTCAAAACTTTGGTTAGTTCACTTCTGTCAAGGTCCTTTTCTCAGCCTCTCTACACTGTTCTTTTGGGGTTGCATTTTTATCACTGATAGGCAGAAATTCCCTGTATGAGAAGGTCAGTGTGTCCGTCAGGGGTGCGGTCTCCTAATGCTTTCCAAACCACACATCCCTGATGGGCCAGCCCTACGCAGAATTCTCCATCAAGGGGGGAGATTGATTCTCCTCCCGACTCTGTCTTCCACTCTTTCACCTGCACCTAAAGGAGCAGCACTTGTGCCCAAGAGCCTTAATGAAACACCTCTTACTGCTGCTGTCCTCACCCTGTGGCTGAACAACAGGATTGCAAACAAATACCGCTGGGAAAGGGGGAGGTATTCTATCACCTAAAGTGAACCATAGCTCAGCCAATCAAAATGCCCTTCAGTGATATCAACCTTTCAGATTTAGCACCTAAGACAATTCCTCATTAGTGGCTGTAGCATTTGCATGCCTCCATCAACATGAGTGATTTTCACTATTTTTTTAATCACAAATTTCCCACCCATGACGACTTTCTTGGACTCTGCATTCTGTGATTTCAAAATAAGCATCTAGTGAAGAAAGAGTTTGATGCTCAAATAAGATGGAGAAATCTGGGTTAAGTACATATTTTTGAATGAAGAATTTCTCATCATGTGCATTATGGATTTCAAAAAGGCGTAGGGAGGGCTTCCCTGGTGTTGCAGTGGTTGAGTCTGCCTGCCGATGCAGGGGACACGGGTTCGTGCCCCGGTCCGGGAGGATCCCACATGCCGTAGAGCGGCTGGGCCCGTGAGCCATGGCCACTGAGCCTGCACGTCTGGAGCCTGTGCTCCGCAACGGGAGAGGCCACAACAGTGAGAGGCCCGTGTACCGCAAAAAGAAAAAAAAAAAAATGGTGTAGGGAGTGTCAGTTAGGAACATAACCGAGGCAGCATTACTGTGGTAAATGAGCACTGTTCTAGGACGCAAAAGCTCGCCCATCTCTTTAGCATCTTAGATGTGACAGCTAATCATTCCTTATGGTGACCAAAGGGGAAAGGGTCAGGGGAGGGATAAACTGGGAGATTGGGATGGACATATACACACTACTATATATAAAATAGTTAATCAACAACTACCTACTATACAGCACAGGGAACTCTACTCAATACTCTTCAATAACCTAAATGGGAAAAGACTTTGAAAAAGGATATATGTATTTGTATAACTGAATCACTTTGCTGTACACCTGAAACTAACACAACATTGTGAATCAACTATACTCCAATATAAAATAAAAATTTAAAAAAATCATTCCAGAAGTCTCAGCTTCTGAATCTGTACTATGGAGACAACTATACAGTTTGCACATCAAGACAGGGAGATTAACAAGATGTTTGAATTTCTGTCTAAGCCTAGGATTTATTCATCTCTCAACCTTTTCTACCCTGATCCTCCAACCTCTCCACCCAGCCCTTGTGGGAAATACTTCATAGGAAGAGCCAAGATACCTCCACAGCTGGACCAGTGACACTGGCAACAAAATCTTTGTTGATTTAGTTGTGCTTCTGTGAACCTCAAATGGGATGCTGTTGGAAGCCCAGTAGTAATTGTGCATCTGGCCTCCCCACCTCCTGCTCCAACAGGCTGTCACTGGCAAAGAGACATGTTCCATTGGCAAAGACCGTGTTTTCAATCACAGCTTATCTGAGCAACGTCTGAAGTCCAAAACTATTATTTACAGCTCAGTGAGGAGAGAGCAGAGAATCAGGCGCTGTGGAGGAAACGCATGCTATAAAAACCACTCACAGTGAGTGACACGGTTTGAGATGTGGAAGGAGAGAAGGGGGGTTTCTTAGGATATTTTAATGCCTCAAATGTCTCCTCTGGAAGACTTCTCTAACGAATGCAGCTTGCCCTGATCTCCCCTTTCCCTGAACAACAGCCTTAGTCAGGTTCTCCAAAGAACTCCAGAGAAACAGAATCAATGGGAGATATATATACAGAACCCTGACTATCTCTAAATATAGACATACATAGAAAACCCTGACTATCTACATATAGATATGGATATATATTAGAATCCTGACTAATACAGTTGGTATAAATATATATACAATATATTTATAGTATATGGTGTGTATATATATATATATATATATTATATATATGGATATGGATTTATTTGGTTCATGTGATTATAGAGGCTGAAAAGTCTCACGATCTGCCATCTGCAAGCTGGAGACTCAGGAAAGCACATAATGTAATTCAGTCCAAGTCCAAAGGCCTGAGAACCAGGGAAACCAAGGGTGTAAATCCCAGTCCAAGGGCAGGAAAAGATGAGGAGAGGGTCCAGCTCAACAGTGAGACAGGGCAATAAAGGGGGTGAGGGCTTCCCTGGTGGCGCAGTGGTTGAGAGTCCGCCTGCGGATGCAGGGGACACGGGTTCGTGCCCCGGTCCGGGAAGATCCCACATGCCGCGGAGCGGCTGGGCCCGTGAGCCATGGCCACTGAGCCTGCACGTCCGGAGCCTGTGCTCCGCAGTGGGAGAGGCCACAGCAGAGAGAGGCCCGCGTACCGCAAAAAAAAAAAAAAAAAAAAAAAAAAAGGGGGTGAGTTTGTTGTTCCTCTGTCTTCTGTACCATTCTCACCCTCAACGGATTGCATGAGGCCCTCTGACATTGCGGAGGGCCGTCTACTTTTTCACGTCCACCAGTACAAATGCTGATTTCATCCAGAAACACCCTTACAGATACCCAGAAATGGTGTTTCCCCTGGGCACCCCGTGGCCAGTGAAGTTGACATAAATTAACCATCACACTAATTCACCACATTAAGGGGACCGACTCCTCCTGGTTTCCCTGGGACTTTTCCCATTTTCATACTGAAAATCCAGTGCTCTGGGAAACTCCTCAGTACCTGGCAAACCGAGACAGTTGGCACACTACCCACACTGCCTGAATTAAGCATTTTGCCACTTGATTATATTTGGTTTAAAAATTCAGCCGCATTAACAACAAACACTTATTGGGAGTCTCGTGATTCCACTGTGCTCCGCTTTGAGGACACACCGCCCTTATCTGATTTTCTTTTCTGTTTTGTTATCCGTCACATTTTACAAAGTGTTTTTCCATACCTCACATGCAGATCCTGTACATACACTTGTCCAAGATAAGGAATCAGAGCTCCTTGGAGAAATGGTTGATTCCCAGACTAAGGCAGGGAAAACAAAACAAGGTGAACCCAGAACAACTTGTGATGCCAGAAACACTTTCTAAGTATCTTAAAAAGTATTGCACAGGAGCAGGTCAAAAGAGCACAGAAGACAATGTGAAGGGCCCCTAATGACCAAACCTGGGACAATTCCAGACATAAAATGAATAAAAACAATCTATTCTAACCGTTGGAATAAAGCAAGTGTCCATGACTCCATGCTAACATAAATAAATGAATGAATGAATGAATCCAATCAAACAAATAAATAAATGGAAATAAATTCTTATAACAAAATTCCAATCAATGAATAATTCTGGCTGAGTCAAGCTCTTCTGCGGCAGTCCCATTTATCTTACTTTTCTTCCTTCCTCCTTCCCTTTCTTTCTTTCTTTTCTTTCTTTTTATTGTATATCCCTCTAAAGATACTGGAGTTCAATAGTCGCTTAATTCATGTTCTTGATTTGCTGATACAAAAAATGTAGAGTAGTGGATTTTTTTAGTATCAGAGAGAAAAATGGCCTTGCTCCTTTCTGGGAACAATTGTAGAAGAATATTCTAGAAAAGGACTATCCAGAAGTACTGCAGTAGAGTAAATATGTTCTTGGTGAATTCCAGAAAAAAAATAATAACCACAAATGTGCAAAGCACTGCTGTGTGCCAGAGGTTCTCCTGTGCTCTGCCAGATGCAGAACCCTCCTCGGCTTGGGCCCACAGTCCTCCATGGTTGGGGTCAGAGTAAGGGAGGCATGGCTGCCCATCAGCCACATTGTATCGTGAAACCTGGCACCCGCAGAACAATTGCTGTGGCTCAGGTCCCATAAGATCCCATATCTGATGGTCCTCTGGATTCTGACTACACCCGTCATCTCTCTAGCGGGTCCACTCCTATTTCTGGGTCCAGGCTAAGGGTCCAGCTCACGTAGGACCTCGTATTCCCCACTTCAACAGCATCCTCCCAGGAAGCCATGTGCAAAATGCTTCCTTTTGCCTTTAACCAAACAAGATAAGCAAATGACTAACAATTCACACTTGTGTATCAGCAATAATAAATATAGAGGTGAACATCAGAGGCCCCGTGAACTCAGTCTCCATATAGGTTCATCTGGGACTGACCCTCAACAAATTGAAACCCTTGGGATATTCTTAGCTTTGCTAAGGAAAAAAAAAATCTGTTTTCTCTTCTTTTCTTTCATTGGTCATCTTCTCTCTCTTTGTATTTCTCCTCTCTAAACTTACTCTTTGTTTTTGTTCTTTGTTTTTCCACCAAACACATTACCCCAGCATCCTTTTAAAACTACAATTTCTGCCCCATCAGCAACTACAGAGGCTGTGGCAGGTATCTGGGTCTTGTCTCTGGTGCCACAAGAGGAGATAAAAGCAGAGTGCTTGGCAGAGAACTTTGAGTGAGAGACTGAATGGATAAATATATTCAAAATCAAAATCCTTTCAGACGTGTGGCTCAATTTCCCATATGTAGTTGAAGTCACACCATTCAGTACCAAGGGTGGATGACAGCTGATATCCAGGCCACACACACCCCCCGCATCACAAGTGCTAAACACTGTTCTAAGGAATGGATCATCTCATTGTATAGCTCCTAGGTGCTAGGTACTCTTCGAACAACCGCTTCACAAAAAGGAAAAGTGAAGGATGCAGATGTAAAGTTCCCTGCCCAGTACCATGAGCAAGTGGTAGAGACAGATTCAAAATCACATTATCCATGTGAGCCAGAGCCCAAGCATGTAAGTACCACTCAACACGGGGAATTAAGTTGGAGGCTATTACCTTAAGGCTTTGCTCTTTTTCTGCATACAACACCCTCCTTAATTAAACCCATGGTAGGCCTCCTTCATCTTTCAAGGAAAAAGAAATCATCCTCCTCCACCCTGCAGAGGGAAAAGGGTAATGCCCTGTGTCCAATTTTCTTTTCATTGCAACTTTAATTATGGAAACACAAATGTTCAGTGATACCAAAATGAAAACAGAGAAAGTTAATTTTGTCATCCTTATCTAATAAAATTCTTAATGGGTTTCTCACCCATTATCATAAATACTTTTATTGTTTCTAAATTTTTTGTCTCAACTTCACAGTAGTATATCTTGCTTCAAAAAAAATGAAACATTTAAAAAGAGACATGTTCCTTCAGTGTTTAGATCTCTTAAGTGTCATTTGCTTTGGGGGATTTAGTTCTGTTTCCTCAGTTTAGGTCAGGGATAAGTGTTCTCAAAGTGGATTTTGCATTTTTAGTGCCATTTTTATGTGGTGAAGATTTGATGGACTATTTGCCATGAACTGTGTGATCTTGGACCAGCCTTTTGACTTATGTGGGCTCCATTTCCTCATCATTAAATTATATCCTAGATTCTTTCCTCTGCCTTACTCCCCCTTCATCTAATGAAAATACTTATGGCTAATTTAATTGAAGTGTTAGTAGTATTTTTGTTTTCAAATCTCAAAGAGTTGTTGTTCTAGATAAACTTACACTATATGTTGTGGTAGGACTGTGGGAGAGAGGGTGGAGACTTGTGTGTAGAAAACTGTACAGTGAGTCCCCTACATACAAACCAAGTTGTGAACTTTCAAAGATGCAAACGTGTGTGCACATGTCCAATCACATAAGTTAGTTCACGTGTCTGGCATACAGTGTCACATGCGTGCATCCTCTACAAGTGGTTGTGTTTTTGTGTACTTTACTGTATAGTACTATATAGAGTACAGTAGTACAGTATCTTTATTTCTTGCCTGTTCACTTGATGCCAGCCCCTGTATGCTAGCTGTTGTACTGTACTACTGTAATTTTCAAAGTACTGTACTGTAAGATTAAAAATGTTTTCTTTATTTTTTGTGTTTATTTGTTTTAATGTATTATTTGTGTTGAAAAACGTATCACAGTATTGTACTATATAGCCGATTGTGTTAGCTGGGTACCTAGGCTAACTTTGTTGGACTTATGAACAAATTGGAATTAAGAACACGCTCTCAGAATGGAACTCATTCGTATGTAGGGGACTTACTGTCTCTTTTATAGAACAGTGGCTCTCAAAGTGGAGCAGTAGTATCAGCATCACTGGGAACTTGAAAGAATGTAAATTCTTAGACCGCATTCATCCCCTACTGGATCAGAAATCCTGACAACTACTTCATACCATTATATATATATACACACCCACAGGCACACACACATGTGAGGGTCCCTACCTCACACCATTTAAAATGGATACACACACACACATATACTATTAAAAACATATGCAAAAAAGCAAGACTTCAAGACTTTTAGGAGAAAATACATGAGACTACATGGATCATCTCAGAGTGAAAAATAATTTTTCAAGACAAGACACAAAGGCACAAATAGTAAAATAAAAAATTGCCAAACTTGACAATAAATGTAAATTCAGGTCCCTCCTCATCTAAACACAATATAAATGGGAGGGAGATGCAAGAGGGAGGAGATATGGGGATATATGTATATGTATATGTATAGCTGATTCACTTTGTCATAAAGCAGAAACTAACACACCATTGTAAAGCAATTATACTCCAATAAAGATGTTAAAAAAATAATAAAATAAAGTAAAATTGGTGTACCACAAAAAATTAAAATAAATAAACATAATATAAATAGAATGTAAAGAAAAAACACAAACTATGAGATGTTATTTTCTATACATATAACTCTAAAAAAAGAATTAGTATTCAGAGTGAATACAGATTAAAAATTGAAAGAGGAAAAAAGAAATTCAATAGAAAAAAAGGTAAAAAAAATAGAAACAGGCATTTCACAGAAGACAAAACATGAATAGTCCATGAAGCCATGAAATGATTCTAAATGATAATCAGAGAAATGTTATACTGTGAAAACATTTGAAATCAGGCAATACCAACTATTGGCAAGGATGTGTGGTGTCAGGAATTTTAAAGCACTGCTTGTGGGCATTTAAATGGCCACAGTTATTCTGGAAAACACTTGGCTTGACCTTATTTGGCAGACTGCTAGGTGTCCTCCAAAATTCATTCTCCCTTTCCCAAGTATTGAATTACTTCTGAGAAGTGGCTAAGGAACCTGGGGTCATCCCTGCCCTTTTGCAGGCAGGTGTGGCACAGATATTGACAATGAATGTGAACAGAAGTACTTGGGTCATTTTCAGGCTTTTAAGAAATGGCTCACCTTTTTTCACATTCCCTTTCCCTCTGCATTGCCAAAGTCAAATGAAGAGGAACAGCACTCCCACAAGTTGGAAGAGACCCGGGTCCCTGCAAGAATGCACTTAAGCTGTTATGTGAGTAAGAAAATAAAGTTCTTTAGGATTTGAGCAAATATGTACTTTTGTTTCTATTTGTTATGCTAGCCTACACTAACATAACTAACATATATAGAGAAGAATAAGAACGTATGTATTCTAAGACACTGTACTTCCACACATAGGTATTTATCTGAGAAACTCTTTCCTGCATGCCCAGAAGTCATGTATAGTCACATTCATCATAGCAAAAAATAGACTATAAACTATTCAAATATTCATTAACAGTTGAATGGGTACATAAATTGTAGAGTAATAATACAACTTAATATTTTAGTGCAGAAATAATAAACCACAGCTACACACATCAACATGGATGAATATCAGAAACATAACAATGAGCAAGAAAGAGTAAATCACAGAAGAATATATACAATATGACACCATTTATAAAAAGTTCAAAACCAGACAAATCAAGAAATGCATTGTCGTAGTCTGTTTGGGCTGCTATAACAAAATACCACAGACTGGGTGGCTTATAAACAATAGAAATTTGTTGCTCACAGTTCTGGAGGCTGGGAAGTCCATGATCAAGGTGCCAACATGGTTGTGTTCTAGTGAGAGCCCTTTTCCTGGTTCATAGCCCAAACTTTCTAACTATCCTCTCGTGGTAGAAGGGTCAAAGGATCTCTCTGGAGCCTCTTATATAAGGGCACTAATCCCTTTAGGAGGGCCCCACCGTCATGATGTAAGCACCTCCCAAAGGCCCCACCTCTAATACCATCATCTTTAGGAGTTAGGATATCAACATATAAATTTTCAGGGGAACACAAACATTCAGACCATAGCATGCATTATTAAGGATACATATTTATATGTTAAAAAAATAAAGATAAGTTTGAATACTTAGACACAAAACCTGAAACTGTAAAATTCCTAGACAATAACATAGGGGCAAATCCTCAAGACATTGTTCTAGTCAATGATTTCTTGCATATGACACCAAAAGCACAGGCAACAAAAACAAAAATGGACAAATGGGATTGCATCAAACTAAAAAGTTTCTGCACAGCTAAGGAAATAAAAAACAGAGTGAAAAGGAAACCTACAAAATGGAAAAAAAATTATTTGTAAACCATATCTCTCATAAGCACTTAATATGCAAAGCATATAGAGAACTTTTACAACTCAGTAGCAAAAATACCCCCAAATAACTCAATTTTAAAAATGGGCAAAGGACTTAAATAAAATTTTCTCCAAAGAAGATATACAAATGGCCAACAGGTGTATGAAAAGATGTCGCCAACCATCAGAGAAACACAAATCAAAACCACAATGAGATATTACCTCACACCTGTTAGGACGGCTATTATCAAAAAACAACCAAAAATAAGTGTTAGTGAAAATGTGGATAAATTGGAACTTTTGTGCACTGGTGGTGGGAATGTAAAACAGTATGGAAGTTCCTCAAAAAATTAAAAATAGAAATACCATACTATGATCCACCAATCCCACTTTGGGGTAATTATCCAAAGAGGTATTTGTATTCCTAACTTCATTGCAGCATTATGCACAATAGCCAAGATGTAGAAGCAAACTAAATGTCTGTCAACAGATGAATGGATAAAGAAAATGTGCCATATATACAGTGGTACATTAGTCAGCCTTTAAAAAGATGAAAATTCTATCACATGTGAGAACATGGATAAAGCTTGAGGACATTAAGTTAAAAAAGCCCGTCACAGAAGGACAAATACTGCATGAGGTATACAAAGTAGTCAAGCCCATAGAAACAGAAAGCAGAAATGTGGTTGCCAGGGGCGGATGTTGTGGTGATGGGGAGCCATTGCTTAATGTGTATAAAGTTTCAATTATGCAAGATGAAAAAGTTCTAGAGATCTGACTACATGTGCTTACAGTTAACACTACTGTACACTTAAAATTTTGTTATGAGGGTAGATCTCATGCTACATGGGTTTTTTTTCTTTTACCACATTTTTTTAAAGATAAGCAAGAGAATTATTAATGCAGATTTCAGTATAGCAGTTACTTCTGAGGAGTGGGGTAGGACCTGTGATCAGGCAGGGCATAGAGATCTCGGTTGTGACACAGCGTAAGCTGGGAAGTAGCACATGGAGGTTCCATTTATTTTTATTGTTTGAACTCCACACATGTTACAGCCAATCTTTTGTATATGTGACCTATTTCACATAAAACAAATTTAAGACTTAAATGACATATGATATATAAAGAATTTATATACATGCATAGGGCTTCCCTCGTGGCGCAGTGGTTAAGAATCAGCTTGCCAATGCAGGGGACAGGGGTTCAAGCCCTGGTCCGGGAAGATCCCACATGCCGCAGAGCAACTAAGCCCGTGCACCACAACTACCGAGCCTGTGCTCTTAGCCCACGAACCACAACTATTGAGCCTGCGTGCTACAATTACTGAAGCTGGAGTGCCTAGAGCCCATGCTCCACAACAAGAGAAGCCACCGCAATGAGAAGCACGCACACTGCAAAGAAGATTAGCCCCCACTTGCTGCAACTAGAGAAAGCCTGCGCACAGCAATGATGACCCAATGCAGCCAAAAATAAATAAATAAATAAATAAATAAGAATTTATCGCAGTATCTAGAATAAATTAAGCTATATAGTAGGAGTTCAACAACCATTTGCTAATAATTTTTATTTGTTTGTCTTTTATATATATTATATATAGTTTATACACAGTTTATAATATATTATATATAACATAATATAATAATATATACAATACATATAATAATATATTATTATATATAATACATTGTACACAATATAATATAATATTATATTATACTATATTATATAATGCAATAATTTATGATAATATACCAATATATTATAAACTATATGTAAGTATATATTATATGCATATATTTAAATATGCCTATATATCATATAATATATATAAAGTAGGTCATACTGTATAGAAGTTTGTATTTTGCCTTTTTTACTAAACAGTCAACAGTGAGTGAAAAAGAATATTAAATATTCTTCCAAAACATATTTAATGGCCACAAGGTATCCACATTTATAGATGTCTTATAGTGCACTCAATCATTCTCCTCTTTTTGGACGTGTACTTCACCGAAACCATTGCAATGCACTGATATTATGTGATAACCATGTCTCCCCCCGCTTAGACCATGAAGGCCTTGATGGGAGGGCCCCTGGATCCCAGGCCCCAGGGCACAGCAAGAACCAAGTAATCTGCGGGCTGTGGGCACAGACAGCTTCCTTCTTCTCCCCTGCACCTGCCTGACACAAGCCTGAGATTTTCATTTCTTTGAAGGATTCTAATATGGAGTCTTTCCCACATTGGTGCTGGGTTGTTCCCCCTGACAGCTGGACCACAATGGAAAGAATTCTAAAGTATTTTGAGACCCACAATAGAAAAAGAACAGTAACTGCCTGTTCTGGCAGCTTACATGCAGAATCAAAAGACCCAGTTGTGCAGGTTTCTTGGAACAAATAACGTTTGCCTTCAGTAACTGTCTAACACTCAATACCTTCGTGCGAAGGTTATTATTACTCTTGTGTATTTATCTAAGACTCAGAACTTGTAGGAATCTTTTCACATCTACAAATTAATAGCGGGATGATATCATGGGTTTTGTCTACCTTTTAAAAATAACTTAAGCTTAAAGTAAATCTCACATTTGGGAAGAAATTCTGGTCTGCTTCCCAGAGAGCTAGATAATAAACTCTTACTTACGGGGTGCATGATTTACCCACTTGGTGGATTTTCTAAAGTGTGTCTTTAAGGCTGCCTGTTGAAGGGACTATTTGGGCTTAATTGATCAATTATGATAAAAATTATAGAATGTTCTAGCTGGGAAGAACCCTTGTTTGACACGAGGGGATGAGAGCCTGGGTCATACAGCTAGCTTGTGGCAGTGAGTAGATTGGGATAGAAATGTAACTTCCTGCTCAGGATGTCTGTTAACAACCTTGATGCCTAGACTGTGTGTTTGGTCATGATCAAGGAGCCACCACAGTAACCCCAGGTCTTAGAGGCAGGCCACTGTCTTTTCTGGATTCCCTAATTGCAAAGGACACATAATTATTAGTCACCTGAAGAAAGAAAGGGGATGCAATGATGAGAACACTGCAGCCATTCTCTCTGGACTCCCCCTCTCTCTGTTGTGCCTTGTTGTCCCCACTGGTGGCCCTGCTGAGGCCCCTCCCATTGATACCGAGAAGGACCCTGTGGGGCTCCTGGGCACAAAAGCCTTTCTGTGTCCCCCATTTCTTGATTACAGGAAATAGGCTTCATGCAGCCTCCATGACCTTCCCTGAGTTCCAAGGAGCAGATTCAAACATTTGATAACTAGGGAAGTGGGGGGACATGGAGACAAGGGAAGAGGAGTCAAGCAACAATAGTGCAGCCTTGGGGCAGGGTCCTGGCTCCCCCTCAAGGGATACACATAACAATGTCTTTGAGCTGTTTTACGGATACAGGAACCTCCACCAGGTGGGAGAAATTAACAATATGCTGCCCACAAGCATGTACATCCCAGACCGGTTGGAACCAGAAGGTTGATGATGCCAACTCCCACATACCTCACCACCAACCAATCAGAAGAATGTCCACAAGCTGATCACACTTTCTTTGAACCATTCCTATAAAGCTTCTCACTACCCCCTCCAGGTTGGGACAAACAATTTTGAGGGCATTAGCCCACTGTGGCCCCCTTTGCCTGGCAAAGCAATAAAGCTATTCTTTTGTACTTCACCCAAAACTCTGTCTCTGAAAATTAATTCAGTGTCAGGGTACAGAGGCTGGATTTGGCTTCACAATGGCCACTGCTGTGGGCACCACATTGAGGCTGCCCTGGAGGACCTGATGGGCACAGTCCCAAGGCAGGCTGTATCCTGAGACCAGGGAAGGGCTCTTGCTGAAGCCCATAGCCCTGTAGTGTCTTTACTTGGCTCCCTCCTGATCTTGTTTGTGGGTTTGCCTCTAAGGGAAGTTATATGGGTAGCATTGTGCCCCCTCCACCAAGATATGCTGGTATCCTAACTCCCAGTACCTTGAAATGAACTTTATTTGGAAGTAAGCTCTTTATGGAAGTAATCAAGTTTAAATGAGGTCATTATGGTGGACTATAATCCAATATGACTGGTATCCTTATAGAAATGGGAAATGTGGACACAGAGAAAGACACAGAGAGCGAGAGATGATGTGAAGACACAGAGAAGATGTCATCTATAAGCCAGGGAACATCTGAGGCTACCAGAAGCTGGGAGAGAGTCCTGGACCAGATTCTCCCTCACAGCCCTCAGAAGGAATCAACCCTGCTGACACCTTGATTTCAGACTTCCAGCCTCCAGAACTCTAAGGCCATAAATACCTGTTGTTTGAGCCACCCAGTCTGTGGCACTTTGTTATGGCAGCCCCAGGAAACTGATGCAAGGGGCATCCTTCTAACCCATGATCTCTCACTGTCAAGCCCTCTCTACTAACGATCTTTTTTTACTTTTATTTTTCACTTCAGATTCTTTACAGAAAGAATCTATTTGGTCTAGTTCTTTTTCTCATACTAGCTGAGTCTACAGATTGGTTACTCTTAAATTAGAGCCCCACACCCAGTTCAATTCTCTGTGATTTAAAACAGACTGTGTCCCTTCAGCTGAGGGCAGGTTTCAGGCAATACCTATGACTCTGGAAGAGGGTGGGGTCTTTAAGCACTAGACTGACACACTTGTACTATTGTAAGGAAAACCACATGTCAATGTATAGTGTCAATAATTTGCAAAGCCATACTAGAGGACAGAGAATATCCAAGTCAAAATAGTAAAATATTTGAAGAAAAAAATATATTTCTACAGAGGGAAGCTATTGAGAATAGTCTAGTAACAAGAGCAATGAGCAAAACATGACTATACATTCTCAGCTGTGTTTAAAGAAAAGAGACACTGAAACACTCCCATCACATAAGAAAGGAAGCCGAGAACAAATCGTCCACAAGTTGTGAATAGGATTCTTCAAAGCTACCTCCCAGTTACTTAGGTTCTGATTTTATACTTGCCAAGCAACCTTCTGCTTAGTAAACCAACCTATCAGTCTTCTGGGAAGAGGATGCCCTAGAAAATGGATATGGAAATTCTGGTCTTTACCTTACCAGGGAATAGATTGTCATTCAGGCTTACACATCAGGCTCTTGTGAGTTTAATCCACATGAATCAGTTCCCCCAAAGACTCACGCATCTCCCCGTGACTGGAAACAATGAGGCAGCAGAGCCAAAGCTAAGAACTAGACCCTGAACAGCAGTAACCCCAATAAACACTACTGTAGGTCAGACCCCTCTGATTCTTTTCTGGCCCCTCTGGCCCCTATCTTTTATTGCCACAAGGAATCTAAAGAATATTAGAATGGGAAGCAGTCCAGTGTTAGAGAAAGAGAACTAATCTTGGACTCAGGTAGAGTCCAAGCTTAAGTTCTGTCTTACCACTTACTTAACATGTTAATTCTGATCAAGTTGCTTAACCTCTGTGGCTTCCATTTTCTCAACTTTAAAATGGGAATATTAAAATCTATGTCACAAGGTTGGGGAAAAGAAGGTCTCATGCCCAGAGCAGAGCACAGAATGCATATGTAACAGATGACCTCATCCTGCCCCAGCTTGTAGATGGTCCCGGGATGGGATGAATTACTGCTCACTCTGTTTAGTTATCTCCTCTTACCAGTAGCTGATGGTTGTTCAGGGAATGAAAATTAATTTTTACATTAGCTCAAGAAAAACATAATTAGGAAGTCAAATCTGTTGCCGTAGCAGCCACAACAGTAAAAAAAAAAATAGGAATATGTATCATAGATAATGGTGTATTTAGCAGCCTGGAGTGTCCATGCATCCCGTCCCTCACACAGATGGCTGACTCAATTGATAGCGATTTCATGGCACAAAGCAAAGAGCACTGGACTTGGAATTTAAAAATTTTGGTCCTGCTTCTATCATCTTGAGTATATCACCTCTTTCTTTCTGCTTCCCTTTCCTCCTCTTAATATGGCAGTACTCCCAAGTCAGCCTGAAGATGTGATTCTCCTATGAGTCAGGGAAGCTTGGAATGATGGAGGGGGCTGGGAAGATGGATAGTCTCAGGGTCTATTTACAGAAGAGAACAGAGGATGTGGCAGCCATGGAGGCACCCAGCTCAGATCTCCCTTCAAGAGAACATGCCTTGAGGACTGCAGTCGCAGTCAGTCCCCAGCGACTGCACCTTCACGGTCTTACACCAGTCCTCTGTGGATTCTTCACAGCATTCGCATGGAAGCCACATTTCTCTCCCAGCCACTCCCATCCAGTGATGGGGCACAGCAAGTGTCCTAGCCACAGGTCGTGTCCACCCTTTCTGTGCTCCTCTAACTGGCTGTCTTTGCTTGGAGAGTGTGGTAGCCAGTCTGCAAGGCAGCCCCAGTGATCCCCCATTGAACACAGGGGATTCTGCCCTGTGTAGACCCCTCCCACAAGGGGCTGACCTATATAACCAGTAGGAGTCCACGGGATGGATACTGTGTTTCTTCTAAAGCTAGATTATAAAAGACATCATAGCTTCTATCTTGTATTCTCTTAGATCCTTCACTCCGGAGGAAGTAGCTCTTTGAAGATGTATGTGTGGCAAGAAAATGGAGGATAAAATGTTTTGTTTTGTTTCTCTTCTTATCAGCCTAGAAAGTAGGCGTTGATCAGATGCAAAGCCCATTAGCAGCAGATGCTGCCCCAAGCCCCACCACTGCCTGGTTCTCTAAGTGTTCAGCTCAAACCAACCCCCTTTTTTGTCGCATCAGTTCTAGATTATTCCAGATGCTGAGAAGGAACCTGAGCCTCCTTGGGTACGTCCTGGATTAGATGTAATTGCCAGATAAGTCACCTATTCAGAGAGTCTTCATCCATACAAGACAAACCTTGGTTCCTTAATGGAAATTGTGTGTGGACACGAAGATGTGCAAAATGGTCTCCTGTGGTTTGGAGCCAGCTCCTTCTCCCTTTGTTAAGAATACTTTATTATGTAGAGTGAAGGTACATATGGTCATGGGCTGTGGTGCTGGGAGAGCTGCAAGCTCAGACACAAGAGTGAGGATGGGAGGAGAGGAAGATGGTGGAAGAGTAAGACGTGGAGATCACCTTCCTCCCCACAGATACATCAGAAATTCATCTACACGTGGAACAACTCCTACAGAACACCTTCTGAACGCTGACAGAAGACCTCAGACCTCCCAAAAGGCAAGAAACTCCCCACATACCTGGGTAGGGCAAAAGAAAAAAGAATAAACAGAGACAAAAGGATAGGGACGGGACCTACACCAGTGGGAGGGAGCCGTGAAGGAGGAAAGGTTTCCACACACTAGGAAGCCCCTTCGCGGGCGGAGACTGCGGGTGGCGGAGGGGGAAAGCTTTGGAGTAGCGGAGGAGAGCGGAGCAACAGGGGTGCGGAGGGCAAAGTGGAGAGATTCCCGCACAGAGGATCGGTGCCCTCAGGCGCTCACCAGCCCGAGAGGCTTGTCTGCTCGGCCGCCAGGGCGGGCGGGGCTGGGAGCTGAGGCTCAGGTATTGGCTTTCAGTCGGAGCGCAGGGAGAGGACTGGGGCTGGCGGCAGGAAGAGAGCCTGAAGGGGTTAGTGCACCACGGCTAGCCCGGAGGGAGTCCGGGGAAAATGTCTGGAGCTGCCTAAGAGGCAAGAGACTTTTTCCTCCCTCTTTGTTCCCTGGTGCGCGAGGAGAGGGCATTAAGAGTGCTGCTTAAAGGAGCTCCAGAGACGGGCGCGAGCCGCGGCTAAAGGCGCAGACCCCAGAGACGGGCGTGGGACGCTGGGGCTGCTGCTGCCGCCGCCACAAGGCCTGTGTGCGAGCGCAGGTCACTGTCCACCCTCCCTTCCGGGGAGCCTGTGCAGCCCGCCACTGCCAGGGTCCCGGGATCCAGGGACGGCTTCCCCGGGAAAGCGCACGGAGCGCCTCGGGCTGGTGCAACGTCACGCCGGCCTCTGCCGCCGCAGGCTCGCCCCGCACTGCGTGCCCCTCCCTCCCCTTGGCCTGAGTGAGCCAGAGTCCCCGAATCAGCGGCTCCTTTAACCCCGTCCTGTCTGAGTGAAGAATGGACGCCCTCCAGCGACCTACGCGCAGAGGCGGGGCCAGGTCCAAGGCTGAGACCCGGGAGCTGTGTGAGCAGAGAAGAGACAGGGAAATCTCTCTGTGCAGCCTCGGAGGCAGCGGATTAAAGCTCCACGGTCCGCTTGATGTGCCCTGCGTCTGTGGAGTGCATGAATGGACAGCAAATCATGCCAAGTTGAGGAGGTGGACTTTGAGGACAAGATTTAAGATTTTTCCCCCTTTTCCTCTCTTTACAACAAATTATCCCAAATTAAGGAGGTGGACTTTGAGAGCAAGATTTCAGACTTTTTACCCTTTTCCTCTTTTTACAACGAACTATCCCAAATTGAGGCGGTGGACTTTGAGAGCAAGATTTTCAATTTTTTTCCCCCTGTTCTCTTTTTGTGAATGTGTATGTGTATGCTACTGTGTGAGATTTTCTCTGTATAGCGTTGCTTCCACCATATGTCCCAGGGTTCTATCTGTCTGATTTTTTTTTTCTTTTCAATAATTACTTATTTATTTTAATAACGCTACTATATTTTATACTTTATTCTATTTTACTTTATCTTCTCTCTTTCTTCTTTTCCTACCTTCCCTTCCTCCCTCCCTCTCTCCACCCCTCCTTTCTTTCTTTCTCTCTTTCTTTCCTTCCTCCCTCCCTCCTTTCTTTCTTCCTTTCACTCTTTCTTTTTCTTTCCTTCCTCCCTCCCTCCCTCCTTTCTTTCTTTCTTTCCGTCCTTCCTCCCTCCCTCCCTCCTTTCTTCCTTCCTTCCTTCCTTTCCTTTTTCCTTTCTTTCTCTCCCTCTTTCTTTCTTCTACTAATTCTTTCTTTCTACTTTTTCTCCCTTTTATTCTGAGCCGGGTAGATGAAAGGCTCTTGGTGCTGCAGCCAGGAGTCAGTGCTGTGCCTCTGAAGTGGGAGAGCCAACTTCAGGACACGAGTCCACAAGAGACCTCCCAGTTCCACATAATATCAAGCGGCGAAAATCTCCCAGAGATCTCCATCTCAACACCAGCACCCAGCTTCACTCAACGATCAGCAAGCTACAGTGCTGGTCACCCTATGCCAAGCAAGTAGCAAGACAGGAACACAACGCCACCCATTAGCAGAGAGGCTGCCTAAAAACATAATAAGGCCATAGGCACCACAAAACACACCACCAGACGTGGACCTGTCCACCAGAAAGACAAGATCGAACCTCAATGACCAGAACACAGGAACTAGTCCCCCCCACCAGGAAGCATACACACCCTACTGAAACAACCTTAACCACTGGGGACAGACACCAAAAACAATGGGAACTATGAATCTGCAGCCTGCAAAAAGGAGACCCCAATCACAGTAAGATAAGCAAAATGAGAAGACAGAAAAACACACAGCAGGTGAAGGAGCAAGATAAAAACCTACCAGACCTAACAAATGAAGAGGTAATAGGCAGTCTACCTGAAAAAGAATTCAGAATAATGATAGTAAAGACGATCCAAGATTCTATTTCCAAGATCCAAAATCTTGGAAATAGAATAGACAAAATGCAAGAAACAGTTAACAAGGACCGAGAAGAAGTAACGATGAATCAAGCAATGATTAAAAACACAATAAATGAAATGAAAAATACTCTAGATGGGATCAATAGCAGAATAACTGAGGCAGAAGAACGGATAAGTGAGGTGGAAGATAAAATAGTGGAAATAACTGCTGCAGAGCAAAATAAAGAAAAAAGAATGAAAAGAACAGAGGACAGTCTCAGAGACCTCTGGGACAACATTAAACACACCAACATTCGAATTATAGGGGTTCCAGAAGAAGAAGAGAAAAAGAAAGGGACTGAGAAAATATTTGAAGATATTATAGTTGAAAACTTCCCTAATATGGGAAAGGAAATAGTTAATCAAGTCCAGGAGGCACAGAGAGTCCCATACAGAATAAATCCAAGGAGAAATACGCCAAGACACATATTAATCAAACTGTCAAAAATTAAACACAAAGAAATCATATTAAAAGCAGCAAGGCAAAAACAACAAATAACACACAAGGGAATCCCCATCAGGTTAACAGCTGATCTCTCAGCAGAAACTCTACAAGCCAGAAGGGAGTGGCAGGACATATTTAAAGTGATGAAGGAGAAAAACCTGCAACCAAGATTACTCTACCCAGCAAGGATCTCATTCAGATTTAATGGAGAAATTAAAACGTTTACAGACAAGCAAAAGCTGAGAGAGTTCAGCACCACCAAACCAGCTTTACAACAAATGCTAAAGGAACTTTTCTAGGCAAGAAACACAACAGAAGGAAAATACCTACAATAACGAACCCAAAACAATTAAGGAAATGGTAATAGGAACATACATATCGATAATTACCTTAAATGTAAATGGACTAAATGCTCCCACCAAAAACACAGACTGGCTGAATGGATACAAAAACAAGACCCATATATATGCTGTCTACAAGAGACCCACTTCAGACCTAGAGACACATACAGACTGAAAGTGAGGGGATGGAAAAAGATATGCCATGCAAATGGAAACCAAAAGAAAGCTGGAGTAGCAAGTCTCATATCAGGCAAAATAGACTTTAAAATAAAGACTATTAGAAGAGACAAAGAAGGACACTACATAATGATAAAGGGATCGATCCAAGAAGAAGATATAACAATTGTAAATATTTATGCACCCAACATAGGAGCACCTCAATACATAAGGCAAATACTAACAGCCATAAAAGGGGAAATCGACAGTAACACACTCATAGTAGGGGACTTCAACACCCCACTTTCACCAATGGACAGATCATCCAAAATGAAAATAAATAAGGAAACACAAGCTTTACATGATACATTCAACAAGATGGACTTAATTGATATTTATAGGACATTCCATCCAAAAACAACAGAATACACATTTTTCTCAAGTGCTCATGGATCATTCTCAAGGATAGATCATATCTTGGGTCACAAATCAAGCCTTGGTAAATTTAAGAAAATTGAAATTGTATCAAGTATCTTTTCCGACCACAATGCTATGAGACTAGATGTCAATTACAGGAAAAGAGCTGTAAAACATACAAACACATGGAGGCTAAACAATACACTACTTAATAACGAAGTGATCACTGAAGAAATCAAAGAGGAAATTAAAAAATACCTAGAAACAAATGACAATGGAGACACGACGACCCAAAACCTAAGGGACGCAGCAAAAGCAGTTCTAAGGGGGAAGTTTATAGCAATACAATCCCACCTTAAGGAACAGGAAACATCTCGAGTAAGCAACCTGACACTGCACCTAAAGCAATTAGACAAAGAAGAACAAAAATCCCCCAAAGTTAGCAGAAGGAAAGAAATCATAAAGATCAGATCAGAAATAAATGAAAAAGAAATGAAGGAAACGATAGCAAAGATCAATAAAACTAAAAGCTGGTTCTTTGAGAAGATAAACAAAATTGATAAACCATTAGCCAGACTCATCAAGAAAAAAAGGGAGAAGACTCAAATCAATAGAATTAGAAATGAAAAAGGAGAAGTAACAACTGACACTGCAGAAATACAAAAGATCATGAGAGATTACTACAAGCAACTCTATGCCAATAAAATGGACAACCTGGAAGAAATGGACAAGTTCTTAGAAATGCACAACCTGCCAAGACTGAATCAGGAAGAAATAGAAAATATGAATAGACCAATCACAAGCACTGAAATTGAAACTGTGATAAAAAATCTTCCAACAAACAAAAGCCCAGGACCAGATGGCTTCACAGGCGAATTCTATCAAACATTTAGAGAAGAGCTAACACCTATCCTTCTCAAACTCTTCCAAAATATAGCAGAGGGAGGAACACTCCCAAACTCATTCTACGAGGCCACCATCACCTTGATACCAAAACCAGACAAGGATGTCACAAAGAAAGAAAACTACAGGCCAATATCACTGATGAACATAGATGCAAAAATCCTCAACAAAATACTAGCAAACAGAATCCAACAGCACATTAAAAGGATCATACACCATGATCAAGTGGGGTTTATTCCAGGAACGCAAGGATTCTTCAATATACGCAAATCAATCAACGTGATACACCATATTAACAAATTGAAGGAGAAAAACCATATGATCATCTCAATAGATGCAGAGAAAGCTTTCAACAAAATTC
Source organism: Mesoplodon densirostris (assembly GCF_025265405.1). Lineage (NCBI taxonomy): Eukaryota > Metazoa > Chordata > Mammalia > Artiodactyla > Ziphiidae > Mesoplodon > Mesoplodon densirostris. Next base: position 39,516,186 of record NC_082676.1, on the reverse strand, counting down.
AACACCCATTTATAATAAAAACCCTGCAGAAAGTAGGCATAGAGGGAACTTTCCTCAACATAATAAAGGCCATATATGACAAACCGACAGCCAACATTGTCCTTAATGGTGAAAAACTGAAACCATTTCCACTAAGATCAGGAACAAGACAAGGCTGCCCACTCTCACCACTCTTATTCAACTCAGTTTTGGAAGTTTTAGCCACAGCAATCAGGGAAGAAAAGGAAATAAAAGGAATCCAAATCAGAAAAGAAGAGGTAAAGCTGTCCCTGTTTGCAGATGACATGATACTATACATAGAGAATCCTAAAGATGCTACCAGAAAACTACTAGAGTTAATCAATGAATTTGGTAAAGTAGCAGGATACAAAATTAATGCACAGAAATCTCTGGCATTCCTGTACACTAATGATGAAAATCTGAAAGTGAAATCAAGAAAACACTCCCATTTACCATTGCAAGAAAAAGAATAAAATATCTAGGAATAAAGCTACCTAAGAAGACAAAAGACCTGTATGCAGAAAATTGTAAGACACTGATGAAAGAAATTAAAGATGATACAATTAGATGGAGAGATATACCATGTTCCTGGATTGGAAGAATCAATATTGTGAAAATGACTCTACTACCCAAAGCAATCTACAGATTCAATGCAATCCCTATCAAACTACCACTGGCATTTTTCACAGAACTAGAACAAAAAATTTCAAAATTTGTTTAGAAAAACAAAAGACCCCGAATAGCCAAAGCAATCTTGAGAACGAAAAATGGAGCTGAAGGAATCAGGCTCCCTGACTTCAGACTATACTACAAAGTTACAGTAATCAAGACAGTGTGGTACTTGCTGAAAAACAAAAAGATAGATCAATGGAACAGGATAGAGCGCCCAGAGATAAACCCACGCACATATGGTCAACTTATCTTTGATAAAGGAGGCAGGAATGTACAGTGGAGAAAGGACAGCTTCTTCAACAAGTGGTGCTGGGAAAACTGGACAGGGACATTTAAAAGTATGAGATTAGATCATTCTCTAACACCATACACAAAAATAAGCTCAAAATGGATTAAAGACCTAAATGTAAGGCCAGAAACTATCAAACTCTTAGAGGAAAACATAGACAGAACACTCTATGACATAAATCACAGCAAGATCCTTTTGGACCCACCTCCTAGAGAAATGGAAATAAAAACAAAGATAAACAAATGGGACCTAATGAAACTTCAACGCTTTTGCACAGCAAAGGAAACCATAAACAATACCAAAAGACAACCCTCCGAATGGGAGAAAATATTTGCAAATGAAGCAACTGACAAAGGATTAATCTCCAAAATTTATAAGCAGCTCATGCAGCTCAATAGCAAAAAAACATACAACCCAATCCAAAAATGGGCAGAAGACCTAAATAGGCATTTCTCCACAGAAGATATACAGACTGCCAACAAACACATGAAAGAATGCTCAACATCATTAATCATTAGAGAAATGCAAATCAAAACTACAATGAGATATCATCTCACACCAGTCAAAATGGCCATCATCAAAAAATCTAGAAACAATAAATGCTGGAGAGGGTGTGGAGAAAAGGGAACACTCTTGCACTGCTGGTGGGAATGTGAATTGGTACAGCCTCTATGGAGAACAGTATGGAGGTTCCTTAAAAAACTACAAATAGAACTACCATATGACCCAGCAATCCCACTACTAGGCATATACCCGGAGAAAACCATAATTCAAAAAGAGACATGTACCAAAATGTTCATTGCAGCTCTATTCACAATAGCCCGGAGATGGAAACAACCTAAGTGTCCATCATCGGATGAATGGATAAAGAAGATGTGGCACATATATACAATGGAATATTACTCAGCCATAAAAAGAAACGAAACTGAGCTATTTGTAATGAGTTGGATAGACCTAGAGTCTGTCATACAGAGTGAAGTAAGTCAGAAAGAGAAAGACAAATACCGTATGCTAACACATATATATGGAATTTAAGGGAAAAAATGTCATGAAGAACCTAGGGGTAAAACAGGAATAAAGACACAGACCTACTTGAGAATGGACTTGAGGATATGGGGAGGGGGAAGGTAAGCTGTGACAAAGCGAAAGAGAGGTATGGACATATATACACTACCAAACGTAAAGTAGATAGATAGTGGGAAGCAGCCGCCTAGCACAGGGAGATCAGCTCGTTGCTTTGTGACCGCCTGGTGGGGTGGGATAGGGAGGGTGGGAGGGAGGGAAACGCAAGAGGGAAGGGATGTGGGAACAGATGTATATGTATGACTGATTCACTTTGTTATAAAGCAGAAACTAAAAAAAAAAAAAGTGTGAGGATGACCACTGCCCTCCACCCAGGACCAAGCCTCCAGCAGCTCCTGTTTGGGCGGCCATATTCATCTGCCAATAGCTTTCCAGCCCTCCACTCCAGTCCTCCTCCACCACCTTCTCCCCACAGTAGCGGAGTGATCACTTAAAAATGCAGCCCCATTTGTATCTCTCCACTCCTTCAAACCCCGGTGCGGATCAAGTCCCAGGGGCCCTCTACATGTGGTCAGCATCCACGTTTGTTCACTGGGCACACATCTCTCTGTAGAGTCCTCATCCACGCTTTCCTCTCTGCCTGGAAAATTAGCCCCACGAATTTTCTTACTAGTCCCTCCTCACTCACCGGGTCACAGCTGAGTGTCACTGCTCCAGAGAAGCCTTCCACGACACTCTGATCATAAACCTCATAGCCTGACTCACATTTATGACTAAATCAGCACTTGTGAAATGATTTGATTCATGTGTATTACCCCTCCAAGACGGGTACAGAGTAGATGCTCAGAAATGAACAAATGACTGAAAGTATAGCTGGATGGGTAGATGAATAGCTGTGTCACTGTTTGGGTGGTCCCCACCCTAACTCTGCTTCTTTAAGACAAGCTTTTACTCTGGCTTATACTTGACATCAAATGAATGGGAGATACAGAAATCACGATACTATCCAAGGAACTGCCCCAGGATCCTTCTTACTCTCTTGTCAATTCTTTTCTACTCCTCTCCTTTTACCCACTGTGTCCCCATCACTGGCTTCCTCTCATTGGCAGATAGTCTCCTGCCCACTTTGATTGATGTCCCTGTGCTGTTGCTCTTTCCTTTCATCCTCAGTGATGCGGAAGGAATTGGACCTCCTCCCTCTGCCAAGACCCTTATCTGAGATATTGACTATCTGGGACCGAACTCCCAGCTCCTGGTCATTTGGCCAACCCCCGAGAGCACCTTCCCAGACTCCAGTGCCCACCTCTGAGCACACACGGCACAGACTCACAACACCCCTGGTTGCCTGCAGGTCCAGCTTGAAGTGTGTGAAATCATGGACAGCATCTGAAATTTTCACAGAGGCATCCTTGCCTAGCATATAATAGGCACTTGGTACTTATTTATTGAATGAATGAATGAATGTCTCCAGGTGAAGGTGGGGCAGGGAAGAAAAATAGTTATTTTCACCAGGGAGTCAAGGACAAGCAGAGTCTGTGTCCCCAAGTGCTTTCAACATCTAGAGGGCTGAAGATAATTAAATGGAAACCATCTATCCAACTGTTCACCATGACAACTGCCCTTGATTGATGAGCCCTGAGGAATAGCCTAGAAAGATTTCAATCTATCTAAGAGGATCACTACCAACCAGGGATTTTTCTGAGCTGATTTTTCTAAGATCTGCAGATAATGTTGTCACTAAGTTTGACAGAATGACAATTTTCAATTCATCCCACTAGCACCTCACAGTTTTATCTGGCAGGCTGCATGCTGGCTAAATGGCATTTTAGTGTTAACGCAACGGCATTGCAACCCTGTGTATCTCTTTCCTCTCATTCCGTTTAAGGACATTTCTTTAAGGGAACAAAGAATAAGAAAGCATCTGATCCTCCCATGATAATATCGTGGTGGAGAGTGGCTTAATGGCACAGTGTTATGAAAAATCCAGTAATGTATTTAAAGAATGGGCATCTTATTACTTGTTGAATACCATCCACGATAGCATATTTTATTAGGTTGGTTTACTGACAATGCTGGGTCACAAGATGGATAAAGATGCTCTAGCTCTGAGCACAGCCCGACCACTTATCCCAACCACCATTCCAACTGGTCCATGTTTCACTAGTTGGGAATTACTGTTCTTGTTCACCTTTCTCAAGTTCAGGGTTCAAAACTGAAAGTCTCTCTTGGGTGCAGCTCAAAGAACTCAACCATGGTGGGCTTCTGGAATGTGTCTGACTGTTAGGCGGACACTTGTAACTGAACTTCCTGGATTGTTTGTACTTTCTCTCCTATAGTCCTAGAACATTCAGTGCAAATTGAGGGGTCCCAGGGTCTTAAAAACCCCACCAGTGAGGGTACCCATGCTCTGGATGCTGTGGAAGGATGCCTCCCTCCCAGGAGGAGAATGCAAACCTCAGGGTGAACCAGACTTTACACTGGGACCAGGCGTGAGAACTGTGTATATTCCTGAGGCACTCCATAACCATTTTCCCATCCAGAGCCCTGTAACGTTACCCTACATCATGACACATCTACCTTGACATACCCTTCCCCAGCCCCAAGCGCCATCCCAGGGCCCTCACTCTTCCAGAGCTAGGATTTCCCAGATTGTTCAGACCACTTGGATAAACTAAAACTCCTATGGCTGCTGTTAATCTCAAGAATAATCTCACTGCAATAGTTAATATGCCAGAAGGATATCAAGTCCAAACTCCAAACTGCATATTAAGGTAAACTCTTCTCGGCCCCTCTGCACTTGCTTCTGGATGAAAAAGTGGGAGAGGTTGGAACAGGGTGGCAGCGGGTGAATTCTTCCCCGTTTCCCATCAAGTGCTGCCGTCCTTCCTCTGCCATCCACAGGCTGCCTCTGGCTCCTGCTCGGGACACCAGGAGAGACGGGGCAGGACTGGTCAGAGCCCCTGAGCTGCCTATTGGTCTCCTCTGCCCAGAAGCAGACATTTACTGGCACCCCTTGCTCAAGCATCATTCTGCGGGTCCCTCGGAGCTCTCCTCCGGCAACCCACCTGATTCTGCTCCCTGCTTAGCAGGGCAGGGCCCCCTTTAGCAGCACCACCACCCCCGCTTTATCAACCCTCCCTTCCTCCAGCTTCTCTCTGCTGAAATCGCCCTCAGGAAATTCTGCCTCCCAGGGGCTGCCACTGTTCCCAGGAAACATGTGTATTTGCCCTGAATCAGAGCAGGTGTGCCAACTCCCAGTGTGGTCACTTCCCTTCTCTCGGCCATCTGAGACACTGCCCTCCAGGACACCCACCAGGGTCCTCCTGTGTGGCCTCCTTGAAGCCCTTCTCTGTAAACACCCGGCCCTTCCCCATGGAACTGGGGGCAGGACCCACAGTCACCAACGTGTCCTGACGCCCCCAGTTCTAGCCCAAGAGATCCCCATGAGGGCGCTGGGCTAAGAGACCCAGGAACTGTTGTCAGCCACCTTTGGAATTCAAGATCATTCCCAAGTGGTCTAGAACCTCACTTGGGAATGTAAAGTGCTAGTCACCTATCGTTTCGTTCTCTGTCTTTTGGGGCTTCAGCTGAAACTGAGGTACAAACAGTCCCATTTTAATATCCTATGACACACAGAAACACAGATTAATTTACAAAAATACTTAAGAAAATATTTACAAATGTGTACTAATTTACACAAATATAAAGCAAAACCCCAAAGCACTTTACTACTAAACTACTAATGCTGAACATATACATTCCCATAATCCAGCAATTTCACTCCAGGGTATAGACCCCAAAGAAACATGCACATATTCCTGAAAAACACCAAAACAATGTTTGCACTTGTACAATTCATCATAGTCTCAAACTGGAAAGTACTTCAAAGAACAAAAACAGTAGTAGGAGAAAAAAATGTATGGTGGTTTACTTACTCATGGGAGTACCATGCAGCAGAGAAGATGGACAAACTACAGCCACACACAGAGTGGACGGAGCTGACGAGTGTAATGCTAAGCAACAAGAAGGCTAAATGTCCATCAACAGATGAATGGATAAAGAAGATGTGGTACATATATACAGTGGAATAGTACTCAGCCATAAAAAAGAATGAGATAATGCCATTTGCAACAATATGGATGGACCTAGAGATTGTCATACTAAGTGAAGTAAGTCAAACAGAGAAAGACAAATGTCATATG